>NW_026712346.1:26726689-27420097 GCF_030504385.1 Musca domestica
CACCACAATTTTCAATGTTTCCAGTGCTTAAGGTGAGCCTTTCACACCTGTATCTTTCCTTAACTAGTACCGCGGTCTCTCCACCACTTTCTCTCTGCTTTGCTTAAAAACTATATATCCGTCAAGTGAAAAACAATGTCTGTGAGTAATAGGATACCTGGTCTATGTTCGTCAAAAAATGTCTTTAATAATATTTCGGGTTATCGAAACCGAGTGAGCGAGTTTACATTAAAGAAAAGCATTTTATGTGTCTATCCATTGATGTTACTCATTGCAAAAACATTCCTAAGTGGCTTGGTTTTGCCCTTCTTCTGCTTAATTTGCGTGTATTCAGGAATAAATTTGACCACGCGGTTTATTATTACTATTAAATTTTCGCCAAAGGTTTTTGACAATCTGCAGAGACTGCGGAAAAGATATCCATAACTCCATTACCTTTTCTGACTTTGAGGGGTAGTCAGTTGGTTGCGAGTGAGTTATGTATTTTTCGGGGTTTTGAGATGAAGGACGAGCTCCCGAGCCGCAGCAAATGACATATTTTCTTAACAAATGCTAGATGTACGAATTTTGCCTGTGCATTGGCAGTGGTTTCTCTTTTTTCTTTTGCATTTCATTCTTCTAAATAAGCAATTCTTTTAGGAAAATCCGAGATCCCGCAGTATGACCTTCAATACTGCAATGACATATTTAACTGCTGGTTTATAACCTTACCGCTGAGTTCCTCTTCTTTAGAAGCAAGAGTACATTCTGCTGATTTTTGCGGACCACTGCATTGGCACAATTTGCCGAAACATGACCGGGTTTTGGCATCGGAAACACATAACATAAAACATCATTTTTGTTTTTACGGATATAAACTTTACAGCCTAATATCTCCTTTATCTTATAAACACTATTAATGTCCGAGTTTCTTCCTATTTTTAGAATACACTTGATGAGCAGTTTGGCGTACCCAAGGGAGTCTTTGTACCCTAACTCATTAACTAGGAAATCCCTAACAGCTTCACTGAGAACTCATCAGATAACCTGTTTATTACTACAGTATAGGGTAATAGATCTTTCGGCGTATGTGTGTAAATGATATCCCTTTGTTGAAATATCTTAACTTTGTAACAACCATGTTCTAGAAAAAAGAATGAAATCGCTGTGTTGACCATTAGTGGCGTGTCGGTATGCTGGCGTTTAGCGCGGCTATGGCTCGTCGGATTGGCCACTTACAGATCTTTTCGGTTGAACAAACAAAAAAAATCATACCGGACTTCAAACTAAATTAAAAGGGGGTAAAAAGAAGCCTGAAACATGTCAACGAAGAAGTAAAAAAAAGAAAACGTTCACCTAAACTGCAACCAAATTCCAACTTACATTACTTTTCACAACAGAAACAGTGCTCCAGGCGGCTGACCAGCCAGGAGATAGCTCTCCCTCCGAGAACAACTCTCGCCATGACATCTACTTCATACTTGACGTCCCAGATCTGACCCTTGACTTATCATATCTAATCCCATCCCCACCACCTTTTTATAGGGCTTTAAGCCGAAGACATTCTTATCTTTTCAAGTTTAATTATGTACTATTTATTTAGACTATCTCAGCTATTTGCGAAAAACAATTAATTCCATCAAATTCGAATCGAAATCTAACAATTAATTACAGCGAATTATAATATAAACATTTCAGAAAAAAATAATCGCCAATAAAAATCAATTTTTGAAAGTAATCTTTCCTTCTTGTACATATAGGGCTTAATGGCGGGCACCAGTGTGGAACATTGACGGCAGCTTGTGACTAAGGCTTTTTCCCAAAACGTAAGTATGTATGAATTAGTTTGTGTTTCAGCTTGGTCAGAATGTAAATAATTTTTCTTCTCTTTCAATTCCAGATGAGGACGAACAAGGAATGTAGGTCGATAACACATTAAATCGACAATCTAACTAATGTCCGGTAACTAACCTTGAATTGAGCTCAGTTCAATGTCGCGTTCCTGCATACCAACACATTAAGTGAAAAATTTTATCCAAACTCTTTTGTTCACCCTTCTAATTATTTTTTTTTTCTTCTTTTCAGGAAAAACCGCGGATTTAATTATATTGCTTAGTCGTCCGTCTGTCTGTCCGGAGTTAAATATTAGCAGTGTCAATTGGGAATGATACCAAGCCACGCTGGAGAAGCAATGGCGTAAACTCTGCGCCTCCCTCGGTGGATTGGACGTGCGATGGTGTGGCTCGTTGCTCCTGGTCTGGATAGTCGTTATTAATATTTTTATTTATTATTAAGATTTTCTGGTATTTATTTAAACTGGTTTTTCAGTTGACTTTTCTTTAGTTTTGGTTATAGATTAAGATTTTAATATAGAACTGTATTCAAAATCTTCCGGAAAAATATTTGATTTTTATATTAGTTTATATTTTTTAGCCTTTAAGTTCTTTAAATTGATTTCATTGTTTAGGCTTAGCTTAAGATGCTTGTATTTTGTGTTGTTTTGTGTTTTGTTTCAACCAAATAAATTGTTGAATTCAATTTCACTGTAGTCACCAGAATCTTGGCAAATTTTAATTCCTTCGGATAGTCAGAGCCACACGTCCAATCTTCTTCACGGTTAAGTAAAAAGGAAAGATTTTTCTCACAATTTTTGCCAGAAATTTACGCTGCCATTTCCTCATTTAATTTTTCCATTTTCTTTTTACATTATTTCCCCTATTGACATTTAAGTAATTGTAATAATGAGCTGTTTCCTAGTAATGGTTGGCACATTTTTCTTCTTCTTCTAGCTATCAATTATTTTCAGGGTTACCCCTTTCAAAGGCCCTCCCACGGCCCAAATTGTGATTTAAAAGATCTCTAATTTCTTTAACGCTAGACCCATGCGTTGTAATAGGTGGCAGCCTTGCGTCTTTCTTAGATGTTGGTGTTGTCTTCGTTGTGGTTGATACTATAGGGTTTAAAGTAGGTGGTGCCGCCAACGTCTCATTCGCCAAAATTGCTTATTTCTGCTTTCTTCGACAACTATTGTTGATCTTGCGTCCTGCTTTCTTCTGGTTTTCTTAGTGTTGGGCTACTATCGACGGTGTAGTAACATCATCCATCACGCTGTGCTGAAGTTTTCGGCTAATTCAACCGCTCAGTCGTCTTGACTACGTTTACATCTGTTGCCATAGCATCAGTTTCTAGAGATGTAGCATCCAATTTAGACTTATGGATAATATTCAAAAGCGTGCATTTTCGGTCTGTAGGTATTAATTGTCTCTTCCAGACCAGTAGATTACTTTTGTGAGGTCATCAATTTTTGCTCCCAATGTCATGATTTCGTATGAGTCGTCTTCACACCAAGTGAACTCTTTTTCCATTTTCGGGTTTCCGATGGTTGCATGTTGTCTTTGTTAATACTTGTATCAGACATTAAACCTGCTACAGACTCAAACAATTTGAGTTATTTCTTTCGGTATATGCTATTCATTGTTTAGATCGGTTGTTTTTGGTGTTTCCACCCCCCAGCGGGGCAAAAAAGTTGTAACATGGTTGAGTAATTTGGGTTTGCTTAGTTTGGTAAAGCTATGTTCATCAGTCTTCAACACAACGTCATCGAAGCAACAACCAAGTGATAAAAGTGACTAATGGAACAGCTACTGGACAACATCTGAAGGGCCAGGAAAAGAAGGATGGCTCGCTAACGGATACTAGCGAAAGGCACGGCTGCATCACCATCGAAGAACCACGCATTAACGTGCTGAGCGCAAGACGAGTGCCAGCGAAGATGAAGGAAGCCAAAGTTGCGGCCAAGCAACTACACTATCTGTCAACTCCGAGGCACAACAAAGGACAACATTGCTGCTACTTCAGGATCAACTCTTACCCACAAGAAGAAACCTAAGCGCAAAGTCAAGAGTATCTCCCAAGAATCCAACATCGACATGGACCACCAGTGAGGAAATTCCTGAGACCACCAATGACGTATCATCGGCTATTTCAGGAGGAAAAAGTAAATCTGTTCCTATGAATTACAAATTTAAAATGTAAATAAATAATCTGTGAATAATGACATTAGAGGATTGTTAGGGCATAATAATTTTTCCATCAACATTGTTAGTGGCAAAAAGGCTAATTTTTGATAAGAGAAAAGAAACGCCTAAGAAGAAACCCTTTTTTCGTACGGAAATCCTAGTCGATACGATACCATTAGGGCAGAGATTAATAACCTCAATGAAATTGTTCAGGAATTGATTTTCAATGCACGAATGTGAACATTGGACCAACTTCCTGAATAATATAAAAATGGAAAATAGGGTCTACAGTAAGGTAAAATCTGCAGCAGGTTATAAACGTACCCCAATCCCAGATATTGTGGACGAAAATGGCTTCATCTTTATGGCTGAAGAACAAAAAGCTAATTTTATTGCTGACGGCATACAAGGCAACATGTTAACTTCTAGTCCACAAGACTCTGTAATCAGCAGCATTGAAAGGGAATTTATGACTAAGACACCAATAGTCAATTTTTCACAAAATTTACTAGCGGACGGTTCAAATGGCGGCTCAATAAATAATATGAGGCTTATATATCCCGCAGATATATGTTCTGCAGTAAAAGCCAAATCGCAAATCCAGTGGTATTGACGGTGTTCCTGAAATCGTCTTGAGGAACACGGACAACTCTACATGGATAAATCTTGCGGCAATTTTCAACCAATGTATAAATTTGGGATATTTTGGAAAATAGCCATAACTATCCCAATTTTAAATCCTTGTAAGGAATAGGAATAGCTACAGGCCCATCAGTTTGATTTCGGTCTTTGGATAATTACTGGAATATTTCATTTTAAGAAATATTTCCAACGAAATTGAAGACAAAAAATACTCTCTGATTGCCAATTTGGCTTCAGAAAAGGATTATCTACGTCTCACGCTCTCTATGTTTTAGGTGATCATGTTTCTAGAGCACTAAATCGCAGGCATATAACCATAGGTTTTAGTTGAGACTTCTCTAGAGCGTTCGACAATGTCTGGCATAATGTCATAGTCTACAAAATGAAAAGATAAATTTTTCTCACCTAATTTGTAGACTAGTATACGACTTCCTTCAGTCTAGGAAATATAAAGTAAGGATAGGTGATTCGCATTCATCCGCCAGAGAAATATACGCGGGAGTCCCTCAAGGATCCTTGTTGGGCCCCGTTCTATTCAATATATTTCTGTGCGACATCCCTCTGCCCCCCGTGAGTGACTTACTTCTCATCTATGCAGATGATATTTTTATAGCCGCCTCGGGGCATATGAATACAACACAAACTTACGTCTGAACGAATATCATGAGAACCTCTCTGTGTATTTCGACAGATGGAAAATGTGTCTAAATATCGACAAATGTGTGGCCATTGTTTTCAAAGGCCTAAAAAATATCTTTACCCCAGATCTAGAGTGTTTGAGGCAACCCCATGCATTGGCGGACAGTTGGTACATGTGTCTGAGGAGCTCAAATATCTTGGAGTGGTATTCCACTCTAATTTGAGTTCGTCAGACATGTTAACCATATTCTAGAAAAAGCCAAGAAACTATTCTGGGCTTTTCAAAGAATAATATGCCGAGCGGGCGGTCTAACCCTCCCGGCGAAATTATTAATTTATAAACAGATCATAAGACCAATAGTGGCCTATGCGTTTCCGTTTTGGTACGGAATCTCTTTTCATCAGATGGAGAGAATTCGAATCTGCGAAAGGGGTATCTTAAGGTCTTGCCTTAATCTAAAACATTATTTGGGTCAAATTACTTAATATATAAAAATCTTCCATTCAAAAGGATTGATGTCTTTTTGGCGAAGAGTGCTCTCAACTTTCTACACAAAGCAGCTTACTGCGAAAACGCTTTGGTTGCGAGAAGCCTCGAAAACAGCTTCTCACATGTTGATGGACTATTGGAGGCAAATTACCATCCTCCAAATAGCCTTGACATCCTCAATAATGAAGGCTTTTAATTTAATGAAGACCAATTAGTGTTTTACCATCGCCGGTACAAAACATTCGACGCATACAACACCATCTACCAATTGGAACAATAGCCGATGATACGTCCTCTTTATGTATATAATTACTATTTTAAGTGCCTAGTTTTTAAGTAGAATGTAAGAATCCAAAACACAAAATGATAAGATACTCTTTTTTTAAAGATAATTTTGGGAGAAAAAGAAATAAATTCTTGTTGAAATTATTCAAAGAAAAATTAATAATACTAATTTTAGACTTAAGTATAGGTTGCATACCTGCTGCAACCTATGTATGTATATACGTAATTATAAGATAGACTTAGATAAATACTAGTATGCTAAGTACAAATATTATTTTTAATATTACTTAAAGTTAGGCGAAAGCCAAAAAAATGTAATGAATATAATCTCAATAAAAGCTATGTTCAAAAAATTCTGATTTGAGCTCTTGGAGTGTGCGCACATACATCGGACAGTGAAAAGTGAAAAATAAAGAGTGAACCAGTGCTAGTGAAGTGAACTTGGAAATTTGTTGCAAACTTCTTTATTAAGAAGAGAAACATTGTTTTTAGAAACATTGTTGTCGAGCCTCGTCGAAGACAACAAAGCCTTGACGACTGAACTGGCCGCCGTTAAGGAACATCAAGATGAAACGGCTAGGCAACTGAATGCCGAATTTAAGCGCGTTTCCAGCTGCAGCGTATGAGAAGAAATTCTCAATCAAGGCTGGTGATATTCTGGAGAATTCACCATCTCCATGTGAAGATACCTCAATGGAGGTTGTACTGCCCACACCGCCAGTGACGCAGTTTTCGGTGGAAGCAGGCCGCGCTCCGCCACAGGCAGTCAAGAAGCCCATCCTGCCTGGAAAGAAGGAAGCCAAGGCCGAAAAACAAAAATCGGTCAAAGCAGCAAAACGGACCGTTACAGGACCGTGCAGGTTACCAATGGCACCAAAGGAGAGCCAGCAGCAGCGACAACATCAGCAGCAGCAGCAACAACAACAGCAGCCAACCCCAGTAAGGATGGTACACCGGGTAAAACAGGTAAGTCGATACCACCCATCTCGACATTCGACGTAAATGTTAAGGGCGTGACGGACAATTTGATTAAATTGCTTGGACACGACAGATTTACCATTAAATTGGTAAATAGAAAAGTAAGCGCCTTTCACCTTATCTCGTTGGAAGACAACGAGAAGGTAAAGGCATTTTTCGTTAAAGAGGGTATACATTTTTATACCCACGCTCCTAAAGGCCAAACCCCGTACTTCGTAGTTTTGGAGGGCCTATCGGACTCTTACGACGCCACACATGTCGAGGCAGGGCTAAAGGCTCTGAACCTTAACCTTGATATAAAGCGTGTCACAAAATTTGGGGGGGGGGCAAAATTCCTGATTCACCTGGGCAAGGGATCAGATATTCACGAGCGATGTCCATATCAGGAAGGACAAGAAAAAAGGTCTGACGCAATGTCACAATTGCCAACGACACTTTCATGTGTCGGCTAATTGTGGCATGCCGTATTGCTGCGTCAAATGTGCAGAAGGTCATGGCTCAGGGAATTGCAAACTTCCCAAGGGCGTGAATAATCCAACCATGGTACCTGTGACTGATCCAGTCACTGGTAAGGTTACAATGCAACCGAACTACGTGTTCAAATGCATAAATTGTAACCGTGTTGGACACGCCGAAAATGCGCGCGATTGTCCAACCCGTCTAAAGCTTTTGCGTAAAGCAGCTGAAGAACAGGCGATTAAAGCAGCTAAACCCGCGTCAAAGGGTTTCCCTGTCAACAGAGGCAAGATACAACCTAATGTATCGTTTGCCACTGTTACATCGGCGCAGAACACTGCTGCCAACCAGACTTAGGGCCAACAACCCGAAGCCAAATTTCCTTTGGACCAACAACCCAAAACCATTACACCTTTGGGCCAACAATCCAAAGCCAATATTTCAATGAGGCAACAACCCAAAACCAATATTGCTGTGAGCCAACAACAGTCCTTAGGACACGTAGTCAGCGGGTTTACTCTTTTTGACGAAATTTGCAATGAAATCTTTGGCAATGATTTCTTGACGTCAGTCACGCAAGTCCGTCAGTTTTCAGAGGAACTTAAAAGTCAGGATAAGGCGAGCCAGGCTAAAGCCATGGCCTCCTTAGTAGGTATGTTAGGTATAAATGGTTAGGTCTTCTACATTTATGTTTGCCAATATCAACTCCGTTATATCGAGGTACTACCTCCGGTTATTCCTCGATAAGCATCGGCCGGAGGTCATGATGTTGACTGAACATAAACTATCTCAAAACCACAGATTTGAGACAGGCGGGTACGTTAGTTACTTATAATATAAGAAAGAAGACAGGGGTGGGGGTACGGCTATATTGGTATAGGGATAACGTGAAATGTGATCGAGTACCACTAGATTTGGGACCCATCGAGTGTACTTGTGCTTGTATCTCTAGGGCCGGCGGGTCACCACTAAAAGCAGTGGCTATGTACAGCAGGCCATCTGATAGATTTGACATCAGTAGCTTAGAACCTCTTAGGGACCTTAATGCTAGACACACTAGCTTGGGGATTGTTTCAACATGTTACAGAGGGAGAATAGTTTTAGATTTCTTAGCTAGCTGTCCTGATCTAAATTTTATACCACAGATGAACCAACCAGAGTCGCTATAGGTTCACAAACCTTTATCGCAGCTTGGAAACACATTTCAATAATCTTTAACCATTGCATAAACTTGGAGTATTTTCCGGTTTCATGGAAAAGAACGATAACAATACCCATTCTGAAACCTTGTAAGGACACAACACATTGCAATAATTATACCCAATTAGCTTACTCCCAGCTTTTGGGAAGTTTTTTGAATATTTTATAATTTTGGAGATTAAAAAAATCCTGGAAGATAAAGAAGTTATACCTGACAGCCAATTTGTCTTCAGGGGAGGCCACTCAACATCACAAGTCCTCATGGTCTAAGGCGCCAAATCACCGACAGATCACAATCGCGGTAGCCAAAGCATTTGATAATGTTTGGTAAAATGCCATCATATATAAAATGAGAAGGCTAGGCTTCAATTTTAAAAAATGTAGACTAGTGACTAGCTTCCTAGCTAATCGTAGTTTAACAGTTAAAGTTGATGAGGACCTTTCTTCAGAAAGGGCAGTAAACGCTGGGTTGCCACAAGGATCTCTCCTTGGCCCTGTCCTATTCAACATTTTTACTAGTGATGTACCACATGCGCCCGAAGGACATTTGCTCCTGGCATATGCAGATGATATCTTCATCGCTGCGGCCGGAGCACATGCGGGGAACACTAACTCGCGTTTAAACGAATATTTGGAGCAACACTCCAAATATTTCCATACTTGGAAAATGTGCTTAAACGTAGACAAATGTGAAGCGATCACCTTCAAGGGCAAGAAAAAAAATTATACCGCAGCACCAGGCAGTATGAGCCAAATCTTGTGATTGGAGGTCAATAAATTCGCAATTCGGACCAGATCTGGGTGTTATTTTGCATAGCAACTTTGAGTTTGTTAGGCATATTGACTGCACTCTTAGAAAAGTCAAGGGTATATATTGGGCCTACCAACGTGCTATAAATGCTACTGGAGGGCTTACTGTTAAGGTTAGATTACTTATCTACAAACAGATAATAAGGCTTCTGATTGCATATGCCTTTCCTATTTGGTTTGGAATATCTTCCAGACAAATAGAAAGACTACGCGTTTGGGAAAGGCGAATTTTAAGGTCCTGTTTAGGCTTAAGACGAACCCAGGGTGAAGATGGAAACTGGCGTTTACCTCCCAACAGGATAATTTACGAATCGATCGATTTTAGCCGTATAGATAAATTTCTTATAGCTAGCGCTCTAAAGTGCCTAGACAGAGCCGCATCTATCGATAACAGGCTAGTAAGAGAAAGCCTTGAACATGACACAGACATGGACAGGCTAGCTCGGGCCAATTATAGGCCACCGAGCAGAGAAGACCATCTCCTCTTCTATCATCGAAGATTTGGGTCGCTCGCGTTAGGAAGCGAGTTAAGTAGTTTTAATAATAGAGGTAGGGACTCCAGTTTTTTTATCATCATTTTTAGGAGAACGCTATAGTTATAAGCGTAATTATAAGTATATTTGTAATCAAAATAGTATAGAGAAGGGCTACAGCTTCACTGTAGCCTTAGTTAAGTATTATATACATAAACTTAGAAAAATAAGATTTATGTTAAGTATAGATATAAGGACATTTTGTTAGCGTAAGGTATTTAAAAACTGTTTAAGGATACTAATGTAAATAAATTGAAACTGAAATTGAACTGAAACTGTAAAACTATGTTCATTCCGCTTTGTGCTCTTGGAGTGTGCGGACCATCAGTGCTAGTGAATAAAAGTGAAAATAAAATAGTGAAGTGAACTTGGAGTGTTTCAAACTTAAGAGATAAAAGCTCCAAGTAAAATTGAAATCCCTTCGGCATTTTTGGATTTGTGTCTTGCCGTCGGGAATTTGTCAAGTGGGTTCCGTCGGCAAATAGCAATAATTTTTCCGTCGGCACTTGGCCCATATAAGGGGGTGATCGGGCGCCATGGAGGTGCCCGATGGTAATGCCGTGCCGGGACCATCGGTCGGTAACGCAGTACCGCTTGTCGGTAATGTATTACAAATGACCGTGGGTGTCGGTAATGTAGTCCCGGTCGGTAATGCAGTTCAAATCGCCGACCGAACTGTCGGTAACACCATCTTTTTCACCGCGTAAAATTTCTAACGGTCGGTAATGCAGTGTCCCACAACTCGCCACTGCTGTACCCATGGGCCAAGCCGCGCCCTTGTCTCTGCTTCGGCGGCCAAAGGAGGGACCACAGACGACTCCACCACTGATGGCGCCGTTGTTGAAAAGCAACGGAAGCGCAAAAAGAAACGTGGTTTTAACGAGTGTGATTCTCCTTATGAATCACTAAAGCTGGAGGCGAAAGTCAACCAGTTGGAAGCATTGTTGTCCAACATTATGGAGGACAACAAAGACTTTTCGGTCGAGTTGGCAGCCGTTAAGGCCAGGCAAGAGGAGACAGCCACGCAGCTCAATGCTGAATTCCTGAAGATCAACAGCTGAAAGAGAACAATTGCAACTTACGAGAAGAAATTCTCCGTAAATGCTTGTGAGATTTTGGAGAACTCACAAAGCAAATTGGATTCTACCGCTATGGAGGTAGAACTGCCCACACTGCCAGTGGTGCAGTCTGTGTGCACACCGCCAGTGGCACAGTTATCAGTGGAAGCAAGCCGTGCTCCACCACAGGCAGTGAACAAGCCCATCCTGCCTGGGAAGAAGGATGCTTTGGTCGTTTTTCCTACGACCTTGAGCAGCCAAACGGAAGGTGAAAGTGTTGCAAATAACCAACAGCAACAAAGAAGAGCCAGCAGCAGCAACCACGTCAGTAGCAGCAGCCGCCAAACCGCCAAAAGGGTGCTACACCAGGCAAGTCAGGTAAGTCGATACCAGCTATACGACATTTGACGTTAATGTTATGGGCATTACTGAGCTTTAATTAGTTCGTTGGGACATGACAAATTTACCATTAAACTGCTAAACAGGAAAATTAGCGCCTTTCACCTAACATAATTGGAAGACCATGAGAAGGTAAAGGCTTACTTTGCTAAAGAGGGTATACACTACTATACCCATGCAACTAAAGGCCAAAAACCGTACTCCGTAATTTTAGAGGCCCTTTCGGACTCGTACAACACCAATCATGTCGAAACAGGTCTCAAAGCTTTGAACCTAAATATCGACATAAAGCGTGTCACGAAACTAGGAAGCGCTAAATTTCTGATCCATTTGGGCAAGGGATCAAATATTGAACGTATTTACAAAATACGTCGCTTTTTACTAGTGATGTCCACTTTAGAAAGAAAAAAAAAGAAAGGTCTAACGCAATGTCACAATTGCCAAAGACGCTGTCATGAGTCGGTTAAATAAACCAACTCTGGTTCCTGTGACTGACCCCATCACAGGAAATGTTACAATGCAACCGAACTACGTATGCAAATGCATCAACTGTAACCGCCTAAAGCTATTGGCTAAACTAGCTGAAGGTCAGGCTGTTAAAACAGCCAAAACTGCGGCTAAGGGTTTCCCTATTAACAGCGGCAAGGTACAAGCTTCTGTATCATTCGCCACTGTTACATCGGCAAAGATGCCAGCCGCCAATATGACCTTGGGTCAACAACCCAAACCCAATACACCTTTGGGCCAAAATCCCAAAGCCAGTATTGTTTTGGGCCAACAACCCAAAACCAATATTGCTTTGGGCCAACAACAGTCCTTAGGATACGTAGTCAGCGCGTTTACTCTGTTTGACGAAATTTGCAATGGAATCTTTAGCAAGGATTTCTTGACGTCAGTCATGTAAGTTCGTCAGTTTTCAGAGGAACTAAAAAGTTAGGATAAGGCGAGCCATGGCCTCCTTAGTAGGTGTGTTAGGTATAAATGGTTAGGTCTTCTACATTTATATTTGCCAACGCCAACTACGTGATATCCACGAGCTAAGTTTTCCGAAACTCCATGGAGTCCAGCATTCCTAGAATTTATTCTGGGAATAGAGGACCCCGTAGACTTTCGCCTGAAATACTAGACCTAATCAGACAAAAGAAAGTTCTACGAAGAAGATTACATCGTACAGAAAAACCCTGAAAGGTATTCAACTCTCAGGGCGGAAATTCGCAACGCCGATAGAATTATCCAAGGCGCAATTGCGGAATACGAGTAAGTTCAATGGGTACGACACCTCAGCGAAATCAATCGTATGTACGGTAGGGTTCAGGCAGCAGTGGGTATTAGTCGCTATGCCAAAATCCCAGACCACATCGGCAACGATGGGGTTTCGGAAGTCGTGTCTAGCCAAAAGGCTGACATGTTAGCGGACATCGTCCAAAGACACTCTGATGCCGACGATACTTCTTCCTTCAGCAACACTGTTAGAAATGATGTATCGATGTATAATGATACGTCCCCTTTGGTCAGGTGAAGGTCAGGCTGTTAAAACAGCCAAAACTGCGGCTAAGGGTTTCCCTATTAACAGCGGCAAGGTACAAGCTTCTGTATCATTCGCCACTGTTACATCGGCAAAGATGTCAGCCGCCAATATGACCTTGGGTCAACAACCCAAACCCAATACACCTTTGGGCCAAAATCCCAAAGCCAGTATTGTTTTGGGCCAACAACCCAAAACCAATGTTGCTTTGGGCCAACAACAGTCCTTAGGATACGTAGTCAGCGCGTTTACTCTGTTTGACGAAATTTGCAATGGAATCTTTAGCAAGGATTTCTTGACGTCAGTCATGTAAGTTCGTCAGTTTTCAGAGGAACTAAAAAGTTAGGATAAGGCGAGCCATGGCCTCCTTAGTAGGTATGTTAGGTATAAATGGTTAGGTCTTCTACATTTATATTTGCCAACGCCAACTACGTGATATCCACGAGCTAAGTTTTCCGAAACTCCATGGAGTCCAGCATTCCTAGAATTTATTCTGGGAATAGAGGACCCCGTAGACTTTCGCCTGAAATACTAGACCTAATCAGACAAAAGAAAGTTCTACGAAGAAGATTACATCGTACAGGAAATCCTGAAAGGTATTCAACTCTCAGGGCGGAAATTCGCAACGCCGATAGAATTATCCAAGGCGCAATTGCGGAATACGAGTAAGTTCAATGGGTACGACACCTCAGCGAAATCAATCGTATGTACGGTAGGGTTCAGGCTGCAGTGGGTATTAGTCGCTATGCCAAAATCCCAGACCACATCGGCAACGATGGGTTTTCGGAAGTCGTGTCTAGCCAAAAGGCTGACATGTTAGCGGACATCGTCCAAAGACACTCTGATGCCGACGATACTTCTTCTTTCAGCAACACTGTTAGAAATGATGTATCGATGTATAATGATACGTCCCCTTTGGTGACATTTGCAGATCACCTCACTGCTGATGGATCCATAATAAGTAAGGACAATATATGGCGTAAATTCCCCAAAGCACCAAAAATTGGGGCAGGGTTAAAGAGAAAATCAAATCGAAAAACCGCGGGGCCGTATGGAATCCCTGACATCGTGTTAAGGAGGACCGATAGCGCTGCTTGGAAACATATTTCGATAATCTTTAACCATTGCATAAACTTGGGGTTTTTTCCGGTTTCATGGAAAAGGGCGATAACAATACCCATCCTGAAACCTGGTAAGGACCCAACACATTGCAATAATTATAGACCAATTAGCTTAGCTTTTGAATATTTTATACTTTTAGAGATTGAAGAAATCCTGGAAGATAAAGAAGACATACCTGACAGCCAATTTTGCTTCAGGGGATGCCACTCAACATCACAAGCCCTCATGGTCTTAGGGGCCTTTGTGACTAAGGCCGGCAGATCGCAATCGCGGTTAGTTTAGATTTTGCCAAAGCATTTGATAATGTTTAGCAAAACGCCATCATATATAAAGTGAGAAGGCTACGCTTCGATTTTAAAATGTGTAGACCAGTGACTAGTTTCTAAACAAATCGTAGTTTTAGGGTTAAAGTTGATGAGGACCTTTCTTCAGAAAGTGCAGTAAATACCGGGGTACCACAAGGATCTCTTCTTGGACCTGTCCTTTTCAACATTTTTGCTAGTGATGTACTGCATGCGCCCGAAGGACATTTGCTCCTGGCATATGCAGATGATATCTTCATCGCTGCGGCCGGAGCACATGCGGGGAACACTAACTCACGTTTAAACGTATATTTGGAGCAACTCTCCGAATATTTCCATACTTGGAAAATGCGCTTAAACGTAGACAAATGTGGAGCGATCACCTTCAAGGGCAAGAAAAAATACTTATACCGCAGCGCCAGGCAGTATGAGCCAAATCTTGTGATTGAAGTGCAATAAATTCGCAATTCGGACCAGATTAAATATCTGGGTGTTATTTTGCATAGCAACTTTGAGTTTGTTAGGCATATTGACTACACGCTTAGAAAAGTCAAGTGTATATATTGGGCTTACCAGCGTGCTATAAATGCTACTGGAGTGTTGAATCTTAAGGTTTGATTACTTATCTACAAACAGATAATAAGGACTCTGATTGCATATGCCAGCCAAATGGAAAGACTCCGCATTTGGGAGAGGCGTATTTTAAGGTCCTGTTTGGGCATAAAACTAACCCAGGGAGAAGATGGAATCTGGCGTCTACCTCTCAACAGGATAATTTATGAATCGATCGACTTTAACCGTATTGACAAATTTCTTATGGCTAGCGCTCTAAAGTGCCTAGACAGAGCTGCATCCGCCGATAATAAGTTAGTAAGAGAAAGCCTTGTACATGAAACAGACATGAACAGGCTAGCTCGGGCCAATTATAGGCCACCGAGTAGTTTACTAACGATGAATTAAGAGGGTCTTCTCTACAGAGAAGACCAACTCCTCTTCTATCGTCGTAGGTTTGGGCACTCGCGTTAGAAAACCCCTTCTACAAGGTATCGCAGTAGCCGGTGTAGCATCCATAGTATATATTGTATATAGTAGATTAAGTAGTTAGAGGTAGATTTAACTGTTGTAATAATACTATGTAATGACACTGTTGTCACATATTCTTCTTAGTTACTGTTCATTATAACAATAACCTCTCTCTCTATGTATTACTCATATTTTAGAACATAACTTATTTCTATCATTTTTAGTACATAAGTGCTCTCTCTCTCATTTTGTTAGATCTGAAATAGAGAATAAACTAACAGTATTGAAGTCAACGTCAAACAAAGTGTTTTACTTAACACAATATGGTGTCAGGTGTTACGAACCTAAAAGAAAACAGAAACAATTATAACAACTCAATATAATTAAATAATAAGAGGACTGTTTTAAAATGAAAAGAAGAGAAGAGTCAGAAATGTCTCTAGAAGAAAACAAACAAAACACTATGTCCACGGCTATCAATTTGTGGTTGAGCCATATGAATTTCAATGCACCTAACCTCAAAATGGCTTGGCAAAATTGGTTTGCACAATTTAAAATCTTTTTAAGGGCTTCAAATTTGGAAGCTGAGTGTGATCAAAGGAAAGTTGCTTTGCTGCTTCATCATATGGGACCAGACGCTATGGTTATCTTTAATTCATACAATTTGGATGTGGACAAGACGTCGTATAAAACTTTGGTGGAGCAGTTTAAAGCACATTTTGTGACGCAAGTCAACATCATTACGGAACATCACAAATATTTCCAGAAAACAGCTCTATGAGGAATCTGCAGATGATTATGTTACCACATTAAAAAATTTAAGTTTGTCATGCGAGTTTGACAATCTATGGCCGGATCTTCTAAGAGACATTTTTGTATGCGGTTTATCAAAATACTCAAATATAAAAGAGAGACTTCTCAGCGATAATAAATTAACATTGGATAAAGTTGTTCAGATTACAAAAAATATGATTATTGCTCATGAAATAAATTGCAAGCTGAATTACCAGAGTCAATTAATACTATTAAAAGATTTCAAAATAACAGCAACAAAGACAACAAACTGTGTTTTAAATGAGGATTGAAACATGGAAGTAAATGTCCAGCATATGGAGCAACATGTTATATTTGTAAGAAGCCAAATCATTTCTTTAGAGTCTGCCGTCAATCTAAAAGTAACATACCAGCTGTGAAAAATATTCAAGAAGAAGAGGAAGCAGTGTCGTCTACAATAAATGTAATTAAAAAACAACAATGTAAAGGATGTGGTGAAATTCATAGAACCCGCTGTCCAACAGAAGGTGTCACATGTCATTTATGTAAAAAGCAGCATCACTATGCAAAAATGTGTCAAAATGTAGAACCATTCCAACAACAACAGTGGAAGTAAGCCGTGCTCCACCACAGGCAGTGAACAAGCCCATCCTACCTGGGAAGAAGGATGCTTTGGTCGTTTTTCCTACGACCTTGAGCAGCCAAACGGAAGGTGAAAGTGTTGCAAATAACCAACAGCAACAAAGAAGAGCCAGCAGCAGCATCCACGTCAGTAGCAGCAGCCGCCAAACCGCCAAAAGGGTGCTACACCAGGCAAGTCAGGTAAGTCGATACCAGCTATACGACATTTGACGTTAATGTTATGGGCATTACTGAGCTTTAATTAGTTCGTTGGGACATGACAAATTTACCATTAAACTGCTAAACAGGAAAATTAGCGCCTTTCACCTAACATAATTGGAAGACCATGAGAAGGTAAAGGCTTACTTTGCTAAAGAGGGTATACACTACTATACCCATGCAACTAAAGGCCAAAAACCGTACTCCGTAATTTTAGAGGCCCTTTCGGACTCGTACAACACCAATCATGTCGAAACAGGTCTCAAAGCTTTGAACCTAAATATCGACATAAAGCGTGTCACGAAACTAGGAAGCGCTAAATTTCTGATCCATTTGGGCAAGGGATCAAATATTGAACGTATTTACAAAATATGTCGCTTTTTACTAGTGATGTCCTTTTTAGAAAGAAAAAAAAAAGAAAGGTCTAACGCAATGTCACAATTGCCAAAGACGCTGTCATGAGTCGGTTAAATAAACCAACTCTGGTTCCTGTGACTGACCCCATCACAGGAAATGTTACAATGCAACCGAACTACGTGTGCAAATGCATCAACTGTAACCGCCTAAAGCTATTGGCTAAACTATCTGAAGGTCAGGCTGTTAAAACAGCCAAAACTGCGGCTAAGGGTTTCCCTATTAACAGCGGCAAGGTACAAGCTTCTGTATCATTCGCCACTGTTACATCGGCAAAGATGCCAGCCGCCAATATGACCTTGGGTCAACAACCCAAACCCAATACACCTTTGGGCCAAAATCCCAAAGCCAGTATTGTTTTGGGCCAACAACCCAAAACCAATGTTGCTTTGGGCCAACAACAGTCCTTAGGATACGTAGTCAGCGCGTTTACTCTGTTTGACGAAATGGAATCTTTAGCAAGGATTTCTTGACGTCAGTCATGTAAGTTCGTCAGTTTTCAGAGGAACTAAAAAGTTAGGATAAGGCGAGCCATGGCCTCCTTAGTAGGTATGTTAGGTATAAATGGTTAGGTCTTCTACATTTATATTTGCCAACGCCAACTACGTGATATCCACGAGCTAAGTTTTCCGAAACTCCATGGAGTCCAGCATTCCTAGAATTTATTCTGGGAATAGAGGACCCCGTAGACTTTCGCCTGAAATACTAGACCTAATCAGACAAAAGAAAGTTATACGAAGAAGATTACATCGTACAGGAAACCCTGAAAGGTATTCAACTCTCAGGGCGGAAATTCGCAACGCCGATAGAATTATCCAAGGCGCAATTGCGGAATACGAGTAAGTTCAATGGGTACGACACCTCAGCGAAATCAATCGTATGTACGGTAGGGTTCAGGCTGCAGTGGGTATTAGTCGCTATGCCAAAATCCCAGACCACATCGGCAACGATGGGGTTTCGGAAGTCGTGTCTAGCCAAAAGGCTGACATGTTAGCGGACATCGTCCAAAGACACTCTGATGCCGACGATACTTCTTCTTTCAGCAACACTGTTAGAAATGATGTATCGATGTATAATGATACGTCCCCTTTGGTGACATTTGCAGATCACCTCACTGCTGATGGATCCATAATAAGTAAGGACAATATATGGCGTAAATTTCCCAAAGCACCAAAAATTGGGGCAGGGTTAAAGAGAAAATCAAATCGAAAAACCGCGGGGCCGTATGGAATCCCTGACATCGTGTTAAGGAGGACCGATAGCGCTGCTTGGAAACATATTTCGATAATCTTTAACCATTGCATAAACTTGGGGTATTTTCCGGTTTCATGGAAAAGGGCGATAACAATAC
The DNA here is from genome assembly GCF_030504385.1 of Musca domestica. Lineage (NCBI taxonomy): Eukaryota > Metazoa > Arthropoda > Insecta > Diptera > Muscidae > Musca > Musca domestica. Next base: position 26,745,529 of record NW_026712346.1, read on the forward strand.
CCATCCTGAAACCTGGTAAGGACCCAACACATTGCAATAATTATAGACCAATTAGCTTAGCTTTTGAATATTTTATACTTTTAGAGATTGAAGAAATCCTGGAAGATAAAGAAGACATACCTGACAGCCAATTTTGCTTCAGGGGATGCCACTCAACATCACAAGCCCTCATGGTCTTAGGGGCCTTTGTGACTAAGGCCGGCAGATCGCAATCGCGGTTAGTTTAGATTTTGCCAAAGCATTTGATAATGTTTAGCAAAACGCCATCATATATAAAGTGAGAAGGCTACGGTTCGATTTTAAAATGTGTAGACCAGTGACTAGTTTCCTAACAAATCGTAGTTTTAGGGTTACAGTTGATGAGGACCTTTCTTCAGAAAGTGCAGTAAATACCGGGGTACCACAAGGGTCTCTTCTTGGACCTGTCCTTTTCAACATTTTTGCTAGTGATGTACTGCATGCGCCCGAAGGACATTTGCTCCTGGCATATGTAGACGATATCTTCATCGCTGCGGCCGGAGCACATGCGGGGAACACTAACTCACGTTTAAACGCATATTTGGAGCAACTCTCCGAATATTTCCATACTTGGAAAATGCGCTTAAACGTAGACAAATGTGGAGCGATCACCTTCAAGGGCAAGAAAAAATACTTATACCGCAGCGCCAGGCAGTATGAGCCAAATCTTGTGATTGAAGGGCAATAAATTCGCAATTCGGACCAGATTAAATATCTGGGTGTTATTTTGCATAGCAACTTTGAGTTTGTTAGGCATATTGACTACACGCTTAGAAAAGTCAAGTGTATATATTGGGCTTACCAGCGTGCTATAAATGCTACTGGAGTGCTGAATCTTAAGGTTTGATAACTTATCTACAAACAGATAATAAGGACTCTGATTGCATATGCCAGCCAAATGGAAAGACTCCGCATTTGGGAGAGAAAATAACCTCTCTCTCTATGTATTACTCATATTTTAGAACATAACTTATTTCTATCATTTTTAGTACATAAGTGCTCTTTCTCTCATTTTGTTAGATCTGAAATAGAGAATAAACTAACAGTATTGAAGTCAACGTCAAACAAAGTGTTTTACTTAACACAATATGGTGTCAGGTGTTACGAACCTAAAAGAAAACAGAAACAATTATAACAACTCAATATAATTAAATAATAAGAGGACTGTTTTAAAATGAAAAGAAGAGAAGAGTCAGAAATGTCTTTAGAAGAAAACAAACAAAACACTATGTCCACGGCTATCAATTAGTGTTTGAGCCATATGAATTTCAATGCACCTAACATCAAAATGGCTTGGCAAAATTGGTTTGCACAATTTAAAATCTTTTTAAGGGCTTCAAATTTGGAAGCTGAGTGTGATCAAAAGAAAGTTGCTTTGCTGCTTCATCATATGGGACCAGACGCTATGGTTATCTTTAATTCATACAATTTGGATGTGGACAAGACGTCGTATAAAACTTTGGTGGAGCAGTTTAAAGCACATTTTGTGACGCAAGTCAACATCATTACGGAACATCACAAATATTTTCCAGAAAACAGCTCTATGAGGAATCTGCAGATGATTATGTTACCACATTAAAAAATTTAAGTTTGTCATGCGAGTTTGACAATCTATGGCCGGATCTTCTAAGAGACATTTTTGTATGCGGTTTATCAAAATACTCAAATATAAAAGAGAGACTTCTCAGCGAGAATAAGTTAACATTAGATAAAGTTGTTCAGATTACAAAAAATATGATTATTGCTCATGAAAATGGAAATAAATTGCAAGCTGAATTACCAGAGCCAATTAATGCTATTCAAAATAACAGCAACAAAGACAACAAAATGTGTTTTAAATGAGGATTGAAACATGGAAGTAAATGTCCAGCATATGGAGCAACATGATATATTTGTAAGAAGCCAAATCATTTCTTTAGAGTCTGCCGTCAATATAAAAGTAACATACCAGCTGTGAAAAATATTCAAGAAGAAGAGGAAGCAGTGTCGTCTACAATAAATGTAATTAAAAAACAACAATGTAAAGGATGTGGTGAAATTCATAGAACCCGCTGTCCAACAGAAGGTGTCACATGTCATTTATGTAAAAAGCAGCATCACTATGCAAAAATGTGTCAAAATGTAGAACCATTCCAACAACAACAGGACTTGTTTGTAGGTAGCCTAGAAAGTGCCGTAATTCAAACGAGAGCATTATCAGAAGAGAGGGATGAAGATATATTAGATAGAACTTTTGTTATAAATAGCATAACGGAAAAAGCAAAAGACAACAAGGAATGGAATTTTGAGGTAATTATCAATAACAACAAAATTGAATGTCAAATAGATACTGGAGCTCAAACCAATGTAATATTAGTTAAAACAGCAAAAAAATTGGATTTATTAAAACATATTTTTGAATCTAATATTAATATTACGACATTTAATGGTGAAAAGTTGCCAGTTAAAGGCATTGTTAAAATTAATTTTAAGTTTAATAATCAAGATTTCTGTGCTAATTTTTATATTTTAGATATGATCTGTAATAATATTATAGGTTTAGGAACAGCAAAACAATTACATTTAATTTGTCAAATTAATTTAATATCAGAAAAGTCAGTGTTGAGTGTATATAGAGATGTTTTTGAAGGTTTAGGATTGTTATCCAAGAAAGTCCATTTACAATTAAAACCAGACGTGGAACCAGTCATTGATCCACCGCGTAAAGTACCTTTTGGAATTTATAATGATTTAAAAAATAAACTACAACATATGATAGACTTAAATGTTAAACTCCAGTTAATGAACCTACTCACTGGGTAAATTCAATTGTTGTTGTTTAAAAGCTAAATAATAAAATTAGTTTATGTCTGGATCCAAGAAATTTGAATAGAGCCATAATGAGACCTCACTATCCATTTCCAAATGTTAATGATTGCAAAGCCCAACTAAATGGCTCGCAATTCTTTTCATCTTTAGACGCTAATTGTGGTTTTTGGATGCTTCAATTGGATTATTATTCTTCAAAATTGTGTACTTTTAATACAACGTTTGGTCGGTATAGATTTTTGCGATTACCATTTGGTATAAATGCGGCATCAGAAATTTTTCATTCAGAAATGATAAGGTTATTTTGGGATATAAAAGGTTTAATTATTTACATCGACGATTTTCTCATATTTTCGTCTACTGTTGAAGAGCACAATATAATTTTAAGAAAAGTCTTAGATGGAGACAGGATCACAGGTGTCAAATTTAATAAAAGTAAGTTAAATAAATATGTCAAGGAAATTAAATTCATAGGTCTTGTTTTTAATGAAAAGGGTATGGAGGTTGATAAAGATAGAATTCAGTCAATTTTTAAAATTCCAACACCAAAGAATCAGAAAGAGCTTCAGCGCTTTAATGGTATGGTAAATTTTGTAGGATCTTTTATCAAAAATTTATCGTATAAAAATAAAAACTTGAGTTGACTTATTAAAAAATGATGTTCCTTGGCATTGGAAATCAATCCATGAATATGAATTTCACAATTTAAAGGTAGAGCTTACTAAGTCACCAGTATTAATGTATCTTGATTCAAATAAAGGTATTACCTTGTCAGTCGATGATTCACAATTTGCCATAGGAGCTACATTAATGCAAGACTCTCATCATATAGCTTACGCTTCTGCTTCTTTAACAGCGTCACAAATCAACTATGCTCAAATTGAAAAAGAGCTTTTAGCAATAGCATTTGGTTGTGGACATTTTCACCAATACATTTATGGGTTCAGAGTGACAGTGGAAACTGATCATAAAACTTTAATTCCAATATTTAAGAAACCACTTTATAAAATTCACTTAAGGCTACAAAGATTGATGCTCAATTTGCAAATGTACGAACTTGATGTTACATATAAACCATGGAAATTCCTATACATAGCAGACATTCTGTCTAGAGCTCCCTTAACAAATTATTATCATATAGATAGATATACATTTAGATATACATATAAACACTCGTTGTTCACAATTAAAGATGTCAGAGTCGGCTATACAAGAAATAAAGAATGAAACAGTCACAGATCCCATCTTACAAAAACTATTTTAAAACGGGTTAGCCCAAAAATAAAAATAGAGTCAAACTTAGTTCCTTATTTTAATGTTAAAGATGAATTAAGTATATTTAATGGAATATTGTTGAAAACTGATAAAATTGTAATACCAAATGCACTAAAAAAGTTTCCGAATATAATATATGAAGGTCATATGGGCGTCCAACGTTGTCAGAGTCTTGCAGAAAATACTATATATTGGCCTAATTTGAATAATGACATTCAAAATATAGTTGGTCATTGTGAAGTATGCCTTAAATTTAGAAATGCAAACCAGAAGCAAGAATATATCCCTCTTGATGTAGTAAACATTCCCTGGTATAAATTAGGTTGTTATATTTTAACTTTTAATAAACTCAATTATTTACTGGTAGTCGATTATTATTCAAAATACATTGAAATTGAACTGTTAAATTCCGGGTATTAAAGTCTACGGGTTTCTAACAAACTAAAATCTATATTTGCCAGGCATGGAATTCCGCAATTAATAATTTCAGATAATGGACCTCCTTTTGATTCCAATGAATTTAAATTATTTTACAAAAACTTGAACATTGACCATATAACATCTAGTCCTTATTTCCCAAGATCAAATGGTTTAGCCGAAAGATCAATACAGACAGTAAAAAAATTATGCAAATATGTAAAGACAGTCATTCAGACATTTACACAGCCTTACCTCATTATCACATAACGCCAAAAGGGGATTTACCAAGTCCGTCTCAGTTATTAATGTCTAGAATCTTAAGAACAAAAATTCCAGGAGTCCAGTTGAAGTATAAACCAACAGTTATTGATAGCAAGATATATGAAAATAAAATTAAAGGAAACGTCAAAAAAGTGTCAGATAATTACAATAAAAATGCAAAGAATTTAGAAAGAGTCGAAAACGGTGAAAATATAATGTTTAAAAAATGTCCTTCTTCTTTTTGGATTCCAGGAGTAGTCACTGATCAGCGCCCAGAACCACGAAGTTTGATTGTAATGGATGAAGATGGTAATTTTTATAGAAGAAATAGAGAGCACATTTTGAAGAAACCTACTATTAAAGAAGAAAATGAAATATAAGAAAATGAATTTAACGCTAATGAAAACAATGAAATTTTATTAAATGATAACACTAATGACGATGAAATAAATAGAAATATAATAAAATATAACTGAAAATCAAAATGTCAATGGAGATCAATATAAACCTATTATATGGATTGAAAACAATGCTTATGTTACAAGTCGTGGCAGAAGAATTTTACCTCCGGATAGATTTAGTTACAATAAGAAACAATGAATTTATTTACTTTGTTATTAAATCATTATAATAAAAGGAAGATGTTGTAATAATAATATGTAACGATACTATCTAATAATACTGTTGTCACATATTCTCTTTAGTTACTGTTCATTATAACAATAACCTCTCTCTCAATGTATTACTCATATTTTAGAACCTAACTTATTTATACAATTTTTAGTACATAAGTGTTCTCTTTCATTTTGTTAGATCTGAAATAGACAATAAACTAACAGTATTGAAGTCAACGTCAAACAGAGTGTTTTACTTAACACAATATTAACTTTAGAAAATAAGTACATTTAAGAGTAGATTTAACTAGATTTAAGAATTATAAAATTTAAATGTTAGGGACTCCAGTTTTTTAGGAAAACAAATTAATCATAATTATAATTTTATTGATATATAAGTATATAGATAGGTATCAGCACGGCTGAGAAGAGAAAATTGTATTAGTTAGTTAAACTTAGAAAAATAAGAAATTATGCTAATTAGATGTAAGAACTATTGTTATCTCATAAGATATTTTTAAAATTGTTTAATAAATTGATGAAAATAAATGAATGAATGTAAGGTATGTTCCTTGTAATCTGACTAAGAAAAATCTCAAGCTATTTTTGGATTATTATTAAATTTACGTCTCAATGGCAAAATTAAAAATAATTTTTATTAACGTAAATTCTATTGTGTCTCGTCACAAAAGGCACTATTTAAATATTTTTTTAAATGAACATAACCTAGATGCTCTTCTGTTAGCTGAACATAAACTCACGAACAAGTAACATTTCAGTTAAAAAATTACACAATCTTTCGTCAAGATAGGAAAAGTGGCCGGGGAAGGGGAGGCGGAACCGCAATATTTTGTTAAAAACTGGATCAGGGCAGAACGCATTGAAGCAAATTTAGGTGATTTGGAGGGAACGATAGTTGAAGTTAAAGGTCATCCTACTAACTTAATATTAATGTCTCTGTATAGAAAACTTGTAGGCAATATTGAAGATGTATATCTCGTTAGCATAGGGACTTAAATGCCAAACACCCTCTATGGGGAGGTAGGGATGTATATGTTAGCGGGAGGGTCCTTGCCGATTGGCTATACACAACCCCTAATTTATTAATTAGACCGTCTAATAAGGTCTAAGGAGTCAATTCAACATATTTGTTACCTCCACAAATATGGCGGTTTCGGCACCAGATCCAATGAAATGTGTGGAAACTTTGGTCTATAATTCTGATCATAAAGCAATTTTGATTAATATAAAAACAATTACTATTGAAAAAAGAACAGACGAAGAGTTTTTTGACTTTAAATCATTTAACATAAATTTATTTAACAACACTATAGATGATCAAAAGCGCAGATGATCAAAAGAGCAAAGATGATCTGGAGCAGATTCCAGACAATAGAAACGCAACAATAGATGAAATTGACGCAGAAGTTGAAACATTAACAAATATTCTAGTTACAGCTATGAACGAAAGTGTGGTAAAATTTTGGCCAAAGTATGGAATGATTCCACAAGATATTATGTTATTGATCAAACAAAAGAAAAATCTGAGGAGGAGAAGGCATAGAATTCTAGATAGAAATAAATATATTACTCTTACATATATTTTACAAAGACTGGATAAAATAATCCAAGAAAATATCAAAATATTTGAGGAAAATTATTATAAAAGTAGACTAAACAGCATAAAAAAAATGGTGACATGTATAAAAAAGTAAAAATATTTAGCTTAACTTAACGAACCAAAATTTCCAAATTACTAAATGAACAAAATAAAATAATTTATAAAAATGAAGAAAAAGCAAATCTTATTGCAGAGCAGTACTCCAAAATCCAGAGTAATTCTAATGACTCACTCTCTACACATGTGGAGAATGAGCCTATGGTTTCATTTGGAAATGGGGTTACTGCAGATGGAAACGGCGCTGAGAATGTGAGTCTAAAACTTTTTAAGATTGAAGATATAGGGAACGCTATAAACAGGTTAAAAAATAAAAAGAGCAGCGGGGAAGGCAGAATTCTTAATTTCATACATATTATTTAATCAATGTCGTAATGTAGGGTATTTCCCAAATAAGTGGAAACATGCAAAGGTAATACCTATTTTAAAGCCGGTAAAGACCCAACTTCCCCAATATCACTATTGTCAAATTTAGGCAAACTCTTTGAAATTCTAATTTTGGAAATGATTAATTTGCATATTTATGAAAATAATTTGCTTACCGATTTCCTATTTGGATTTCGTAAGCGATTATCAACTTCACATGCTCTCCTAGCATTTTCAAACCAGGTATCTAGCGGTTTCAATAAGAGAAGTGCCACCATCGCAGTAAGCCTTGATTTTGAACAAGCTTTTGACACGGTGTGGCAAAAAGGCATTATAAATAAAATGGAAACGAATTATAATTTCCATAGGTCTATAGTAATTATTTGACTGGTAGAACAGTTGCTGTAAATGTAGAAAAATCCCACTCCTCCACATAGAATATAAAAACCGGCGTTTCCCAAGGATTTGTCCTTGGTCCGGTTTTATATAATTTGTACCTGACAGATTTACCCCAGCCTGAAAATGAGTCGCTAGTTCTGACCTTTGCAGACGATATTTTAATAGCGACCACTCATCCAAGGGCAAGGATTGCTCAGCAAAAACTTAATGATTATCTGGTAATACTAAATGATTATTTTAAAAAATAGAAATTAAAAATAAATATAAATAAGTGTAAGTTTATTATAATTAAAGGAAGGAAAACAAGGCTTTATGAAAATTGTCGAACATTTTCACCTAAAATAAAAATAGATAATAATATAATTAAAAATGTGTCTCAACTCTAATATCTGGGAGTATTCTTTGGTAGTAAAGGTAGCTTTTCAAAAATTGTATTTTGTTCTATGTTCAAAAAGAGGACTTAGTAGGGACATAAAAATGTGTATCTATAAACAGCTATTAAGACCAAATATAGCTTATGCATTCCTAATATGGTTTAGCATATCATCTAGACAGATGGAAAACATTAGGGTTTTTGAACGTAAAATGTTGGCATACTGCCTAAATATGAGGGCAGAAAAAACTGACGATGGAAGATTCAGATCACCATCATTAAATAATCTATGTAACACCAGCAAACTAGATAGAATTGATAAATTCATGATAGGGCTTAAATTAATAAATAATTGCAATAGGTGCAATAACTCAATCATTCAAAATGGGGTAATAAGTGAAGAGTGTTTCATTAGATATTTACAAAATGATTGCTATTTGTCACCTATGTGTCTAACTTACTTAGAAACTATTTTTTGGTGACAATGAAAAAATAATTATTGAAAACCTTGTATATAGAACTAAACAATCAATTAATTTATAAAAATTATTGAAAATATTTTATTTAATTTAATGATCTGAATTTTATTTTGTTTTATTATGTTTTTATTTTATTTTTTAGTTAGTACTCATTATAAATGACTAACAAATTTTCTTACCTTTTTTGTTAAGAATTGCAAATTATCCTATGACAAAGTCAATATTTATAACACAAATGGGCTGACCACCTCAAATTAATACTTATATATAACATTCCTACAAAAAGTGTAAATGCTGTTAGGAAACTAAGAATTTTAAATTCAATATTGTAACTAAATTTTTTGGGAAAAGAAATCAGCATATTCGTAAAGCTATGTTAACCACTATTACCATTAGCTGATCACTTTAATTTCACTTCACACACAACCTTTCACAACGAGCGCACAACACTGAATGTTCAACACTCAAAAGAAGTTGCTTCAAATTTATTGATTCCAAAATCCATGAACAATATTTCAATAACTTACGTTTAACAATAGTTCTTAATATTACTTAGCATATTACTATTTTTCTAAGTCTATATCGATTATACATACATATGCTGTATCATGTATACAAACAAATAAACAAAAATTGTTAGAATTTTTCTAATCAGTCGTTGACTGCATATTTTTTTTAAAATTGTTCATTAAACAATTTAATTTACCTTGATTACAGAGTTTGATGCTTTTCGGTTGTAAACCAATGAGCGTGTAATCTTTGCGAATTAAAAAAACTAAGATGTCGCAAAGCGGGGTTATAAAAGCTATTCGTTACATGTTGTTCCTACATTTGTCTTTGTCTACGAAGTAAACAAAGACGTAAAAAAGGGTAGTGTACAACATGTAACGCAGGGCTGAAAAAAGCCTGTGGGGAAAGTTTAAATCAAATAAGTTATGAAAATGGCTTTGAAACTATACATTGCCGCCCGCGTTGCAACATCCAGCTGTGTTGCAAAATTAACAATAAAAGAAATACGTATATACATTTTTTTTTTTCATTTTTTCATAAACATTTTATTTACAAATAAAATAAGTTATTGGCTCGAAAAGCAGGATCATATTGTGGCTCGAGGAGACCAGATCCATTAACTTTAATTGAATATGCAAGTGAATCGACAAGTCTTGTTAAAGGGGCTCGACGAGCCAGAGGCAATTGAAGATTGCCCCTCACATTATACGTTACATGGGCCCGATATAACCCATCCGAATATGGTGAGTTGGGCCCATGGAAAACCAGGGCTTGAATAAGTTTGCGGCTTCATGATTTTCTTGTAGACTTCAGGGCCCAGAATGACACTAACCGCTGCTGCTTCATGGAACAGAGGATCGGCTAACTGCAGGCCAACATAGTGTTCTTTCAGACCGGCGGACACAGACTCCGTAGGAGCGACAAGGTTCCCAAGATTAATCACTCGCGCCGAAACTGAAATCCGCTGAGTGATGTCGTATGATGATGCAACGGAGAACTGGCAGAACCTCTCCGGTCCCACGAAGACAGGACACAGCTTAATACTATCAGCCAATGACCTACTGATTAAACTATGTCCTGCGCACGGGTCTATGAGAGCCGAAGGCTGTAGTCTTTTTGCTAAAAAGAAAAATGCCGTAGACCAAAAATATTCCGTGGATCAAGTTTTTCTTATGAAAAATTCTGAAAAGATGGATTCAGAAATGTCAAGTGAGGCATCTGAGAAACGTAGTAGCAGTAATTCTGGCACCGTTTCGCCCTATGAAAGTATAAAATTGGAAGCTACTTTTAATGAGATCCAAAAAGGTCTTGGACGAATTGAGCAGTTGGAGAAAATTATTCAACAACAAGCAACTGAAATTACCTTGCTAAAAAATAAGAATTGCCAATTTAAGGAAGGTGCGGACGGTACTTCTAAACAAAATGACTGGGCTACCGAGGCAGCCGAAGAACTCGGTATGGATGTAGTGAGTGATGGTGTTGCACTGCTGACAGCACCCAACGGCGTACACAATGAAGTCAACCCTAATAGTGTGGATGATATCAACGGACCTTGGTAAACAGTTGTGCCGAAGGAAATGTGAATAAGGATACAGCAACGCTCAAACCCATACAGTAGAAGACGGCAGCTAAAGAGGCCAGCAATTATTATAAAGATAATGGTGGTGGTGAAAAAGTTTCAATGCGAGCATTTACAATTTATGATGTTGGAGTTCGTGAAGTTACGGACACTCTGCAGCAACCTCTCCCCTCAGGTAAGTTTATCATAAAACTTATTAGGAATGGTGTTATTTCTGTCAAGGTCAGGGGACTGAATAACTATAATTCAGCCAAAAGCCTCTTTTTGTGTGCTGGGTACAAATTTCATATCCACACCCCCAAACCTCTATTACTATACTTATTGGTAATAGAAGGTCTCCCAGACGAATACAGTGTAGATGAAATTAAAAATTTCTTTTCAATTCCTGATTTCACCGTAGAAATTGTTAGCCTAGTTAATATTTTATTTAAAAAATCAAAAAACACGGACATAGAAAATATGTATAAATTGACTCGTATTTTCACAAGGGAGGTAACTCTTCGTAAAGATAAAAAGAGTAGTATTCCACAATGTTTTCATTGTCAAGCTCATGGACATGAGTCCTCCAATTGTAATATGGTGTCACACTGCGTTAAATGCAGCAAGACACATGAAAAGGGCAAATTCACCATACTCTCCAAAGATCGGGAGAATGGAGAAGTAATCAAGAAGCCAGCCCAACCTTGCGTCTGTGTTAATTGCGGAGGGAATCATCCTGCATCGGCAAAAGACTGCCCAAAATGTTTAGCCATCTTGAATAGGAGGAAAAGTCTTCAGGACGAGGCAAAAGCAAAAGCTGAGGTCAAATCGGCCCGTATTTCCGGCCTCCGTACTACATATGCTTCTGCAGCTCGTGGACAAATACCCCCCAATCCACCTGGCAGACCATTAAAAATAGCTCTTTCACAGCCAACAGCTAACTCAGGAGATAGCTTTCAAAAAATCGTTGATTTCCTTGAAAATGGTATTGATGACAAAATTAATAAGGCTACGTCCTTTGGTCCGACTTTCCAGCGAATAATGTCTACCGCTGGCGTCGATGCGGCCCTATCGGCATGGATGCTTTTTCAGTCTCTAATGTCCAATTAAATTAAATGTATATTCTGGAATATCAACTCCCTGATTTCTATATCAAGGAGATATTATTTAAAACAATTCATAGAGGAGAGCAGACCGGATATATTGATGTTGGCTGAGCACAAGCTCACATCTTCTCGCTACATCAATATTGAGGGTTATAAATGCCACTGGCAATTAAGGGATAGTGGACATCGCCGACATTGGGGAGGAACGGCAGTCCTGGTTAGAGACAATTACCGGTCTGAAAAGATAAAAATAGGTACTTTAAATATTGAGGCTTGTGCGGTGAGGGTATGGAGAGAGGATGACTCACCTATAATTTTCGTCTCTCTGTACCTTCGCCCTAATGTTTCATTTCAGGTGAAGGATTTAGACTCTTTTACAGAACTCTATAATAGAAGCGAAGTATTAGTGGGTGGTGAATTAATTGCAAAGCACCAACTATGGGGTGGTGCCGAGATAGATGCAAGAGGTAGGGATTTAGCTAGGTACCTCTTGGAGAGCATCATTGGATGGGGGTAATATGGTAAATGAAGTTGATTATGTATCTGACCACAGAGCTCTTGAACTTGTCTTAGTAGCTGGGGAAATAGAAACATGCGATAGACGAACATTTTTTTAATTTTGAGAGGATTAATATTGCACGATATAAGAGGAAAATTCGTTTGGGGCTGGATAACTGCTGCCTACCAGCGGACAGAAATGTGTCAGAATCTGAAATTGACAGATGCATAGAAGATTTGTGCACGGTCTTTCGTGGTGCGATAGAGATTGCGGTTCCAAAAAAGAGATGTAGACCGGGTTCTCTTGATGATTTACCACCTAGAATCATAAGCTTAATGAGGGAAAGAAGGAGATTATATAGAACTCTTCGGACGTCAGGTAATCCAGAGAGACATGCAATACTAAGAGCGGATATTCGCAATCTTGATCGCATTATTGAGGACTGTATACGAATTTTCAGATATGATAGATTTAAAAGATATTTGTAAAACAAAAAATAGTAATACTTTTCATAAAGTGAAAATAGCAGCGGGCCTAAAGAGTAGGAATTGAATTGGGAACCTTCGGTATTCTTCCGGTTTAGTCATTACAGATGATAGGCTCAAGGCTGAAGCTTTGACAAACTATGTCCGGGGTGCCCTAGATCCCACAAATGGACCGGTTGACCAGTCCTTTATCAGCTCAGTTAATCCGGCGGTTGAGGGATTGGACGATCGGCATACGGTGGTGTGTTTTAGCGACACTTTCTCTGCAGATGGTAACTCCATAAATAACACCAATATGTGGAACCAATGCGGTTTTGTAAGGCCAAGTGACAACATTTCGTTTAAAAAATGGCTCCTTCGTCTATCGAAAAACACGGACATAGAAAAGATGTATAAATTGACTTGTATTTTCACATGGGAGGTCACTCTTCGTAAAGATAAAAAGGGTAGATTTCCACAATGTTTTCATTGTCAAGCACATGGACATGTTTCCTCCAATTGTAATATGGTGTCACACTGCGTTAAATGCAGCAAGACACATGAAAAGGGTAAATGCACCATAACCTCCAAAGATCAGGAGGTATGGCTAGAATATATTGACCCCTCCACGGGAGAAGTAATCAAGAAGCCAGCGCAACCTTGCACCATAACCTCCTAAGATCAGGAGGTATGGCTAGAATATATTGACCCCTCCACGGGAGAAGTAACCAAGAAGCCAGCGCAACCTTGCGTCTGTGTTAATTGCGGAGAGAATCTTCCCGCATCGGCAAAAGACTGCCCAAAACGTTTAGCCATCTTGAATAGGAGGAAAAGACTTCAGGACGAGGCAAAAGCAAAAGCTGGGGCCAAATCTGCCCGTATTTCTAGCCTCCGTACTACATATGCTTCTGCAGCTCGTGGACAAATACCCCCCAATCCACCTGGCAGACCATTAAACAGAGCTCTTTCACAGCCAAAAGCTAACTCAGGAGATAGCTTTCAAAAAATCGTTGATTTCCGTGAAAATGGATTTGATGACAAAATTAATAAGGCTAAGTCCTTTGGTCCGACTTTCCAGCGAATAATGTCTACCGCTGGCGCCGATGCGGCCCTATCGGTATGGATGATTTTTTCAGTCTCTAATGTCCAAATTAATTAAATGTATATTCTTGAATATCAACTCCCTGATTTCTATATCAAGGAGATATTATTTAAAACAATTCATAGATAAGAGCAGACCGGATATATTGATGTTGGCTGAGCACAAGCTCACATCTTCTCGCTACATATTGAGGGTTTTAAATGCTACTGGCAACTAAGGGATAGTGGACATCGCCGACATGGGGAGGAACGGCAGTCCTGATTAGAGACTGAAAAGATAGAAATAAGTACTGGAAATATTGTGGCTTGTTGCGGTGAGGGTATGGAGAGAGGATGACTCACCTATAATTTTCGTCTCTCTTTACCTTGGCCCTAATGTTTCATTTCAGGTGAAGGATTTAGACTCTATTACAGAACTCTATAATAGAGTTGAAGTATTGGTGGGTGCTGATTTAAATGCAAAGCACCAACTATGGGGTGGTACCGAAATAGATGCAAGGGGTAGGGATTTAGCTAGGTTCCTCTTGGAGTACCTCTTTTTTAAAGTTTAAAGATCTTCCATTCCCACTAGGCTTGTTGGTAATGCAGGGTCATATATTGACCTTTTTATTAGGGACGCCAGGTTTAGCATCATTGGATGGGGGTAACATGGTAAATGAAGTAGATTATGTATCTGACCACAGAGCTCTTGAACTTGTCTTAGTAGCTGGGGAAATAGAAACATGCGATAGACGAACATTTTTCAATTATGAGGGGATTAATATTGCACGATATAAGAGGGAAATTCGTTTAGGGCTGGATAACTGCTGCATACCAGCGGACAGAAATGTGTCAGAATCAGAAATTGACAGATGCATAGAAGATTGTGCACGCTCTTTCGTGGTGCGATTGAGATTGCGGTTCCAAAAAAGAGATGTAGACCGGGTTCCCTTGATGATTTACCACCTAGAATCATAAGCTTAATGAGGGATAGAAGGAGATTATGTAAACCTCTTCGGAGGTCAGGTAATACAGAGAGACATGCAATACTAAGAGCGGATATTCGCAATCTTGATCGCATTATTGAGGACTGTATACGAATTTTCAGATATGATAGATTTAAATAATATTTAGAAAACATTCGTCTAAATAGTAAAACTTTTCATAAAGTGAAAATGGCAGCGGGCCTCAAGAGTAGGAATGGAATTGGGAACCTTCGGGATTCTTCCGGTTTAGTCATTACAGATGATAGGCTCAAGGCTGAAGCTTTAGCAAATTATTTCCAGGGTGCCCTAGATCCCACAAATGGACCGGTTGACCAGTCCTTTATCAGCTCAGTTAATCGGGCGGTTGAGGGATTGGACGATCGGCATACGGTGGTGTGTTTTAGCGACACTTTCTCTGCAGATGGTAACTCCATAAATAACACCAATATGTGGAACCAATGCGGTTTTGTAAGGCCAAGTGAAGTAGGCATTGCTCTGGCAAATCGGCCCGCGAAAAAGTCAAGCGGAATCGATGGTATTCCAGACGTGGCATTGAGGAAGGCAGTGGAGGTAACCTTCACCTTTCTAGCAATCCTGTTAAATCACTGCCTAAATTTGCTTTTTTTAAGATAGGCTCCAACTCTGAAGGGTGTGGCAATTATCGACCCATTTCGCTATTGTCAGCCTTTGCCAAATTGCTGGAATCCTTCATTAAGAAGAGATTGAAACTGATAGTAGAAGATAAGCGAATAATTAAGGACAATCAGTTCGGGTATAAAACAGGACATTCGACCTCACATGCGCTCACTGCCTTCTCAACACATGTCATTCGTGGGTTGGATAGAAGATGTGGTACTATTGCTGTAAGCATTGACCTTGCAAGAGCATTCGATTCAGTATGACATAATGGTCTGTAAAACCTTCGGTTTTGATAGACATTTGAGCAAAATAGTAGCGAGTTTTCTCCGGGACCTTTGTTTCACGGATAGGGTAGGGGAACAAATCTCCACTCGTAGATTGGTAACAGCATGAGTGCCTCAGGCTTCATTCTTGGGGCCACTGCTATACAACATCTTTGTTAGCGATATTCCTAACGCCTCGCCGAGGGATCTGCAGTTATTGTATGCAAATGATGTTTTGGTTGCCTTCACTGGCCCTAGAGCTAACACGCTGACCACAAGAGCTAACATATTCTTAGAAGAGCTATATATGTACTTTCAGAAATGGGGACTAAAGATGAACTCTAGCAAATGTTCGGCGGTGATCATAAAGGGTAAGCCTGTACAACATACCCAAATTTCCGCTCGTATTCCCGGTATTAAAAATCGGTTCAGAATTAATTAGTTTGTCTGACAGCGTGAAATATTTAGGTGTTATAATTGACTCTAAATATAGTTTCATTAGACACATAGATTATATTCTGGGAAAGGCAAAACGTATATATTTTAACTACCATGGCATTATGAGAATAAGGGGGGGTATATCCCAATTTTTTTATATCGCCAATTGATTTTATATCGCCAAATAATAAGGCCGATATTAACATACGCCTTTCCAATTTGGTTTTGGATTTCTTCCCACCAGATGGAACGGCTACGTACGTGGGAGCGTCGTGTTCTTAGAACATGTCTAGGTCTAAGCAAAAGCTTTATGGTGAATGGGTTTAACAGATCAACATCTTGTAGAACCATATATGACAAGACTGGTTTTGACAGAATTGATCTCTTCATGATAAAAGGGGCCAAAAAATTTGTTGAGAAAAGCTTGTTGTTTGAGAACGAGATTGTTGCAGAGGCGCTCAGATACTCCTATGATGCCCAATCGATAATGTCAAAAAAACATTTGCCATAGCAATGAGGGTTTATTATGTATAGATAATCGTATATTATTTTACCATAGGCGATACAACTCGTATGATGCTGCTGACGTAGTGTATAATACTGCCCAGTGATACATACGAGTTGTATTTCGTCATTTTTGTACATATGTAAATAGTAGTTTTAACTCATAGTTTTAGTCCTAGATAGTAAGTTTTAGCATAAGTTAATTTATAGATCGCTCATTTTTAATAATTGTATTTTTTTATAGCAAATAACTTTAGATTTCTTTTTCGTAATATTTATATGTCTGACTTCTGCTGTCAAGTATTGTCTTGTGGTAATTAATATAAACAAAAAAAAAAAATGTTGTATGTGGCGAAAAGCTATATGATCCTTGTAATAATATAACAGTAAGCCATCCTGTATAGATGTAAGAATGGATTTCAATAAATATGTCCATGGGCAAAAAGGCAAAAGGCAATTTTTATCATTTGTGTTTTTCAGTGCTTAAGTGAAGTGTCCAAAACTAAAATAAAGTGAAAATTTCTGGTCGTGGTAAAGGTGAAAGGCAAAGTCCCGTTCCAATCGTGCTGGTCTTCAATTCCCCGTCGGTCGTATCCATCGTCTGTTGCGCAAAGGCAACTATGCTAAGCGTGTTGGTGCCGGTGCTCCCGTCTATTTAGCCGATGACATGGAATATTTGGCTGCTTAAGTCTTGGAATTGGCTGGCAATGCTGCCCGTGACAACAAGAAGACTAGCATCATTCCTCGTCACTTTCAATTGGCCATCCGTAACGACGAAGAATTGAACAAATTGCTGTCTGGCATTATCATTGCCCAAGGTGGTGTATTGCCAAACATCCATGCTGTTCTCTTGCCCAAGAAGATCTAGATAAGTTTATCTGACATAATAGGTCCAAACGAAGCAATAATTGGTGCTGACCTAAATGCAAAACACCCGCTTTTGGGGAGGCCACCAGACAAATGCTAATGATCGAATATTAAATGACTGGGTTCTTTCTACCTCAAATATAGAAATTTTAAAAACAGAAGGCCCAAGCAGGGTAACACCGACGAGGGATTCTTTATAGACGTGTTCTTGACAACGAATCAGATAAGTCTAGAGGACCCGCGAAGGGCTATTACTGGGACGGGTGATTGTAACTCTGATCATAGAGGTGTTTTTCTGGATGTATTATTAAATAATATAGACAATGAAGAACCGGAGGAAATATTTGATTTCGCCGACATGGGGGAGGAACGGCAGTCCTGATTAGAGACTGAAAAGATAGAAATGAGTACTGGAAATATTGTGGCTTGTGCGGTGAGGGTATGGAGAGAGGATGACTCACCTATAATTTTCGTCTCTCTTTACCTTGGCCCTAATGTTTCATTTCAGGTGAAGGATTTAGACTCTATTACAGAACTCTATAATAGAGGTGAAGTATTGGTGGGTGCTGATTTAAATGCAAAGCACCAACTATGGGGTGGTACCGAAATAGATGCAAGGGGTAGGGATTTAGCTAGGTTCCTCTTGGAGTACCTCTTTTTTAAAGTTTAAAGATCTTCCATTCCCACTAGGCTTGTTGGTAATGCAGGGTCATATATTGACCTTTTTATTAGGACGCCAGGTTTAGCATCATTGGATGGGGGTAACATGGTAAATGAAGTAGATTATGTATCTGACCACAGAGCTCTTGAACTTGTCTTAGTAGCTGGGGAAATAGAAACATGCGATAGACGAACATTTTTCAATTATGAGGGGATTAATATTGCACGATATAAGAGGGAAATTCGTTGGGGCTGGATAACTGCTGCATACCAGCGGACAGAAATGTGTCAGAATCAGAAATTGACAGATGCATAGAAGATTTGTGCACGCTCTTTCGTGGTGCGATTGAGATTGCGGTTCCAAAAAAGAGATATAGACCGGGTTCCCTTGATGATTTACCACCTAGAATCATAAGCTTAATGAGGGATAGAAGGAGATTATGTAAACCTCTTCGGAGGTCAGGTAATACAGAGAGACATGCAATACTAAGAGCGGATATTCGCAATCTTGATCGCATTATTGAGGACTGTATACGAATTTTCAGATATGATAGATTTAAATAATATTTAGAAAACATTCGTCTAAATAGTAAAACTTTTCATAAAGTGAAAATGGCAGCGGGCCTCAAGAGTAGGAATGGAATTGGGAACCTTCGGGATTCTTCCGGTTTAGTCATTACAGATGATAGGCTCAAGCCTGAAGCTTTAGCAAATTATTTCCAGGGTGCCCTACATCCCACAAATGGACCGGTTGACCAGTCCTTTATCAGCTCAGTTAATCCGGCGGTTGAGGGATTGGACGATCGGCATACGGTGGTGTGTTTTAGCGACACTTTCTCTGCAGATGGTAACTCCATAAATAACACCAATATGTGGAACCAATGCGGTTTTGTAAGGCCAAGTGAAGTAGGCATTGCTCTGGCAAATCGGCCCGCGAAAAAGTCAAGCGGAATCGATGGTATTCCAGACGTGGCATTGAGGAAGGCAGTGGAGGTAACCTTCACCTTTCTAGCAATCCTGTTAAATCACTGCCTAAATTTGGGATACTTTCCAAAGGCATGAAAGGAGGCAATGCTAGTGCTTTTTTTAAGATAGGCTCCAACTCTGAAGGGTGTGGCAATTATCGACCCATTTCGCTATTGTCAGCCTTTGCCAAATTGCTGGAATCCTTCATTAAGAAGAGATTGAAACTGATAGTAGAAGATAAGCGAATAATTAAGGATAATCAGTTCGGGTATAAAACAGGACATTCGACCTCACATGCGCTCACTGCCTTCTCAACACATGTCATTCGTGGGTTGGATAGAAGATGTGGTACTATTGCTGTAAGCATTGACCTTGCAAGAGCATTCGATTCAGTATGACGTAATGGTCTGTGAAACCTTCGGTTTTGATAGACATTTGAGCAAAATAGTAGCGAGTTTTCTCCGGGACCCTTGTTTCACGGATAGGGTAGGGGAACAATCTCCACTCGTAGATTGGTAACAGCATGAGTGCCTCAGGCTTCATTCTTGGGGCCACTGCTATACAACATCTTTGTTAGCGATATTCCTAACGCCTCGCCGAGGGATCTGCAGTTATTGTATGCAAATGATGTTTTGGTTGCCTTCACTGGCCCTAGAGCTAACACGCTGACCACAAGAGCTAACATATTCTTAGAAGAGCTATATATGTACTTTCAGAAATGGGGACTAAAGATGAACTCTAGCAAATGTTCGGCGGTGATCATAAAGGGTAAGCCTGTACAACATACCCAAATTTCCGCTCGTATTTCCCGGTATTAAAAATCGGTTCAGAATTAATTAGTTTGTCTGACAGCGTGAAATATTTAGGTGTTATAATTGACTCTAAATATAGTTTCATTAGACACATAGATTATATTCTGGGAAAGGCAAAACGTATATATTTTACCTACCATGGCATTATGAGAATAAGGGGGGGTATATCCCAATTTTTTTTATATCGCCAATTGATTTATATCGCCAAATAATAAGGCCGATATTAACATACGCCTTTCCAATTTGGTTTTGGATTTCTTCCCACCAGATGGAACGGCTACGTACGTGGGAGCGTCGTGTTCTTAGAACATGTCTAGGTCTAAGCAAAGGCTTTATGGTGAATGGGTTTAACAGATCAACATCTTGTAGAACCATATATGACAAGACTGGTTTTGACAGAATTGATCTCTTCATGATAAAATGGGCCAAAAAAATTGTTGAGAAAAGCGTGTTGTTTGAGAACGAGATTGTTGCAGAGGCGCTCAGATACTCCTATGATGCCCAATCGATAATGTCAAAAAAACATTTGCCACCAGCTGCTATTCCTCTCTTAAAAATGAGGGTTTATTATGTATAGATAATCGTCTATTATTTTACCATAGGCGATACAACTCGTATGATGCTGCTGACGTAGTGTATAATACTGCCCAGTGATACATACGAGTTGTATTTCGTCATTTTTGTACATATGTAAATAGTAGTTTTAACTCATAGTTTTAGTCCTAGATAGTAAGTTTTAGCATAAGTTAATTTATAGATCGCTCATTTTTAATAATTGTATTTTTTATAGCAAATAACTTTAGATTTCTTTTTCGTAATATTTATATGTCTGACTTCTGCTGTCAAGTATTGTCTTGCGGTAATTAATATAAACAAAAAAAAATGTTGTATGTGGCGAAAAGCTATATGATCCTTGTAATAATATAACAGTAAGCCATCCTGTATAGATGTAAGAATGGATTTCAATAAATATGTCCATGGGCAAAAAGGCAAAAGGCAATTTTTTATCATTTGTGTTTTTCAGTGCTTAAGTGAAGTGTCCAAAACTAAAATAAAGTGAAAATTTCTGGTCGTGGTAAAGGTGACAAAGTTAAGGGAAAGGCAAAGTCCCGTTCCAATCGTGCTGGTCTTCAATTCCCCGTCGGTCGTATCCATCGTCTGTTGCGCAAAGGCAACTATGCTGAGCGTGTTGGTGCCGGTGCTCCCGTCTATTTAGCCGATGACATGGAATATTTGGCTGCTTAAGTCTTGGAATTGGCTGGCAATGCTGCCCGTGACAACAAGAAGACTCGCATCATTCCCCGTCACTTTCAATTGGCCATCTGTAACGACGAAGAATTGAACAAATTGCTGTCTGGCATTATCATTGCCCAAGGTGGTGTATTGCCAAACATCCATGCTGTTCTCTTGCCCAAGAAGACCGAAAAGAAAGTCTAAATTATCTCGAAAGAAGGTATTATGGAATGAAAAAGAAGAAGAATACAGACCATCGTATAATTCCATACTAAAATCAACCAATCCGTCCTGTTCAGGACGGCAAAAATATTTCAAAAGAGAAAGAATGCCCTCAAACTACATTTCTATGAAAAAAATAAAATTCTCAATAATTTTCTATGAGACGTTGGCAAAATAACTGTTTTTCGTTCTCAGTTGCATATTTGTGTTGTTGTCTCTTATGATTTCAGGAATAGAGCGAGAGAGAAATCGCGGCGTCACCAAATGAGTATGTATACTACGAAGAAGAAGCACGTGGCAGTTGGTGGTGGCTCGCAGTAATTTTATGTAAAAAAATCGCACCCCGGCGCATTCTTCGGGAAGGCATAAAGTAGATGATTTGCAAAGGAATTTTGGCGGCAGAATAGTGTTGTGGTGGAAATATGATGATTTGCAAGGGAATTTTGGCGGCAGAATAGTGTTTTGGTGGAAATAAATCGACGCATGCATGAAAATAAAAGTACATTGTGGTGCTATGGAAAATTTTTAACACAAAAAATAGAATAAAAGTAACATAATGAAATTAAAATTAACGAAAATAATTACAACGAAAAATAAAATAATGGAAATTAATAATTAAATAAAAATAAAATAAGAAAATGTTTAAAAATTAAGGCAAATATTAGTGAAAATTTAAAGAAATTTATATGAAAATATTTGCAAGTAAATTAAAGGAATTTAGAATAATAAATAGATTTTATGAAAATGAAGAATGCTTTTGACGAAATCGAAAAATTTTAAATTAATAATAAGGAAATAAATAAAATAATATTAAATAAAAGGAAATAGTGATTTTTAAAAAATAATCTAATGAAAAATTAAATACAAATTAATTGAAAATTTAATAAGAGAGAATTTTTAAATAAAATTCAATTTTTAAATAAATTTTCGGTAAAATTTTAATGGAAATGATTAGTGAATAATTTACAATTTTTAATGAAATTTTTTGAAATAAAATGAATCAACGGTCTAATTAATAAATATATTCAATGATTTTAAATTAAATTTTGGAAAAAATTTATTTAAAAAAAAGTCCAAAATCACAACGAAAAAAACCAAAATCACAATAGCGACTCTATGTTATACTCATATTATACGAAAAAGAAGAAGAAGAAACGCAACTAAATTGTTTATGATCGGGAATAAAATACGAGACCTCGGTAAAACAATGTTTCGGAGAAAATATTCTTGAGAAAATTGAAACGAGTAAGTATTTATATTTTTTCTTTCTTTGATTTTTATATATTTTTCACGAATTGTGAGAAAACACATACGAGAAAGCTGAAAACGAAATTTAATAAAAATTTTAAAATTTCTTTATTTCCTAAGATAAGTGTTTATTTTTTTCTTTGTTTTAATTAAAAAAATAGATTTCAACAAGATTTTATCTCTTTTTTGATATATTTTGTGGTCCTGAAAAGGAACAATTGTTTTGTTGTAAAAAAAAGATTTCTCCAAATTGCGTCAAGAATTTGTTTAACCGCCGAAACCGTACAAGGTAAATGCCTTGTCTCTTCAAAGCATAAACGACATCCATAGCGGTGACGGTTTTACGCTTAGCATGTTCGGTGTAGGTGACAGCATCACGAATAACGTTTTCCAAAAACACTTTCAGAACACCACGAGTTTCTTCGTAAATCAGGCCAGAGATACGTTTTACACCGCCACGACGAGCCAAACATCTAATAGCTGGCTTGGTAATACCTTGGATGTTACCACGGAGCACTTTCCTGTGACGTTTAGCGCCACCTTTTCCCAAGCCTTTACCACCTTTACCACGACCAGTCATTTTTTTACTTTAGTTTATTTCACTTATCACTTCACGAACTGATTGAGCACTAATGTTTTTTCCGGATGATTCCGCTCGTATTTATACAAAATTTGAGGCTCTCTCCAACTATTGAACACACATGTAAAGTATGTACAGTTATATGTGTATGTGTACATTTGCCGTTAGTATTGTATGTTCTCCTTTGTGTGTGCGTGTACATCTGGTATACCGATAGGTAAGAATTCACTAACATATCAAACCCAAAATTTGATGCTATCATCACAATTTTCCATAAATACTACAAACCGTAATAATAACAATACTGACGTTTACATCGAAGTGAAATGCAAAAGAAAAACAAACCTACTGCACCAATAGTGGACCAATTGATTGAACTTAATAAAAAATATGAAAGTGTTCTTAACGAAAACGCTAAAGTAAAAGAAGAAAACGAAGAATTTAAGAAAACTATAAAATAACTTGCTAAAAAATTGCCACACGCAGTGTTAACGTGGATGTCCATATCCCCAAAGAGTGGACAAATATAAATAACAACGACAATATTTGTACCACTGAGGCAGCCGTAGACCTCATGGTAGCTGACGAGTACGAGTGTGACGATGACATATCCGCAATGCCGGTGGTTAATAATAGCAGCCAAGGGACTTCGCAGCAACTGGACATGCAAGATAATAGCGGAAAGACAGCAATTAACACAACAACTAAAACAAAACGTATTTCCAGCCCCCTATTATTAAAATATATAATGTTAACGTTAGAGACTTTACAATTAAATTAAAAAAAACTTGCTAAATCACAATGTATTCACAATTAACTGAGTAAAAATGAAGAACATCTGAAAGTCAGAGAATATCTAGAAAATATGAAAATTTCTTCATTTACATACACCATCAAAGAAGAGAAGCCTCACACACTGATTGTTAAGGGAGTCTCAGACGCCTGATCTTAAAAATTTTATTGAGAATACAGGAATAAATTTAAAAAATTTTAAAATAGTCAAGCTACAAAGAACAAAATGGATGGAGCAATTTTCCAATGATTCTGACATAAAATCCTTTTCTTGACTTAGATTCATTCTAAATAATGGCGTTAGCATTGAAAAATATAAGAGTGTGGATCTTCCGCTATGTAAAAATTCCCAAAGACATGGCCATATCTCTATCAATTGTAGGATGCTTCCAAATTGTGTAAAATGTGCTGGTCGACATGAACGTGGAAAGTGTCACATACCGTCCAAAGACCAAAATACTGGTCAAATACAGGTCAAAAAATTAAGACAAAGGGAATCCCGGTTAAATGCGTTAACTTCAAAGTTACAAAAAATGTCCAAAACGGCTTGAAATATTAGAAAGAATGGCCCAAAAGAAAGCGGCTGCAAAAGCCAACACAAATAACTATGTAGCTAATAAGCCAAATATTACTTATCCTAAATTTCTAACAATCTATCATATGCAAATGCTATGAAAATCCCCCCAACAAAAAGTGCTATTGACAACAAAAAAGGGCAAACTACCATTTTATTAAACAGGCCATGGGAGCCTTTGACTACCAAGGACTTTTAGGCAAACATTTTATAACCTGCATGTAAAAAAAGTGACTTTGTAGTAAGTTATAAATAACTGAAAACAGACCAATTAAAATCGGAGGCGGGCAAACGATATTTTTATCATCCCTTTATCTCAGACCCAGTGACATATTACTAAAACAAGATCTAGATAAGTTATCTGACATAATAGGTCCAAACGAAGCAATAATTGGTGCTGACCTAAATGCAAAACACCCGCTTTTGGGGAGGCCACCAGACAAATGCTAATGATCGAATATTAAATGACTGGGTTCTTTCTACCTCAAATATAGAAATTTTAAAAACAGAAGGCCCAAGCAGGGTAACACCGACGAGGGATTCTTTTATAGACGTGTTCTTGACAACGAATCAGATAAGTCTAGAGGACCCGCGAAGGGCTATTACTGGGACGGGTGATTGTAACTCTGATCATAGAGCTGTTTTTCTGGATGTATTATTAAATAATATAGACAATGAAGAACCGGAGGAAATATTTGATTTCGCCGACATGGGGGAGGAACGGCAGTCCTGATTAGAGACTGAAAAGATAGAAATGAGTACTGGAAATATTGTGGCTTGTGCGGTGAGGGTATGGAGAGAGGATGACTCACCTATAATTTTCGTCTCTCTTTACCTTGGCCCTAATGTTTCATTTCAGGTGAAGGATTTAGACTCTATTACAGAACTCTATAATAGAGGTGAAGTATTGGTGGGTGCTGATTTAAATGCAAAGCACCAACTATGGGGTGGTACCGAAATAGATGCAAGGGGTAGGGATTTAGCTAGGTTCCTCTTGGAGTACCTCTTTTTTAAAGTTTAAAGATCTTCCATTCCCACTAGGCTTGTTGGTAATGCAGGGTCATATATTGACCTTTTTATTAGGACGCCAGGTTTAGCATCATTGGATGGGGGTAACATGGTAAATGAAGTAGATTATGTATCTGACCACAGAGCTCTTGAACTTGTCTTAGTAGCTGGGGAAATAGAAACATGCGATAGACGAACATTTTTCAATTATGAGGGGATTAATATTGCACGATATAAGAGGGAAATTCGTTTGGGGCTGGATAACTGCTGCATACCAGCGGACAGAAATGTGTCAGAATCAGAAATTGACAGATGCATAGAAGATTTGTGCACGCTCTTTCGTGGTGCGATTGAGATTGCGGTTCCAAAAAAGAGATATAGACCGGGTTCCCTTGATGATTTACCACCTAGAATCATAAGCTTAATGAGGGATAGAAGGAGATTATGTAAACCTCTTCGGAGGTCAGGTAATACAGAGAGACATGCAATACTAAGAGCGGATATTCGCAATCTTGATCGCATTATTGAGGACTGTATACGAATTTTCAGATATGATAGATTTAAATAATATTTAGAAAACATTCGTCTAAATAGTAAAACTTTTCATAAAGTGAAAATGGCAGCGGGCCTCAAGAGTAGGAATGGAATTGGGAACCTTCGGGATTCTTCCGGTTTAGTCATTACAGATGATAGGCTCAAGCCTGAAGCTTTAGCAAATTATTTCCAGGGTGCCCTACATCCCACAAATGGACCGGTTGACCAGTCCTTTATCAGCTCAGTTAATCCGGCGGTTGAGGGATTGGACGATCGGCATACGGTGGTGTGTTTTAGCGACACTTTCTCTGCAGATGGTAACTCCATAAATAACACCAATATGTGGAACCAATGCGGTTTTGTAAGGCCAAGTGAAGTAGGCATTGCTCTGGCAAATCGGCCCGCGAAAAAGTCAAGCGGAATCGATGGTATTCCAGACGTGGCATTGAGGAAGGCAGTGGAGGTAACCTTCACCTTTCTAGCAATCCTGTTAAATCACTGCCTAAATTTGGGATACTTTCCAAAGGCATGAAAGGAGGCAATGCTAGTGCTTTTTTTAAGATAGGCTCCAACTCTGAAGGGTGTGGCAATTATCGACCCATTTCGCTATTGTCAGCCTTTGCCAAATTGCTGGAATCCTTCATTAAGAAGAGATTGAAACTGATAGTAGAAGATAAGCGAATAATTAAGGATAATCAGTTCGGGTATAAAACAGGACATTCGACCTCACATGCGCTCACTGCCTTCTCAACACATGTCATTCGTGGGTTGGATAGAAGATGTGGTACTATTGCTGTAAGCATTGACCTTGCAAGAGCATTCGATTCAGTATGACGTAATGGTCTGTGAAACCTTCGGTTTTGATAGACATTTGAGCAAAATAGTAGCGAGTTTTCTCCGGGACCCTTGTTTCACGGATAGGGTAGGGGAACAAATCTCCACTCGTAGATTGGTAACAGCATGAGTGCCTCAGGCTTCATTCTTGGGGCCACTGCTATACAACATCTTTGTTAGCGATATTCCTAACGCCTCGCCGAGGGATCTGCAGTTATTGTATGCAAATGATGTTTTGGTTGCCTTCACTGGCCCTAGAGCTAACACGCTGACCACAAGAGCTAACATATTCTTAGAAGAGCTATATATGTACTTTCAGAAATGGGGACTAAAGATGAACTCTAGCAAATGTTCGGCGGTGATCATAAAGGGTAAGCCTGTACAACATACCCAAATTTCCGCTCGTATTTCCCGGTATTAAAATCGGTTCAGAATTAATTAGTTTGTCTGACAGCGTGAAATATTTAGGTGTTATAATTGACTCTAAATATAGTTTCATTAGACACATAGATTATATTCTGGGAAAGGCAAAACGTATATATTTTACCTACCATGGCATTATGAGAATAAGGGGGGGTATATCCCAATTTTTTTTATATCGCCAATTGATTTTATATCGCCAAATAATAAGGCCGATATTAACATACGCCTTTCCAATTTGGTTTTGGATTTCTTCCCACCAGATGGAACGGCTACGTACGTGGGAGCGTCGTGTTCTTAGAACATGTCTAGGTCTAAGCAAAGGCTTTATGGTGAATGGGTTTAACAGATCAACATCTTGTAGAACCATATATGACAAGACTGGTTTTGACAGAATTGATCTCTTCATGATAAAATGGGCCAAAAAAATTGTTGAGAAAAGCGTGTTGTTTGAGAACGAGATTGTTGCAGAGGCGCTCAGATACTCCTATGATGCCCAATCGATAATGTCAAAAAAACATTTGCCACCAGCTGCTATTCCTCTCTTAAAAATGAGGGTTTATTATGTATAGATAATCGTCTATTATTTTACCATAGGCGATACAACTCGTATGATGCTGCTGACGTAGTGTATAATACTGCCCAGTGATACATACGAGTTGTATTTCGTCATTTTTGTACATATGTAAATAGTAGTTTTAACTCATAGTTTTAGTCCTAGATAGTAAGTTTTAGCATAAGTTAATTTATAGATCGCTCATTTTTAATAATTGTATTTTTTTATAGCAAATAACTTTAGATTTCTTTTTCGTAATATTTATATGTCTGACTTCTGCTGTCAAGTATTGTCTTGCGGTAATTAATATAAACAAAAAAAAATGTTGTATGTGGCGAAAAGCTATATGATCCTTGTAATAATATAACAGTAAGCCATCCTGTATAGATGTAAGAATGGATTTCAATAAATATGTCCATGGGCAAAAAGGCAAAAGGCAATTTTTTATCATTTGTGTTTTTCAGTGCTTAAGTGAAGTGTCCAAAACTAAAATAAAGTGAAAATTTCTGGTCGTGGTAAAGGTGACAAAGTTAAGGGAAAGGCAAAGTCGTGGTCTCCAATCGTGCTGGTCTTCAATTCCCCGTCGGTCGTATCCATCGTCTGTTGCGCAAAGGCAACTATGCTGAGCGTGTTGGTGCCGGTGCTCCCGTCTATTTAGCCGATGACATGGAATATTTGGCTGCTTAAGTCTTGGAATTGGCTGGCAATGCTGCCCGTGACAACAAGAAGACTCGCATCATTCCCCGTCACTTTCAATTGGCCATCTGTAACGACGAAGAATTGAACAAATTGCTGTCTGGCATTATCATTGCCCAAGGTGGTGTATTGCCAAACATCCATGCTGTTCTCTTGCCCAAGAAGACCGAAAAGAAAGCCTAAATTATCTCGAAAGAAGGTATTATGGAATGAAGAAGAAGAATACAGACCATCGTATAATTCCATACTAAAATCAACCAATCCGTCCTGTTCAGGACGGCAAAAAATATTTCAAAAGAGAAAGAATGCCCTCAAACTACATTTCTATGAAAAAAATAAAAATTCTCAATAATTTTCTATGAGACGTTGGCAAAATAACTGTTTTTCGTTCTCAGTTGCATATTTGTGTTGTTGTCTCTTATGATTTCAGGAATAGAGCCAGAGAGAAATCGCGGCGTCACCAAATGAGTATGTATACTACGAAGAAGAAGCACGTGGCAGTTGGTGGTGGCTCGCAGTAATTTTATGTAAAAAAATCGCACCCCGGCGCATTCTTCGGGAAGGCATAAAGTAGATGATTTGCAAAGGAATTTTGGCGGCAGAATAGTGTTGTGGTGGAAATATGATGATTTGCAAGGGAATTTTGGCGGCAGAATAGTGTTTTGGTGGAAATAAATCGACGCATGCATGAAAATAAAAGTACATTGTGGTGCTATGGAAAATTTTTAACACAAAAAATAGAATAAAAGTAACATAATGAAATTAAAATTAACGAAAATAATTACAACGAAAAATAAAATAATGGAAATTAATAATTAAATTAAAATAAAATAAGAAAATGTTTAAAAATTAAGGCAAATATTAGTGAAAATTTAAAGAAATTTATATGAAAATATTTGCAGGTAAATTAAAGGAATTTAGAATAATAAATAGATTTTATGAAAATGAAGAATGCTTTTGACGAAATCGAAAAATTTTAAATTAATAATAAGGAAATAAATAAAATAATATTAAATAAAAGGAAATAGTGATTTTTAAAAAATAATCTAATGAAAAATTAAATTCAAATTAATTGAAAATTTAATAAGAGAATTTAACATCAATAAAATAAAATTCATTTAATGAAGAATTTTTAAATAAAATTTAATTTTTAAATAAATTTTCGGTAAAATTTTAATGGAAATGATTAGTGAATAATTTACAATTTTTAATGAAATTTTTTGAAATAAAATGAATCAACGGTCTAATTAATAAATATATTCAATGATTTTAAATTAAATTTTGGAAAAAATTTATTTAAAAAAAAGTCCAAAATCACAATAGCGACTCTATGTTATACTCATATTATAGGAAAAAGAAGAAGAAGAAACGCAACTAATTTGTTTATGATCGGGAACAAAATACGAGACCTCGGTAAAACAATGTTTCGGAGAAAATATTCTTGAGAAAATTGAAACGAGTAAGTATTTATATTTTTTCTTTCTTTGATTTTTATATATTTTTCACGAATTGTGAGAAAACACATACGAGAAAGCTGAAAACGAAATTTAATAAAAATTTTAAAATTTCTTTATTTCCTAAGATAAGTGTTTATTTTTTTCTTTGTTTTAATTAAAAAAATAGATTTCAACAAGATTTTATCTCTTTTTTGATATATTTTGTGGTCCTGAAAAGGACCGATTGTTTTGTTGTAAAAAAAAGATTTCTCCAAATTGCGTCAAGAATTTGTTTAACCGCCGAAACCGTACAAGGTAAATGCCTTGTCTCTTCAAAGCATAAACGACATCCATAGCGGTGACGGTTTTACGCTTAGCATGTTCGATGTAGGTGACAGCATGAATAACGTTTTCCAAAAACACTTTCAGAACACCACGAGTTTCTTCGTAAATCAGGCCAGAGATACGTTTTACACCGCCACGACGAGCCAAACATCTAATAGCTGGCTTGGTAATACCTTGGATGTTACCACGGAGCACTTTCCTGTGACGTTTAGCGCCACCTTTTCCCAAGCCTTTACCACCTTTACCACGACCAGTCATTTTTTTACTTTAGTTTATTTCACTTATCACTTCACGAACTGTTTGAGCACTAATGTTTTTTCCGGATGATTCCGCTCGTATTTATACAAAATTTGAGGTTCTCTCCAACTATTGAACACACAAGTAAAGTATGTACAGTTATATGTGTATGTGTACATTTGCCGTTAGTATTGTATGTTCTCCTTTGTGTGTGCGTGTACATCTGGTATACCGATAGGTAAGAATTCACTAACATATCAAACCCAAAATTTGATGCTATCATCACAATTTACCATAAATACTACAAACCGTAATAATAACAATACTGACGTTTACATCGAAGTGAAATGCAAAAGAAAAACAAACCTACTGCACCAATAGTGGACCAATTGATTGAACTTAATAAAAAATATGAAGGTGTTCTTAACGAAAACCCTAAATTAAAAGAAGAAAACGAAGAATTTAAGAAAACTATCCAATAACTTGCTAATAAAATTGCCACAGGCAGTGTTAACTTGGATGTCCATATCCCCAAAGAATGGACAAATATAAATGACAACGACAATATTTGTACCACTGCAGCCGTAGACCTCATGGTAGCTGTCGAGTACGAGTGTGAAGATGACATATCCGCAATGCCGGTGGTCAATAATAGCAGCTAAGGGACTTCCCAGCAACTGGACATGCAAGATAACAGCGGAAAGACAGCAATTACAAGAACAACTAAACCAAAAGGTAATTCAAGCCCTCCTATTATTAAAATCTATAATGTTAACGTTAGAGACTTTACAATTAAATTAAAAAAACTTGCTAAATCACAATGTATTCACAATTAACTGAGTAAAAATGAAGAACATCTGAAAGTCAGATAATATCTAGAAAATATGACAATTTCTTTTTTTACATACACCATCAAAGAAGAGAAGCCTCACACACTGATTGTTAAGGGTGTCTCAGATACCTATGATAAGCCTGATCTTAAAAATTTTATTGAGGATACAGGAATAAATTTAAAAAATTTTAAAATAGTCAAGCTACAAAGAACAAAATGAATTGTGCAATTTTCCAATGATTCTGACATAAAATCCTTTTCTTGACTTAGATTCATTCTAAATAATGGCGTTAGCATTGACAAATATAAGAGTGTGGATCTTCCACAGTGTAAAAATTGCCAAAGACATGGCCATATCTCTATCAATTGTAGGATGTTTCCAAATTGCGTAAAATGTGCTAGTCGACATGAACGTGGAAAGTGTCACATACCGTCCAAAGACCAAAATACTGAGGAAACAATAACAACTGACGCAAATATAGGTAAAAAAATTAAGACAAAGGGAATCCCGGTTAAATGCGTTAAATTCAAAGTTACAAAAAATGTCCAAAACGGCTTGAAATATTAGAAAGAATGGACCAAACGAAAGCGGCTGCAAAAGCCAACACAAATAACAATGTAGCTAATAAGCCAAATATTACTTATCCTAAATTTCTATTGCTATGAAAATCCCCCCAACAAAAAGTGCTATTGACAACAAAAAAGGGCAAACTACCCTTTTATTAAACAGGCCATGGGAGCCTTTGATAATGACTGCCAAAGACTTTTAGGCAAACATTTTATAACCGGCATGAAAAAAGTGACTTTGCAGTAAGTTATAAAGAACTGAAAACTGACCAAGAAAAATCTGAGGCGGGCAAACAATGTTTTATCTCAGTGACATATTACTAAAAAAAAAGATCTAGATAAGTTATCTGACATAATAGGTCCTAACGAAGCAATAAAGGTGCTGACCTAAATGCAAAACACCCGCTTTTGGGGAGGCCACCAGACAAATGCTAATGGTCGAATATTAAATGACTGGGTTCTTTCTACCTCAAATATAGAAATGAAAAAAAAAAGAAGTATCAAGCAGGGTAACACCGACGACGGATTCTTTTATAGACGTTTTCTTGATAACGAATCACCCGCGAAGGGCGATTACTGGGCTTGAGACGGGTGATTGTAACTCTGTTCATATAGCTGTTTTTCTTGATATATTATTAAATAATATAGGCAATGAAGAACCGGAGAAAATATTTGATTTCAAAGCATGAATATTCGTCAATTTAATAATGAATTAGGAGCAAAATTAGCACAAATATGCCTTCCTAAGGACAGAAATGCAACAGTCAGTTAAATAGATTCCACTATTGAAAATATGACTGTTGCTTTTAACACGGCTATAGAAAATAGTATTAAACAACATTATCGAAAAAAAAAATCTTCTCCCGGACCTACCACCTGAAATTCTTAATTTATTGGCGCAAAAGAAGAATCTAAGAAGAAATAGAATTGTTAACTCTAATGAAGCATATCATTAGGATCACAAATTAGAAAATGGGATAGGCTAATTAAACAACAAATTTCTTGTTTAGAAGAACAGTATTATACCAGATATGTAAATAGCATATCAGCTAATGAAAACATGTTTCAACAAACAAAAGCTGTTTGTGGATTAAGCCCAAAAACAAGAATAGACTGCCTCATTGATGAGCTAGGAGCGGAAATTGTTTCCAGTAAGGGCAAAATTAATCTTTTAGCAAAAATTTTTTCTAATGGAAACTCATTATCCTCAAACAATAGAACATCTTTCAGTGAACAGCCATTAGTTCAATTTTGCCCTGAACTATTAGCTGATGGTAGTAACACATCAGTCTTTACCACGAATAATGAGCAATTCGTTACAACTAGTCAAGTAAGTGCAATAATAAAAACCCTTAACATTAAGAAAAGCTTCGGAAATGACGGCGTTCGTAATTATGTTCTTAAACGAACAAATATTGCTTCATGGGAATTTCTAACATAAATATTGAACCATTGTTTAAATATTGGCTATTACCCAAAGAAATGGAAAATAGCAAAAATTATACCTGTACTTAAACCAGGTAAAGATCCCACAAATCCGAACAGCTACAGGCCTATCTCACTCTTATCATCATTTGGAAAGCTTTTTGAAATAATTTTGTTACAAAAAAAGTGACCAAATAAAAGATAACAATATTCTGAAAGACAATCAATATGGTTTTAGAAAAGGTACATCGACCACACATTGCCTAATGACATTGATAAACAAGATAAATAAAGGTAGAAACAAACGAAAAGCCACCATAGCAGTCAGCTTGGATTTTTCCAAAGCTTTCGATGTGTTAAGAAGGGCTGATATATAAAATGAATAATAAATACAATATCAACCCCAATATTACCCGAATTGTCAAAAATTACCTTTAAAATAGAAGTTATTATGTCACCACTGATGGCCATAATTCAGAAAAAAAAAAAACACATTAAAAACAGGGGTCGCACAGGGATCAGTGCTGGGCCCTGTTCTTTTCAACCTATTCCTCGCTGATATCCCACAGCCAACTGGAGAGGTCATGGCCTCAATCTTTACAGACGACATAATAGTAGCAGCAACACATCATAGGGCAAAATCAGCTGAAAAATTAGTAACAAAATATCTGCAAGATTTGAAGCAATACTTCGATATGTGGAAATTAACCCTTAACATAGATAAATGCCGATCAATTATATTTAAGGAGAAGCCGGGATCAGTATGCAGAAATGCGAGGAAATTCATTCCTGCAGTTAAAACAGGGAATAGTGTTATTCATAATACTAACATAATAAAAAATCTTGGAGTAATACTTCAATCAGATATACAATTCACAAGACATATTGATTATGTACTTAGCAAATGAAAGGCCGTATTTGCCAAACTGCGAAGTATGATAGGTAAGAGGGATGGTCTAACGCAGAATGTAAAGCTTATTTTGTACAAACAACTTGTAAGACCAGCTATGTCATATGCATTCCCCATTTGGTTCACAATATCGGCACATCAAATGTAAAGAATTAGAATACTAGAGAGGAAAATGCTAGAAATGAATTTGGTAGACTAAGAAGTCCTAAAAACTTATTACTTTATGAAAAAAGTAAAATTGACAGAATTGAATTGGTCAATATAGCGTTAAAATACCTGGAGAAGTGCACAATCCATAGTAATCAAAACATATTTAACTGTAGTGTAACAAGCAATGAGCTGAACACCATCATGGCAAACGGTGAGTACCTACCACCTATGAGCTTTCTAACACTATACAATGATGGCAAAATTTTCAATAATGAGGGCAAAATTGTATTCTACCATAGAAGATATGGATCATATAATTTTCACAACACTATTTATTCTATTGACCAATAATAATAAATAATAAATAAATTTAATATAAAAAAATAGTAATAAAAATAATAAATATTATTATGATTATTATTCATAATATAATTTTATATACATATAAATTCAATGGAGTATAATTTTATAATATTAAATTTTATGTTAAAAAAATGTAAACACTTACATTGCAAACTAATTCTTTACACATGGAATGCATTATATTAACTGAGACTTACATTATTCTGTTTTGTTATGTTATTGTTTTGTTTGTTATTGAGTTTTTAAGGGCAATGCCCATTAGCTGTAAGTAGTATAAGTTAATTGATAATCTCGTTTTTATTCCCTTTTTTTCGAACTTAAAAATGTTAAAAAAACTCTACATATTTACATACATAAAAGTTGGCTGGCCTTGCCCAATTTAATCAAAACACAATTATAAATCTCTGGAAAAACAAATAAAATTTGTGTTAGAGTAAGTTTAATTTAATGTAATGAATTTTGGGAAATAAAATTGAAATTGCGATGGCAACGTTATTACAGTGTTAACAGTGTTTGTGTGCATATCTCTAGTGAAGTGAAAAATAGCTCGTACTAAGATGGAAAGATATTTTTTTATACCCTCCACCATACTATGGAGGGTATATTAATTTTGTCATTCTGTTTGTAACTCCTCGAAATATTCATGTCAGACCCAAAAAAGTATATATATTCTTGATCAGCGTAAAAGTCTAAGACGATTTAGCCATGTCCGTCTGTGTGTCTGTCTGTCTGTCTGTCTGTCCGTCTGTCTGTTGTAATCACGCTATCTTTCGAACAAATTGAGATAGAAGGCTAAAATTTTGCACACATGTATATTTTCCCAGTAGGCAGGTTAAGTTCGTAAATGGGCCATGTAGGTCCAAGTTATCATATAGCCCCCATATAACGGTACCTCCCGATATTCGGTATTTTGATGATTTTAGCGACATTATTCACCGGAATTATTTCAAATTTGGTATTTGAAGTTCGTAATGGATACTAGAGCCTAAGACAGAAAATTATTTGTGCAGGTCCACGTCTTCATATAGCCCCCATATAACGGTACCCCCCGATATTCGGTATTTTGATGATTGTAGCGACATTGTTTACCGGAATCGTTTCATATTTGGTATTTGAAGTTCGTAATGGATACTTCATCCAAAGTCAAAAAATTGTCTGTGCAGGTCCACGTCTTCGTATAGCCCCCATATAACGGTACCCCCCATATTCGGTATTTTGACGATTTTAGCTACATTATAAACAGATTTTTCTTCAAGTTTCGCATTTAAATATTGTAATAATTTATGACAAAAGTTGCCTATGCAGGCCCACGTCGTCGTATAAGCATTCGGTAAGATTTTAACGGTATTTTTTTTTTGGAAATTGCCAAATTTGTACCTAATGGTGGAGGGTATTAAAAATTCGGCCCGGCCGAACTTACAGCTTTTTTTCTTGTTTTCCACTCAATCTATAGTTTTTAGTACTTTTCTGTAATAAATAAAAATAATTTAGGGATTTGATTATTTTTCAATAACTATTAAGATTTTTTAAAATAAGATTTTTTGATGCTTGCTTTTTTCCTTGATTATTTTTGTACACATTATTTTTTTAAGTTTTTTGATTTTGAATTATTTGATCGAATATTTTACTTTTTTCCTAATTTTATTTAAATTATTTCAATTATCTATACTGATATTTTCTTGTAATATTAAAATTATAATCATTTTGATACTCCCTCCTAGAAAAAAAACATTATAACTCAAGGAACAACCACCACATACATTTTGCTATTGGAATTTTTTTGTCCATTTTGTTTTCTTCCCTTTCCCTTTAAAAATTATCTACCTTTAATTTCTTCGAGTTATTTCATGTGAATTTTAAAAACTACCAGCTAAAATATACCAGCTTTTTTTTTCATATATCCCTTAAGAATGATGTATGAAATATGTTTTTTCCTTTTTCAACAAAATTTTTAAATGTTTTATACGCATTTCAAGAAATTTGAATATGAATTTTCTCTGAATGGAATTACACAATTATTTTTCCCCGATGTATTTAGAGAATTTGGAAATGATTTATTATTTTCAAAAATTGGAGAAGAAAATAATTTCCAAGTGTTTTAGTGTTCTATTTGCCTGTAAAGAGGAATTTCTTTTTGGGAATATTTCTTCAAGAAATTAAAAAAAGATTAACAAATTGTGTTTAAATTCATAATTGAAAAAACATAACCGTTTGTCACAGAATGCCTGTACATTGGTAGTATGAAGTATTTGGGGGATTTTGTAACTTTCCCCCGTAAATTATGACTTTTTGTGAAGAATGTTATATTTTGATGTAAATATAAAAGTTCTGAAAAGTTTTTTAGAATTTTTTATAAAGCTTATTAAGATTTGAGCTTTCAAATTTATTTGAAGATAAAAATTTTCTTCATTAACATTATGCCTGCAAGAGTAAACATATCAGGCTGCATTTTCAAAAATAATTTTAAAATAATTCCTTATAAAATAATTCGTTTTATTTTTTTTTAACTTTAGTTGGGAATTTGTGATTAGATTTGTAAAAAATTAAACACGCTACCACACAACCTTTCGAAAAATTTACCAATTGACTACTATGCACATCTCATCGTTTCGATGTACGTACACCTTAGCCCGCCGCTAATAAAAATAATAGTACACATAAATTTGTGAATGTATTTGTTTTAACAGTGAAATATAAGCCAAACAGTGAATAACCCTTTGAGAATCCAATTAATCGGGTTTGAGTTTTCTTCGATTAAAAGTTCGATTTTGGGGTTTTTAGTTTGTTCGATTAAGAGTATTAAATTGCTCGAATAATTCGAATTTTTGAATAAGTCGAACAAATCGAATAATTTTAGTATACCTTACGTGAGAAAATAACAAGTTTAATGTTGGCATGACATTTTAGGTACAAAAGTAACATGAAAATTACATTGCAACCAAAAACAAACTTAAAATAATAATTCATGTGAATTCAACATTGTTTAATATAAATAATTAGATCTTTTTTATTCAAAATGAAATTTTCTTTAAAATAATTCTATTCGGATCTTTTAAAATAATATGGAATTTTTTGTATTTAGTTATAGAAAAAGTTGTGCCTTTATCAGATGTTATTGGTTCTCTATCTATAGTAGTATCATGCACTTGGCCCAAATTATAAATAAGCTTTTAAGTGGAGGAACATACAAATGTAAACTTATGTTATTTTTTTCCTTAACAATTTTCTTTAAATGAATATTTGTCATGAACCATAAACCATAAACTTATGAGAAAACAAAAGCCGCCATCGGCCAGAAAAGAGAAAATTTAATATTGTTTTACAACGAAATGCAAACACCGTTGCTGCTATTGTGGTTACAACTTTATTTTTGGCTCCGTCGGCATATAGAAGATGGAAGAAGACGAAGATGGAAATGAAGTGGTATGTGTCGATCAAGTTATATGGGCACGTAGCAAAGATGCGTAAGAAAGCGTGAGAAGAGGAAGCAGAATTATGATGATGAGTCATCATATAAAATTATGAAGCTTGAAGCCAGGTTGAGTGAAATCCAAAAAAAATAAAATTGGAAGAAATCACTCGTCTCAAAAAACTTCAAGACGTCTGCTAACTGAAACAGCGAAAAAGAAACCAGCTACAAGAAAATTATTATTGACTTTCAAAAACAGCAAAGTACAAAAAATGTTGAAGCTGTTCCATCGAATGTCATAGATGGAGACAATATAATGATGGATACTGTGGAAAATACCCAAATACCACCGAAAAAAACAATAATTCTTCCGCAGCCGCAGTAATATCAACCCCCAATGCCGCCAAAGGGAAGAGTGAGATCCTACCAGCCATAACAGTGTATGAAGTTGTGTATACATGTATAATATAGGAAATAACAACTATAGCATCAAAGTTGTTCGAAGCACAATTATGTTAGAATTATTCGTTTAGAGAATTTTCAAAAAAATAATTCGTTACTTAAAGAAAGAGGATATAAATATCTCACACACCCCAAAACAATCATTGCCCTATTCAGTAATTAAGTAATTCAGTAGGTTGCCTAAAGAAGCTTGTAAAGAAGAAATCATAGATTCTTTGTAAAATTAAAATTTCAGTATAAAAGTATAAGATTTAGTAAATATTACTGAAACTAAATGGATTCTTAAATTAGATGGATCATCTGATAAAATTGACTTTATAAAACCAAAGCAAAAAAATTAATATGCAATATCTTTTTTAGCAGGGCTACTGGCAGCGACATTGTTAAATGCTTTAACTGTCAACGAATTGGACAACTGTTGCGAAAATCACGAACATGGTAAATGCTTGGTTGAAAATGTCCCAAATGCTTAAACATCGGAATCTGATGTACCAAGACCACCTTTAAAGTACATTATTCGCAATCAAGTAGGTCATGCAGCTAATTCTCGCGATTGGCCAACACAGAATGCCATCCTTTTAAAAAAGAAAGGAAGGAGAGATGAAAAAATTGCAATTAATTCTGCAAATTCAGACAGAATTTCTACTGCTAATAATTTTTTAACATATGCTAATATAGGATACCCCAAATATACCTACAAATAGCTCAAATAAAATTATAAATAATAATGTTGTCACTAAGGTCCCTGCAACATTACCTATTTCAATGGCTGATGAATGTAGGACAACTTTTGGTAGAAACCTCACAGAAAGATCTTGGACAATTTAAAGATAGATATTAGGAAATAAAAAAGAAGAGAAGGTGATCCCACTGCCTTTCTAAAACTCCCGATGCATTTGCAAGGTTACAAATGTTGAAGTGCATATTTCTCAATCGCAATTTGATGGTGTCTTTAGTTAAAAGACACTACATTAAGTAATTTATTCAAACTTATAAGTCTGATGTTCTCCTTTTAGCAATACTTAACTGACAAAGAGGCACAGATTTGGTATTGAGGGATATGCACTTTATAAACAGTGCACAGTAGGCAGATCAGGTAGAGGCACGGAAATCCTAGTTTAAGAGGAATATAAGACAGAATTTTAAGAAATAGACATAGGTAATATTGAGTCTTGTGGCATACGACTTTATAAAGCTGACGGGACATTCATTATATTAATGTCAACGTATTTGCCCCCTAAAGATGATTTTTACCCCTCTAGTCTAGATGAAATTGCTATCCTGGGCGCAGCCAATGACAATAATTGACTGTGACCTGAATACAAAACATCGTGACTGGGGTGGGAATATTGATAATAGAAGAGGTCGAGAGCTCCAAACATACATACTAAATTGCCACAAGAACCAATATTATAGAAGATTCTTTTGTTGTTGCAAAAATTGTCAGGCTTAATCCCAATAATGTTGTTTTTATAAAAACAACATTTGTTTATCAGAGGAGAACGATGGTAATGTTTTCCCGGGGTTAAGGCAGGGAATACCTAGGTTTCTGAAAGAGCCACCAATCCTCATCAGTTCCCTTGTTTTTTGCCTGGGATATTCTCCCCAAAAGTTATTTTAAAATAACTCCTATTACAAAAAACTTTTTTACCCAAGTGACGAGATTGTAAGCTCAATAGAAGAGGAACCAAGGAATTATATAAAACTAAATCTTGGATAAAAAAGTTTTTTGTCGTAGGAGTTATTTTAATATAACTTCTGGGGAGAATATCGCAGGCAAAAAACAAAGGAACTGATGAGGATTGGTGGCTCTTTCCGAAACCTAGGTATTCCCTGCCTTACCCCCTGGTAAACATTACAATCGTTCTCCACTAATAAACGAAAGTTGTTTTATAAAAAAACAACAATAATGGGATTAATCCTGACGTTTTTTTGCAACAACAAAATACTACGGTATCCCAATCAAACATGCCAAAACTGAATATTCTTTTATTTACTTTTTTCATAATATGGCCGAGAGTCGTATTGGAAGAGCATGACCAGTTTAAAACCCATGATTTTGAGTCAGATAATACAGATGTTGAAATAATTATTTCCTTGCAAATTATTTTAAGGAGTGTTGATAAAACGTATTATAATTACAAGATATAAAAATCAGAAAATTCGATAGACTTTTGCAATATAAATTGGCAGGTCATTCTCTTCCTAAAAGTAGAAATGTATTAGCCAGTGAAATTAATCATTGTGTTAATGGATTAAACATGGCATTTAAAGATGCTATTGAACATTCGGTTCCTAAGCAAAAATGTTTATAAGGTGAATTACCACCTCACATCCTAAGACGTAAAAGATTAATAGAACAATTAGTCACTAATTTTGAACAAGACCGTTGTAAAAATTATTTGGAGGGCATACAAGTGAATTCACAAACATACAGCAAAATCAAGAGAGCAGTTGCTCTTTCCAACAAAGAGTCAATAGGGACATTAATTGATACCAATGGATCAAAAATTACTGATAACAGTAATAAGGCTGAGGTTTTAGCAGACCACTTAGAAGGAGTTCATAATTTAAGGGATGATTCGGGAAGCACTCCTATTCACAGACTTGTAAATGAGGCAGTGGGTGGGATTGATTAGCGAACGCCTCTGGTGAACTTCTGAGATGACCTTACAGCAGCTGGCGCTGTAATAAATAAAGGCCGACAAAAAAATCATGCAGTATTGATGGGATTTCTGATATTGCCCTCAAAAAAGTGGGTAATACAATTCTCCATTTCAAAACCCTTTTATGCAACCTTTGCATAAATATAGACTATTTTCCAATTAGTTTGAAACAGTCTCTAATAGTGTCAATTAAAAAGCCAAAAACTGATGGAAAACAATTTTGCAATTATAGACCCATTTCACATCTCTCTCCTTTTGGACAAATATTAGAATATTTAATTTTAGAAAAACTAAAATCAACAATGGAAGACCGTAATATTCTTAAAGGGTTTCAGTTTGGGTTTAGGCCAAAATACTCAACGACACATGCTCTAATAACATTTTTGAATTATGTCAGCAGATGGTATGAGAGGAAA
This sequence comes from Musca domestica, assembly GCF_030504385.1. Lineage (NCBI taxonomy): Eukaryota > Metazoa > Arthropoda > Insecta > Diptera > Muscidae > Musca > Musca domestica. Next base: position 26,787,487 of record NW_026712346.1, read on the forward strand.
ATGGGCACTATGGCCGCTAACCTTGATTTCGCAAAGGCATTTGATACCGTTTGGCAAAATGAAATTATTTATAAGCTACAATCCTTTGGTTTCAGTCATAATATATGCAGGCCTATTGGAGTTTTCCTTAAAAAAGGACATGTAGGGTTAAAGTCGGGGATAATATGTCTGGGCAGCGACAGACACAAACGGGTGTACCACAAGGTTCACTCCTTGGGCCGGTCCTGTACAAAATATTCATAAGCGACATTCCTGGTCCACCCGATGACGGTCTGCTTTTAACTTACGAAGATGACTTTCTGATTGACTTACGTGAACGTTTTGGCCATACACTTGAAAGGAGACTCAGTCCATACATAGAAAATCTAAGTAAATATTTTGATTAATGGCAGCTGAATCTCAATGCCAGCAAATTATCATCTATTGTGCTAAGTGGTCAGCGCAGGGCAACATATCCAACATAAGGCAGATATACACCTAAAATAAAATTACGTAATGAAATAATGCGTGCCTCAAATGAAATGGAATATTTAGGCATTATGTTCAGAAGGAAATTTGATTCCATCAAACACATTGATTTTGAGATGGAAAAAGCGAAAAGCAACTAATTGGGTCAATTTTAACTTACCCTTTCCCAGTGTGGGCTGATATCTAATTGACCCAAATGGAAAGGTTGCGTTCTTTTGAGAGACGTATTCTATGTTCAGCTGTAGGTCTTAGACCTTACATAAATGAAAATGGAGAAATCAGAAGGCCCTCAAACAAAAGTATTTATAGAACTACAGAGTTGTGCAGAATAGACGCATTTATGATATGAAATACAATATCATGCTTTGATAGATGTCATAACTTAGAAAGCAGTATGATAAATTATTTCTTACAAGTTAATTTTTATCTAAAAACACTTCTGAGACAAAAACAAATCCCTCCAGTCGCCCTTCTTAAGCTCAATAAAGAAGGCCTATTATATAATGAAGATTCTCTTATTCATTATCAACGCAGATTCGGAAGCTATGATGCAGCCACTGGCACAGTATATAATACTGACCAATAGGCCTTAAAAATATGTATATACTGTAAATATTATTGTTATATAAATCATAGTTATAAGTTTAGTTTTAAGTCTTATATAAATAATAGTTATAAGTTTATTTTTAAGTCTAGAATAATAATTGCCTTTTTTGAATTTTTGGGCCTTCTTCAACACGAATTCAACAAAACATTGTAAATGTAATTGATTTGCAGTACTAATGTACAAGACGAACACAAAATTTTGTAATCTCTTTTATATGTATGTAAATATCTAGAAAAGAATACCTCTATGTAATCATAAATAATACCTTAACCTTTATGTAAAACATTGTAACATGTCAACTGAATAAAATATATAAATGGCATCTTTAAACTGGAAAAAACATTAGATTTCTATCATTTGTGTTTTTCAGTGCTTAAGTGGTCGTATTCATCGTCTACTGCTCAAAGGCAACTACTACAACTTTGTCTGCTGAAGTCTTGGAATTGGCTGGCAATGCTGCCCATGACAACAAGAAGACTCGTATCATTCGCTCAAGAAGACCGAAAAGAATGCCTAAATTATTTCGAAAGGTATTATGGAATAAAAATAAACGGATAAAAATAAATCGGCGATTGGTGAAAACAAAGGACAAATAAATGTGAAGTGTTCAGTGGTCTACCTTTTTGGGATAAAATTGATCGTTTCAAACTTTGACCGCATCGGAGGAGAAAGGGTGACTTTGTATTTTGCCGTCGGCATTTGATAATTTCATCTGCTGTCATAGAAACCAAAAACTAATTTCCAGTCGGCAGTTGAGTTTAAATTGTCGGCTGTATGGATGATGTTGGCAATGCCATACTAGGTGCTAGTGTTATCAAGTACAAATTGATCAAGGAGATGGTTGGTGCCATCACTAACAACATTGGTGATGGCAATGCAGTGGATGATGCCTTCGATGTGGCGCCAAAGGATAAACGCCTAGAAGCAGTGTCTGGATTTGCTGATATTTCCTACGGTCACACAGTGATATCAGTATCACATATGGATAAAGGTACGAAATTGCAAATACGACCGCGACGACTCATTTGAGTCAATGAAATTGGAGGCTGCTAACGCAAAACTCCAAATGCTCTTAATGCTGTTGAGCAAAAGTATGTTTTATAATGCATATAAAGAAAGGCAGGAAGACAATGCTCGAGAATGTCAAGCTATTCTAAGGCGAGAAACATCCTACAAACGAGAAGCTGAAAGACTGGAGAAGTCTTTCCTTAATAATCAGTGATGAAAATTGGGTACCATCTACAATCGTTGAAGAGGCCACCATGGAGGTGTATACTGCACCTACGTTGCTAATAGGGCAGTCCGTGACCACACCGCCAGTGGCACAGGTACCGATGGTAGTATGCCGTGCGCCATCACAGGTAAGCAATACGCCCGTACTACCTGGGGGAAGGAAGGAGGTTGCGACAGTTTCATCAAAGACAGCAATGACCATCAAAGGAGAAGACAGTAAAGCCGTCACTCGTAATGCTAGTTCCAGCAAAGAAAAGGATGTTACAGGTAAGTTAAAACTACCACCAGCTATTTCTGTGCACAGCATGTTAAGGCCCTGAATGAAAAAGAAGGGGTTGATACAGTGCCATAATTGCCAATGGCGCTTCCATGTGTCCACTAATTTCGGTATGCCTTCCTGCTGCGTGAAGTGCGCAGGAGACCATGGTCCTGGTAAGTGCAAAATCCCCCAGGGCGTTAATAAGCCCACGATGATACCTGTAAGTGGGACAGACAGATGCGGCCAGATTACGTATTCAAATGCGCATACTGCAACCGTACTGGACGCACTGCAAATGCTCACGACTGTCCAACACTCCTGAAGCTTCTTGCAAAAATAGCTGCAGTCAATGCTGCTAAGGCTGTGCCGAAGGCCAGTTTTCCTAAAGACAGTGGCAAGATACAGTCTAACGTATCATTTGATTCTGCAACATCGGCTAAGGCTGCTCCTAAAGCTATCCTGACTTTGGGACAGCCGCCAAAAGCAAATGTGGTTATAGCTCAACCCAAAGCTAATACAACTTTGGGTCTACCCGAAGCCAACATGGCGCTGTGCGAACAATCGCTAGGTCAATTAGTCAGTGGCTTTACGCTTTTTGACGAACTCTGTAACGAAATTTTTAGTAAAGATTTCTTGACATCTGTCATGCAAGTTCGCCAATTCTGGAAAGAACTGAAAAGTAAGGACAAGGCAAGCCAGGCTAAAGTCTTCTACATTTATATTTGCTAACATTAGCTTTGTCGTATCGACACATAGGAGACAGGAGAGATTTAAGGGGTGGGGGTATCGCGGACGGATCGACCAGGGTCGCTTTTGGATTACAATCCTTTATCGACATATGCCTGGCTTCGTCTGGTACTCATGTTGATGACAATGGGGGCGCGAGAGATTACAACTGTAGACTATAATTCAGACCATAGAGCGCTGAAAATGACGGTTTATGGGGAAAAACCGGAACATAGACCTAGACGGACTTTCTTCAGAGCTGGGGCTCCTCAATGTTCTCTTCTATGCCCATGCTATTGCTATTTGTGTCTTATGCTGACGACGTCATATTAGCAATATCTGGTCCTAGACTATCTCGATTAAATTCATGGATACTTCTGCCTGTGGGGCCCTTAACTGAATGTTGACAATTCCGATACTGAATGTAGACAGGTTCTCTGTGAAAAACTTTAATTTATCTGACATATGGATTCTATTCTTAATTTAAAAATGTTTAAGGACATATAGAAGCATAATGGATGTTTGACTAATAGAGTTTTAGTATGTAAACAAGTAATAAGACCTGTGGTATCGTACGAATTTCCGGGATGGTTCACAATCTCTTCCGCCCAATTGGAGCGGCTTAGAATTTGGGGTTGGTCCATGCTTAATTATTGTCTGGGTTTGAGACCAACAATTAGAGGGGATGAGGCGTTGAAAAGTCCGTCATATAGGACAACTTCGGACAAGGCAGGCATAGACAGGATTGATCGATTTTTCATTAGAGCGACTTTAAACTTCATCGAGACGGATAGTCAAATGGAAAACTCGCAGATTCTAGAGTCCCTCGAATGTTCTATAAATTCCAATGACATACACACTTAAAGACAATTGCCTCATGCTGTGTGGCCAATTTAAACGAAAAGGGTCTCTTTTATAGTAATGAGAATAAACTTCTTGTTTTATTATAGAAGACACAACAAAATGAACATTTCTGACTCTGTTTATATTGCTAATCAATAAACAAATTTGTATATATTTTGTAAATAATAGTTTTAAACAGTTAAGTTTTAATTTTATTAAATAATTTTTAGCCCGTTTTTTTAAATTGAATTATTTTCGGAGCTTTTTAATGATTACTTTCATCTTATCATTAAAATATTGCTGCTTATCAATCCACCGCTGAATTTATAGTAGCGTATTTAAGTAGATGGCGTTTGTCGTATTTTTAATTATAAAATTAGTTTTAACAATAAGCCATTTTGTTTAGTTTTTAAGAAACTGTATCAATAAATATGGCCTTGAAGCAAATAATCACAGCTGGCAACGTTATTACAGTGTTAATAGCGTTTATGTGCATATCTCTAGTGAAGTAAAAAATTCAAGTGAAAAATGGTTCGCACTTAGCAAACTGCCCGTAAATCGACGGGTGGAAAGGCTCGCGGTAAACAACTAGATACCAAAGTTCCGTCCTGATACCATCGTTTTTGTCCTATACAGTTGATTTGCGTGAAATGAAGAGAACCTTATTATTGATCCCCAAATTACCCTTCCAACGTTTAGTTCGCGAAATCGCAAAGAAGCCAGCTGCTGAGAAAGCCGCCGCCAAAAAGTAATTTTCCAGACAGATTACATTTTCCACAATATTTTCAATGTACGGAAACATATGAGCCAAATTTTTTGATTGGTGGCCAACAAATTCGCAATACGGACCAAATGAAATATCTGGGCCTCATTTTGCATAGCAACCTTGAGTTTGTTAGGCATATTGTTTAGAAAAGTCAAATATATATGTTAGGCCTACATATCTAAAAAAGATAATAAGGCCTCTGATTGCATGTCTTTCCTATTTGGTTTGGGATACCCTCCCACCACATGGAAAGACTCTGCATTAGGGAGAGGCGAATTCTAATGTCCTGTTTAGGTTTAAGGCGAACCCAGGGTGAAGATGGAACCTGGAATTTACCTGCCAACAGGATAATTTCAAATCGTTCGACTTTAGCCCAATAGATATTTTTCCTATGCTTAGCGCTCTAATGTACCTAGAAAGAGCTGCATCTGTCTATAATAGATTAGTAAGAGAAAGCCTAGTATATGAAACAGATACGCACAGGCAAGCTCGGGCCAATTATAGGCCACCAATCAGTTTACTTACGATGAATGAATAGGGTCTTCTCTACATAGAAGACCAAGTCATCTTCTATCATCGAAGGTTTGGGACGCTCGCGCTAGGAAACCCCGTATATCAGGTATCGCAGTAGCCGGTGTAACATCCTCTGTAAGTATTGTAACTAGTAAATTAAGTAGACTAATCATCACCATTAGATAGTAAGTAGATTTAACGATAGATTATTTGTTAAGGAATTGAAAAATAAAAACGTTAGGGACTCCAGTTTTTAAAAGAACTTATCGTTCTTTGGGAGAACATTATTATTATAAGCTATATTTAATTAAAATTGTATAGAGCAAGGCTACAGCTTCACTGTAGCTTCAGTTAAGTATTATATAGATTAACTTAGAAAAATAATATATATATTAAGTATAGATATAAGGAAATATTGTGATGTGATCGCGTGAAGACATACATCGTATAAAAATAAATCGATGAACAGTGAAAACAAAGGAAAATTAATAGTGAAGTGTTTAGGGGCCTACTTTTAGTTACAAAATTGATTGATTCAAACTATGGCCGCATCCAAGTAAGAAGGGTGAATTTGTCTTTTGCCGTCAGCATTTCATGAAACTCTAATTTCCAGTCTGCAGTTGAGTCTAAATTGTCAGCTGTATGGATGACGTTAGTAATGCTGTACTTGTAGGTGATGGCAATGCTGTGCATGGTGCCTTCGTCATTGCGCAAACGATAAACATTGATGCCCATATCACATCAGGAAAAAACGCAAACATTGCAAATGCGACAGGAGTCCTTGGTCCTGGTAACTGTAAAATCCACAAAGGCGTTACTTACAGGAAAGGTAACTATGTGGCCAGATCACGTATTTAAATTTGTAAACTGCAATCATACTGGACACGCTGCAAATGCTCACGACTGTCCAACACGCTTGAAGCTTCTGGCAAAAATAGCTGAAGGCAATGCTGCTAAGGCCCAAGGCCAGTTTCCCTAAAGACAGTGGCAAGACAGCCTAACATATTATTTGCTTCTGCAACATCGGCCAAGACTCCTCCTAAAGTTAACCTGCCTTTGGGACAGTAGCAAAGGGAGAATGTGGTTATAGCTCAACCCAAAGCTAACAAAACTTTGGGTCTACCCAAAGCTAACATGCATCTTGGCTAGCAATCGCTAGGCGAAGTAGGAACCTCTATGAACAATTTTTTGCCGCAGGATCTAAAACCCATTATGACCAACAAATACCAATTGTTAACAAGTCCACGAAAAAATTTGGCAAAATTCATGCAAATACCGGTAATCGGGGGTTACCGTTATATGGGGGCTGTACCAAAACGTGGACCTATGCATACAATGTATCGCCATACGAGCTAGAGTCTATTATGACAAATTTTTAGACAAATCCGTGTAAAAGTTTGGCAAAAATCATGAAAATACCGAATATCGGGGGTACCGTTGTGTGGGGGCAACACCAAAATGTGGAACAAATAATGGAGTTGGCAAATGTAAAATACACAAGGGCGTTAATAAGCCCACAATGTTGGATGTGAAAGATACAGTCAGAGGGGAAACTGTTACTTTTTTAAATGCATAAACTGCAATCACATTGTACACTCTGCGAACACTCGCACCTATCTAACACGCCAGAAGCTATTGGAAAAATTAGCTGAAGGCAAGTATGCTAAGAAAGGGACGCTGTGTCCATGGCCAGTTTCCCTAAAGGCAGTGGCAAGATACAGCCTGACGTATTATTTGCTTCTGCTACGTCGGCTAAGTCTGCACCCAAATCTAACCTGACTTTGGGACAGTAGCAAAAAGGGAATGTGGCTGTGGCTCAACCCAAAGCTAACACCACTTTGGGTCTACCCAAAGCCAACATGGCAATCGCAAGGCGAAGTAGTTAGTGGTTTTACGCTTTTCGACGAACTCTGTAACGAAATCTCTGGTAAAGATTTCTTGACATTCATCATGCGGAAGAGCTAAAAAGTAAGAACAAGACAAGCCAGGCTAGAGTCATGGTTTCCTTGGTAGGTAAGTTAGGTATAAATTGTTAGATCTTTTTCACTTATATTAGCCACTATTAAGTATCGATACACAGGAGGCACTACCTTCCTCAGACGGAGGTCATATTATTGGCTGAAAATAAACTATCTCATAACCACTGATTTCAGTAGGAGGATATGTTGGTTTCTTACAGTATAGAAGAGGTTTGAGATGTGGGGGTACCGCTGTACAAGTAAGGGAAAACATAAGATTGAGATAGAGTACCACTTGATCTGGACCCGTGGAGTGTACTAGTGTTAGAATCTATAGGGCGGAAGGGCCTGTACTGTACTGTACGTCAACTGAGATTTTCGATATAAATAGCTTAGAACTACTTGGGGACATAACTGGGGAAGTCATAGTAGGGGCAGACCTCAGATACACTAGCTGGGAGAATGTACAAAAGGGAGGATAGTTTTGATTTCTTATTCGGCTGTACAGACGGAGCGAGCAGGTTATGTTTTCGAAGTACCATGGAGTCCACCATTTCTAGAACATATTCTGGAAACAGAGGACCCGTAGACTTTCGCCGGAAATGCGGGACAGGGTTGCAAAGAAGATGTAATTGCAGTAGCTATAGGCTAATTAGCTATTTGAGTACTTTCTACTCTCTGATATAAGAGAAATGTTAGAAGATTTGGAGGAAAGTTATTCCATTTGGCTTCAGGCAGGGTCATTCAACATCATATGCCCTGATGGTCTAAGGGGAATATGCGAATAAAGCTTTAAATAACAGACACATAACTATTTCTGATAGTTTAGATGTTGCCAGAGCGTTCGACAACGTATAACAAAAGGTTATAATATACATGAATTGAGAAGACTAGGCTTTAATTCTAATATATGTAGGATGACAACTAGCATCTTAACAAACAAAAGTTTTAAGATAAAAGTTGAGGAGGACCTTTCCGTCGTCCTGGTCCTAGGACCAGTTCCCTTAAACATATTTAATAGTAATATACCACGTGCGCCTGATAGGCATTTACTCCTGATATATGCGGATGACATATTTGTCGCTGCTACAGGAGTCCACGCTGGGAATACTAATAACAGGCTGAATGCCTATTTGGAGCAACTCCCTGAATACTTCCAAACTTGGAAAATGCATTTAAATGTCGACAAATGTGAGGCTATAACCTTTAAAGGCAAGAAGAAATACTTGAACCGTAGCGCCAGACAGAAAAACCTTCACTTGCAATTGGAGGGGAAGCTATTAGAAATTCAGACCAAGTCAAATACTTGGGTGCTATTTTCCATAGCCAATTTTAAGTTGTTAGGCAAATTGACTTTATACTTAGAAAAGTCTAATTCATATTTTGGACCTATCAAAGTTCCATCGGAAGAAGAGAAGGGCTCACTGTAGAAGTTTGGTAATTAATCTATAAACAGATTATTATACCGCTAATTGCATACGCCTTTCCTATTTGGTTTGGGATCTCTCCCCACCAAATGGCAAGACTTCGCATATGGGAAAGACGGATTCTTAGGTCCTGCTTGGGCTTAAAGCCAAGGCAGGGTGAAGATGGGATATGGCGCTTACAGCCCAACAGGATAGTATATAGTTCCATAGACTTCAGCCCTATAGATAAGATTCTAGTGACCAATGCCCTTTAATTCCTAGACCGGGCAGCTACAGTAAGTAACAGTCTTGTTAAGGAAAGCCTGATGTGCAAAGGCTAATTCATGTCGATTATAGGCCGCCGAGTAGCTTAGTTACACTAGATGAAGAAGGTGTTCTATATATAGAGAGGACACACTCCTCTTCTATCATCGTAAGTTCGGCTCGCTAGACATCGACGACACTCTCTACCAAACAGCCCAGTAACTGGTGTAACGCCCTTTCCCTGCATATACTGTAAATAGTAGTATGTAAATTAGTTTAAGTAGTGCAAATAGATTTAAGATAAGTTTTATATAGTATATAAGAAACAAAAATATAAAAAAATGTTAGAGACATCCTTTTTATTCATCTTTTTACGAGAATTTATATATGCAAATTTAATTTGCATTTAAGCTTATTGTTTTATTGAATTAATGTTAGGTAACATTAACTATCATATCATTAACTGTCATAATTAAATAAACTTAGAAAAATAAGAATTATACTAAGTAAATTTATGCCATAGACTTAAGAACTATTGTTAGATAAAAGTTATTGAATAGCTATTTTTAGAGATAGATGAAAAAATAAAACTGAACTTGAAAATTAACGAACATAATTATAAATATTAAATAACATAAATTAATTTAAAAATAAAATAAAAAAAATTTGAAAATTAAAGGAAATGTTAATCACAAATTAATGAGAATTTTAATAAAAACATTTGAAGTAAATAAACAATTTTTATGAAAATAAAGATTACTTTTGATGAAATCACAAATTTTTAAATTAATAACAAGGAAATAAATAAAATAATTTTAAAACTGTGTTTGGCTTGTTTGTTCGGGATACCATAGTATTTTGTTGTTGCAAAATGGTCAGGCTTAATCCCTTTATTGTTGTTTTTATAAAAACAACGTTTGTTTATTAGCGGAGAACGATGGTAATGTTTACCAGGGGGTAAGGCAAAGAGCCACCAATCCTCACCAGTTCCTTTGTTTTTTGACTAGGATATTCTCCCCAGAAGTTATTTTAAAAATAACTTCTATACAAAAAACATTTTTTACCCAAGTGACGAGATTGTAAGCTCAATAGAAGAGGAACCGAAGAATTAAATAAAAATAAAATTCTTTTGGAAAATCTTTTAAATCTTACAACCTCACTTATAAACATTTACATACTTGTTATGCTTTCGTTCAAGCTGAACGAAGTAGCATAACCATGTAAGTTGGTTTTGTCTGTTACAACAAAAATTCCTTCGTCGACCGTGACTTGTCTATTAATAGAACAGTGTTTGGCTTGTTTGTTCGGGATACCATAATAAACAAACGTTGTTTTTATAAAAACAACAATAAAGGGATTAAGTCTGACATTTGCAACAAAAAAATAATTATAAATAAAACAAAGAAGTGATTTTTAAAAAATAAATGTAATGTATAATTAAGCACAAATTAATCGAAAATCAAATAAGAATACTTAACATAAATAAAGAAAAATTAATTTAATAGACAACTTTTAAATAAAATTTAATTATTTTAATATTCGATGAAAATTTTAAGTAAATTATCAGTGCTACAATGAAAAATTTAAAAATTTTTAATAAAATTTTTAAAGATAATATGAATCAACGATCTATGTAATAAAAATATTCAACAATTTCAAATTAAATTTAAAAAAGTCAAAATGACTTTTTTTGCTACCACAGCATTGTTGTTCTTTAGTAATATCGACTAAACAGCACCAATACATACATAAAGATCATATCATAAGAAAAAGAAGAAGAGCAACTAAATGTGTTTGGCAACGTGAGTTGCCATTTTTGTTGTGATAAGCTAAAAACAAAATCTAAAAAACATTTTAAAATAAAATTTCTTCATTTATTAAGGTAATTGTTTATTTTTTCTTTATTTTAATTTTTTTTTTTTTTGATATATTTTGTGGTCCGGAAAACGACCGATTGTTTTATTGTAAAAAAGATTTCTCCAAATTGCGCCAAGAATTTGTTTAATCGTCGAAAACGTACAAGGTACGAGCTTGTCTCTTCAAAGCATATACGACATCCACGACGGTGATGGTTTTACGCTTAGTATGTTTGGTGTAGGTGACAGCACAAATAACGTTTTCCAAAAACACCTTCAGAACACCACGAGTTTCTTCGTAAATCAGGTCAGAGATAGGTTTTATTTATTTATAGGTATAGGTTTATTTATTTATTTATTTTTCTTTTTTTGAACTCAGTTCAGCTTTTATTTATACAAAATTTGAGGCTCTCTCCAACCATTGAACGCACCACAAAAATATGTACAGTTATATGTGTGTGTGTACATTTAGCGTTAGTATTGTTACTTTCGCAGCTGATGGGTCTGCTATCGATAATATAGATAGATGGAGGTACGCCGAATTAGTTTCCTGCCAATTCTTTTCAATCATTCTCAAACTTCGGGTACTTTCCTAAACCCTGGAAAAAGGCCATAGTTGTACCCATCTTAAAAAAGGGATCTTTGCCATCAGACTGTGGTAACTATCGCCGCATTTTGATGTTGTCTGCATTCGGAAAGTTGTATGAGTCTGTTATTCTTAAAGACTATTATTTAATTATAGTTGAAGACAAAATAATTTTAAAAGATTATCAATTTGGTTTTAGATCTGGACATTCGACGTCCCATGCCCTTGCTGTCCTTACCTCTTTTGAAATTAAGGGTTGTGATACGGAAGTGATACGGAACCATATCTGTTGGGTTTGACTTTGCAGGGCGTTTGACTCTGTGTGGTATGGGGGCATCTTGTTCAAATTAAAGCAATTTGGATGTGATGCTCAGACTTGCAGACTGGTGGCGAGCTTCCTTCGGGATAGGAGCTTCCAAATGAAAGTTGGTGACCATTTGTCCACAGAGAGACCGATCTGAGCAGGATCTAAACATCTTCCTTGGTGACACGCCTGAACCCACTTGGGGCTTGCATTTTCTCTATGCTGAAGATGTTATCCTGTCTCGACCGAGGGCGACTTCCCTATAATCCCTGCTGAACGTTTGGTTTGAGGACCTACATAGCTAAACGTTGACAAATGTACAGCAATCGTATTTAAAGGTAAACCACGAGTCGTATTTCCTAATTTTAGGTCCTTTTACCCTATATTTATCATTCCTATAATGGATAAGATTAGGTATTTAGGTGTTATACACAGTGAGAAATTCAAATTCATTAGACATGTGGATTTCATACTTGAACGGGCGAAAAAAGTATATTTTGCATTCCAAGGCGTCCTTAGATATTATGGTGGTCTATCAAATGGCATTAAGTTCCTTTTGTATAAACAGCTAATTATATGAAATTTCCTTTGCCTTTTCGATCTGGTTCCCTATTTCGTCGAGTCAGATGGAAAGGCTTAGGAAGTGGGAAAGGTCCATTTTATACTATTGTTTAGGGCTGAGATCGACTTTTAGATCTGATGAGTTCATTAGAAGGCCATCATGTAAAGTCACATACGATATGGCAGGCATCGAGCGAATTGATCGCTTCCTCATGAGGGGGGGCACAACAGCGGGAGAATAATTTGGTTAGGAATCCTGTATTCCCAATACGCTGCAGAAGCCCAGCGCTTTGAGCTTTAATAACAGGCGATAACATACTCCTGTCAATGAACCGCAATACAGCGTGTCCGTCGGTTCGCCATCTACTGGCATACCAACATCACTATGTCAGCCGATGGAGCAGTGAAAAAAATGGCAATGCCGTACCGACTACCGATAAAGCAGTTCAGAAGGTTTGTGCATCCGTATGAAAAAGGACAGTACTGTGAAAACCTTGTATAAATCAGCGAAGAAGGTCGATTTTATCAAAGGTCTCTAATGACATAACTGGACGCCGTCATTAAGAACCAGGTTGAGAGTTGTAAAATTGTCCAAGCACATGGTCGTGAAATGGCCTTTCATAGGACAATTGCTGACCTGCAGATTAAACTTTTTAAGCAATTGGGTGATAAACAACATAATCCTCCCATAGCATTGATGCAACCGATGGATGTTTCTGTCACACTGGCAGTGCAAAAAAAAAGCCAATTCTCCTCCAAATGACGATTGGGCTGCCGAGGTAGCCGAAAAACACGGTGTGGCGAAAATTGATGACTTTCCAAAAAATCCCACTTCAACGGAAATACCTAAAGGTGCTACCCAAAGGCGAAGTCGTCTGCAGAGTATCCTGCCCTGTCTGATAAGGCAGGTAAGAAGAAACCAGCTACAAAGGAAGCGACGAGTAAGGTGCCCCCCACAAGAAAACCACCGAATACCAAAGTGATGCCCGCATTTACTATACACGACACAGGTGAGTTCTCCGTAATTTATTTGTGTCCGTCTGTATTGTCTCTCAAGGTAAAGGGCCTTGAAATGTACGAGAAAGTTAAACAATTAATTTTTCACCGTGGGTATAAACATCACATCCATACACCAAGGATTTTATTGCCCTATAAATTGGACTTCCTCACGATTATTTAAACACAGAGTTGAAAGACTTCTTGGAACAGAAACTCCCATTTATAGTAGAAGTAGTACGTCTTTTTAATATCACTGTCAAGATATGGTTGCTGCGAGTATCCAAACAGTCGGACATCAATAATTTTTACAATCTACGCTCTATTTTAGACTGTAACATTAAAATAACTGAAGACACGAGACATTAAAATAACTGAAGACACATTGCGGCCGGCAGTAAGTCCTGTTCTCTCTCATGCATGAGTGTGCATTCTTCAACCCTCTCGATAAATTCCCTTGGTTCCCGTTTACAATCGTATGAAACATTTCATTTACGAATTTGCTCTGCTATTCCTTTCATTACCGATCCATGTGGTGCCGGTGAGGCTCCGCTAGATGTGGCCCCCGGCGTTCATTGTGGCGTGGGCAACGTTCCCCTATGAATCTTGTATTCTGCTCATTCTGCAAATTCAAAGTTTCCATTTGATGCTCGACTTTTGTGGGAGATAATTCCACTCCTTCGGCCGTAGTCAAAGTGACCACGGGTAAATTCCTAGGAGACTTAGGCCTGGGAGACGATGTCGCTGCTTCCTGCTTTTCCTGCAGAAGAAGGAGGTTTCGCAGAGTCTTCGGAGAATGTTCTTCTTTCAACCATTCTTTAAACTTCGGGTACTTACCTTAACCCTGGAAAGAGGCCATAGTTGTACCCATCTTAGAAAAGGGATCTTCGCCATCAGACTGTGGTAACTATCGCCGCATTTCAATGTTGTCTGCATTCAGAAAAGACTCAAAATTAAAGTTGAAGACAAAATAATTTTAAAAGATTGTCAATTTGGTTTTAGATCTGGACATTCGACGTCCCTTACTGTCCTTACCTCTTTTGTAATTAAGGGTTTTGATTAGAGATACGGAACCATATCTGTTGGGCTTGACTTTGCCAGGGCAAATGTCTCAGGCAACATTATGCTGTGTTGTGGTGTTGATCAGTGCGGTTCATGCTAAAAACTTTTAAAAGCATTTTCATTTGAGCTTTAATAACAGGCGATAACATACTCCTGTCAATGAACCGCAATACAGCGTGTACGTCGGTGTGCCATCTACTGGTATACCAACATCACTATGTCAGCCGATGGAGCAGTAAAGAAAAATGGCAATGCCGTACCGACTACCGAAAAAGCAGTTCAGAAGGTTTGTGCGTCCGTATGAAAAAGGACAGTACTGTGAAAACCTTGTATAAATCAGCAAAGAAGGTCGATTTTATCAAAGGTTTTTGTGTACCGCCTAATTTAATTGTAAATACAATGTCAACTGCTGTTGAAATGAAAGATGTATCTGCTATTCATGACAAAGGTGAATTTGTTGAAATCTCCGACAATGGCATACCTAGTGGAGGATATCAGATTGTGATATCTGATAGATACAGAAAAGGAAAAAGAAGTGCTGTAATAACAATTGCAACAGCGATCCTAATTCGAATCAGTGAAACTTAACGCATTGGTCCAGCAACTTACAAAAGATCTGGCTAGAGCCCAAGAAGAAAACCGCTCTCTAACATAACTGGACGCCGTCATTAAGACCCAGGTTGAGAGATGTAAACTTGTCCAAGCACATGGTCGTGAAATGGCCTTTCATAGGACAATTGCTGACCTGCAGATTAAACTTGATAAGCAATTGGGCGATAAACAATATAATCCTCCCATAGCATCGATTCAACCGATGGATGTTTCTGTCACACTGGACGATTGCCGAGGTAGCCGAAAAACACGGTACGGCGAAAATTGATGACTTTCCAAAAAATCCCACTTCAACGGAAATTCCTAAAGGTGCTACCCCAAAGGCGAAGTCGTCTGCAGAGTATCCTGCCCTGTCCGATAAGGCGGGTATAAAGAAACCAGCTACAAAGGAAGCGACGAGTAAGGTGCCATCCAAAAGAAAACCACCGAATACCAAAGTGATGCCCGCATTTACTATACACGATAAGGTGAGTTCTCCGTAATTTATTTGTGTCCGTCTGTATTGTCTCCCAAGGTAAAGGGCCTTGAAATGTACGAGAAAAACAATTACTTTTCCACCGTGGGTATAAACATCACATCCATACATCAAGGATTTTATTGCCCTATAAATTGGTCTTCCTCACGATTATTTAAACACAGAGGTGAAAAACTTCTTGGAATAGAAACTCCCATTTATAGTAGAAGTAGTACGTCTTTTTAATATCACTGTCAAGATATGGTTGCTCCGAGTATCCAAACAGTCGGACATCAATAATTTTTACAATCTACGCTCTATTTTAGACTGTAACATTAAAATAACTGAAGACACGAGTACTTCTGGCATTGCGGCCGGCAGTAAGTTCTGTTCTCTCTCAAGCATGGGTGTGCGTTCTTCAACCCTCTCGATAAATTCCCTTGGTTCCCGTTTACAATCGTATGAAACATTCCATTTACGAATTTGCTCTGCTATTCCTTTCATTACCGATCCATGTGGTGCCGGTGAGGCTCCGCTAGATGGGGCCCCCGGCGTTCATTGTGGCGTGGGCAACGTTCCCCTATGAATCTTGTATTCTGCTCATTCTGCAAATTCAAAGTTTCCATTTGATGCTCGACTTTTGTGGGAGATAATTCCACTCCCTCGGCCGTAGTCAAAGTGACCACGGTAAATTTCTAGGAAACTTAGGCCTGGGAGACGAAGTCGCTGCTTCGTGCTTTTTCTGCAGAAGAAGGAGGTTTCGCAGAGTCTTCGGAGAATGTAATATGCCTCTTCGAAATCCTGCGTTAAAACTGCACCTAGTCCGTGCTCACTGGCGTATGTTTGCAACGTAAACATCCTTGCAAAGTCCGGACAATCCAGGACCGGCGCTTGGGTGAGTCTCATCTTCAACATCTCAAAAACAGTGTGATGATCCTCCGGCCACTTCCAGTGTTTTCCCTTCTTAAATTGCGACGTATTGGATATGCCAATGTGGCAAATTCTGGTACAAAGCGCTGATACCACGATACGACTCCTAGAAATCTACGCAACTCTCTTAGATTGGTGGGTGCTGGCATCTCTTGAATAGCAGCCACTTTATCGGGATTAGTATGTATGCCATCTCCAATGACGACGTGGCCTAGATTTTTAATAAACTCGCATTTTTCCGGGTTTATCATAAAATTGGCAAACCTTAATCTGCAGAACACTTCACCTAAGTTCTTCAGATGCTCTTTTAGTGCAAACGGCATAACTCTCCACTGATAAGGACCCCTCCCTGCGACTGTAAATGCCGTGTACTTTTTGCTTCTCTCTTCCATCGGGATCTGCCAATACTCGTCTTTCAAGTCCAAACTACTGACGTATCGGGCTTCCCGTAGCCGATCCATCCGGATCGTGTGCTTGGTAATCCAAGCACAGACACCACGTACCATTTTTCTTTTTCGCTAACGTTATCGGAGAACTGTAGGCACTTTCTAGGTTCTATATATCCATTGGCTGGAAGCGCATTGATTTTCCCATCAATGACTGCCTTCATTGTCGGATTTCGGGAGGCTTAGCGCAGCTTAAAAGGCCGGTCATCGTTGAGTACGATTTTAAGCGCCGCCGTTGACAATCCATGTAAATCCCTAATCTTCTGCAACTCCTCCTCCAAAAAAATCGTATCCTCCGTTGCTCTTCCGAATCATGCTCACCCATCATAATGTTCCCCCTGAGCTGTTCCTTTCTGCCACATTCGACATTTCACTGATTTCCGAACCTCCGCTTTGCCCAGTTGTCAGCTGTCGATTAATTTCTCCCATATTAACTTGTTCCCACTCTTTGGTTTCAAACCTGCATGTCAATCCCGCACAGGTGATTTCTGCGTTACACTACGCAAGGCAATCTAATGCGAGGAGTACATCTTCCGTCGCATTAGGCATAACGTTCATTTTTTTCAAATATTTGAGTCTACTGACCTTTTGAGCCTCTCGATTGAAAGAAACACTAATTATACCCTCCACCTTGGAAAGGAGGGTATATTAACTTTGTCATTCCGTTTCCTTAAATATTCGTCGTAGACCCCATAAAGTATATATATTCATAATCAGCATAAAATTCAAAGTCGATTTAACGATGTCCGTCTGTCTGTCTGTCCGTCTGTCTGTCTGTCCGACTGTCTGTCTATCTGTTGAAATCACGATACAGCCCACATTATTTGACGTAGAGCGCCAAAATTTAGCAGAGCAATTGGTATTGTGTCTAGGATGGTATTGATGATTATTGGTATTGAAAATAAAATATATCGGTCCACGTTCTGGTATAGTCCCCATATAACGGTAGCTCCCAATATTCGGTATTTTGATGATTTATGCCACATTATTTAACGGATTTGTCTGAAAATTGGTATTTGTAAGTCATAACGGGTCCCTGTATGTGTGGCAAAACATAGCATGTATAGGTCCACGTTTTGGTATAGCCTTCATATAATGGTACCTCCCGATATTCGATATTTTGATTATTTTTGCCACAGTTTTTAACGGATTTGTCTAAAAATTGGTATTTGTTGGTCATAATGAGTTCCAGCTCCGGTGGCGAAACATTGCATGTATGGGTCCATGATTTGGTATAGCCCCCATATAACGGTACCTCCCGATATTCGGTATTTTGATGGTTTTTGCAACATTTTTTCACTGATTTGTGTAAAAATTGGTATTTGTGAGTCATAATGGATCCTAGTTCGTGTGGCGAAACATTGTATGTATAGGTCCACGTTTTGGTATAGTCCCCATATAACGGTAGCTCCCAATATTCGGTATTTTGATGATTTTTGACTGATTTTTTCACGAATTTCACTGAAAATTTGGTAGTTGTAGATCATAATGGGTCCCAGTTCGTGTGGCGAGTCGTTGTAATTATAGGTCCACGTTTTGGTATAGCCCCCATATAACGGTACCTCCCGATATTCGGTAATTTGATGATTTTTGCCCCTTTTTTTCACGTATTTGTCTGAAAATTGGTATTTGTAGGTCATAATGGGTTCTAGCTCCGTTGACGGAACCTTGCATGTGTAGGTCCACGATTTGGTAGAGCCCACATATAACGGTACCTCCCGATATTCGGCATTTTAATGGTTTTTGCCACATTTCTTCTAATGTTTCCTTTACCCTAAGGTGGAGGGTATTAAAAGTTTGGCCCGGCCGAACTTAATGTTTTTTACTTGTTTTATAGTCGGGAGATCTTTCGGGCCCCTCGATCGGAAAACACTAATTTTATATTCGGGAGACCTTTCGGCCATCTCGATCCCGACCGTCGGACAAAGGTACCTTGTTTACACATTTTGTATTCCCAACAGTAATTTCCTATGAATATTTTGTGCCCTACTGTACCCCAAAAATTATCACTCGAATGCGATTTATGTTCTCTATATTTATGCAAGCAGAAAAACAATATTAATGAAGGAAAGAAACCTATTCTAATAAACAAAAATAAAATAACAATAAAAAAGAGTAAAAAACATATATCACTCTGGCACTACGGTTCTGTGTAGAGAAAACGAGGTTTACCGACTTTCCCCCTCACAGCTACCGATAATATAGATAGATGGAGGTACGCCAGATTTGTTTTACCTAACGGTATTGGCGAGGCCTTTGCGAGAAACCGGCGCGGAAATCGGGCGGTTTATACAGGATCCCAGATACTGCTCTAAAAAGAGCCGGTTTTGTTATTCTGTCTATTCTTTTCAACCATTCTCTAAACTTAGGTACTTTCCTAAACCCTGGAAAGGGGCCATGGTTGTACCCATCTTAAAAAAGGGATCTTCGCCATCAGACTGTGGTAACTATCGCCCCATTTCGATGTTGTCTGCATTCGGAAAGTTGTATGAGTCTTTTATTCTTAAAGACTTTATTATAGTTGAAGACAAAAGAATTTTAAAAGATTGTCAATTGGGTTTTAGGTCTGGACATTGGACGTCCCATGGTCTATTAAATGACATTAAATTCCTTTTGTATAAACTGGTAATTATATGTAATTTCCTTGCCTTTTCGATCTTTTTCCCTATTTCGTCGAGTCAGATGGAAAGGCATAGGAAATGGGAAAGGTCCACTTTAAACTATTGGTTAGGGCTAAGACCAACTTTTACCCAAAGATTTTGTCCACCAGTTGCCAGCATTTGCTCCAATTCACTTTTGCTTTTTTTCACAGCCGACATTCCCCGAGACTTTGGTATCGCCGTCTTTCGATTTAATGTCCGCGCACAATGGACGTTCTTCACTCACTCCCAATTCGCTCAGCACATCCCCTTTAAAGCCAGGGTTCAGCCACGGCGAATTGGCGGCTTCGCTGCTATCTCTAATTTTCTCTGCAGTGATCGCCCTACTGCCCATTGTCTACTGTCGCCGAACAACGGATTCTTTCTCCCCTTTTCTGTGGCATTCCAAGTGACCGCTGTCCTGACCACTGTCTACCATCGTCGGACAACGGTACCTTGTTTACATATTTTGCATTCCCATTCGTAATTTCCTATGACTATTTTGTGCCCTACTGTACCCCAAAAATTATCACTCGACTGCGATTTATGCTCCCTATATTTATGCAAGCAAAAAAAAAAATTAACAACGGAAAGAAATCTATTCTAATAAACAAAAGATAAAATAACAATGAAATAAGTAAAAAACACAAAATACCACTCTGGCACTAAGGTTCTGTGTGAAGAAAACGAGGTTTACCGACTTCCCCCCTCACAGCTATCTATAGTATAGATAGATGGAGGTACGCCGGATTTGTTTCACCTAACGGTATTGGCGAGGCCTTAGCGAGAAACCGGGGCGGAAATCGGGCGGTTTAGAAAGGATCCCAGATACTGATCAAAAAGAGCCGGTTTTGTTATATTTGGCTATATGTAATTTCCTTTGCCTTTTCGACCTGTTTCCCTATTTCGTCGAGTCAGATGGAAAGGCATAGGAAATGGGAAAGGTCAATTTTAAACTATTGTTTAGGGCTGCGACCAACTTTTACTCAAAGATTTTGTCCACCAGCTGCCACCACCTTGCTCCAATTCACTTTTTCTTTATTCACCGCCGACATTCCCCGAGACTTTGGTATCGTCGTCTTCCGATTTAATGTCCGCTCACGATGAACGTTCTTCACTTACTCCCAATTCGCTCAGCACATCCTCTTTAAAGCCAGGGTTCAGCCACTGCGAATTGGCGGCTTCGCTGCTATCTCTAATTTTCTCTGCAGTGATCGCCCTACTGCCCATTGGCTACCGTCGTCGAACCACGGTAACTTGTTTACAAAATTTAGATTCTTTCTCCTATTGTCTGTGGCATTCCAAGTGACCGCTGTACTGACCACTGTCTACCATCGTCGGACAACGGTACCTTGTTTACACATTTTCCATTCCCATTCGTAATTTCCTATGACTATTTTGTGCCCTACTGTACCCCAAATATATCTCTAATCAAAACCATTAATTACAAAAGAGGCAAGAACATGGGACGTCGAATGTCCAGACCTAAAACCCAATTGATAATCTTTTAAATTCTTTTGTCTTCAACTATAATTTTGAGCCTTTAAGAATAAAAGACTCATACAACTTTCCGAATGCAGACAACATCACAGTCTGATAGCGAAGATCCCTTTTTTGAGATGGGTACAACCTTGGTCTCTTTCCAGAGTTTAGGAAACTACCCCAAGTTTAGAGAATGTTTGAAAAGAATTGTTAGGAAGCCAAATATAACATAAACCGCCCGAAGCCAAATATAACATAAACCGCCCGATTTCCGCGCCGGTTTCTCGCTAAGGCCTCGCCAATACCGTTAGGTAAAACAAATCCGGCGTACCTCCATCTATCTATATTATCGATAGCTGTGAGGGGGAAAGTCGGTAAGCCTCGTTTTCTCTACAAAGGCCTCCCGAATATAAAAATTAGTGTTTTCCGATCGAGAGGGCCGAAAGATCTCCCGACTATAAAATTGGTGTTTCTTTCAATCGAGAGGCCCAAAAGGTCAGTAGACTAAAATATTTGAAAAAAATGAACGTTATGCCTAATGCGACGGAAGATGTACTAATCGTATCAGATTGCCTTGCGTAGTGTAACGCAGAAATCACCTTTGCGGGATTGACATGCAGGTTTGAAACCAAAGAGTGGGAACAAGTTAATATGGGAGAAATAAATCGACAGCTGACAACTGGGCAAAGCGGAGGTTCGGAAATCAGTGAAATGTCGAATGTGACAGAAAGGAACAGCTCGAGTGGGAACATTATGATGGGTGAGCATGATTCGGAAGAGCAACGGAGGATACAATTTTTTTGGAGGAGGAGTTGCAGAAGATTAGGGATTTACATGGATTGTCAACGGCGGCGCTTAAAATCGTACTCAACGATGACCGGCCTTTTAAGCTGCGCTACGCCTCCCGAATTCCGACAATGAAGGCAGTCATTGATGGGAAAATCAATGAGCTTCCAGCCAATGGATATATAGAACCCTCTGCAAGTGCCTACAGTTCTGCGATAACGTTAGCGAAAAAGAAAATGGTACGTGGTGTCTGTGCTTGGATTACCAAGCACACGATCCGGATGGATCGGTTACGGGAAGCCCGATACGTCAGTAGTTTGGACTTGAAAGACGAGTATTGGCAGATCCCGATGGAACTTAGGTGAAGTGTTCTGCAGATTAAGGTTTGCCAATTTTATGATAAACCCGGAAAAATGCGAGTTTATTAAAATTCTAGGCCACGTCGTCATTGGAGATGGCATTCATACTAATCCCGATAAAGTGGCTGCTATTCAAGAGATGCCAGCACCCACCAATCTAAGAGAGTTGCGTAGATTTCTAGGAGTCGTATCGTGGTATCAGCGCTTTGTACCAGAATTTGCCACATTGGCATATCCAATACGTCGCAATTTAAGAAGGGAAAGCACTGGAAGTGGCCGGAGGATCATCACACTGTTTTTGAGATGTTGAAGATGAGACTCACCCAAGCGCCGGTCCTGGATTGTCCGGACTTTGCAAGGATGTTTACGTTGCAAACATACGCCAGTGAGCACGGACTAGGTGCAGTTTTAACGCAGGATTTCGAAGAGGCATATTACATTCTCCGAAGACTCTGCGAAACCTCCTTCTTCTGCAGAAAAAGCACGAAGCAGCGACTTCGTCTCCCAGGCCTAAGTCTCCTAGAAATTTACCGTGGTCACTTTGACTACGACCGAGGGAGTGGAATTATCTCTCACAAAAGTCGAGCATCAAATGGAAACTTTGAATTTGCAGAATGAGCAGAATACAAGATTCATAGGGGAACGTTGCACACGCCACAATGAACGCCGGGGCCCCATCTAGCGGAGCCTCACCGGCACCACATGGATCGGTAATGAAAGGAATAGCAGAGCAAATTCGTAAATGGAATGTTTCATACGATTGTAAACGGGAACCAAGGGAATTTATCGAGAGGGTTGAAGAACGCTCACCCATGCTTGAGAGAGAACAGAACTTACTGCCGGCTGCAATGCCAGAAGTACTCGTGTCTTCAGTTATTTTAATGTTACAGTCTAAAATATAGCGTAGATTGTAAAAATTATTGATGTCCGACTGTTTGGATACTCGGAGCAACCATATCTTGACAGTGATATTAAAAAGACGTACTACTTCTACTATAAATGGGAATTTCTGTTCCAAGAAGTCTTTCACCTCTGTGTTTAAATAATCGTGAGGAAGTCCAATTTATAGGGCAATAAAACCCTTGGTGTATGGATGTGATGTTTATACCCACGGTGAAAAAGTAATTGTTTAACTTTCTCGTACATTTCAAGGCCCTTTACCTTGAGAAACAATACAGACGGACACAAATAAATTACGGAGAACTCACCTGTGTCGTGTATAGTAAATGCGGGCATCACTTTGGTATTCGGTAGTTTTCTTGTGGGGGGCACCTTACTCGTCGCTTCCTTTGTAGCTGGTTTCTTCTTACCTGCCTTATCAGACAGGGCAGGATACTCTGCAGACGACTTCGCCTTTGGGTAGCACCTGTAGGTATTTCTGTTGAAGTGGGATTTTTTGGAAAGTCATCAATTTTCGCCACACCGTGTTTTTCGGCTACCTCGGCAGCCCAATCGTCCTTTGAAGGAGAATTGGCTTTTTTTACACTGCCAGTGTGACAGAAACATCCATCGGTTGCATCAATGCAATGGGAGGATTATGTTGTTTATCACCCAATTGCTTATCAAGTTTAATCTGCAGGTCAGCAATTGTCCTATGAAAGGCCATTTCACGACCATGTGCTTGGACAATTTTACAACTCTCAACCTGGGTCTTAATGACGGCGTCCAGTTATGTCATTAGAGACCTTTGATAAAATCGACCTTCTTCGCTGATTTATACAAGGTTTTCACAGTACTGTCCTTTTTCATACGGATGCACAAACCTTCTGAACTGCTTTATCGGTAGTCGGTACGGCATTGCCATTTTTTTCACTGCTCCATCGGCTGACATAGTGATGTTGGTATACCAGTAGATGGCGAACCGACGGACACGCTGTATTGCGGTTCATTGACAGGAGTATGTTATCGCCTGTTATTAAAGCTTAAATGAAAATGCTTTTAAAAGTTTTTAGCATGAACCGCACTGATCAACACCACAACACAGCATAATGTTGCCTGAGACATTTGACATTTTGACTAAGGCCATATTTATTGATAAAAAACCTACAAGCTATACATCATGACTTACTGTTAATTATAAAGATAAATAAACATGTGTCTATTCGCTATCTACTTAGAAATATAGTAAAACGCTGCAGATTAATGGAATCATACAATTTATTTTAAGAGAAGTTCAGAAACACCCAAAACAAATTAATTTAAAAAAGGGCAATGATTTGTTAACAACAAATAAACTAGACTAACTTATGAACTACTTACTATCTACTTTAAACTAAGACTAAGATAGAAAATATTTAAAAGTTTATTGGGTCATTTTATATACAGTTTTAACAGTGTTCATAGTATTATACCTTCTACGGTAGAATAACTATTCGTCTGATTCGTTATATATTACACCTTCTTCAAGTAGCTTAGACAGAGTCCCTAGTGGGAAGTGTTTCTTTAAACGCAGGGCTTCTGCAGCGTATTGGGAATACAGGATTCCTAACCAAATTATTCTCCCGCTGTTGTGCACCCCTTATGAGGAAGCGATCAATCCACTCGATGCGTGCCATATCGTACTCGACTTTACATGATGGCCTTCTAATGGACTCATCAGATCTAAAAAAAATTAATTTAAAAAAGGGCAATGATTTGTTAACAACAAATAAACTAGACTAACTTATGAACTACTTACTATCTACTTTAAACTAAGACTAAGATAGAAAATATTTAAAAGTTTATTGGGTCATTTTATATACAGTTTTAACAGTGTTCATAGTATTATACCTTCTACGGTAGAATAACTATTCGTCTGATTCGTTATATATTACACCTTCTTCAAGTAGCTTAGACAGAGTCCCTAGTGGGAAGTGTTTCTTTAAACGCAGGGCTTCTGCAGCGTATTGGGAATACAGGATTCCTAACCAAATTATTCTCCCGCTGTTGTGCACCCCTTATGAGGAAGCGATCAATCCACTCGATGCGTGCCATATCGTACTCGACTTTACATGATGGCCTTCTAATGGACTCATCAGATCTAAAAGTTGATCTCAGCCCTAAACAGTAGTTTAAAATGGACCTTTCCCACTTCCTAAGCCTTTCCATCTGACTCGACGAAATAGGGAACCAGATCGAAAAGGCAAAGGAAATTTCATATAATACATAATCATAATATTATACAAAAGGAACTTAATGCCATTTGATAGACAACCATTATATCTAAGGACGCCTTGGAATGCAAAATATACTTTTTTCGCCCGTTCAAGTGTGAAATCCACATGTCTGATGACTTTGAATTTCTCACTGTGTATAACACCTAAATACCTGATCTTATCCTTTATAGGAATGATAAATATAGGGTAGAAGGACCTAAAATTAGGAAATACGACTCGTGGTTTACCTTTAAATACGATTGCTGTACATTTGTCAACGTTTAGCTATGTAGGTCCTCAAACCAAACGTTCAGCAGGGATTATAGGGAAGTCGCCCTCGGTCGAGACATCGCCAGGATAACATCATTAGCATATAGAAGAAGCAAGCCCCCAAAAGTGTTCAGGCGTGTCACTAAGGAAGATGTTTAGATCCGGCTCCGATCGGTCTCTCTGTGGACAAATGGTCACCAACTTTCATTTTGAAGCTCCTATCCTGAAGGAAGCTCGCCACCAGTCTGCAAGTTTGAGCATCATATCCAAATTGCTTTAATTTGAACACTATGCCCCCATGCCACACAGAGTCAAACGCCCTGGCAAAGTCAAGCCTAAAAAGACAAACCTATCTCTGGCCTGATTTACGAAGAAACTCGTGGTGTTCTGAAGGTGTTTTTGGAAAACGTTATTTGTGCTGTCACCTACACCAAACATACTAAGCGTAAAACCATCACCGTTGTGGATGTCGTATATGCTTTGAAGAGACAAGATCGTACCTTGTACGGTCTCGACGATTAAACAAATTCTTGGCGCAATTTGGAGAAATCTTTTTTACAATAAAACAATCGGTCATTTTCCGGACCACAAAATATATCAAAAAAAAAAATTAAAATAAAGAAAAAATAAACAATTACCTTTGGAAATGAAGAAATTTTATTTTAAAATGTTTATTAGATTTTGCTTTTAGCTTATCACAACAAAAATGTCTAAAAATATAAAATATCAAAATCAAAAATATTTTTACTGAAAACATTGTTTTACCGATGTCTCTTAATTTATTCCCGTCGTCATACCGTCGGCAACTCACGTTGCCAAACACATTTAGTTGCTCTTCTTCTTTTTCTTATGATATGATCTTTATGTATGTATTGGAGCTGTTTAGTCGATATTACTAAAGAACAACAATGCTGTGGTAGCAAAAAAAAATTCATTTTGACTTTTTTAAATTTAATTTGAAATTGTTGAATATTTTTATTAAATAGATCGTTGATTCATATTATCTTCAAAAAATTCATTAAAAATTTTTAAATTTTTCATTGTAGCACTGATAATTTACTTTAAATTTTCATCGAATATTAAAATAATTAAATTTTATTTAAAAGTTGTCTATTAAATTAATTTTACTTTATTTATGTTAAGTATTCTTATTTGATTTTCGATTAATTTGTGCTTAATTATTCATTACATTTATTTTTTAAAAATCACTTCTTCGTTCTATTTATAATTATTTTTTTGTTGCAAATGTCAGACTTAATCCCTTCGCTGTTGTTTTTATAAAAACAACGTTTTTTTATTATGGTATCCCGAACAAACAAGCCAAACACTGTTCTATTAATAGACAAGTCACGGTCGACGAAGGAATTTTTGTTGTAACAGACAAAACCAACTTACATGGTTATGCTACTTCGTTCAGCTTGAACGAAAGCATAACAAGTGGAGAAAGATCTAAATGTTTATAAGTGAGATTGTAAGATTTAAAGATTTTTCAAAAGAATTTTATTTTTATTTAATTCTTTGGTTCCTCTTCTATTGAGCTTACAATCTCGTCACTTGGGTAAAAAATGTTTTTTGTATAGAAGTTATTTTTAAAATAACTTCTGGGGAGAATATCCTAGTCAAAAAACAAAGGAACTGATGAGGATTGGTGGCTCTTTGCTTACCCCCTGGTAAACATTACCATCGTTCTCCGCTAATAAACAAACGTTGTTTTTATAAAAACAACAATAAAGGGATTAAGCCTGACCATTTTGCAACAACAAAATACTATGGTATCCCGAACAAACAAGCCAAACACAGTTTTAAAATTATTTTATTTATTTCCTTGTTATTAATTTAAAAATTTGTGATTTCATCGAAAGTAGTCTTTATTTTCATAAAAATTGTTTATTTACTTCAAATGTTTTTATTAAAATTCTCATTAATTTGTGATTAACATTTCCTTTAATTTTCAATATTTTTTTATTTTATTTTTAAATTAATTTATGTTATTTAATATTTATAATTATGTTCGTTAATTTTCAAGTTCAATTTTATTTTTTCATCTATCTCTAAAAATAGCTATTCAATAACTTTTATCTAACAATAGTTCTTAAGTCTATGGCATAAATTTACTTAGTATAATTCTTATTTTTCTAAGTTTTTTTAATTATGACAACAAGGGGGTCACATAGTTAATGTTACCTAACATTAATTCAATAAAACAATAAGCTTAAATGCAAATTAAATTTGCATATATAAATTCTCGTAAAAAGATGAATGAAAAGGATGTCTCTAACATTTTTTATATTTTTGTTTCTTATATACTATATAAAACTTATCTTATATCTATTTGCACTACTTCAACTAATTTACATACTACTATTTACAGTATATGCAGGGAAAGGGCGTTACACCAGTTACTGGGCTGTTTGGTAGAGAGTGTCGTCGATGTCTAGCGAGCCGAACTTACGATGATAGAAGAGGAGTGTGTCCTCTCTATATATAGAACACCTTCTTCATCTAGTGTAACTAAGCTACTCGGCGGCCTATAATCGACATGAATTAGCCTTTGCACATCAGGCTTTCCTTAACAAGACTGTTACTTACTGTAGCTGCCCGGTCTAGGAATTAAAGGGCATTGGTCACTAGAATCTTATCTATAGGGCTGAAGTCTATGGAACTATATACTATCCTGTTGGGCTGTAAGCGCCATATCCCATCTTCACCCTGCCTTGGCTTTAAGCCCAAGCAGGACCTAAGAATCCGTCTTTCCCATATGCGAAGTCTTGCCATTTGGTGGGGAGAGATCCCAAACCAAATAGGAAAGGCGTATGCAATTAGCGGTATAATAATCTGTTTATAGATTAATTACCAAACTTCTACAGTGAGCCCTTCTCTTCTTCCGATGGAACTTTGATAGGTCCAAAATATGAATTAGACTTTTCTAAGTATAAAGTCAATTTGCCTAACAAATTAAAATTGGCTATGGAAAATAGCACCCAAGTATTTGACTTGGTCTGAATTTCTAATAGCTTCCCCTCCAATTGCAAGTGAAGGTTTTTCTGTCTGGCGCTACGGTTCAAGTATTTCTTCTTGCCTTTAAAGGTTATAGCCTCACATTTGTCGACATTTAAATGCATTTTCCAAGTTTGGAAGTATTCAGGAGTTGCTCCAAATAGGCATTCAGCCTGTTATTAGTATTCCCAGCGTGGACTCCTGTAGCAGCGACAAATATGTCATCCGCATATATCAGGAGTAAATGCCTATCAGGCGCACGTGGTATATTACTATTAAATATGTTTAAGGGAACTGGTCCTAGGACCAGGACGACGGAAAGGTCCTCCTCAACTTTTATCTTAAAACTTTTGTTTGTTAAGATGCTAGTTGTCATCCTACATATATTAGAATTAAAGCCTAGTCTTCTCAATTCATGTATATTATAACCTTTTGTTATACGTTGTCGAACGCTCTGGCAACATCTAAACTATCAGAAATAGTTATGTGTCTGTTATTTAAAGCTTTAGTCGCATATTCCCCTTAGACCATCAGGCCATATGATGTTGAATGACCCTGCCTGAAGCCAAATGGAATAACTTTCCTCCAAATCTTCTAACATTTCTCTTATATCAGAGAGTAGAAAGTACTCAAATAGCTAATTAGCCTATAGCTACTGCAATTACATCTTCTTTGCAACCCTGTCCCGCATTTCCGGCGAAAGTCTACGGGGTCCTCTATTCCCAGAATATGTTCTAGAAATGGTGGACTCCATGGTACTTCGAAAACATAACCTGCTCGGTCCGTCTGTGGGTATTACATTTAAATCTGGACAGCCGAATAAGAAATCAAAACTATCCTCCCTTTTGTACATCCTCCCAGCTAGTGTATCTGAGGTCTGCCGCTACTATGACTTCCCCAGTTATGTCCCCAAGTAGTTCTAAGCTATTTATATCGAAAATCTCAGTTGACGTACAGTACAGTACAGGCCCTTCCGCCCTATAGATTCTAACACTAGTACACTCCATGGGTCCAGATCAATCTTATGTTTTCCCTTACTTGTACAGCGGTACCCCCACATCTCAAACCTCTTCTATACTGTAAGAAACCAACATATCCTCCTACTGAAATCAGTGGTTATGAGATAGTTTATTTTCAGCCAATAATATGACCGCCTGAGGAAGGTAGTGCCTCCTGTGTATCGATACTTAATAGTGGCTAATATAAGTGAAAAAGATCTAACAATTTATACCTAACTTACCTACCAAGGAAACCATGACTCTAGCCTGGCTTGTCTTGTTCTTACTTTTTAGCTCTTCCGAAAATTGTCGAACTCGCATGATGTATGTCAAGAAATCTTTACCAAAGATTTCGTTACAGAGTTCGTCGAAAAGCGTAAAACCACTAACTACCATGGACACAGCGTCCCTTTCTTAGCATACTTGCCTTCAGCTAATTTTTCCAATATCTTCTGGCGTGTTAGATAGGTGCGAGTGTTCGCAGAGTGTACAATGTGATTGCAGTTTATGCATTTAAAAAAGTAACAGTTTCCCCTCTGACTGTATCTTTCACATCCAACATTGTGGGCTTATTAACGCCCTTGTGTATTTTACATTTGCCAACTCCATTATTTGTTCCACATTTTGGTGTTGCCCCCACACAACGGTACCCCCGATATTCGTTATTTTCATGATTTTTGCCAGACTTTTACACGGATTTGTCTAAAAATTTGTCATAATAGACTCTAGCTCGTATGGCGATACATTGTATGCATAGGTCCACGTTTTGGTACAGCCCCCCTATAACGGTAACCCCCGATTACCGGTATTTGCATGAATTTTGCCAAATTTTTTCGTGGACTTGTTAACAATTGGTATTTGTTGGTCATAATGGGTTTTAGATCCTGCGGCAAAAAATTGTTCATAGAGGTTCCTACTTCGCCTAGCGATTGCTAGCCAAGAGGCATGTTAGCTTTGGGTAGACCCAAAGTTTTGTTAGCTTTGGGTTGAGCTATAACCACATTCTCCCTTTGCTACTGTCCCAAAGGCAGGTTAACTTTAGGAGGAGTCTTGGCCGATGTTGCAGAAGCAAATAATATGTTAGGCTGTCTTGCCACTGTCTTTAGGGAAACTGGCCTTGGGCCTTAGCAGCATTGCCTTCAGCTATTTTTGCCAGAAGCTTCAAGCGTGTTGGACAGTCGTGAGCATTTGCAGCGTGTCCAGTATGATTGCAGTCTACAAATTTAAATACGTGATCTGGCCACATAGTTACCTTTCCTGTAACTGGGTCAGTTAAAGGTACCATTGTGGGCTAAGTAACGCGTTTGTGGATTTTACATTTACCAGGACCAAGGACTCCTGTCGCATTTGCAATGTTTGCGTTTTTTCCTGATGTGATATGGACATCAATGTTTATCGTTTGCGCAATGACGAAGGCACCATGCACAGCATTGCCATCACCTACAAGTACAGCATTACTAACGTCATCCATACAGCCGACAATTTAGACTCAACTGCAGGCTGGAAATTAGAGTTTCATGAAATGCTGACGGCAAAAGACAAATTCACCCTTCTTACTTGGATGCGGCCATAGTTTGAATCAATCAATTTTGTAACTAAAAGTAGGCCCCTAAACACTTCACTATTAATTTTCCTTTGTTTTCACTGTTCATCGATTTATTTTTATACGATGTATATCTTCACGCGATCACATCACAATATTTCCTTATATCTATACTTAATATATATATTATTTTTCTAAGTTAATCTATATAATACTTAACTGAAGCTACAGTGAAGCTGTAGCCTTGCTCTATACAATTTTAATTAAATATAGCTTATAATAATAATGTTCTCCCAAAGAACGATAAGTTCTTTTAAAAACTGGAGTCCCTAACGTTTTTATTTTTCAATTCCTTAACAAATAATCTATCGTTAAATCTACTTACTATCTAATGGTGATGATTAGTCTACTTAATTTACTAGTTACAATACTTACAGAGGATGTTACACCGGCTACTGTGATACCTGATAGACGGGTACATTAGAGCGCTAAGCATAGGAAAAATATCTATTGGGCTAAAGTCGAACGATTTGTAAATTATCCTGTTGGCAGGTAAATTCCAGGTTCCATCTTCACCCTGGGTTCGCCTTAAACCTAAACAGGACATTAGAAATCGCCTCTCCCTAATGCAGAGTCTTTCCATGTGGTGGGAGAGTATCCCAAACCAAATAGGAAAGACATGCAATCAGAGGCCTTATTATCTTTTGTAGATATGTAGGCCTAACATATATATTTGACTTTTCTAAACAATATGCCTAACAAACTCAAAGTTGCTATGCAAAATGAGGCCCAGATATTTCATTTGGTCCGTATTGCGAATTTGTTGGCCACCAATCAAAAAAAAAAATTGGCTCATATGTTTCCGTACATTGAAAATATTGTGGAAAATGTAATCTGTCTGGAAAATTACTTTTTGGCGGCGGCTTTCTCAGCAGCTGGCTTCTTTGCGATTTCGCGAACTAAACGTTGGAAGGGTAATTTGGGGATCAATAATACGGTTCTCTTCATTTCACGCAAATCAACTGTATAGGACAAAAACGATGGTATCAGGACGGAACTATGGTATCTAGTTGTTTACCGCGAGCCTTTCCACCCGTCGATTTACGGGCAGTTTGCTAAGTGCGAACCATTTTTCACTTAAATTTTTTACTTCACTAGAGATATGCACATAAACGCTATTAACACTGTAATAACGTTGCCAGCTGTGATTATTTGCTTCAAGGCCATATTTATTGATACAGTTTCTTAAAAACTAAACAAAATGGCTTATTTTTTGAGTTTTGCCTTGTTAAGGCGAAGATCATATGTTTTATGATTTATGTGTTTGTTTTTTCTCTTTCGAGACGAGCTTAATGATCTGAAATTTGCAGTGAAAAGGAAAGCCAGATAGACACTATCACACACTCACCACTATGCGACGCGTTTCGCCGTTGGTTAAGCGGCTCATCAGGCATATTTGGTGTGGGATGATGGCTTACAAGGGCCGTTCTCTGGAAAGTAGTATATATTTCGAACTTATTGCAAATTAGCATATGCGAATTATACACTAGAAACTCTCCAGGTTCGACTCAAGTTCTATTGGCAGATCTTTTTTCACAGCAAAGTTTTGTTTTTGTAGTGATGGATTTTTTGTCCACAACAACTACATTGCTTCCAATGCATACACTTGTTTTAGTGCTGCTTTAGGAAGACGGGTTAATGGCTCTGAACGTAGAGACGGCAACTTCTAGTTGGCTGCACACCAAGGTCCGCGGTTCAAATCCCACAGCCAGGCTCGGCTGAATTTTTTGAGTTTGCCTTGTTAAGGCGAAGATCATATGTTTTATGATTTATGTGTTTGTTTTTTCTCTTTCGAGACGAGCTTAATGATCTGAAATTTGCAGTGAAAAGGAAAGCCAGATAGACACTATCACACACTCACCACTATGCGACGCGTTTCGCCGTTGGTTAAGCGGCTCATCAGGCATATTTGGTGTGGGATGATGGCTTACAAGGGCCGTTCTCTGGAAAGTAGTATATATTTCGAACTTATTGCAAATTAGCATATGCGAATTATACACTAGAAACTCTCCAGGTTCGACTCAAGTTCTATTGGCAGATCTTTTTTCACAGCAAAGTTTTGTTTTTGTAGTGATGGATTTTTTGTCCACAACAACTACATTGCTTCCAATGCATACACTTGTTTTAGTGCTGCTTTAGGAAGACGGGTTAATGGCTCTGAACGTAGAGACGGCAACTTCTAGTTGGCTGCACACCAAGGTCCGCGGTTCAAATCCCACAGCCAGGCTCGGCTGAATTTTTTGAGTTTTGCCTTGTTAAGGCGAAGATCATATGTTTTATGATTTATGTGTTTGTTTTTTCTCTTTCGAGACGAGCTTAATGATCTGAAATTTGCAGTGAAAAGGAAAGCCAGATAGACACTATCACACACTCACCACTATGCGACGCGTTTCGCCGTTGGTTAAGCGGCTCATCAGGCATATTTGGTGTGGGATGATGGCTTACAAGGGCCGTTCTCTGGAAAGTAGTATATATTTCGAACTTATTGCAAATTAGCATATGCGAATTATACACTAGAAACTCTCCAGGTTCGACTCAAGTTCTATTGGCAGATCTTTTTTCACAGCAAAGTTTTGTTTTTGTAGTGATGGATTTTTTGTCCACAACAACTACATTGCTTCCAATGCATACACTTGTTTTAGTGCTGCTTTAGGAAGACGGGTTAATGGCTCTGAACGTAGAGACGGCAACTTCTAGTTGGCTGCACACCAAGGTCCGCGGTTCAAATCCCACAGCCAGGCTCGGCCGAATTTTTTGAGTTTTGCCTTGTTAAGGCGAAGATCATATGTTTTATGATTTATGTGTTTGTTTTTTCTCTTTAGAAAAAAAAAAAAACAAACACAAAATGGCTTATTGTTAAAACTAATGTTATAATTAAAAATATGACAAACGCCATCTACTTAAATACGCTACTATAAATTCAGCGGTGGATTGATAAGCAGCAATATTTTAATGATAAGATGAAAGTAATCATTAAAAAGCTCCGAAAATAACTTAAAACTTAACTGTTTAAAACTATTATTTACAAAATATATACAAATTTGTTTATTGACTAGCAATATAAACAGAGTCAGAAATGTTCATTTTGCTGTGTCTTCTATAATAAAACTAGAAGTTTATTCTCATTACTATAAAAGAGACCCTTGTCGTTTAAATTGGCCACACAGCATGAGGCAATTGTCTTTAAGTGTGTATGTCATTGGAATTTAGAGAACATTCGAGGGACTCTAGAATCTGCGAGTTTTCCATTTGACTATCCGTCTCGATGAAGTTTAAAGTCGCTCTAATGAAAAATCGATCAATCCTGTCTATGCCTGCCTTGTCCGAAGTTGTCCTATATGACGGACTTTTCAACGCCCCATCCCCTCTAATAGTTGGTCTCAAACCCAGACAATAATTAAGCATGGACCTACCCCAAATTCTAAGCCGCTCCAATTGGGCGGAAGAGATTATGAACCATCCCAGAAATTCGTACGATACCACAGGTCTTATTACTTGTTTACATACTAAAACTCTATTAGTCAAACATCCACTATGCTTCTATAATTAAACATTTTTAAATTAAAAATAAAATCCATATGTCAGTAGCGGAATTGTCAACATTCAGTTAAGGGCCCCACAGGCAGAAGTATCCATGAATTTAATCGAGATAGTCTAGGACCAGATATTGCTAATATGGCGTCGTCAGCATAAGACACAAATAGCAATAGCATGGGGCATAGAAGAGAACATTGAGGAGCCCCAGCTCTGAAGAAAGTCCGTCTAGGTCTATGTTCCGGTTTTCCCCATAAACCGTCATTTTCAGCGCTCTATGGTCTGAATTATAGTATACAGTTGTAATCTATCGAGCCCCCATTGTCATCAACATGAGTACCAGACGAAGCCAGGCATATGTCGATAAAGGATTGTAATCCAAAAGCGACCCTGGTCGATCCGTCCGCGGTACCCCCACCCTTTAAATCTCTCCTGTCTCCTATGTCTCGATACGACAAAGCTAATGTTAGCAAATATAAATGTAGAAGACCTAACCATGACTTTAGCCTGGCTTGCCTTGTCCTTACTTTCAGTTCTTTCCAGAATTGGCGAACTTGCATGACAGATGTCAAGAAATCTTTACTAAAGATTTCGTTACAGAGTTCGTCAAAAAGCGTAAAGCCACTGACTAATTGACCTAGCGATTGTTCGCACAGTGCCATGTTGGCTTCGGGTAGACCCAAAGTTGTATTAGCTTTGGGTTGAGTCAGGATAGCTTTAGGAACAGCCTTAGCCGATGTTGCAGAATCAAATGATACGTTAGGCTGTATCTTTCCACTGTCTTTAGGAAAACTGGCCTTCGGCACAGCCTTAGCAGCATTGACTGCAGCTATTTTTGCAAGAAGCTTCAGGAGTATTGGACAGTCGTGAGCATTTGCAGTGCGTCCAGTACGGTTGCAGTATGCGCATTTGAATACGTAATCTGGCCGCATCTGTCTGTCCCAGATACAGGTATCATCGTGGGCTTATTAACGCCCTTGTACTTACCAGGACCATGGTCTCCTGTGCACTTCACGCAGCAGGAAGGCATACCGAAATTAGTGGACACATGGAAGTGCCATTGGCAATTATGGCATTGTATCAACCCCTTCTTTTTCATTCAGGCCCTTAACATGCTGTGCACAGAAATAGCTGGTGGTAGTTTTAACTTACCTGTAACATCCTTTTCTTTGCTGGAACTAGCATTACGAGTGACGGCTTTACTGTCTTCTCCTTTGATGGTCATTGCCGTCTTTGATGAAACTGCCGCAACCTCCTTCCTTCCCCCAGGTAGTACGGGCGTATTGCTTACCTGTGATGGCGTACGGCATACTACCATCGGTACCTGTGCCACTGGCGGTGTGGTCACGGACTGCCCTACTAGCAACGTAGGTGCAGTATACACCTCCATGGTGGCCTCTTCAACGATTGTTGATGGTACCCAATTTTCATCACTGATTATTAAGGAAAGACTTCTCCAGTCTTTCAGCTTCTCGTTTGTAGGATGTTTCTCGCCTTAGAATAGCTTGACATTCTCGAGCATTGTCTTCCTGCCTTTCTTTATATGCATTATAAAACATACTTTTGCTCAACAGCATTAAGAGCATTTGGAGTTTTGCGTTAGCAGCCTCCAATTTCATTGACTCAAATGAGTCGTCGCGGTCGTATTTGCAATTTCGTACCTTTATCCATATGTGATACTGATATCACTGTGTGGCCGTAGGAAATATCAGCAAATCCAGACACTGCTTCTAGGCGTTTATCGTTTGGCGCCACATCGAAGGCACCATCCACAGCATTGCCATCACAAATGTTGTTAGTAATGGCACCAACCATCTCTTTGATCAATTTGTACTTGATAACACAAGCACCTAGTATGGCATTGCCAACATCATCCACACAGCCGACAATTTAAACTCAACTGCCGACTGGAAATTAGTTTTTGGTTTCTATGACAGCAGATGAAATTATCAAATGCCGACGGCAAAATACAAAGTCACCCTTTCTACTCCGATGCGGCCAAAGTTTGAAACAATGAATTTTATCCCAAAAAGGTAGACCACTAAACACTTCACATATATTTTCCTTTGTTTTCACCAATCGTCGATTTATTTTTATCCGATGGATGTCTTCACGCGACCACAGCACAAGACATAATTCTTTAATTCTTATTTTATTGTGTTCCCTTTTTTTCTATAATTTCACTGCGCTGGGGTTTCATTTTTCCTTATTCAATTACTACAATGCAGCCACCGCCACCACATGCGAAAACAGTTATTCTGCCAACGGCTCATAGAAAATTATTGAGATTTTTTTTCAAAGTAATATAGTTTGAGGAGATTCTTTCGCTTTTCAAATATTTTTTGTCGTTTTGAAAAGGACAGATTGGTCGATTTCTGTATGGAATTTCTTCTTCTATACGTTGGTCTGCATTCTTCTTCACACCATAATACCTTTCGAAATAATTTAGGTATTCTTTTCGGTCTTCTTGGGCGATTGATACGAGTCTTCTAGTTGTCATGGGCAGCATTGCCAGCCAATTCCAAGATTTCAGCAGACAAAAATTCCATGACAACACCAACACGCTCAGCATAGTTGCCTTTGAGCAGTAGACGATGAATACGACCATTTAAGCACTGAAAAACACAAATGTTAAAAATCTAATGTTTTTTCCAGTTTCAAGATGCCATTTATATATTTTATTCAGTTGACCTGTTACAATGTTTTACATAAAGGCTTAAGGTATTTATCTATATTTATTTATTTATGATTACATAGAGGTATTCTTTTCTAGGTATTTACATACATATAAGGGAGATTACAAAATTGTGTGTTCGTCTTGTACATTAATAATGACAATAAATTAAATTTACAATGTTTTGTTGAATTCGTGTTGGAGATGGCCCGAAAATTCAAAAAAGGCAATTATTGAGAAAATTAATAGATTTAAAAATAAACTTATAACTATTATTTATATAAGACTTAAAACTAAACTAATAACTATGATTTATATAACAATAATATTTACAGTATATATATATATAAATATATATATATATATATATATATATATATATATATATATATATATATATATATATATATATATATATATATATATATATATATATAATATATATATATATATATATATATATATATATATATATATATATATATATATATATATATATATATATATATATATATATATATATATATATATATATATATAAAATATATATATATATATATAAAGCCTATTGGTCAGTATTATATACTGCATCAGAGCTACCGAACCTGCGTTGATAATGAATAATATAATCTTCATTATATAATTGGCCTTCTTCATTGAGCTTAAGAAGGGCGACTGGAGGGATTTGTTTTTGTCTCAGAAGTGTTTTTAGATAAAAATTTACTTGTAAGAAATAATTTATCATACTGCTTTCTAAGTTATGACATCTATCAAAGCATGATATTGTATTTCATATCATAACTACGTCTATTCTGCACAACTCTGTAGTTCTATAAATACTTTTGTTTGAGGGCCTTCTGATTTCACCATTTTCATTTATGTAAGGTCTACGACCTAGGGCTGGACATAGAATACGCCTCTCAAAAGAACGCAACCTTTCCATTTGGGTCAATTTGATATCAGTCCACACTGGGAAAGGGTAAGTTAAAATTGACCCAATTAGTTCCTTATAAATCAGCAGCTTAATTTGAGGAGTAAGCCCTCCTCTCATTATAAACATTTTTGGTATCCGAAAAATAGTCTTTTCGCTTTTTCCATTTCAAAATCAATGTGTTTGATGAAATCAAATTTCCTTCTGAACAAAATGCCTAAATATTTCATTTCATTTAAGGCACGTATTATTTCATTACGTAATTTTATTTTAGGTGTATATCTGCCTTATGTTGGATATGTTGTCCTGGGCTGACCACTTAGCACAATAGATGACAATTTGCTGGCATTGAGATTCAGCTGCCATTGATCAAACTATTTACTTAGTTTTTCTATGTATGGACTGAGTCTCCTTTCAAGTGTTTGGCCAAAACGTTCACGTAAGTCAATCAGAAAGTCATCTTCGTAAGTTAAAAGCAGACCGTCATCGGGTGGACCAGGAATGTCGCTTATAAATATTTTGTACAGGACCGGCCCAAGGAGTGAACCTTGTGGTACACCCGTTTGTGCCTGTCGCTGCCCAGACATATTATCCCCGACTTTAACCCTAAATGACCTGTTTTTAAGAAATCTCTAAATAGGCCTGCATATATTATGACTGAAACCAAAGGATTGTAGTTCATAAATTATTTCATTTTGCCAAACGGTATCAAATGCCTTTGCGAAATCAAGGCTAACGGCCATAGTGCCCATTTTCCTCTCATACCATCTGCTGACATAATTCGAAAATGTTACTAGAGCATGTGTCGTGGAGTATTTTGGCCTAAACTTAAATTGAAACCCTCTAAGAATATTACGGTCTTCCGTTATTGATTTTAGTTTTTCTAAAATTAAATATTCTCATATTTGTCCAAAAGGAGAGAGATGTGAAATGGGTCTATAATTTCAAAATTGTTTTCCATCAGTTTTTGGCTTTTTGATTGACACTATTAGAGCCTGTTTCAAACTAGATGGAAAATAGTCTCTATAAAAGGGTTATGATATGGAGAATTGTATTACCCACTTTTTATGAGCGCAATATCAGAAATCCCATCAATACTGCATGATTTTTTGTCGGCCTTTTTATCGCTATAGCTACCGTTTCTAGGTTTACAAATTCATTCCCGCCAAAAGAAATCATTATTTATTACAGCGCCAGCAGCTGTAAGGTCATCTCAGAAGTTCACCAGAGGCGTTCGCTAATCAATCCCACCCACTGCCTCATTTACAAGTCTGTGAATAGGAGTGCTTCCCGTATCATCCCTTAAATTATGAACTCCTTCTTAGTGGTCTGCTGGAACCTCAGCCTTATTACTGTTATCAGTAATTTTTGATCCATTAGTATAAATTTATGTCCCTATTGACTCTTTGTTGGAAAGAGCAACTGCTCTCTTGATTTTGCTGTATGTTTGTGAATTCATTTGTATGCCCTCCAAATAATTTTTATAACGGTCTTGTTCAAAATTAGTGACTAATTGTTCTATTAATCTTTTACGTCTTAGGATGTGAGGTGGTAATTCGCCTTATAAACATTTTTGCTTTGGAACCGAATGTTCAATAGCATCTTTAAATGCTGTGTTTAATCCATTAACACAATGATTAATTTCACTGGCTAATACATTTCTACTTTTAGGAAGAGAATGTCGTGCCAATTTATATTCCAAAAGTCTATCGAATTTTCTGATTTTCATATTTTGTAATTATAATACATTTTATCAATACTCCTTAAAATATTTTGCAAGGAAATAATTATTTCAACATCTCTATGATCCGACTCAAAATCATGGGTTTTCAACTGGTCATGCTCTTCCAATACGACTCTCGGCGATATTATGAAAAAAGTAAATAAAATAATATTCAGTGTTGGCATGTTTATTAGTGGAGAACGATTGTAATGTTTACCAGGGGGTAAGGCAGGGAATACCTAGGTTTCGGAAAGAGCCACCAATCCTCATCAGTTCCTTTGTTTTTTGCCTGGGATATTCTCCCCAGAAGTTATATTAAAAAAACTCCTATGACAAAAAACTTTGTTATCCAAGATTATAGACAAGGCACCGTCGACGAACGGGTTTTTGTTGTAACAGTCAAAGCCAGCTTACATGGTTATGTCTTTTTTTCGTTGAGGTAAAACGAAAGCATAACAAGTGGAGAAAGATGTAAATGTTTATAAGTGCGGTTGTAAGATTTAGAAGATTTTCCAAAATAATTTTAGTTTTATATAATTCCTTGGTTCCTCTTCTATTGAGCTTACAATCTCGTCACTTGGGTAAAAAAGTTTTTTGTCATAGGAGTTATTTTAAAATAACTTTTGGGGAGAATATCCCAGGCAAAAAACAAGGGAACTGATGAGGATTGGTGGCTCTTTCAGAAACCTAGGTATTCCCTGCCTTAACCCCGGGAAAACATTACCATCGTTCTCCTCTAATAAACAAATGTTGTTTTATAAAAACAACATTATTGGGATTAAGCCTGACAATTTTTGCAACAACAAAAGAATCTTCTATAATATTGGTTCTTGTGGCAATTTAGTATGTATGTTTAGAGCTCTCTACCTCTTCTATTATCAATATTCCCACCCCAGTCACGATGTTTTGTATTCAGGTCACAGCCAATTATTGTCATTGGCTGCGCCCAGGATAGAAATTTCATCTAGACTAGAGGGGTAAAAATCATCTTTAGGGGGCAAATACGTTGACATTAATATAATGAATGTCCCATCAGCTTTATAAAGTTGTATGCCACAAGACTCAATATTACCTATGTCTATTTCTAAAAATTCTGTCTTATATTCCTCTTAAACTAGGATTTCCGTGCCTCCACCTGATCTACCTACTGTGCACTGTTTATAAAGTGCATATCCCTCAATACCAAATCTGTGCCTCTTTGTCAGTTAAGTATTGCTAAAAGGAGAACATCAGACTTATAAGTTTGAATAAATTACTTAATGTAATGTCTTTTAACTAAAGGCACCATCGAATTGCGATTGAGAAATATGCACTTCAACATTTGTAAAATTGCAAATGCATCGGGAGTTTTAGAAAGGCAGTGGGATCACCTTCTGTTCTTTTTTATTTCCTAATATCTATCTTTAAATTGTCCAAGATCTTTCATAAGATCTGTGAGGTTTCTACCAAAAGTTGTCCTACATTCATAAGCCATTGAAATAGGTAATGTTGCAGGGACCTTAGTGGCAACATTATTATTTATAATTTTATTTGAACTATTTGTAGGTATATTTGGGGTATCCTATATTAGCATATGTTAAAAAATTATTAGCAGTAGAAATTCTGTCTGAATTTGCAGAATTAATTGCAATTTTTTCATTTCTTCTTTGGCCAATCGCGAGAATTAGCTGCATGGCCTACTTGATTGCGAATAATGTACTTTAAGGGTGGTCTTGGTACATCAGTTTCCGATAAGCATTTGGGACATTTTCAACCAAACAATTACCATGTTCGTGATTTTCGCAACGATAAGGCATGCCACAATTGGCTTCATAGGTCCAATTCGTTGACAGTTAAAGCATCTAACAATGTCGCTACCAGTAGCCCTGCTAAAAAAGATATTGCATATTCATTTTTTGTTTTGGTTTTATAAAGTCAATTTTATCACATGATCTATCTAATTTAAGAATCCATTTAGTTTCAGTAATATTTACTAAATCTTATGCTTTTATACTGAAATTTTAATTTTACAAAAAATCTATGATTTCTTCTTTACAAGCTTCTTTAGGCAACCTACTGAATTACTTAATTACTGAATAGGGCAATAATTGTTTTGGGGTGTGTGAGGTATTTATATCCTCTTTCTTTAAGTAATGAATTAATTTTTTGAAAATTCTTTAAACGAATAATTCTAACATAATTGTGCTTCGAACAACTTTGATGCTATAGTTGTTATTTCCTATATTGCTGTCTATTATACCTGTATACACAACTTCATATACTGTTATGGCTGGTAGGATCTTACTCTTCCCTTTGGCGGCATTGGGGATTGATATTACTGCGGCTGCTACTGATGATTCATTATTGCTGGTATTTTTTGCTATCGCTGGATTTGTTGTTGTTTATTCCTGTTTTCTGTTATTTGCCGCTGAAGAATTATTGTTTTTTCGGTGGTATTTGGATACACAGTATCCATCATTATATTGTCTCCATCTATGACATTCGATGGAACAGCTTCAATATTTTTTTGTACTTTGCTGTTTTTGAAAGTCAATAATAATTCTCTTGTAGCTGGTTTTTTTCGCTGCTTCAGTTAGCAGACGTTTTGAAGGTTTTTGAGACGAGTGATTTCTTCTATTAAAGTTATATTATGCTGCTCACTTTGTTCCAATTTTATTTTTTTGGATTTCACTCAACCTGGCGTCAAGCTTCATAATTTTATATGATGACTCATCATCATAATTCTGCTTCCTCCTCTTACGCATCTTTGCTTCGTGCCAATATAACTTGATCGACACATAACACTTCATTTCCATCGTCGTCTTCTTCCATCTTCTATATGCCGACGCAGCCAAAAATAAAGGTGTAACCACAATAGCAGCAACGATGTTTGCATTTCGTTGTAAAACAATATTAAATTTTCTTTTTTCTGGCCGATGGCGGCTTTTGTTTTTTTAGATGTTTATGGTTAACTTTCATGACAAATATTCATTTGAAGAAAATTGTTAAGGAAAAAAATAACATAAGTTTACATTTGTATGTTCCTCCACTTCAACGCTTATTTATAATTTGGGCCAAGTGCATAATACTACTATAGATAGAGAACCAATAACATCTGATAAAGTCACAACTGGTTCTATAACTAAATGCAAAAAATTCCATATTATTTTAAAAGATCCGAAAAGAATTATTTTAAATAAAGAAGTTCTCATTTTGAATAAAAAAAGATCTAATTATTTATATTAAACAATGTTGAATTCACATGAATTATTATTTTAAGTTTGTTTTTGGTTGCAATGTAATTTTCATGTTACTTTTGTACCTAACCTAACTTTTGTACCTTTTGCCATGCCAACATTAAACTTGTTATTTTCTCACGTAAGGTATACTAAAATTATTCGATTTGTTCGACTTATTCAAAAATTCGAATTATTCGTACAGGCATTCTGTGACAAACGGTTATGTTTTTTTTTCAATTTGCAGTATATTTTATGAAATTAAACACAATTTGTATCTAAAATCGTATGAAAAGCCATTTTCTACGTGATTTTGTTAATATTGTTTCAATTTTTTTGAAGAAATATTCCCAAAAAGAAATTCCTCTTTACAGGCAAATAGAACACTTAAACACTTGGAAATTATTTTCTTCTTCAATTTTTGAAAATAATAAATCATTACCAAATTCTCTAAATACATCGGGGAAAAATAATTGTGTACTTCCATACGGAGAAAATTCATATTCAAATTTCTTGAAATGCGTATAAACCATTTAAAAATTTTGTTGAAAAAGGAAAAAACATATTTCATACATCATTCTTAAGGGAGACATATATGAAAAAAAAATTGGTACATTTTAGCTGGTAGTTTTTAAAATTCACATGAAATAACTCAAAGAAATTAAAGGTAGATAATTTTTAAAGGGAAAAGGAAAAAAACAAAATGGACAAAAAAAATCCCATTAGCAAAATGTATGTGGTGGTTGTTCCTTGAGTTATAATGTTTTTTTCTAGGAGGGAGTATCAAAAAA
Organism: Musca domestica; assembly: GCF_030504385.1. Taxonomy (NCBI): domain Eukaryota; kingdom Metazoa; phylum Arthropoda; class Insecta; order Diptera; family Muscidae; genus Musca; species Musca domestica. The sequence continues at coordinate 26,831,473 of NW_026712346.1, forward strand.
TTTTTTTTTATTATTTCAAAAAATTGAGTGGAAAAATATCTTTCCACCGGTCGATTTACGGCAGTTTGCTTAGTACGAGCCATTTTCACTTCACTAGAGATATGCACACAAACACTGTTAACACTGTAATAACGTTGCCATCGCAATTTCAATTTTATTTCCCAAAATTCACTACATTAAATTAAACTTACTCTAACACAAATTATCTTAAATTAAACTTACTCTAACACAAATTTTATTTGTTTTCCAGAGATTTATAATTGTGTTTTGATTAAATTAGGCAAAGCCAGCCAACCTTTATGTATGTAAATATGTAGAGTTTTTTTTAACATTTTTAAGTTCGAAAAAAGGAAATAAAAACGAGATTATCAATTAACTTATACTACATACAACTAATGGGCATTGCCCCTAAAAACTAAATAACAAACAAAACAATAACATAACAAAACAGAACAATGTAAGTCTCAGTTAATTTAATGCATTCCATGTGCAAAGAATTAGTTTGCAATATAAGTGTTTACATTTTTTTTAACATAAAATTTAATATTATAAAATTATACTCCGTTGAATTTATATGTATATAAAATTATATTATGAATAATAATCATAATAGTATTTATTGTTTTTATTACTATTTTTTATATTAAATTTATTTATTATTTATTATTATTGGTCAAGAGAATAAATAGTGTTGTGAAAATTATATGATCCATATCTTCTATGGTACCATATCTTCTACTCCGATGCGGCCAAAGTTTGAAACAATGAATTTTATCCCAAAAAGTTAGACCACTAAACACTTCACATTTATTTTTCCTTTGTTTTCACCAATCGTCGATTTATTTTTATCCGATAGATGTCTTCACGCGACCACAGCACAAGACATAATTCTTTAATTCTTATTTTATTGTGTTCCCTTTTATTCTATAATTTCACTGCGCTGGGGTTCCATTTTTCCTTATTCAATTACTACAATGCAGCCACCACATGCGAAAACAGTTATTCTGCCAACGGCTCATAGAAAATTATTGAGATTTTTTTTCAAAGTAATATAGTTTGAGGAGATTCTTTCGCTTTTCAAATATTTTTTGTCGTTTTGAAAAGGACAGATTGGTCGATTTCTGTATGGAATTTCTTCTTCTATACGTTGGTCTGCATTCTTCTTCACACCATAATACCTTTCGAAATAATTTAGGTATTCTTTTCGGTCTTCTTGGGCGATTGATACGAGTCTTCTAGTTGTCATGGGCAGCATTGCCAGCCAATTCCAAGATTTCAGCAGACAAAAATTCCATGACAACACCAACACGCTCAGCATAGTTGCCTTTGAGCAGTAGACGATGAATACGACCATTTAAGCACTGAAAAACACAAATGATAAAAATCTAATGTTTTTTCCAGTTTCAAGATGCCATTTATATATTTTATTCAGTTGACCTGTTACAATGTTTTACATAAAGGCTTAAGGTATTTATTTATTTATGATTACATAGACGTATTCTCTTCTAGGTATTTACATACATATAAGAGAGATTACAAAATTGTGTGTCCGTCTTGTACATTAGTAATGACAATAAATTAAATTTACAATGTTTTGTTGAATTCGTGTTGGAGATGGCCCGAAAATTTAAAAATTATATAAAAAATTTTTGGTATCCGAAACATTGTCTTTTCTCTTTTTCCATTTCAAAATCAATGTGTTTGATGAAATCAAATTTCCTTCTGAACATAATGCCTAAATATTTCATTTCATTTGAGGCACGTATTATTTCATTACGTAATTTTATTTTAGGTGTATATCTGCCTTATGTTGGATATGTTGTCCTGGGCTGACCACTTAGCACAATAGATGACAATTTGCTGGCATTGAGATTCAGCTGCCATTGATCAAACTATTTACTTAGTTTTTCTATGTATGGACTGAGTCTCCTTTCAAGTGTATGGCCAAAACGTTTACGTAAGTCAATCAGAATGTCATCTTCGTAAGTTAAAAGCAGACCGTCATCGGGTGGACCAGGAATGTCGCTTATAAATATTTTGTACAGGACCGGCCCAAGGAGTGAACCTTGTGGTACACCCGTTTGTGCCTGTCGCTGCCCAGACATATTATCCCCGACTTTAACCCTAAATGTCCTGTTTTTAAGAAAACTCTAAATAGGCCTGCATATATTATGACTGAAACCAAAGGATTGTAGTTTATAAATTATTTCATTTTGCCAAACGGTATCAAATGCCTTTGCGAAATCAAGGCTAACGGCCATAGTGCCCATTTTCCTCTCATACCATCTGCTGACATAATTCGAAAATGTTACTAGAGCATGTGTCGTGGAGTATTTTGGCCTAAACCTAAATTGAAACCCTCTAAGAATATTACGGTCTTCCGTTATTGATTTTAGTTTTTCTAAAATTAAATATTCTCATATTTGTCCAAAAGGAGAGAGATGTGAAATGGGTCTATAATTTCAAAATTGTTTTCCATCAGTTTTTGGCTTTTTGATTGACACTATTAGAGCCTGTTTCAAACTAGATGGAAAATAGTCTATATTTATGCAAAGGTTGCATAAAAGGGTTATGATATGGAGAATTGTATTACCCACTTTTTTTGAGCGCAATATCAGAAATCCCATCAATACTGCATGATGGGAAATCATTATTTATTACAGCGCCAGCAGCTGTAAGGTCATCTCAGAAGTTCACCAGAGGCGTTCGCTAATCAATCCCACCCACTGCCTCATTTACAAGTCTGTGAATAGGAGTGCTTCCCGAATCATCCCTTAAATTATGAACTCCTTCTAAGTGGTCTGCTGGAACCTCAGCCTTATTACTGTTATCAGTAATTTTTGATCCATTAGTATAAATTTATGTCCCTATTGACTCTTTGTTGGAAAGAGCAACTGCTCTCTTGATTTTGCTGTATGTTTGTGAATTCATTTGTATGCCCTCCAAATAATTTTTATAACGGTCTTGTTCAAAATTAGTGACTAATTGTTCTATTAATCTTTTACGTCTTAGGATGTGAGGTGGTAATTCACCTTATAAACATTTTTGCTTAGGAACCGAATGTTCAATAGCATCTTTAAATGCCGTGTTTAATCCATTAACACAATGATTAATTTCGCTGGCTAATACATTTCTACTTTTAGGAAGAGAATGACGTGCCAATTTATATTCCAAAAGTCTATCGAATTTTCTGATTTTCATATTTTGTAATTAAAATACATTTTATCAATACTCCTTAAAATATTTTGCAAGGAAATAATTATTTCAACATCTCTATGATCTGACTCAAAATCATGGGTTTTAAACTGGTCATGCTCTTCCAATACGACTCTCGGCGATATTATGAAAAAAGTAAATAAAATAATATTCAGTGTTGGCATGTTTATTAGTGGAGAACGATTGTAATGTTTACCAGGGGGTAAGGCAGGGAATACCTAGGTTTCGGAAAGAGCCACCAATCCTCATTAGTTCCTTTTTTTTCCAGAAGTTATATTAAAATAACTCCTATGACAAAAAAATTTTATCCAAGATTATAGACAAGGCACCGTCGATGAACGGGTTTTTGTAGTAACAGTCAAAGCCAGCTTAAACGGTTATGTCTTTTTTGAGGTAAAACGAAAGCATAACAAGTGGAGAAAGATGTAAATGTTTATAAGTGCGGTTGTAAGATTTAGAAGATTTTCCAAAAGAATTTTAGTTTTATATAATTCCTTGGTTCCTCTTCTATTGAGCTTACAATCTCGTCACTTGGGTAAAAAAGTTTGTTGTCATAGGAGTTATTTTAAAATAACTTTTGGGGAGAATATCCCAGGCAAAAAACAAGGGAACTGGTGAGGATTGGTGGCTCTTTCCGAAACCTAGGTATTCCCTGCCTTAACCCCGGGAAAACATTACCATCGTTCTCCTCTAATAAACAAATGTTGTTTTATAAAAACAACAATATTGGGATTAAGCCTGACAATTTTTGCAACAACAAAAGAATCTTCTATAATATTGGTTCTTGCGGCAATTTAGTATGTATGTTTGGAGCTCTCGACCTCTTCTATTATCAATATTCCCACCCCAGTCTCGATGTTTTGTATTCAGGTCACAGCCATTTATTGTCATTGGCTGCGCCCAGGATAGCAATTTCATCTAGACTAGAGGGGTAAAAATCATCTTTAGGGGGCAAATACGTTGACATTAATATAATGAATGTCCCATCAGCTTTATAAAGTTGTATGCCACAAGACTCAATATTACCTATGTCTATTTCTAAAAATTCTGTCTTATATTCCTCTTAAACTAGGATTTCCGTGCCTCCACCTGATCTACCTACTGTGCACTGTTTATAAAGTGCATATCCCTCAATACCAAATCTGTGCCTCTTTGTCAGTTAAGTATTGCTAAAAGGAGAACATCAGACTTATAAGTTTGAATAAATTACTTAATGTAATGTCTTTTAACTAAAGGCACCATCGAATTGCGATTGAGAAATATGCACTTCAACATTTGTAAAATTGCAAATGCATCGGGAGTTTTAGAAAGGCAGTGGGATCACCTTCTGTTCTTTTTTATTTCCTAATATCTATCTTTAAATTGTCCAAGATCTTTCATAAGATCTGTGAGGTTTCTACCAAAAGTTGTCCCACATTCATCAGCCATTGAAATAGGTAATGTTGCAGGGACCTTAGTGGCAACATTATTATTTATAATTTTATTTGAACTATTTGTAGGTATATTTGGGGTATCCTATATTAGCATATGTTAAAAAATTATTAGCAGTAGAAATTCTGTCTGAATTTGCAGAATTAATTGCAATTTTTTCATTTCTTCTTTGGCCAATCGCGAGAATTAGCTGCATGGCCTACTTGATTGCGAATAATGTACTTTAAGGGTGGTCTTGGTACATCAGTTTCCGATGTTTAAGCATTTGGGACATTTTCAACTAAACAATTACCATGTTCGTGATTTTCGCAACGATAAGGCATGCCACAATTGGCTTCATAGGTCCAATTCGTTGACAGTTAAAGCATCTAACAATGTCGCTACCAGTAGCCCTGCTAAAAAAGATATTGCATATTCATTTTTTGTTTTGGTTTTATAAAGTCAATTTTATCACATGATCTATCTAATTTAAGAATCCATTTAGTTTCAGTAATATTTACTAAATCTTATACTTTTATACTGAAATTTTAATTTTACAAAAAATCTATGATTTCTTCTTTACAAGCTTCTTTAGGCAACCTACTGAATTACTTAATTACTGAATAGGGCAATAATTGTTTTGGGGTGTGTGAGGTATTTATATCCTCTTTCTTTAAGTAATGAATTAATTTTTTGAAAATTCTCTAAACCAATAATTCTAACATAATTGTGCTTCGAACAACTTTGATGCTATAGTTGTTATTTCCTATATTGCTGTCTATTATACCTGTATACACAACTTCATATACTGTTATGGCTGGTAGGATCTTACTCTTCCCTTTGGCGGCATTGGGGATTGATATTACTGCGGCTGCTACTGATGATTCATTATTGCTGGTATTTTTTGCTATCGCTGGATTTGTTGTTGTTTATTCCTGTTTTCTGTTATTTGCCGCTGAAGAATTATTGTTTTTTTCGGTGGTATTTGGATACACAGTATCCATCATTATATTGTCTCCATCTATGACATTCGATGGAACAGCTTCAATATTTTTTTGTACTTTGCTGTTTTTGAAAGTCAATAATAATTCTCTTGTAGCTGGTTTTTTTCGCTGCTTCAGTTAGCAGACGTTTTGAAGGTTTTTGAGACGAGTGATTTCTTCTATTAAAGTTATATTATGCTGCTCACTTTGTTCCAATTTTATTTTTTTGGATTTCACTCAACCTGGCGTCAAGCTTCATAATTTTATATGATGACTCATCATCATAATTCTGCTTCCTCCTCTTACGCATCTTTGCTTCGTGCCAATATAACTTGATCGACACATACCACTTCATTTCCATCGTCGTCTTCTTCCATCTTCTATATGCCGACGCAGCCAAAAATAAAGGTGTAACCAAATCAAATCTTAATAAGGTTTATAAAAAATTCTTAAAAACTTTTCAGAAATTTTATATTTTATATTTACATCAAAATATAACATTCTTCACAAAAAGTCGTATTTTACGGGGAAAAGTTACAACATCCCCCAAATACTTCATACTACCATTGTACAGGCATTCTGTGACAAACGGTTATGTTTTTTTTTTCAATTAGCAGTATATTTTATGAAATTAAACACAATTTGTATCTAAAATCGTATGAAAAGCCTTTTTCTACGTGATTTTCTTAAAATTGTTTTATTTTTCTTGAAGAAATATTCCCAAAAAGAAATTCCTCTTTACAGGCAAATAGAACACTTAAACACTTGGAAATTATTTTCTTCTTCAATTTTTGAAAATAATAAATCGTTACCAAATTCTTTAAATACATCGGGGAAAAATAATTGTGTAATTCCATACGAAGAAAATTCATATTCAAATTTCTTGAAATGCGTATAAACCATTTAAAAATTTTGTTGAAAAAGGAAAAAACATATTTCATACATCATTCTTAAGGGAGACATATATGAAAAAAGCTGGTACATTTTAACTGGTAGTTTTTAAAATTCACATGAAATAACTCAAAGAAATTAAAGGTAGATAATTTTTAAAGGGAAAAGGAAAAAAACAAAATGGACAAAAAAAATCCCATTAGCAAAATGTATGTGGTGGTTGTTCCTTGAGTTATAATGTTTTTTTCTAGGAGGGAGTATCAAAATGATTATAATTTTAAAATTACAAGAAAATATCAGTATAGATAATTGAAATAATTTAAATAAAATTAAGAAAAAATTAAAATATTCAATCAAATAATTCAAAATCAAAAAACTTAAAAAAATAATGTGTACAAAAATAATCAAGGGAAAAAGCAAGCTTAAAAAAATCTTATTTTAAAAAATCTTAATAGTTGTTGAAAAATAATAAAATCCCCTTTGTTTGTTTTTTTTATTTCAAAAAAGTACTAAAAACTATAGATTGAGTGGACAAATATCTTTCCACCGGTCGATTTACGGCAGTTTGCTTAGTACGAGCCATTTTCACTTCACTAGAGATATGCACACAAACACTGTTAACACTGTAATAACGTTGCCATCGCAATTTCAATTTTATTTCCCAAAATTCATTACATTAAATTAAACTTACTCTAACACAAATTTTATTTGTTTTTCCAGAGATTTATAATTGTGTTTTGATTAAATTAGGCAAGGCCAGCCAACTTTTATGTATGTAAATATGTAGAGTTTTTTTAACATTTTTAAGTTCGAAAAAAAGGGAATAAAAACGAGATTGTCAATTAACTTATACTACTTACAACTAATGGGCATTGCCCTTAAAAACTCAATAACAAACAAAACAATAACATAACAAAACAGAATAATGTAAGTCTCAGTTAATTTAATGCATTCCATGTGTAAAGAATTAGTTTGCAATATAAGTGTTTACATTTTTTTAACATAAAATGTAATATTATAAAATTATACTCCATTGAATTTATATGTATATAAAATTATATTATGAATAATAATCATAATAATATTTATTGTTTTTATTACTATTTTTTTATATTAAATTTATTTATTATTTATTATTATTGGTCAAGAGAATAAAAAAAAAAATGAAATAAAATGAAAATTATATGATCCATATCTTCTATGGTAGAATACAAATTTGCCCTCATTATTGAATTTTTGCCATCATTGTATAGTGTTAGAAAGCTCATAGAGGGTACCGTTTACCATGATGGTGTTCAGCTCATTGCTTGTTACACTACAGTTAAATATGTTTTGATTACTATGGATTGTGCACTTCTCCAGGTATTTCAACGCTATATTGACCATATATCTTTCAATTCTGTCAATTTTACTTTTTTCATAAAGTAATAAGTTTTTAGGACTTCTTAGTCTACCAAATTCATTTATTGGTGTTCTAAGTCCAAGGCTGTGTTTTAGCATTTTCCTCTCTAGTATTCTAATTCTTTACATTTGATGTGCCGATATTGTGAACCAAATGGGGAATGCATTTGACATAGCTGGTCTTACAAGTTGTTTGTACAAAATAAGCTTTACATTCTGCGTTAGACCATCCCTCTTACCTATCATACTTCGCAGTTTGGCATATACGGCCTTACCTTTGCTAAGTACATAATCAATATGTCTTGTGAATTGCATATCTGACTGAAGTATTACTCCAAGATTTTTTATTATGTTAGTATTATGAATAACACTATTCCCTGTTTTGACTGCAGGAATGAATTTCCTCGCATTTCTGCATACTGATCCCGGCTTCCCCTTAAATATAATTGATCGGCATTTATCTATGTTAAGGGTTAATTTTCACATATCGAAGTATTGCTTCAAATCTTGCAGATATTTTGTTATTAATTTTTCAGCTGATTTTGCCCTATGATGTGTTGCTGCTACTATTATATCGTCTGCAAAGATTGAGGCCATGACCTCTCTAGTTGGCTGTTTGATATCAGCGAGGAATAGGTTGAAAAGAACAGGGCCCAGCACTGATCCCTGTGGGACCCCTGGTTTTAATGTGTTTTTTTTTTTTTTTTCAGAATTATGGCCATCAGTGGTGACACAGTAACTTCTATTTTGAAGGTAGTTTTTGACAATTCGGGTAATATTGGGGTTAATATTGTATTTATTATTCATTTTATATATCAGCCCTTCTTAATACATCGAAAGCTTTGGAAAAAATCCAAGCTGACTGCTATGGTGGCTTTTCGTTTGTTTCGACCTCTATTTATCTTGTCTATCAATGTCATTAGGCAATGTGTGGTCGATGTACCTTTTCTAAAACCTTATTGATTGTCTTTCAGAATATTGTTATCTTTTATTTGGTCACTTATTTTTTGTAACAAAATTATTTAAAAAAGCTTTCCAAATGATGATAAGAGTGAGATAGGCCTGTAGCTGTTCGGATTTGTGGGATCTTTACCTGGTTTAAGTACAGGTATAATTTTTGCTATTTTCCACTTCTTTGGATAATAGCCAATATTTAAACAATGGTTGGCAATGGCAATATTTGTTCGTTTAAGAACATAATTACGAACGCCGTCATTTCCGAAGCTTTTCTTATTATTAAGGGTTTTTATTATTGCACCTACTTGACTAGTTGTAACGAATTGCTCATTATTCGTGGTAGAGGCTGATGTGTTACTACCATCAGCTAATAGTTCAGGGCAAAATTGAACTAATGGCTGTTCACTGAAAGATGTTCTATTGCTTGAGGATAATGAGTTTCCATTAGAAAATTTTCCTCCAATTTCCTCTGCTAGCTCATCAATGAGGCAGTCTATTTCTGTTTTTGGGCCTAATCCACAAAAAGCTTTTGTTGGTTGAAACATGTTTTCATTAGCTGGTATGCTATTTAGATATCTGGTATAATACTGTTCTTCAAAACAAGAAATTTGTTGTTTAATTAGCCTATCCAAAATTCTAATTTGTGATCCTAATGATATGTTTCATTAGAATTAACAATTCTATTTCTTCTCCTTCTTAGATTCTTCTTTTGCGCCAATAAATTTGACAGGTGGTAGGTCCGGGAGAAGACTTTTTTTCCGATAATGTTGTTTAATATTATTTTCCATAGCCGTGTTAAAAGCAACAGTCATATTTTCAATAGTGGAATCTATTTCACTAAGTGTTGCATTTCTGTCCTTAGGAAGGCATATTTGTGCTAATTTTGCTCCTAATTCATTATTAAATTGACGAATATTCATGCTTTTGAAATCAAATATTTTCTCCGGTTCTTCATTGCCTATATTATTTAATAATATATCAAGAAAAACAGCTATATGAACAGAGTTACAATCACCCGTCTCAAGCCCAGTAATCGCCCTTCGCGGGTGATTCGTTATCAAGAAAACGTCTATAAAAGAATCCGTCGTCGGTGTTACCCTGCTTGATACTTCTTTTTTTTTTCATTTCTATATTTGAGGTAGAAAGAACCCAGTCATTTAATATTCGACCATTAGCATTTGTCTGGTGGCCTCCCCAAAAGCGGGTGTTTTGCATTTAGGTCAGCACCTTTATTGCTTCGTTAGGACCTATTATGTCAGATAACTTATCTAGATCTTTTTTTTTAGTAATATGTCACTGAGATAAAAACATTGTTTGCCCGCCTCAGATTTTTCTTGGTCAGTTTTCAGTTCTTTATAACTTACTGCAAAGTCACTTTTTTCATGCCGGTTATAAAATGTTTGCCTAAAAGTCTTTGGCAGTCATTATCAAAGGCTCCCATGGCCTGTTTAATAAAAGGGTAGTTTGCCCTTTTTTGTTGTCAATAGCACTTTTTGTTGGGGGGATTTTCATAGCAATAGAAATTTAGGATAAGTAATATTTGGCTTATTAGCTACATTGTTATTTGTGTTGGCTTTTGCAGCCGCTTTCGTTTGGTCCATTCTTTCTAATATTTCAAGCCGTTTTGGACATTTTTTGTAACTTTGAATTTAACGCATTTAACCGGGATTCCCTTTGTCTTAATTTTTTTACCTATATTTGCGTCAGTTGTTATTGTTTCCTCAGTATTTTGGTCTTTGGACGGTATGTGACACTTTCCACGTTCATGTCGACTAGCACATTTTACGCAATTTGGAAACATCCTACAATTGATAGAGATATGGCCATGTCTTTGGCAATTTTTACACTGTGGAAGATCCACACTCTTATATTTGTCAATGCTAACGCCATTATTTAGAATGAATCTAAGTCAAGAAAAGGATTTTATGTCAGAATCATTGGAAAATTGCACAATTCATTTTGTTCTTTGTAGCTTGACTATTTTAAAATTTTTTAAATTTATTCCTGTATCCTCAATAAAATTTTTAAGATCAGGCTTATCATAGGTATCTGAGACTCCCTTAACAATCAGTGTGTGAGGCTTCTCTTCTTTGATGGTGTATGTAAAAAAGAAATTGTCATATTTTCTAGATATTATCTGACTTTCAGATGTTCTTCATTTTTACTCAGTTAATTGTGAATACATTGTGATTTAGCAAGTTTTTTTAATTTAATTGTAAAGTCTCTAACGTTAACATTATAGATTTTAATAATAGGAGGGCTTGAATTACCTTTTGGTTTAGTTGTTCTTGTAATTGCTGTCTTTCCGCTGTTATCTTGCATGTCCAGTTGCTGGGAAGTCCCTTAGCTGCTATTATTGACCACCGGCATTGCGGATATGTCATCTTCACACTCGTACTCGACAGCTACCATGAGGTCTACGGCTGCAGTGGTACAAATATTGTCGTTGTCATTTATATTTGTCCATTCTTTGGGGATATGGACATCCAAGTTAACACTGCCTGTGGCAATTTTATTAGCAAGTTATTGGATAGTTTTCTTAAATTCTTCGTTTTCTTCTTTTAATTTAGGGTTTTCGTTAAGAACACCTTCATATTTTTTATTAAGTTCAATCAATTGGTCCACTATTGGTGTAGTAGGTTTGTTTTTCTTTTGCATTTCACTTCGATGTAAACGTCGGTGTTGTTATTATTACAGTTTGTAGTATTTATGGAAAATTGTGATGTTAGCATCAACTTTTGGGGTTGATATGTTAGTGAGTTCTTACCTATCACACAAAAGAGAACATACAATACTAACGGCAAATGTACACATACACATATAACTGTACATACTTTACTTGTGTGTTCAATAGTTGGAGATAGCCTCAAATTTTGTATAAATACGAGCGGAATCATCCGGAAAAACATTAGTGCTCAAACAGTTCGTGAAGTGAAAAGTAAAATAAAGTAAAGTAAAAAAAATGACTGGTCGTATTAAAGGTGGTAAAGGCTTGGGAAAAGGTGGCGCTACACGTCACAGGAAAGTGCTCCGTGGTAACATCCAAGGTATTACCAAGCCAGCTATTAGATGTTTGGCTCGTCGTGGAGGTGTAAAACGTATCTCTGGCCTGATTTACGAAGAAACTCGTGGTGTTCTGAAGATGTTTTTGGAAAACGTTATTCGTGATGCTGTCACCTACACCGAATATGCTAAGCGTAAAACCGTCACCGCTATGGATGTCGTTTATGCTTTTAAGAGACAAGGTTTCGGCGGTTAAACAAATTCTTGACGCAATTTGGAGAAATCTGTTATTTACAACAAAACAATCTGTCCGTTTCAGGACCACAAAATATATCAAAAAAAGAGATAAAATCTTGTTGAAATCTATTTTTTTAATTAAAACAAAGAAAAAAATAAACACTTATCTTAGGAAATAAACAAATTTTAAAATTTTTATTAAATTTCGTTTTCAGTTTTCTCGTATATTTTTTCTCACAATTCGTAAACAATGTATAAAAATCAAAGAAAGAAAAAATATAAATACTTACTCGTTTCAATTTTCTCAAGAATACTTTCACCGAAAACATTGGAGGTCTCGTATTTTATTCCCGATCATAAACAATTTAGTTGCGTTTCTTCTTCTTCTTTTTCGTATAATATGAGTATTATATAGCGTCGCTTTATCTATGTATTGGTATTATTTAGTCGATATTACTAAAGAACAACCATGCTGTGGCAATAAAGGAATTTCCTTGTGATTTTGGACTTTTTTTCAAACGAATTTTTTCCAAAATTTAAGTTAAAATCGTTGAATATATTTATTAAGTAGACCGTGGATTCATTTTATTTCAAAAAATTTCATTAAAAATTGTAAATTATTCACTAATAATTTCCTTTACAATTTTACCGAAAATTTATTTAAAAATTGAATTTTATTTAAAAATTCTTCATTAAATGAATTTTATTTTATTTATGTTAAATTCTCTTATTCAATTTTCAATTAATTTGTATTTAATTTTTTATTAGGCTATTTTTTAAAAATCACTATTTCCTTTTATTTAATATTATTTTGTTTATTTCCTTATTATTAATTTAAAAATTTTCGATTTCGTCAAAAGCATTCTTAATTTTCATAAAATCTATTTATTATTCTAAATTCCTTTAATTTATTTGCAAATATTTTCATATAAATTTATTTAAATTTTCACTAATATATGCCTTAATTTTTAAAAATTTTCTTATTTTATTTTAATTTAAATATTATTTTATGTTATTTTATTTTTCTTTGTAATTATTTTCGTTAATTTTAATTTCATTATGTTACTTTTATTCTATTTTTTGTGTTAAAAATGTAATTTTTATTTTCATGCATGCGTCGATTTATTTCCACCACAACGCTATTCTGCCGCCAAAATTCCCTTGCTAATCATCATATTTCCACCACAAGACTATTCTGCCGCCAAAATTCCCTTGCAAATCATCTACTTTATGCCTTCCCGAAGAATGCGCCGGGGTGCGATTTTTTCACATAAAATTACTGCGAGCCAAAACCAACTGCCACGTGCTTCTTCTTCGTAGTATTTGGTGACGCCGCGATTTCTCTCTCGCTCTATTCCTGAAATCATAAGAGACAACAACAACAACCAGCACGATTGGAACGGGACTGTGCCTTTCCCTTAACTTTGCCACCTTTACTACGACCAGAAATTTTCACTTTATTTTAGTTTTGAACACTTCACTTAAGCACTGAAAAACACGAATGATAAAAAAAATTGCCTTTTGCCTTTTTGCCCATGGCCATATTTATTGAAATTCGTTCTTACATCTATACCGGATGGCTTACTGTTATATTATTACAAGGATCATATAGCTTTTCGCTACATACAACATTTTTTTTTGTTTATATTAATTACCGCAAGACAATACTTGACAGCAGAAGTCAGACATATAAATATTACGAAAAAGAAATCAAAAGTTATTTGCTATAAAAAAATCAATTATTAAAAATGAGCGATCTATAAATTAACTTATGCTAAAACTTACTAACTAGGGCTAAAACTATGACTTTAAACTACTATTTACATATGTACAATAATGACGAAATACAACTCGTATGTATCACTGGGCAGTGTTATACACTACGTCAGCAGTATCATACGAGTTGTATCGCCTATGATAAAATAATAGACGATTATCTATATATACTAAACCCTCATTTTTTAAGAGAGGAATAGCAGCTGGTGGCAAATGTTTTTTTGACATTATCGATTGGGCATCAAAGGAGTATCTGAGAGCCTCTGCAACAATCTCATTCTCAAACAACACGCTTTTCTCAACAAATTTTTCGGCCCCTTTTATCATGAAGAGATCAATTCTGTCAAAACCAGTCTTGTCATATATGGTCCTACAAGATGTTGATCTGTAAAACCCATTCACCATAAAGCCTTTGCTTAGACCTAGACATGTTCTAAGAACACGACGCTCCCACGTACGTAGCCGTTCCATCTGGTGGGAAGAAATCCCAAACAAAATTGGAAAGGCGTATGTTAATATCGGCCTTATTATTTGGCGATATAAAATCTATTTAAGCTCTTGGGATATAACCCCTTATTCTCATAATATATGGTAGGTAAAATATATCTGTTGGTAGGTAAAATATATCCGTTTTGCCTTTCCCAGAATATAATCTATGTGTCTATTGAAACTATATTTAGAGTCAATTATAAAACCTAAATATTTCACGATGTGAGACAGACTAATTAATTCTGAACCAATTTTTAATACCGGGAAATACGAGCGGAAATTTGGGTATGTTGTACCAGGCTTACCCTTTGTGATCACCGCCGAACATTTGCTAGAGTTCATCTTTTAATTTATACATCTTTTCTATGTCCGTGTTTTTTGATTTTTTAAATGAAATGTTAACTAGGCTAGCAATTTTTACGGTGAAATCGAGAGTTGAAAATAAATTTTTAATTTCATCTACACTGTATTCGTCGGGGAGACCTTCTATTACCAATAAATATGGTAATAGAGGTTTGGGGGTGTGGGTATGAAATTTGTACCCCGCACCCAAAAAGAGGCTTTTGGCTGAATTATAGTTATTCAGTCCCCTAACCTTGACAGAAATAACACCCTTCCTAATAAGTTTTATGATAAAGTCACCTGAGGGGAGAGGTTGCTGCAGAATGCCCGTAACTTCACGAACTCTAACATCATAAATTGTAAATGCTTGCATTAAAACTTTGTCACCACAACCATTATCCTTATAAATATTGCTGGCCTCCTTAGCTGCCGTCTTCTACTGTATGGGTTTTAGCGTTGCTGCATCCTTATTCTTCACATTTCCTTTGGATTTCTTCGGCACAACTGTTTACCAAGGTCCGTTGATATCATCCACACTATTAGGGTTGACTTCACTGTGTCCCCCGTTGGGTGCTGTCGGCAGTGCAACACCATCACTCGCTACATCCATACCGAGCTCTTCGGCTGCCCCGGTAGCCCAGTCACTTTGTTTAGAAGTGCCTTCCGCACCTTCCTTACATTGCCTTTATTTTTGAGTAAGGTAATTTCAGTTGCTTGTTGTTGAATAGTTTTCTCCAACTGCTCAATTCGTCCAAGACCTTTTTGGATCTCATTAAAAGTAGCTTCCAATTTTATACTTTCATAGGGCGAAACGGCGCCAGAATTGCTGCTACTACGTTTCTTTCTGTGCCTGCGTATTGCTGAAGCAGTCTCAGATGCCTCACTTGACATTTCTGAATCCATCTTTTCAGAATTTTTCATAAGAAAAACTTGATCCACGGAATCCACATTTTGCGTCGAAATACTACCTTAAAAGGCCCTCTTCAGGGCCACAAAAAACATTTCAAAAGAGATCATATTTTTGTTGAAACTACAATTTATCATTATTTAGTAATAAATGGATTTTCAAATTATCACATGACTCAGATATTAAGGCATTTAGAAGACAACAATTTATGCTTAATGAAGGCATTAAAATGCAAAATTACAAAAGAGAAGGATTTATAATGTGCAAAAATTGCCAAAAACATGGAAATGCTACAGGTAATTGCAGTATGCCCTATAGGTGTGTAAAATGCCGAAATTCGGAACACGGGCCAGGTAATAGCCCGATTCCTCCAAAAAAAGAATAACGAAGAAATAGTTGTAACAAACCCAATAACAGGTGTGTAAAATGCCGAGATTCGGAACACGGGCCAGGTAATAGCCCGATTCCTCCAAAAAAAAGAATAACGAAGAAATAGTTGTAACAAACCCAATAACAGGGCAAGTAAAGAGAAGTATAGGATTGCCTGTATATTGCTGTAACTGTGATGTAGAAGGCCATTTGTCAAGCTACAAAAAATGCCTTAATAGGCTAAAATTATTAGAAAGACTTTTCCAGAAGAATGAAAATATTCAAATTAATAAGCATAAGACCTTATTTGTAAACTCTAATTTCTCTTACTCCAATGTAGTTAAAGCATGACAGCAATCATTTGTGAATAACAAAGCACCAAAAAAATGGAAATGCCTTTGAAATATTCAATAAAGACTGTATAAATTTAATAGGTAAATATATGCTAACAACGCTTAGAAAAATACAATAATATTCAAAGACGCATAGTCAGCTAAAAACAGATGAAGAAAAGGCCCAGGCAATACTAGGGCTACTACTAGAATTAAGACTAAATGACTAAATTAACATTTATATTTATTAATGTCAATTCAGTAGTCTCACGTCACTAGAGACATTATCTGGAATTATTTATTAAAAAGAACAATTCAGACATATTACTAATAGCTGAGCACAAATTGTCTGATAGGAATAAATTTGATATGAAACATTATATAACATTTCGCCAAGATAGGAGTTGTGACCGAGGGGGTGGAACAGCAATTTTAGTAATAGATTGGAAAAAGGCAGGACGAGTAGCGGCCGATCTAGGTGAAATAGAAGCTACAGTCATAAAACTAAATAACGCTTACAATGACATGATTATTATGTCTTTATATAAAAAACCAACAGATAATCTATTTAATAATCATTCATTGGAAGCAAGGAGGCAGTCATTGGAGCTGACCTTAATGCTAAGAATTCCTTATGGGGAGGTAATACCACTAATATTAGTGGAAATATATTAGGGGAATGGATTGATACCTCTCCAAATTTAATAATTAGACCATCAATCGAGCCAACTACTTGTTATTTCAATTCAAAATCGTTTATTGACATATTCATAACAACTAACAATGTAGGCATATGCTCATCTGACCCATCCAGATGCGTCCAAACATTGGATTATGAGTCAGATCATGAAGCCATAATTATGGAAATAATAACCAATAGAATAGGAAGAAGAATACAAAAAGAAATTTACGATTTTAAAAGCTTTAACAGAAATATTTCTAATAGATATCTAAATAATCAACAACATAGACTATCTCTACCAACCAATAGAAATACGACTGTTGAAGAAATAGATAAGGAAATTGAGATACTGACAGAGATAATAAATGAATCAATGGAAAAAAGTATGAAAAAATTTAAACCAAAATACGGAGTGCTAGCAGAGCTCCCTCAAGATATACTACATTTAATTAATCGAAAGAAAAATTTAAGGCGAAGGAGGCATAGATTTCTAGATCAAGACACCTATATTACCCTTTGTGCCATAATACAGAGAATGGACAAATTAATACATGAAAAAATAAAATTTTTCGAGAAAGTTATTATACCAATAAACTAAGACAAATCAAATGTAATGGAAATGTGTACAAATAATTAAAAAAATATTGCAATATAGAAAGGAGGAAAATTACAGATCTCAAAAATGTGAATAATGAAATTATTTGTAGCAATAAAGATAAGGCAGAAATAATAGCTAAGGAATATTCTAAAATATATAACCTACCTCATAGCCAAATTGTCAAGGAACAGCAAATACCCATCATAAATTTTGACAGCCAAAACACTGCGGATGGAACCCGTAATGAAAGAAGGGTAAAATTAATTAAAGCTGAGGATGTAGGCAATGTCTTGTCAAAACTAAATAATAAAAAAAAAACTGTGGAGAGGACAGGATTCCTAATTTCATCCTAAAGAGGATAAGTAGTAGGCTTTGGGTTCATATTGAATGATATTTAATCATTGCATAAATATAGGATACTTCCCCAAAAAATGGAAACATGCCAAAACATTTTAAAACCTAGAAAAGACCCAACCTCGCCAAAAAAAATTACAAGCCAATATCGCTCTTATCTAACGTAGGAAAAATCCTAAAATATTTATACTAAAATTGATAGAAAATCATATAGATGATAGTAATACATTAAAAGATTTTCAATTTGGATTTAGGAAGGGATTGTCAATAACTCATGCCCTCATGGCTCTTGCCAATAAAGTATCGGCAGGATTTAATAATAGGAGTGCTACAATGGCGGTAAGCTTAGATTTTGAAAGGCGTTTGATACTGTATGGCAAGCAGGTATAATAAAAAATGGAGGAAACATACGGGTTTGAAAATCAAATTATACAATTAATTAAAAATTATCTACATTAAATAACATTTTCAGTAGAAATAGAGGAAAGTAGATTCATTAAATATAACATTAAAGCAGGAGTTCCACAAGGCTCAGTTTTAGGGTCGGTATTGTACCGGTATTGTATTGTAATTTTGGTTTCATATTTTGAAATTTAACTGATTTCCTAAATGTAGATACCCATATTAGAAAAAAATATTTAATATCAATGCGGGTGACAACCCTTTTTTGCTGACGAGCTTTTAAAGTCAGCTGTTTGAAAGACACTTTGTTTTGCCACAACTGGCGGTAAAGATCAGCTAATATCAAGTGATTGTGATTTAACAAAATTGAAAAAAAAAAAAATAAAATGTGTAATTATGGAAAACGTTAGTGCAGGTATGTAAAATTGAGACGAGATGCCCTTTTTGTCATAACTGTCTGTTGTTGTAATACTGTGAAATGTTTTGTTTATGTATAACTTTATACAAAATCTATAAATTGTGGTTGTGTTCCGTGGAGTATAACTCGTGAATGGCAAAGCATTGCAAAAAGATATAAATGCCAAGTTATTAACAAAAGTGTGTTAATTAATGAGTAACTAGCCTTTTTTGCTCTATTTTGTGCCAACAAGTGTTTTGCAGATAAATATGTGTTTGCCCATGCAGCGCTTATTGAAATTTGGAGCAGCAACAATCGCTCAGAAGACGCACTTGTGAAATATGTGTTACAGAATATCAATAATATCAGTTTAAATGAAGATCAAATGCGTTTGATATCAGAACAAGTTAATTTTGTTAATTATATAAAAAAAGCATTTGCCAAAGTGCAACCGTAAACTAGAGCGATTTAAAACTAAACATTCAAAATGGCTTAGCAAAAGTATAATTATAGTAATGAATGAGCAGTGTGTTTCCCCAAATCATCTTGGGAGAATAAAAAATGAATACAAAACAAATTTTACTTCAATAGCTTCATAAACAAAAAAGTTGGGTCAAATCGGCCAGATCGGCTATATAGCAGCTATATGAAATAGTGCCCCAAATCATATGAAAATTAGTAGGTAATCTTGGGGGCATGAAAAAAGAATACAAATCAAATTTCACTTCAATAGCTTCATAAACAAAAAAGTTGGGCCAAATCGGCCAGATCGGCTATATAGCATCTATATGAAGTATCGCCCCAAACCATATGAAAATTCGTAGGGCATCTTGGGGGCATAAACAATGTATACAAACCAAATTTCAATTCAATAGCTTTAAAATTAGAGTTAATGCCAAAATAAACGTAAAAAAAATATAGTGCAGTGGTGAAGATCAATAATATAGCAATTGAAACTGTTAATGAATTAAAATATTTAGGAGTTATCTTAGATGAAAATATTCATTTAGAAATCATATAGAATATATCCTAAGAAATGCAATTAAATAAAAAACGAGGTTTAAGTTGCCATATCAACTACTTCGACCAATATTATCTTATGCTTTTACTATTTGGTTTGACATATCGTCAACCAAAATGGAGAAAATCAGTATCTTTGAAAGAAGAATGTTGGCATATTGCCTTAATATGAAAACAAAACAATTACAAGATGGCAGTTCCAGGGCACACTCTAGAAGGGAATTACATAAAGCCAGTAAAACAAAAAGAATAGACAAAATCATGATGGAATCTGCACTAAAAATGTTAGATAGGTGCCAAACACATGAAAAATCTATTATAAAAAATAGAGTAAAATAGAGTAATAAAGGAAATATTTAATAGATATCTGGAAAATGATGGGCATTTATCACCCATGTGCTTAATTCATTTAAATAACAAAAACCTAATATTTAATGAAGAAGGAAAATATTATTTTAAAATAGAAGACATTGATAGATGAGACTTAATATAGAAAATACTGTGTATAGCACTGAACAATTTGAATAAGGAAAATCAAATATTGTACATATGTAAATAGTAGTTTTAAGTAGCATAGTTTTTTATTTTTAGTATATAAGATTGAAATGCAAAACAAGTTTTTTCTACCCTTTTTCTTGTTATCTTTATAAACAAAAAATGACAAAGTCAAAATAAATCAAAAATTGGAAATGGGGCTGGCCTACCTGATTAATTAATATAATTAAATGAAATATTCCTTAAAAAAGTATTACACTGTAAGAAAAAAACCTATGCTTATGTAATTACAGTTAAGGAAAACATTGTAAAACAAATGAATTGGGTAAATAAAATAAATCTTGAAATCTTGAATCCGGAAAAAACATTAGTGCTCAAACAGTTCGTGAAGTGAAAAGTGAAATAAACTAAAGTGAAAAAATGACTGGTCGTGGTAAGGGTGGTAAAGGCTTGGGAAAAGGTGGCGCTAAACGTCACAGGAAAGTGCTCCAGCTATTAGACGTTTGGCTCGTCGTGGCGGTGTAAAACGTATCTCTGGCCTGATTTACGAAGAAACTCGTGGTGTTCTGAAGGTATTTTTGGAAAATGTTATTCGTGATGCTGTCACCTACACCGAACATGCTAAGCGTAAAACCGTCACCGCTATGGATGTCATATATGCTTTGAAGAGACAAGGCCGTACCTTGTACGGTTTCGGCGGTCTAACAAATTCTTGACGCAATTTGGAGAAATCTTTTTTTTTCCAACAAAACAAACGGTCCTTTTCAGGACCACAAAATATATCAAAAAAGAGATACTATCTTGTTGAAATCTATTTTTTAAATTAAAATAAAGGAAATAATAAACACTTATCTTAGGAAATAAAGGAATTTTAAAATTTTTAATAAATTTCGTTTTCAGCTTTCTCGTATTTTTTTTTCTCAAATTCGTGAAAAATGTATAAAAATCAAAGAAAAAAATATAAATACTTTCTCGTTTCAATTTTCTCAAGAATATTTTCACCGAAACATTGTTTTACCGAGGTCTCGTATTTTATTCCCGATCATAAACATGCCGTCGGCAACTCACATCGCTAAACACATTTAGTTGCTCTTCTTCTCTTTCGTATAATATGAGTATAACATAGCGTCGCTTTACGTATGTATGTATTAGTATTATTTAGTCGATATTAGTAAAGAACAACCATGCTGTGGCAATAAAGGAATTTCGTTGTGATTTTGGACTTTTTTTAAATGAACTTTTTCCAAAATTTATTTTAAAATCGTTGAAAGTATTTATTAAATAGATCGTTGATTAATTTTATTTCAAAAAATTTCATTAAAAATTGTAAATTATTCACCAATCATTTCCTTTAAAATTTTACCGAACATTTTTTTAAAAATTGAATTTTATTTAAACATTCTTCATTACATGAATTTTATTTTATTTATGTTAAATGCTCTTATTCAATTTTCAATTAATTTGAATTTAATCTTTCATTAGATTATTTTTTAAAAATCACTATTTCCTTTTATTTAATGTTATCTTCATTTTCATAAAATCTATTTATTATTCTAAATTCCTTTAATTTTTTTTGCAAATATTTTCATACAAATTTCTTTAAATTTTCATTAATATTTGCCTTTTTTTTAATTTTCTTATTTTATTTTAATTTAATTATTGATTTACGTTATTTTATTTTTCTTTGTAATTATTTTCGTTAATTTTAATTTCATTATGTTACTTATATTCTATTTTTTGTGCTATATAGCATCATAGCACCACAACGTACTTTTATTTTCATGCATGCGTTGATTTATTTCCACCACAACACTATTCTGCCGCCAAAATTCCCTTGCTAATCATCATATTTCCACCACAAGACTATTCTGCCGCCAAAATTCCCTTGCAAATCATCTACTTTATGCCTTCCCGAAGAATGCGCCGGGGTGCGATTTTTTCACATAAAATTACTGCGAGCCAAAACCAACTGCCACGTGCTTCTTCTTCGTAGTATTTGGTGACGCCGCGATTTCTCTCTCGCTCTATTCCTGAAATCATAAGAGACAACAACAACAACACAAATATGCAACTGAGAACGAAAAACAGTTATTCTGCCAACGTGTCATAGAAAATTATTGAGAATTATTATTTTTTTCAAAGAAATGTAGTTTGA
Source organism: Musca domestica (assembly GCF_030504385.1). Taxonomy (NCBI): domain Eukaryota; kingdom Metazoa; phylum Arthropoda; class Insecta; order Diptera; family Muscidae; genus Musca; species Musca domestica. Next base: position 26,853,889 of record NW_026712346.1, read on the forward strand.
GGGCATTCTTTCTCTTTTGAAATATTTTTTGTCGTCCTGAAAAGGACAGATTGGTTGATTTTAGTATGGAATTATACGATGGTCTGTATTCTTCTTCTTCGTTCCATAATACCTTTCGAGATAATTTAGGCTTTCTTTTCGGCTTGGATGTTTGGCAATACACCACCTTGGGCAATGGTAACGCCAGACAGCAATTTGTTGAATTCTTCGTCGTTACGGATGGCCAATTGCAAGTGACGGGGAATGATGCGAGTCTTCTTGTTGTGACGGGCAGCATTGCCAGCCAATTCCAAGACTTCAGCAGCCAAATATTCAATGACAGCGGCTAAATAGCATAGTTGCCTCTCCGCAACAGACGATGGATACGACCGACGGGAAATTGAAGACCATCACAATTGGAACGGGACTTTGCCTTTCCCTTAACTTTGCCACCTTTACCACGACCAGAAATTTTCACTTTATTTTCGTTTTGAACACTTCACCTAAGTACTGAAAAACACAAATGATAAAAGATTGCCAGGTTTTTCAGGTTCTAAATTTGCCATTTATTTATTAATTTATTTGGTTACATTTTGCATTTAAATGACTAAAGTAATTTTTAGATAGTAATTACACATATTCTTGGTGCACATGAATCTACGAAAAAGTTACATATTTGTTTTTCTGTTACATTTTGGTGTTAACAAAGGATTGTTATTATTATTTATTTTTTAAATTGAATTTCATCACATATATGTTGTTTTTTGCCCACAAAATTAAAAAAGGCCATTTTTAAAGATTTCTTATATACTAATCTTATAAATAAACTTATACTAATTTCTTATTCTAAATACTTTTAACTAACTATATACAATATATACAAATTACTGCTCCATATTATATAGGGTCAGTAGTGGGATCAAATCTTGATATCCTTCTGGGATAATAAAATAAATTAATAATTTTGGTAAAAGATACCTGCTTCTTTTAATTTAATTAATGCTATTGGTGGTAAATGCTTTCTAGTGCAGAGTACTTCAAAATCTTCTACATTGTAAATGAAGTTCTGTACTATCATATTTTCACTATCTCTGTATTTCTCAAAGAACTTAAAAACCAAATCCATCATAAAAACATCTATTCTGCTAAAGTTGATGGCGTCATAAATGTTTCTGTTTGATAGCTTTCTAATTTCTCCCAGACAATTTGTACCAGCTCTTAAGCCTACAGCTGCACATATAGCCTTCCTTTCGAATCTACGTATCCTTTCCATCTGAGCTGAGGAGAGATCAGCCCATGATGGAAAGGCATACGCTATCGTGGGCCTTATTATTTGTTTGTACATTAATAATCTAATGTCCGAGGTAAGACCTCCTTTAATTCTAAATATTTTTTGATACATAAAATAGGTTCTTTTGGCTTTAGCCAGGACTGCGGACTGCAGAAATCAAAGTTTTTATTAAATATTACCCCTAGATATTTAATTTTGTCTGAGTGCCCTATGAATTGACCATAAATTTTTACCCTGGGTATGTGTCTTCTGAAACTCGGGAAAATTTGTCTTGCTTTACCACTCAATATAACAGCAAGGCATTTTGGGACGTTTAATTTTAGTTCCCATTTTTTAAAATAGTCACATAGCTTTTCTAGATATTTATTTATTTCCCGCTCAATAGTATGCGCAATTCGTCCGCTCATTGCTATAATGACATCATCTGCATGTGTTAATAGTAGTCCTCCTTCAGGTGTCCCAGAAATATCACTGATGAATATATTATGCAACACCGGGCCCAAAAGTGATCCCTGTGGGACACCTGAATGAACCGGGGTTTTGCTCAGATACATTATCTCCGACTTTAATTCTGAATTGCCTATCCTTTAGAAAGTCTGTCACCATTCTACAGATTTGTCTGTCAAAACCAAAGGATTGTAACTTATAAAGTATACCTTTTTGCCATACTTTATCAAAGGCTTTTTTAAGGTCTAGTGCTAAAGCCATAGTACCCATATTTCTCCTGTACCCATTTGTAACATAATTTGTAAATGCTACAAGGGCATGTGAAGTAGAATGCTGTGGTCTAAAGCCGAATTGGCAATCTCTTAGAATTTTGTGTTCTTCTATGGTATGTTTAATTTTTTCAAGAAGAAAACATTTGAAAAGTTTACTAAATGGGGACAGGAGAGATATGGGTCTATAATCTTCACAATATTTACCATTTGTATTTGGTTTTTTTTAATTGGTATTACTAAAGCTTTCTTCCATTTGTTTGAAAAGTAACCGAAATTAAAAGCCTGGTTAAAAAGAATAGCTAGAAAATTGCATATTGCACTTCCAGCTTTCTTTATGGCTATATCCGGGATCCCATCTATTCCACTAGATTTTTTGGAGGATCTTTTAGGATCACCTAAATTCGAAATTTTAGGAGCAAGATACATAGAAATGAATATTTTGGGCAGGCCTTCTGTCTTCTATAGTTTGATACCACAAATTCGATGTTGCCTGTGTTTATTGTTATTTCTTCATATTTATATGAACTTTTTATGAGTATGGCTGTTCCAGCTCCTTTTTTTAATCCCTACATTGTTGATGAAGTTTATGTCTATATGACATTTTATGTTCTGCCAGTAACAATATATCTGGCTTATGTTTTTTAATGAAATTGTTTGAGTAATGTCTTCTTTCAAGAGACACTATAGAATTCACACTGAGAAATATGCATTTCAACATTTATACCCCTTAATGTACATCAAGAGACCCAGTATAGCAGTGGATTTTCCTTCTGCTGTCTGAATTTCATGATATTGTTTTTGATAATTTTCAAGATCAGTTAATAATTCTGTCATGTTTTTGCCAAATGAATTTTTGCATTCATTTGCCAAAGACATCGATAAAAATGCAGGTCGCTCTGTTGCCTTGTGTTCCTAGGCAGGGTTTTTCACTGGCAGCTGCTGCGTACGATCCATACCTAGCTCCTAATATCTTTTCAGTTCTAATTTTATTGGCTGCTCCTCTTTCCTTTCTTGCCTTAAAATGGCTACTCTGGTTGGGCAATCACGTGCACTAGCAACATGTCCCTCCATCTTACAATTTACACAATTTTTGCTCCAATCCCAGTATCACTTTCCTCACAGTCTTTGCATAAAATTAGGCAATTACCCGCACCATGTTGCTCGCTGCATTTTACACAATTGTAAATCATGCCACGGTTACTCGCAAAATGCCCTGGTTTTGGCAATTTACACATTGGATATATTCCCTTCCTTTTGCCTTTTTAAATGCTACGCAACAGTCTAATATTCTATTAACTTTGTATAGCTTCTGAATTTCTGTACTCCGCTCTAGTCTAACAATCAGAGCCTATTTTCGCTATTTTTTGAATAATGATTTTAAAATTTAGATTTTCAAGAAATTCTTTCACTTCTTCTATTGTATACATGTGAGATAATCTTTCAGTTATCACCGAATATGGAAGTAGTTGTTTAGGCGTGTGTGTGTGAAATTTGTATTTTCTCTCTTTAAGTAAATGTTTAATTTTTTTTTTTTCAAATTTATCTAAACCTGTTATTTTTATAGAAAATACTGTTTTCCTAATAATTTTTATAACAAAGTTCGATTGTCCTATATAAAGGTCCAAAATTCCTGCGATTTCTTGAAATTGACAGTCATATAATATTATGGGTGGTTAATTCTAACTCTTTCTATTATTTTTATTGGTTGTTCTGCCTCTTTGTGCTGTTGCTGCCAGGGGATGAGTAGTTTCTGCGCCTGGTTTGTTGGTTGTCGTTGTTATGTTATCTGCACCTAAAGTTGTTTTTGTAGTGCAGTCCTCGTTTGTTGTATGTCTGCTTTCGATTTCAGCTAATTCTGCAGCCCAATCATCTTTGCTCGTTGATGTCCCAGACAGTATTGGCGTCTTGCCTGTCTTTAATAACGCTTGGCTTGCGTTTATCTCTGCTTCTGGTGAATTTTGGACTGATATTGTGCCACCTTCAATGTCCATTAATTCAAGATATGGTGTACTAATTTCATCTTCATATACAGCCAGACGTTTTTGTAGGTCTTGTATAATTCTTTTGTAGCTGTTTTCTTTAGAAGCTGCTGCTGTAAGTTGCCTTGCAGAGTGCTCTCGTAGTTTAGTAAGTCTGCTGGGTTCGATTTCCAGTGCTTGTATGCGAGACTCAATTTTATTTTCAGTCATTGTATCTTCGTAGCTGCTCTTTCTCTTTCTTCCTTTTAATATGGATAATTTTGTGTTTTCATCTGCTTCAATGGGTGTTTTTAATATAACCTCGTCCACAGTGTACTTTTGTTTTGAATTGCCTGCAGCAGACAATAATTCCTCCTCAACAGAAGACATGCCAGCGGCTAAAATTCAACGTCGCCGACGGGATTGTTGAGATTGTTAAAACCACAATAAACAACAAAAATTTTATCTCCGTTTTTTTTAGAACGAGAATTTTATCTCTTTAATTTGTGGTTTTTTTAAGACACTAGCACTTTTCACTTTATTTTAGATTTGAACACTTCACTTAAGCACTGAAAACACAAATGATAAAAATTTTCTTTCTTTCTTTCTAAAAATAATAAATTATTACCAATTTCTTCAAATACATCGGGCAAAAATAATTTTCTAAATCCATACGGAGAAAATTCATGCTCAAATGTTTTAACATGCGTAAAAACAATAAAAAATTTGCTGGAAAGGAAAAGAACATATTTCATACATCATTACTGAAAACAATTAAATAGGTGGGGCAGTATTTTAACTGGAAATTTTTAAAACTCACATGAAATAATTCGTAGAAATTAAAGGCAGAGATTTTTTTCCCGCTAAATTGAATAGTCCACAACAGAAAAAAAAATTATCGAAGGGGCCTAAAATGAGAGAAATAGACAAATTTTGCGCCAAAAATTATGAAGAGAGGAATTTTTGTTTAACGGGAACAGGAAAAAACAAAATGGACAAAGAAATCCCGTTAGCAAAATGTATGTGGTAGTTGTTTTTATGAGTCATAGTATGTTTTTAGGAAGGGAGTGCAAAAGTGATAATAAATTAAAGAAAGAATCGATGATAAAAAATTAAAGAAATTATCAATATGGAAGTCAAGATCAAAAAATAAAAAAATAGTGTCGAAAAATCATCAACGAAAAAAGCAACATCAAAAAATATATTTTTATTTTAAAAAATGTTAATAATTGTTGAAAAATAATCAAAGTCCTAAATTCTTTTTATTTATTTCAAAAAATTACTAAAAATTGTAGATAGAGTGAAAAAATATATTTTTTTTTTGTAAAATATTTGTGGTCATGAAAAGGCCAATTGGATATCCTTAGGCATGATGGTGACACGCTTAGCATGGGTGGCGCACAAGTTAGTATCAACCAAGTAGGCTTCGCTGGCTTCTTGCAAGGCCATAATAGCAGAGCTCTGGAAACGCAAGTCGGTTTTGAAATCTTGAGCGATTTCACGAACCAAACGCTGGAAGGGCAATTTGCGGATCAACAATTCAGTACTCTTCTGGTAACGACGGATTTCACACAAAGCAACTGTACCAGGACGAAAACGACGAGGCTTCTTAACACCGCCGGTGGCTGGGGCTCTCTTACGGGCAGCTTTGGTAGCTAGTTGTTTACGGGGAGCCTTTCCACCGGTCGATTTACGGGCAGTTTGCTTAGTACGAGCCATTTTTCACTTGAATTTTTTCACTTCACTAGAGATATGCGCACAAACAATTAACACTGTAATAACGTTACCATCGCCACTAAAGCGAGTATTTATAGAAAATTGTGCTGTTAGCATTAACTTTTGGGGTTGATATATTAGTGAATTCTTACCTATCGGTATACCAAATGTACACGCACATACAAAAGAGAAGATACAATACTAACGGCAAATGTACACACACATATAACAGTACATACTTTACTTGTGTGTTCAATAGTTGGTATAAATACGAGCGGAATCATCCGGAAAAAAACGTACTTTTGCCGTGAACAGTGAACATCGTGATAGCTATCTAAAAAGTGACTTATAAATAGTGCAGTGAAGAGTAAATTAAAGCTTTTTTTAGTGTTCTTAAAGTGAGTGAACTTAAAGAAACAAATCCAAGTGAACTTATATTTCTACAAGGGGTAAGGCAAAGTTGCCTGAGTCCCAAAAACATTAAAAATAACTATCTAAAAATGGATCCTGGCGAAGTTGTTTCTGACCAAGGTAGTACTAATACCGAAAGCACATGTGAAGTTAAAGGAAAACATAGAAAGCGTAAAAACGAAAAAAATATCTCCAGTAATACAGATGAAGAACAAATTTTTAAATTAAAAAAAGACCTTGAAAGCGAAAATGAACGTAATCAAAAACTCATTCCATTTTAAATGAAGTTATGAAGGATCGTGAGAGTATGAAAATAAAACTAAAGTAATTGGAAAATAACATTAAACCATTGAAAAATAATGAAATTATTGAACAATCTAATAAGAAACATGTGAATGAAAACTTATCACACATAGACATTGTAAATGATGTTACAAAAAATACTCTAGACAAACCAGTGAAGACCAGCCCCACCTATATTTAAAATATATAATGTTAATATAAAAGAGATATCAAACAAATTAAATAACCTATTAGGACATAACTTGCTTACTTTCAACGTTATAAATAAGAACTTAATTTCCTTGAAACTATCTAAATCTGAAGATCATTCAAAAGCTAAAGAATTTCTAACTGAAAACAATTATTCTTTTTTCACATATACTCCAAAAGAAGAAAAACCAATTTCATTCTTAATTAAAAAATTAACAGGCGCATTTGTGAAAGAGGACATTTTAAATTACTATAAAGAGAGAGAAAATGAATTACGTATAAAAATATTAAATATTATAGAACTTAAAGGAAGCAATTGGATAATACAGCTAACAAGAGATAGTGATATAAAAGCATTTATGAGACAAAAATTTATCTTACAATGTGGAGTAACCATAAAAAGCTATAAAGAGAAGATTTAATACAATGTAGAAATTGTCAGCGTGCTGGACATATTGCAGAAAACTGTAATATGCCCTATAGATGCGTGAAATGTGACCAGCCACATGGCCCTAAAGAATGCCAAATACCACCTAAAGAGCAAAATAATGTTGAACAAATAATCACAGATGCAATTACAGGAAAAGTTGTTAAGCAAATTGGTAAGCCTGTTTATTGTGTTAACTGCAAGGAATACGGACATGTGGCTAGCTACAAACAGTGTCCTAGTAGGCTAAACATTTTAGAAAAAATTAGAGGAAAATCAGTACAAAGTACTCCTACAAATAAAAATAATTATAATCCTATGCTAGTAAATTCAAATATTTCATATTCAAGCGTCGCTAAGGCCCATAATAGCGTCTCAAATAATGGTAGCAATTACATGATAACTAATGCCTTCCAAACATTTAATGAAGATTGTAAAAAATACATAGGGAAGGACATGCTTACCATATTAAAGAAAATTGATATTTACCCCAAAAACCGAATAAATCTCAAAACTGATGAAGAAAGAGCCCAAGCTATATTTAATCTCTTGTTAGAATGAACAAGTTAAAAGTAATATTCATCAATGTCAACTCTATTGTATCTGTACACAGGAGGCATTAACTACATCTATTTATTGAAAAACACAATCCTGACATTTTGTTAATTGTTGAACATAGGTTGGCTCCCAGGCATAATTTTCATGAAAAACATTATAATATCTTTTGGCAAAATAGGGTGGATGGTCGTGGTGGTGGCACTGCAACTATGGTTAGAAGATGGATCAAAGCGGAACAAATAAATGTTAATTTAGGTAAAATTGAGGGTACAGTAGTTGAGCTTAAAGGTCAAAGTAACAGCTTAATAGTAATGGCTTTATATAAGAAGCCAGAAGTAAACGTTCTTATGGAGGACCTTGTGAATATAAGCGGAATAATAGGTAATAAACAAGCCATAATAGGAGCAGATCTGAATGCAAAAAACCCTCTTAGGGGAGGGAATGTAACTAATGTAAGTGGTAGAGTACTCAGTGAGGGGTAAGATACATCCCCCAACATTTTAATAAGTCAAACAGATGGTCCAACTGGAAGTGATTTAAATACGCATTCATACATTGACATATTTATGACCACCTCCAATATGGATGTTTTCTCTGCAAATGGTCTAGACTGTGCTGAAACTGATAACTGTACAAACAATAAAACAGAAAAAGTGCAAAGAAGAAATTTTATTTAATTTTAATAGTATTAAAAAGAGAGAATTTAATCAATTTTTAGAACAAACTATGCACAGACTCTGCCTTCCCCTGGATAGGACTGTTCATGCTGTTGAAATAGACAAAGAGGTTGAGACACTAGAAGAAATTATTAAGGAAGCAATGAACATTAGTCTCCAGAAATACACTCCTAAATATGGTACATTAATAGAATTACCTCAAGAAGTACTTGAATTAATAAGACAAACGAAAAATGTTAGAAGAAGCAAATTCAGAGTGTTGCATCGTTCTGAATATGAAACGCTTTGCGCAATCCTAAGGAGGATGGATTAATTAATTAAAGAAGAAATAAGCTTATTTGAAAGTAATTAATACACAAACATACTAAATAATATTAAATACAACAATGATACATTTAGGAAAGTAAATAAATTTTGTGGCATAAAACGTATTATTATCCCTACTCTGACAAATGACCATGGTCAAAACATTTCTGACAATAAGACTAAGGCAGAAACTATTGCACACGAATATTCAAAAATTCAGGATAGCTATAATGCTTGCTCCCCTCCTGAAAATGACGTGGAACAAGCTCCAATTTTCAACTTTGGAAATGAGGTTCTAGCTGATGGGTCTTCTATTTCAAGTGAAGTAGGAAACATAAAATTGATAAATTTAAATAATTTACGATTAAAAATTAGTAACTTAAAAAAAGTAGTGGTAATGACAGAATACCCAATTTTATACTAAAGAAAATTAATGGCACGTTTCTTACAATACATGTATTTATATTTAATCCCTGTATAAACATTGCCTACTTTCCAAAAAAAAAAATGGAAGCACGCATTTGTAGTACTTGTGCTTAAGCCAGGGAAAGACCCCACATCACCTAAAAACTATCGACCTATTTCGCTACTTTCTAATATTGGTAAGCTTCTAGAAACATTCTTATTGAACATGATTAATGATCATCTAGAAAAAAAAATAATATTTTAAAAGTATTCCAATTTGGATTCAGGAAGAACCTATCTATATCCCATGCTTTAATAACACTCTCCAATAAAGATGCAACTGGGTTAAACAACAGTAGTGCCACATTAGCTGTTAGCCTTGACTTTGAAAAGGCCTTTGACACAGTGTGGCATAAAGGCCTAATAGAAAAAATGAGAGATACATCCAAATTTAATACTTCACTAGTCAGAATTGTCCAAAATTACTTAATAAATAGGTCATTCTCAGTATGTATTCAAGGCTCCGTTCTTGGACCAGCGTTATATAATATTTACCTTGCGGATATACCATTACCAGCAATTGAGCCATTCGTAATAACTTTTGCTGACGACATCTTAATTGCGGCCACCCACACTAGAGCGAAAATCTAGGTGAGATTTTCCGTAATGCTATAGAGACCTCTGTACCTAAAGAGAGAGTCAGGCCTAAAACTCTTGGAGATCTTCCTCCGAGAATTTTGGGCTTTATTCGCGAGTGTCGCAGGCAATGCCGCACTCTCCGAAGATCTGGGGATCCAGATAGATTTCCTGCTTTTAGAGCGGATATCAGAAATTTGGATCGCATAATTGAGGACTCTGTTCGAATCTTCGAACAGGAGAGACTCAAAACTTATTTAGGGAGAATACGAGTGAATGGGAAAACTTTTGACAAAGTCAAAAGGGCAGCAGGACTGGATACTAGAGAACCTGTAAGTCAGTTAGTGGACAATACAGGTCGACTTATTACGGATGACGGTAAAAAGGCTGAAGCCTTGGCAGACCATGTGCAGGGTGTTTCGCCGGCCATGGGAGGACCGAGTGCTAATTTCTCAGGAGGACCAATTAATCGGTTTCCTGGGGAACATGATGCCCTTCGTAGCTCAGTTAATCGAGCTACCGAGGGGATCAGCGATCGGTCCCCCATGGTAAATGCCGGCGTTACATTTACTGCAGAGGGGCTATTGTTGAAAACGCCACTCGTTGGAACAAGGGTGGTTTTCTTCGCGCCGGGCAATCGCCCGTAGGCCAGCACGTAAGTCCTGCGGTTTGGACAGAATACCAGATACCGCCTTAAAAAAGAGGAAGAGGTTATTTTCACGTTCCTGGCAGTGTTATTTAATCACTGTCAGAACCTGGTCTATTTTCCAAGGGCATGGAAAGAGGCTATGTTGGTTCCCATATTTAAGAGGGGTTCACCTCTGGGACAATGTCGCAGCTATAGGCCGATATCAGTTTTATCGGCCTTCGGTAAACTCACCGAGTCTTTCATTTTGGAAAGATTAAATAAACTCGTAGAGGATAAAAGGGTGTTGAAGGACAACCAGTTCGGGTTTAGGGCAGGGCTATCCAGTGTCCATGTCCTAACTGCTCTCTCCTCCTATGTGGTTTCAGGTCTTAACAATAGGCATGGTACTATTGCACTTGGACTTGATTTTTCTAAAGCCTTTGATACCGTATGCCATCAAGCTTTATTGTTTAAAATGCAACGGTTTGAATTTGATCACCAAAGTGTGAGATTAATAGGAAGTTTTCTGTCTGATAGGTATTTCAGAGTTAGGGTAGGTGAGCGACTATCTAGTTGCAGACCTGTACTGACTGGCGTAGCCCAGGGCTCTCTCCTAGGGCCGATGTTGTTTAACATCTATGTCAGTGACATGCCTGCACCTCCACGTGGAGGGTTAGCATTATCATATGCCTATGATGTGCTTGTAGCGTATACGGCCCCATTACCTCGTACAGCAGAAGCACGTCTGAACATTTATCTTGAGGTCTTATATAGGTTTTTTACCGTATGGGGCCTCAAGCTAAATGGGGACAAATGCTCGTCAATTATATTTACCGGGACATATTGTGTTTGTCCGTCCAATTTTTACAAGGTACCATCCGGTCGTGAAAGTTGGACCTCATACTGTGGAAATAAAGGACAGGATAAAGTACCTTGGGGTCATTTTTCAAAAGAATTTTGACTTCAATGGACATGTAGATTTTGCCTGGACAGAGCGAGGAGGGTCTTCTTCTGCTATCAAGGGCTGATGAAGATACGGGATGGCTTAACTCCAGAAGTTAAGTTGCTGTTATATCGGCAAATAATGCGACCTATTGTTGCCTACGCTTTTCCTGTCTGGATTGGCATCTCGTCCAGCCAGATGGAGAGGCTTAGGAGGTGGGAGCGTAGTGTTCTGGCTTCATGTTTAGGCATGAGAGGACTAACATTTAGTCGGAATGAAACTGTCAGTAGGACCTCTAATAGGGCCATATATGACAGGGTAGGTGGGGAAAAATTGAGAGGGTCCTAGTCTCAGGAGCACTGGAATTCTTAGACAAGACGGACGGACTGAACAACAGTATGGTGGAGAACGTTCTGCGATGCAGCCTGGACGTGGATGTACTGACGACTGCAGGGTACCTGCCCCCGGGAGCCTTAAAAAGGCTAAACGAAGAAGGGCTGTTGTACGTCGATAGTGAGCTACGTTTCTACCATCGACGTTACAACACCCTTGATATGGGGAAGACTGTATACAGTAGTACACAGTAAATGTATATAGTTGTAAGTAGTAGTTTATAGTAATTAGTTTTAAACCTTAAATTTAATTTTTAATTTTAAGATATAATAAGTAGATATCGCCCATATTGAACTTTGGAATTTTTGGGGCATTTATGTTTTTATGTTTTTTCCTTTTTATTTAATGTAAATAGTTGCTAATTTCCAGGAGCATAGCGGATTTTTATGTAAATTGTTGTAGATAGCGAATAGTTATATATAGTTAAGTTTTTAGCACAGTAAGCCATTCCTGTCATTTTGTATTATTATCAACCAAATACATATGGCCATAGGCAAAAACGAAAAACGTGAAGTGATAAGTGAAATAAACTAAAGTGAAAAAATGACTGGTCGTGGTAAAGGCTTGAGAAAAGGTGGCGCTAAACGTCACAGGAAAGTGCGCCGTGATAACATCCAAGATATTACCAAGCCAGCTATTAGAGGTTTGGCTCGTCGTGGCGGTGTAAAACGTATCTCTGGCCTGACTTACGAAGAAACTCGTGGTGTTCTGAAGGTGTTTTTGGAAAACGTTATTCGTGATGCTGTCACCTACACCGAACATGTTAAGCGTAAAACAGTCACCGCTATGGACGTCGTATATGCTTTGAAGAGACAAGGCCGTACCTTGTACGGTTTCGGCGGTTAAAAAAATTCTTGACGCAATTTGGAGAAATCTTTTTTACAACAAAACAATCGGCCCTTTTCAGGACCACAAAATATATCAAAAAAGAGATACTATCTTGTTGAAATCTATTTTTTTAATTAAAATAAAGGAAAAAATAAACACTTATCTTAGGAAATAAAGGAATTTTAAAATTTTTATTAAATTTCGTTTTCAGCTTTCTCGTATTTTTTTCTCACAATTCGTGAAAAATGTATAAAATCAAAGAAAGAAAAAATATAAATACCTAGTCGTTTCAATTTTCTCGTTTTCAGCTTTCTCGTATTTTTTTCTCACAATTCGTGAAAAATGTATAAAATCAAAGAAAGAAGAAATATAAATACCTACTCGTTTCAATTTTCTCAAGAATATTTTCACCTAAAACATTATTTTACCGAGGTCTCGTATTTTATTCCCGATCATAAACATGCCGTCGGCAACTCACATCGCCAAACACATTTATTTGCTCTTCTTCTTCTTCTTTTTCGTATAATATGAGTATAACATAGCGTCGCTTTATGTATGTATTGGTATTATTTAGTCGATATTACTAAAGAACAGCCATGCTGTGGCAATAAAGGAATTTCGTTGTGATTTTGGATTTTTTTTAAATGATTTTTTTTTTAAATTTTATTTAAAATCGTTGAAAATGTTTATTAAATAGATCGCTGATTCATTTTATTTCAAAAAATTTCATTACAAAATTGTAAGTTATTCACTAATCATTTCCTTTAAAATTTTACCGAAAATTTATTTAAAAATTTAATTTTATTTAAAAATTCTTCATTAAATGAATTATATTTTATTTATGTTAAATTATCTTATTCAATTTTCTATTAATTTGTTTGTTATATAGCAAGTTGTTAGTGGGTTCACTCTTTTTGATGAACTCTGCAATGAAATCTTTGGAAATTATTTCCTGACCTCGATCATGCAGGTTCGTCAATTCTCTGAGGAACTCAAGAGAAAGGACAAAGCGAGCCAGGCGAAAGCCATGGTCTCGCTAGTAGGTATGTTCGGTATAAATGGTTAGGTCAACTACATTTATATTTGCCAACATCAACTCCGTAATATCGAGGCACAGGAGGCACTACCTCCGGGTATTCCTCGATGAGCATCGGCCGGAAGTCATGGTGTTGGCTGAACATAAACTATCTCAAGACCACAGATTTGAGATAGGTGGGTACGTTAGTTACTTACAATATAGGAAAGAACACAGGGGTGGGGGCACTGCTACATTAGTAAGGGATAACGTAAAATGTGATCGAGTACCACTTGATTTGGGACCCATCGAGTGTACTTGTATTAATATATCTAGGGCCGGCGAGTCACCACTGTACGCAGTGGCTATGTACTGCAGGCCATCTATAAGTTTTGACATTAATAGCTTGGAACCTCTTAGGGACTTAGATACATCTGGGGAGGTTATAATAGGGGCGGACCTTAATGCTAGACATACTAGCTGGGGGTTCGACGTGTCGTGTCTAGCCAAAGGGATAACATGTTAGCGGACGTCGTTCAAGGACACTCTGATGCCGACGATACTTCTTTCAGTAATACTGTTAGAAATGAAGTATCGATGTACAATGGTACGTCCCATTTGGTTACATTTGCAGATCACCTAACTGCGGATGGACCCACAATAAGTGAGGACATAAATTCCTCAAAGCACCAAATATTGGGGCAGGGTTAAAAAGAAGATCAAATCGCAAATCCGCAGGGCCGGATGGAATCCCTGACATTGTGTTAAGGAGGACCGATAGCGCTGCTTGGAAACATATTTCGATTATCTTTAACCATTTTATAAACTTGGGCTATTTTCCGGTTTCACGGAAAAGGGCGATAACAATACCCATCCTGAAACCTGGTTGGGACCCAACACATTGCAATAGCTATAGACCAATTAGCTTACTCCCAGCTTTTGGGAAGCTTTTTGAATATTTTATACTTTCAGAGATTAAAGAAATCCTGGTAGATAAACAAATTATACCTGATAGCCTATTTGGCTTCAGGCGAGGCCACTCAACATCACAAGCCTTCATGGTCTTAGGGGCCTTTTTGACTAAAGCATTAAATAATCAGCAGATCACAATCGCGGTTAGTTTAGATTTTGCCAAAGTATTTGACATTGTTTGGCAAAACGCCATCATATATAAAACGAGACTAGTGACTAGTTTCCTAGCAAATCCTAGTTTTAGGGTTAAAGTTGATGAGGACCTTTCTTCAGAAAAGGCAGTAAATGCCGGGGTACCACAAGGATCTCTCCTTGGCCCTGTCCTTTTCAACATTTTTACTTGTGATGTACCACATGCGCCCGAAGGGCATTTGCTCCTGGCATATGCAAATGATATCTATGTCGCTGTGGCCGGAGAACATGCGGGGAATACTAACTCACGTTTAAACGCATATTTAGAGCAACTCTCCGAATATTTCCAAACCTGGAAAATGCGATTAAACGTAGACAAATGTGAAGCGATTACCTTCAAGGGCAAGAAAAAATACTTATACCGCAGCGCTAGGCAGTATGAGCCAAATCTTGTGGTTGGAGGGCAACAAATTCACAATTCGAACCAGATTAAATATCTGGGCGTTATTTTACATAGCAACTTTAAGATTTTTAGGCATATTGACTGCATACTTAGAAAAGTCAAGTGTATATATTGGGCCTACCAGCGTGCTATAAATGCTACTGGAGGGCTTACTGTTAATGTTAGATTACTTATCTACAAACAGGTAATAAGGCCTCTCATTGCATATGCCTTTCCCATTTGGTTTGGAATATATTTCAGCCAAATGGAAAGACAACGCGTTTGGGAAAGGCGAATTTAGGCTTAATGCGAACCCAAGGTGAAGATGGAATCTGGCGTTTACCTCCCAAATAATAATTTTTGAAGCGATCGGCTTTAGCCGTATAGATAAATTTCTTATAGCTAGTGCTCTAAAGTGCCTAGACAGAGGTGCATCAGTCGATAACAGGTTAGTAAGAGAAAGCCTTGAACATGAAACAGACATGGACAGGCTAGCTCTGGCCTATTATAGGCCACCGAACAGTTTACTGACGATGAATGAAGAGGCTCTTCTCTACAGAGAAGAACATATCCTCTTCTATTATCGAAGATTTGGGACGCTCGCGTTAGAAAACCCCGTCTAGAAGGTATCGCAGTAGCCGTTGTAGCATCCATTGTACATATTGTAAATACAGTAGAACTCCAATTATCCGAACTCCGACTATCCGAATCGCCAATTATCCGATCACAGAAAATTGTCCAAAAAAAATCTAAGTGCACTATTATTTTTCCCCCCGCGAAGCCAGTGTTTGCGCGTCAAGTCTTGACTTCACGGGGGGAAGTCAGTGTAGGCACAACGGCAACCTAAGACAAGTTCCGGCGCATTGCAGTCACGGCGCACCTGTCATTGTTTGTTTTGATTAGCCAGTGTGCTATTGACCTTGCTCGAGGACGCTACTCTTTCGCTACGGCTTACTTTTGTTTGTGCGTGTACAATACTGTATAGTTTTTATACCAAGGCTTCGAAAGAAAACGTGTTGTGCTACCGTTAGCGGATAAACTGAAAATTATAAAGCAACTCGATAAAGGTGTAACGGGTAAGAAATTGTCTGAGATTTATGATGTTGGAAAAGCAACAATTTCTGACATTAAAACAGTTAGTCAACACTTTTAAACTTTGTTTCGGTGATGAAAATGAAGTTGGAAGTTCCTCCACGAAAACAACGAAGACAGCAACCAACAAAAATTTGGAAGATGCCGCGTTCAAACGGTTTTTGCAGCAACGTTCTATGGGAAATCCGATTTCAGGTACAATCATTTGTGAAAAAGCCAAAATCTTATCAGAAAAAATTGGCTATTCATCTTTTAAGGCTAATAACGGCTGGCTAAGGAATTTTAAATTCAGGCATGGTATACGCGAGTTAGATTTGGCTGGTGAGAAGCTTTCAGCAGACTCTGCAGCTGCTGAAAATTTTATTGAAAAATTTAAAACTGCATCAGAATCCTATGACCCGGAGTTTGAAGAAAAGGAGAAACAAGAATATGAAGAGGATGATGATGATGAAGATGCGTTGTCACTTGAGGAAATAAGAATAATGTTTGTAAAAATTCCTGGTTGTACAGAAGTAAGTGCTGAAGATGTAGGAGAGTGGATGGCTTGTGACACGTCTGACCCGGGTTTTCAAATTCTCAATGACGATGAAATTGTTGTAAGTGTGAGAGAAAATGTTGAAATGGAAGTGGAAGAAGAACTTTCTGCTGAGGTTGAAGTAGACGCTGGACCATCAACTAGTGAAGCATTTGCCGGCCTCGAAACTGCTTTGAAGTGCATGGAGCGTCAGCTCGAGTGTGACCAGTTGCCGTTGAGCGAATGCGTGACCTGGCTGTCCGAAAACGGTTGAAGACGGCAAAACAGCTTACATTAACGGAGATGTTTAAAAAACAATGAGTTTTATTTCTTAACTTGTAAATAAGTACATTTTATTTATATTTAAAACATGTGAAAGTTTCTTTCATTTAATTCAATGAAAATATCAAAACGTAGCTTTTATTCTCTCCAATGCCAATTTAAAAAAAAAAAAAAAAATCCGACTATCCGAATATTTGATTATCCGAAGGGACCCCGGTCCCCATTAATTCGGATAATTGGAGTTCTACTGTAGTAGATTAGTTAATAGATTAAGTAGTTATAAGTAGATTTAACCTTAGAAATTAAGTATATTTAAAAGTAGATTAAAGAACTTAAAAATTAAAATGTTAGGAACTCCAGTTTTTAAACATCATTTTTTAGGGGAACATTATAATTATAAGCGTAATTATAAGTATATTTGTAATTAAAATAGATAAGAGACGGGCTACAGCTTCACTGTAGCTTAAGATAAGTATTATATAGATAAACTTAGAAAAGTAAGAATTATGTTAAGTATAGATATAAGGAAATATTGTTAGCCGTAAGGTATTTTAAAATTGTTTATGGACATTGATGAATATATTGAAACTGAAATTGAAACCGGAAAAAACATTAGTGCTCAAACATTTCGTGAAGTGATATGTGAAATAAACTAAAGTGAAAAAATGACTGGTCGTGGTAAAGGTGGTAAAGGCTTGGGAAAAGGTGGCGCTAAACGTCACGGGAAAATGCTCCGTGATAACATCCAAGGTGTTACCAAGCCAGATATTAGACGTTTGGCTCGTCGTGGCGGTGTAAAACGTATCTCTGGCCTGATTTACGAAGAAACTCGTGGTGTTCTGAAGGTATTTTTGGAAAATGTTATTCGTGATGCTGTCACCTACACCGAACATGCTAAGCGTAAAACCGCCACCGCTATGGATGTCATATATGCTTTGAAGAGACAAGGCCGTACCTTGTACGGTTTCGGCGGTCTAACAAATTCTTGACGCAATTTGGAGAAATCTTTTTTTTTCAACAAAACAAACGGTCCTTTTCAGGACCACAAAATATATCAAAAAAGAGATACTATCTTGTTGAAATCTATTTTTTTAATTAAAATAAAGGAAAAAATAAACACTTATCTTAGGAAATAAAGGAATTTTAAAATTTTTATTAAATTTCGTTTTCAGCTTTCTCGTATTTTTTTCTCACAATTCGTGAAAAATGTATAAAATCAAAGAAAGAAAAAATATAAATACCTAATCGTTTCAATTTTCTCGTTTTCAGCTTTCTCGTATTTTTTTCTCACAATTCGTGAAAAATGTATAAAATCAAAGAAAGAAGAAATATAAATACCTACTCGTTTCAATTTTCTCAAGAATATTTTCACCTAAAACATTATTTTACCGAGGTCTCGTATTTTATTCCCGATCATAAACATGCCGTCGGCAACTCACATCGCCAAACACATTTATTTGCTCTTCTTCTTCTTCTTTTTCGTATAATATGAGTATAACATAGCGTCGCTTTATGTATGTATTGGTATTATTTAGTCGATATTACTAAAGAACAGCCATGCTGTGGCAATAAAGGAATTTCGTTGTGATTTTGGATTTTTTTTAAATGATTTTTTTTTTAAATTTATTTAAAATCGTTGAAAATGTTTATTAAATAGATCGCTGATTCATTTTATTTCAAAAAATTTCATTACAAAATTGTAAGTTATTCACTAATCATTTCCTTTAAAATTTTACCGAAAATTTATTTAAAAATTTAATTTTATTTAAAAATTCTTCATTAAATGAATTATATTTTATTTATGTTAAATTATCTTATTCAATGTTCTATTAATTTGTTTGTTATATAGCAAGTTGTTAGTGGGTTCACTCTTTTTGATGAACTCTGC
The DNA here is from genome assembly GCF_030504385.1 of Musca domestica. Taxonomy (NCBI): domain Eukaryota; kingdom Metazoa; phylum Arthropoda; class Insecta; order Diptera; family Muscidae; genus Musca; species Musca domestica. The sequence continues at coordinate 26,872,593 of NW_026712346.1, forward strand.
AATGAAATCTTTGGAAAAGATTTCCTGATCTCGGTCATGCAGGTTCGTCAATTCTCTGAGGAACTCAAGAGAAAGGACAAAGCGAGCCAGGCGAAAGCCATGGTCTCGCTAGTAGGTATGTTCGGTATAAATGGTTAGGTCAACTACATTTATATTTGCCAACATCAACTCCGTAATATCGAGGCACAAGAGGCACTACACCACTTATTCCTCGATGAGCATTGGCCGGAGGTCATGATGTTGGCTGAACATAAACTATCAAAAAACCACAGATTTGAGATAGGTGGGTACGTTAGTTACTTACAATATAGGAAAGAACACAGGGGTGGGGGCACTGCTACATTAGTAAGGGATAACGTAAAATGTGATCGAGCACCACTTGATTTGGGACCCATCGAGTGTACTTGTATTAATATATCTAGGGCCGGCGAGTCACCACTGTACGCAGTGGCTATGTACTGCAGGCCATCTGATAGTTTTGACATTAATAGCTTGGAACCTCTTAGGGACTTAGATACATCTGGGGAGGTTATAATAGGGGCGGACCTTAATGCTAGACATACTAGCTGGGGGTTCGACAGTCGTGTCTAGCCAAAAGGCTGACATGTTAGCGGACGTCGTTCAAGGACACTCTGATGCCGACGATACTTCTTTCAGTAATACTGTTAGAAATGAAGTATCGATGTACAATGATACGTCCCATTTGGTTACATTTGCAGATCACCTAACTGCGGATGGACCCACAATAAGTGAGGACAATATATGGCGACAACATAAATTCCTCAAAGCACCAAATATTGGGGCAGGGTTAAAAAGAAGATCAAATCGCAAATCCGCAGGGTCGGATGGAATCCCTGACATTGTGTTAGGAGACCGATAGCTCTGCTTGGAAACATATTTTGATTATCTTTAACCATTTTATAAACTTGGGCTATTTTCCGGTTTCACGGAAAAGGGCGATAACAATACCCATCCTGAAACCTGGTTGGGACCCAACACATTGCAATAGCTATAGACCAATTAGCTTACTCCCAGCTTTTGGGAAGCTTTTTGAATATTTTATACTTTCAGAGATTAAAGAAATCCTGGTAGATAAACAAATTATACCTGATAGCCAATTTGGCTTCAGGCGAGGCCACTCAACATCACAAGCCTTCATGGTCTTAGGGGCCTTTGTGACTAAGGCATTAAATAATCGGCAGATCACAATCGCGGTTAGTTTAGATTTTGCCAAAGTATTTGACAATGTTTGGCAAAACGCCATCATATATAAAACGAGACTAGTGACTAGTTTCCTAGCAAATCCTAGTTTTAGGGTTAAAGTTGATGAGGACCTTTCTTCAGAAAGGGCAGTAAATGCCGGGGTTCCAGAGTGCTGTAAATGCTACTGGAGGGCTTACTGTTAAGGTTAGATTACTTATCTACAAACAGGTAATAAGGCCTCTCATTGTATATGCCTTTCCCATTTGGTTTGGAATATCTTCCTGCCAAATGGAAAGACAACGCGATTGGGAAAGGCGAATTCAGGCTTAAGGCGAACCCAGGGTAAAGATGGAATCTGGCGTTTACTTCCCAACTCATAATTTTTGAAGCGATCGACTTTAGCCGTATAGATAAATTTCTTATAGCTAGTGCTCTAAAGTGCCTAGACAGAGGTGCATCAGTCGATAACAGGTTAGTAAGAGAAAGCCTTGAACATGAAACAGACATGGACAGGCTAGCTCTGGCCTATTATAGGCCACCAAGCAGTTTACTGACGATGAATGAAGAGGCTCTTCTCTACAGAGAAGAACATATCCTCTTCTATTATCGAAGATTTGGGACGCTCGCGTTAGAAAACCCCGTCTAGAAGGTATCGCAGTAGCCGTTGTAGCATCCATTGTACATATTGTAAATACAGTAGAACTCCAATTATCCGAACTCCGACTATCCGAATCGCCAATTATCCGATCACAGAAAATTGTCCAAAAAAATCTAAGTGCACTATTATTTTTCCCCCCGCGAAGCCAGTGTTTGCGCGTCAAGTCTTGACTTCGCGGGGGGAAGTCAGTGTAGGCACAACGGCAACCTAAGACAAGTTCCGGCGCATTGCAGTCACGGCGCACCTGTCATTGTTTGTTTTGATTAGCCAGTGTGCTATTGACCTTGCTCGAGGACGCTACTCTTTCGCTACGGCTTACTTTTGTTTGTGCGTGTACAATACTGTATAGTTTTTATACCAAGGCTTCGAAAGAAAACGTGTTGTGCTACCGTTAGCGGATAAACTGAAAATTATAAAGCAACTCGATAAAGGTGTAACGGGTAAGAAATTGTCTGAGATTTATGATGTTGGAAAAGCAACAATTTCTGACATTAAAACAGTTAGTCAACACTTTTAAACTTTGTTTCGGTGATGAAAATGAAGTTGGAAGTTCCTCCAGGAAAACAACGAAGACAGCAACCAACAAAAATTTGGAAGATGCCGTGTTTAAATGGTTTTTGCAGCAACGTTCTATGGTAAATCCGATTTCAGGTACAATCCTTTGTGAAAAAGCCAAAATCTTAGCAGAAAAGCTTGGCTATTCATCTTTTAAGGCTAATAACGGCTGGCTAAGGAATTTTAAATTCAGGCATGGTATACGCGAGTTAGATTTGGCTGGTGAGAAGCTTTCAGCAGACTCTGCAGCTGCTGAAAATTTTATTGAAAAATTTAAAACTGCATCAAAATTCTTATGTCCCGAAGTTTGAAGAAAAGGAGAAACAAGAATATGAAGAGGATGATGATGATGAAGATGCGTTGTCACTTGAGGAAATAAGAATAATGATTGTAAAAATTCCTGGTTGTACAGAAGTAAGTGCTGAAGATGTAGGAGAGTGGATGGCTTGTGACACGTCTGACCCTGGTTTTCAAATTCTCAATGACGATGAAATTGTTGTAAGTGTGATAGAAAATGTTGAAGTGGAAGTGGAAGAAGAACTTTCCGCTGATGTTGAAGCAGACGCTGGACCATCAACTAGTGAAGCATTTGCCGGCCTCGAAACTGCTTTGAAGTGCATGGAGCGTCAGCTCGAGTGTGACCAGTTGCCGTTGAGCGAATGCGTGACCTGGCTGTCCGAAAACGGTTGAAGACGACAAAACAGCTTACATTAACGGAGATGTTTAAAAAACAATTATTTTTATTTCTTAACTTGTAAATAAGTACATTTTATTTATATTTAAAGCATGTGAAAATTTCTTTCATTTAATTCAATAGAAATATCAAAACGTAGCTTTTATTCTCTCCAATGCCAATTTAAAAAAAAAAAAATCCGAATATTTGATTATCCGAATGGGCCCCGGTCCCCATTAATTCGGATAATTGGAGTTCTACTGTAGTAGATTAGTTAATAGATCAAGTAGTTATTAGTAGATTTAACCTTAGAAATTAAGTATATTTAAAAGTAGATTAAAGAATTTAAAAATTAAAATGTTAGGAACTCCAGGCGGGCTACAGCTTCACTGTAGCCTAAGATAAGTATTATATAGATAAACTTAGAAAAGTAAGAATTATGTTAAGTATAGATATAAGGAAATATTGTTAGCCGTAAGGTATTTTAAAATTTTTATGGACATTGATGAATAAATTGAAACTGAAATTGAAACGGGAAAAAAACATTAGTGCATAAACAGTTCGTGAAGTGATAAGTAAAATAAACTGAAGTGAAAAAATGACTGGTCGTGGTAAAGGTGGTAAAGGCATGGGAAAAGGTGGCGCTAAACGTCACGGGAAAGTGCTCCGTGATAACATCCAAGGTGTTACCAAGCCAGCTATTAGACGTTTGGCTCGTCGTGGCGGTGTAAAACGTATCTCTGGCCTGATTTACGAAGAAACTCGTGGTGTTCTGAATGTGTTTTTGGAAAATGTCATTCGTGATGCTGTCACCTACACCGAACATGCTAAGCGTAAAACCGTCACCGCTATGGATGTCATATATGCTTTGAAGAGACAAGGCCGCACCTTGTACTGTTTCGGCGGGCTAACAAATTCTTGACGCAATTTGGAGAAATCTTTTTTTCTAACAAAACAATCGGTCCTTTTCAGGACCACAAAATATATCAAAAAAGAGATACTATCTTGTTGAAATCTATTTTTTTAAATAAAATAAAGGAAAAAATAAACACTTATCTTACGAAATAAAGGAATTGTAAAATTTTTATTAAATTTCGTTTTCAGCTTTCTCGTATTTTTTTCTCACAATTCGTGAAAAATGTATAAAAATCAAAGAAAGAAAAAATATAAATACCTACTCGTTTCAATTTCCTAAAGAATAATTTCACCGAAAACATTATTTTACCGAGGTCCTGCATTTTATTCCCGATCATAAACATGCCGTCGGCAACTCACATCGATAAACGCATTTAGTTGCTTTTTTCTTCTTCTTTTTCGTATAATATGAGTATAACATAGCGTCGCTTTATGTATGTATTGTATTATTTAGTCGATATTACTAAAGAACAACCATGCTGTGGCAATAAAGAAATTTCGTTGTGATTTTGGACATTTTTTAAATGAATTTTTTCCAAGACTTAATTTAATATCGTTGAAAATATTTATTAAATTTCCTTTAAAATTTTACCGAAAATTTATTTAAAAATTGAATTTTATTTAAGAATTCTTCATTAAATGAATTTTATTTTATTTACGTTAAATTCTCTTATTCGATTTTCAATTAATTTGTATATAATTTTTCATTTGAATATTTTTAAAAATCACTATTTCCTTTTATTTAATATTATTTTATTTATTTCCTTATTATTAATTTAAAAATTTTCGAGTTCGTCAAAAGCATTCTTCATTTTCATACAATCCATTTATTATTCAAAATTCCTTTAATTTATTTGCAAATATTTTCATATAAATTTCTTTAAATTTTCATTTATATTTACCTTAATTTTTAAAAATTTTCTTATTTTATTTTAATTTAATTATTAATTTACATTATTTTATTTTTCTTTGTAATTATTTTCGTTAATTTTAATTTAATTATGTTACCTTTATTCTATGTTTTGTGTTAAGAATTTTCCATAGCTCCACAATGTACTTTTATTTTCAAGCGTGCGTCGATTTATTTCCACCACAACACTATTCTGCCGCCAAAATTCCCTTGCAAATCATCTACTTTAAGCCTTCCACAAGAATGCGATTTTTTCACATAAAATTACTGCGAGCCACCACAAACTGCCATATGCTTCTTCTTCATAGTACACACACTCATTTATTGACGCCACGATCTCTCTCGCTCCATTCCTGAAATCATAAGGGACAACAACAACAACATAAATATGCAACTGAGAACGAAACACAGTTATTCTGCCACATCTCATAGAAAATTATTGAAAATTTTTATTTTTTCATACAAATGTAGTGTACAAAATACTTTGTACATACTTTTGAGTGCGGTTGAGGCGCTGGAAAAAACTAGAAATAAACAATCAATATACAAAAATTAAATATTTCCCAGCCGCCATAAAATACCACATGTGAACAATTCGGTGATCTTGTGCGCTGACGCATACGATAATGTGTCAGATAATAAAGGTTATGACCCACACGCACAGATATCGATGCGCTCAGTAGATGCACAAGACCACTAGAATGAAATGACAAGCAGCCCTGCAATGTTCTCCATTCAATTTTAGAATAGATAAGAACAATTGTGTGGCTGCGACTAGGTTAAGTTAGATTAGTTTCAGTAGTACGTAAGGAACATGTATTTAAAAATTAAATCAGAATTGAAACAACAGCCTAACCATTCGGTTGGTTTTCTCTTCTCACTCATGTAGTTTGAGGGCATTCCTTTTCTTTTGAAATATTTTTTGTCGTCCTGAAAAGGACGGATTGGTTGAAATTTGTATGGATTTATACGTTGGTCTGAATTCTTCATTCCATAATACCTTTCAAGATAATTTAGGCTTTTTTCGGTCTTCTTGGGCAAGAGGACAGCTTGGATGTTTGGCAATACACCACCTTGGGCAATGGTAACGCCAGGCAGCAATTTGTTCAAATCTTCTTCGTTACGGATGGCCAATTACAAGTGTCGGGGAATTATACGAGTCTTTTTGTTGTCACGGGCAGCATTGCCAGCCAATTCCAAGACTTCAGCAGCCAAATATGCCATGACAGCGGCTAAATATACGGTAGCACGGTACCAACACGCTCAGCATAGTTGCCTTTGCGCAACAGACAATGGATACGACCGACGGGGAATTGAAGCCCACCACGATTAGAACGGGACTTTGCTTTTCCCTTGACTTTGCCACCTTTACCACGACCAGACATTTTCACTTTATTTTAGTTTTGAGCACTTCACTTAGGCACTGAAAAACACAAATGATAAAAAATTTCGACTCTCAACGTGATATTTATACTTTTCTCACACACACATTCTTCAATAATGAGGTGGTTTGGCTTGTGTATGCCTGCTAGCTGTGACTACCTGAAATTATTGTCGACTACAATCTACAAATTCTGTATGTATCCCCGTTTTGTTTGATCATTTGTGAACCGTGTTAAAAGTGATTGTGTGATTCAAAAAAATAATAAGTTATTAGTGCCTAAACCACAATTCTTGGAAATAAACTATTTTGTTTCAAATTGTGGCAAATTACTACTGTAGTATATTTTGGTTATTACGGCATAGTATAAAACGTCAGGGGCCATACATTTTGCCGCTGGCACAACTACCATGGATGAAGACGAAGATTCTAAATTGTGCGTAGATGAAGTAATACTCTGCAACGAAAATGTGCAACAAGCGATTCTTCTCGTACGGTCCAAATGCCAAATAGTATGGACATTGAAAATTAACCAAATAAAGAGCTGGATACAGGCCGTAATCCAGTAAATGCAGGCAATACGCCGAAGCCGAAGTGGGAGAAAAATCATCACTCATAAATGGACCCTCCAAAAAACAACAAGCTACAGCAGTAACAACATCAACAACATTAGCAGTAACAACATCAGCAGCAACAATATCAGCAGCAACAACATCAGCAACTGAAACATCATCATCAACAAGAAAGCCAAGGACAGAAACACCCAACAAAAGAGGCCCGATTAAGGGTAAGAAACTCCCGCCTATAATAGGTTTACAATTCAGGTTTCAGGGAATTAGCCAATATATTAGATCTACGTATAGGAAAAAATAATTTTTCTATTAAGATTATAAGAAAAACGGCATTTTGTGTTAGAATACAGGGTCTTGATAATTTTGAAAATGTAAAATCCCTCCTGCGAGAGAGAAAATATCAATTTAAGACACACACTTCTAAGGAGTTATTACATTATTGAATAACAAATTAATGAATAACAAATTAAAGAATTTCTCTTAAATTCGGATTTTCCTATTAACATTCTATATATTAAAAATATTTCTCCCAACAAATGGATAATTAGATTCAGTAAATCAACAGATATCCGGAAATTATATAAAATTAGAAATATCATAAATTGTGATGTGGTATACAAAAAATATCAGGTGAAAGATATTCCTCGATGTCGCAACTGTCTGGGCTATTGGCATGTTGCAAGTAATTGTGGCATGCCATATCACTGTGAAAGATGTGGGGAATCTCATGATCTCGACAAATGTATCATTGTCTCTAATGACAATGAAAATAACATTGAAAGTGAACATATGATTGGACCACAGCGATTACCTAATGCATTAATTGCAAAACCGAAGGACATATGGCAAATTCCCCAGATTGTCCAATCAGAATAGGATTGCTTCGCAAAAAACAAGAAGAAAAACAAAAGAGAGTAGACATTGATAAACAAAGATCAGCACGTCTAAAAGAAAATCGTACGGGGCAGCCTTTGCCTCTGTCCTCAGGAAAAATACCCCATTGAGTAAAAATCCAATAAACCCAATTCCAAAAGAGTCCTCCAATGGCCCTTCTAGTATGGCAAGTACAATTACCAAAGAATGTTTTAATTCATTTGGGAAAAATTTACCAAATCTCTTAAAAGATCAAATACAAATTTCAGAAGATTAGTATGGCTGAAGGTAAACCTACTGCCATACTTAGCCTTTTGATGCACATTAAAGGTTATGAATGTTGAGGTGTATTTTTCTCAATGTCAATTCTATAGTGTCTATTGAGAGAAGACACTATCTTAAAATGTTCATACTCAGACACAAACTGGACGTATTACTACTAGCGGAACATAAACTGTCTCTTAAACATAGAGTTGATTTTGAGGGATATACTCTTCATAAACAATGCCGGAAAAACAGCTCAGGAGAGGGAACAGCTATGTTGGTAAGAAATAATTTAAAATCAGAAAGAATTAAGATAAATACGGGTGAAATTTTGTCTTGTGGTATCAAATTATTCAGATCTGATGGAACATTTATTGTTATTGTTATCATAGTCCAACCACAGAATTTCGAATCTCTAGTCTTGATAACATCGCTAATTTTGGCGCAACCAATGATGTGCTTATTGGTTGCGATCTGAATGCGAAACATCAAAGTAAGAGGGGGAGGGGGAGGGGTGGAGAAACCAAAAATAGACGTGGTCTTGAACTACATGACTACATACTTAATAGCCCAATTTTAACAGTATGTCCGACTGAGGGTCCCACAAGGCCCAATTTAATAAATGATTCATACATTGATTATTTTATTGCAAAATCTGGTATTATCTCTGAAAACCAAAATTGGCTTCCTACCTATGATTTTGAGTCTGACCATAAAGCTGTAGAATTTAATATACCCTTTCACAACATACAAGCTGCTTAGAGAAATATATATTATAACTATAATAAAATGAATATAAATAGATTCCAAAGAAAATTGGAATACGGTCTTAGGGAACATGCTACTAGGGACAGAAATACTACTAAGGAGGAAATAGATTCAAGAAGAAGATGATACATCTCCTGACTCCTTTTCAAGTCTCATAAATGAGGCAGTTGAAAGGGTTGAAGATGCGACGCCTTTGGTGGAATTTTGCATTGATTTCGCGGCTGGTGGGTCAGCGGTTTATAATACAGCCTGCTGGCATGAAGGTGGTTTTGTTGATCCCTCAAAAGTCGGGACAGCAATGATGAAAAAACCCTCAATAAAGTCTTGTGGAATCGACGAGATTCCAGATGTGGCACTGAAAAGAGCGGGAAATGCCATGCAAGTATTAATCACAATATTTTTTAACCACTGCCTAAATATCGGTTATTTTATAAAAGCGTGGAAAAATGCTTTGGTTATTTCGATTCAGAAACCAAATTCAGACAAAAAACTTTGCGGTAATTATAGACCCATTTCTCTCCTGTCTCCATTTAGTAAATTGTTTGAATATTTTCTTTTGGAAAAAATTAAAACTATTATTGAAGACAGAAATATCTTAAAAAATTTCCAATTTGGCTTCAGATCAAATCATTCTACTACACATGCATTAGCTGCATTTACGAACTACGTTACGGATGGGTACAGGAGAAAAATGGGCACAATGGCTGTAGGCAAAGGCTTTTGACACCGTGTGGCAGAATGGTGTAATATGTAAATATGTAGAATGATTGCGGGTTTTCTGAGGGAAAGGACGTATAGGGTTAAAGTTGGTGACTGTATGTCTGTACAACGATTGGTTCAAGCAGGTGTTCCACAAGGATCCTGTACAACATCTTCATTAGTGACATCCCTTCGTGACGATGTGTTATTGGCATTGCGAGGGCGTTTTGGACACACGTTAGAGCGAAAATTAAGTATTTACATGAACAAGATAAAATATTTAGGAGTTGTCTACAACAAAAACTTTGACTTTTGTAGGCACATAGATCACGTCCTAAATAAAGCTAAAAAACTTTATATGGCTTATACTAAAATCTTTAGTATTAGAAATGGGATCACATCCCAAATCAAGCTCCTAATATATCGCCAGATAATAAGGCCTACAATCCCTTATTCCTTCCCTGCTTGGGCAGATATATCATCTGCACAAATGGAAAGGATAAGACGATTTGAAAGAAAAATTCTCGTTTAGGCGCTGGCCCTAAAACCCATCGTTAATGACAATAGGGAATTTAGACATCCAGCCAGTAAATCAATATATGATGCCATAACGTTTCAAAGAATAGACGTTTTTATGGTCAACCTAGCCATTAAATTTCTAGACAAATGCCAAACGAATGAAAACAATATTATAAGAAACTTCATTGATAATGTCGAAAATATAGATGTTTTGCTAAGACGAAAACACTTACCACAGTTGCTTTATTGAAGTTGCCGATAATAAACTTATTTATTACCACAGGAGATATATTCAACCTGCACTAAATCCAGTATATATAATGTACCAGTAATTATGTAAATATTGTATATAGTTAGTTTTAAGTTTAGATATTAAGTATTTTAGTTGTAAGATAATATAAATATATAAACATTAGCCCTTTTTTAATTTTTTTGGGCAAAACAAAAACAAATTATTAACTTAAATGTAAAAGAATTGAATTCTAAACATATATATGCAGAAACAAAAATTATTTACGGTAGACTCTAAAACGTTTATAATTAAATACTTAGAGTAACGGAATATATTACTATCACATACTTTAGCATTGAGCATTTATGTAAACCAAGAAAATCAATTAAATAAATGGTTATCTTAAAACTGCAAAACTGCTGTTTTGTTTATCATTTGTGAACAGTGTTAAAACTGTTTGCGTGATTCAAAAAAGTAATAAGTGAAAATGCCGACACCGACATCGGTATCTCCTCCAAGGCCATGAGCATCATGAACAGTTTCGACAACGAAATCTTCGAACGTACTGCCGCCGAAGCCTCTCGTTTGGCCCACTACAACAAGCGCTCGACCATCACCAGTCGGGAAATCCAGACCGCCGTCCGTCTATTGTTGCCCGGTGAATTGGCTAAGCACGCCGTCAGTGAAGGTACCAAGGCTGTTACAAAATACACCAGCTCCAAGTAAATGTCTTGATATTTTTCATTTTGCGTAGAAATACTACTACCTTAAAAGTCCCTTTTCTGGGCCACAAAAAACATTTCAAAAGAGATCATATTTTTGTTGAAACTACAAATTATCATTATTTAGTAATAAACGAATAAAATTCCATAGGAAATATATTTTTCTATATACTTTGCATGCTTGTGTTCTATGCTTGCTTGTGCGATATGCTATAACAGCCATCGTCGTCGTATATGTGTGCGTGTGTTAGTGGTGATTTGCCTTGCCGTCGTTGATCAACATCGAATGGGCACGATGTATGTGTGAGCATTTTGTTTCAGCACAACGGCAAAGCAACGAAATATACGGTTTAGGTAGAAATTTTCAATGGAAAAAATGTATTGATGGAAAATGTAAATATTTCGCCAAAATGTCATTTTTGGATGAAATTTGTGAAATTTAACAGAGAATATGAAAATGGCAAATTTTTCAAAATTAAGTAGAAATTATAAAATGACCAAATTATAGGGATTTTCGAGAATTATGACCTATGGGTAATTAGGAAAAATTTTAAATATTTTATTATCTTTTATGACCTGGGTTAAAAAATAATCCAGTGGTGTCCACGATTATATTGGCTCAATAAAATTACCTAATAAGAACAGTAATCAGCAAAAGTAATTTTTTCCCAAAATAAAACACGTGCATAAATTTTTATTTTAGGTAACAAAAATATACGATAGCTGTTGAAAATAAATATTTGTCTCTTTTTTAATTAAATTTGTAACCCTGAAAAGGGCTGTTAGATAGTATGTTTTCGAATATCGAAAAAACTAATCTTTCTAAGAAAAATTAATTCTTGGCGGCGGCTTTCTTAGCAGCTGGCTTCTTTGTTGCTACAGCCTTTTTGGCAGATGCTTTGGCGGCGGTCTTTGTTGGTTTAGCTTTAACTGTACCGGTTTTCTTGGCAGCCTTTGCCTTTGTTTTGTCGGCCTTCTTCTTTTCAGCGGTCTTCTTGGCGGCAGAGGGTTTTTTGGCAGCTGCCTTTTTCTCACCAGCGGACATTTTAGGGCGGCAGCCTTCTTCTTTTCGTCAACAGCGGCTGGGGCCTTCTTCTTCTTTTCAACCATCACTTTTCAACAGTCTTGGCTTTGGGTTCCTTGGAGGCCGAAGAAGACAATTTAAATGAAACAGAAGCACCCTTAACTTTAGTTTGGATCAATTTTCCACTGGCAACGACACCTTTCAAGTACTTCTTGATGAAGGGGCCAATTTTTGGGCATCTACTTTGTAGGTGCTGGCCAAGTATTTCTCGATGGCGGGCAATGATGAACCTCCACGTTCCTTAAGGCTCTTGATGGCGGCATCAACCATTTGCTCGGTTGGAGGGTGCGTAGGGGCAGCTGATGGCTTCTTTGCTTTGGCAGCGGCATTTTTGGGGCATTTTTCTCAACAGCGGCAACTGGGGAGGCGGTGGCTTCAACAACTGCGGCGTCAGACATGGTTATTCACTGTTTGGTTTATATTTCACTGTTAACACAAATACACTCACAAATTTATGTATACTATTATTTTTTTTAGCGGCGGTTGCTTTAAATTTATTGATTCCAAAATCCATAAACAATATTTCAATAACTTACGTCTAACAAAAGGTCTTAATATTACTTAGCATATTTGTATTTTTCTAAGTCTATGTCTATTATACATATATATGTTGTAATAATAAATATTTACAAAAGAAAAGAGCGCTTCATCGTTTACTGATCGGTTTGGTAAACGGTGTTGATAATATCGAAGGATTTATACCTTCTGTGATAGAATTGTAGATTATTGTCAATGTAAAGGAGACCTTCTCGGTTCAAAGTGCCAAGGCTACTAGGAGCATGGTAGTTTGATTCGACAAGCTGTTCTATTCTACTAAACTCTCACTTATTATATTATTATTCAAGAAACGTGCATTTTCTAGGAATTTTAAAGAAGATTTCACTAAAAATACATCTATTCCGCCAAAATGGGGTGTTTATGTACACTTCACTGTTATGAGGCTGCTTCCATATCCCGTTTTCGTCCATTTAGGGCCTCATACCAAGACAAGATCTTAAAATCATTCTTTCCCATTGTCGAATTCTTTCCATTTGATGGGAAGAAATGCCGAACCATACGGAAATTGCGTACGAAATTATTGGTCTAATGATTTGTTTATATATCAATAATTTAACCTCTTGATTTCAGTCGCCTCTTGACTGTGACACCATTCAAACGTCGTTCTGATACGTGAATTGAATTTAAAATGAGTTCATCATCCAAGTCAGCAATTTTTGAATTAGATAAGACCAAATTGTTTAAAAACATTTCTGTTGGTTCAAAATTCTTATTAATTAAAAGAATAAACAGTGAAGAAACATTAATTAATGTTTCTCAATTTTTAATAAAAAAAAGTGATTGACGGTGTTTGTGGAGAAGTAGAGATGTGCAAAAAACTCCGCAATGGAGAACTTCTTGTAAAAACAAAAAATGCTACTCAGGCCACAAAGCTCATACAACTTGTCTCTTTTTCTACCGAAATAAGAGTAGAAGAAAAAGAGCATGATCGCCTTAACTGCAGCAAAGGTGTAATTTATAACAACGAACTTAGAGGAATCCCTGAAAGTGAAATCCTAACCGAACTAAAACAACAAAATGTAATTGAAGTACAAAAAATAAAGAAAAATGTAAATGATTCACCCGTTGAGACTGGACTAATAATATTAACATTCTCCTCCCTCAACTTGCCAGACAGTATTAACATTGGTTACGAAAATACTCTAATTCGGTCCATATATACCAATGCCATTATTATGTCGCAAGTGTTTTCAATATGGACATACAACAAAACTATGCCGCAACAACAAGATATGCATAAACTGCGGTGAAGAAGAACATTTGAACGACGATGGACTTTGTGAAAAAACAACCAAATGTATAAACTGCACCGAAGAGAACCGAAGCGATTACAATCACTTCGTTCTCAATAAAAAATGTCCCGTCTTTCTCAAGTTTAAAGAAAATCAAACCATAAAAACAAAGAAAAGGTGGATAACAAAATTGCAATACAAAAATATAAGCAGCGCCATCCAAACGACAACTCATTTGCAAAAACAATTCGCACAGTCGTCAAATATGGTGAAGTTCAACAAACAGAAACAAGCAACAAACCAGCAAAGAAAAAAGAAGAAAGTAAAATAAATGAACGTCCTACAACATCAGCAGCCATGAATAGGAAAAAAACAACGACTGTCACTATTCTCCCAAAGAATACCTCTAAGCGCACGAGAAATGAATTGAGAACCAAAACGACTCCAACTAAAACAACAAAAAATTATGCACAAACAATACGGAAAGCGAAGGAATGGATAGTGATATTTAAAACATCTACAAGGTAATACTCAAAAAAATACTTCAATGCACTTTTGCTACCTTTCTCTTATTATATGCTATTTTTTTCTCTTTTTTCCGTAACATACTCTTATGGGTTTAATAATTATTCAATGGAATATTAAAGGCTACCTTAACAACTATAATGAGCTGCAAGTTTTAATAAAGAAGCATAGTCCAAATGTAATATGTTTGCAAGAAACTCACTTCAAAACAACTATTAACATTCCAATACCTACTAATTTCTCTTTATATAATTCAAAAAATTCAGCGATACTAATTCATAATTCAATTCAACATGAATTTTTTGACAATATGGATACAGTAGTTGTGAAAATCATTACAAGACAAACATTCTACTTATATTCTACTTATTTAAACCCTTCAAGGTCATTCAAATTGAACGATCTTGAAAATCTTTTCACACTAACGAATCACATACTTATTGCAGGTGATATGAATACTTGGCATCCCCTTTGGAGCTCTAAAACCAGCAATTCTAGAGTAAACACATTAGCAAAATTCATAACTCAGTCTAACTTAATGATTTTAAATAATGCTTCACCAACACATTTCTCTACACATAAAACATTTATGAACATTGATATTACATTAATTTCACCAATTTTATCAATGTACGCTAGTTGGAAAATCGAAAGCGACCTCTATGGAAGCGATCACTTTCCTATAATTACAACTCTCTTTTCACAAAACTATAATATACATCAACATCGACTCAAACCGCCTTTTAATACCTAGAAAGCCAACTGGAACCGTTATTTATATGTGGCCGAAAAATTATGTAACGAAAAGCCATATAGTAGCAATATAAATAAAGAAACAGCGAACATTCAAACAATTATTATACAATCAGCTAATGAGTCAATACCCCAGATCAAAATTCCGTCTAATAAACGAACTGTTCCCTGGTGGAACAGTAAACTAGAAGAACTCAAGCGAACGAGAAACAGACTCCTAAATGTTTTCAGAAGAAATATCACAAATATTAACCTTATCAATTATCGAAAAGCTAATGCTATTTACAAGAGCGATTTAAAGCTTGCCAAACAACAATCTGTAGAAAACTTTACTTCTGAAATTAGTAATCTTAGCACAACAGAAACAATTTGGAACAATATCCGCAGATTTTGTGGTATAAACGTTAAAACATCTATGCATTGCATTTCGTATATCAATGGTGACAAAATTTTTGACCCTTTACAAATTGCAAACCGTTTCTGTGTTTTTTGGTCTACTTTGTCTGAAGATAGTAACTTCCCTGATGTATTTCAATACCATAAGAAAGAATATTCTCAAAATCCCAGATTTCTAGTTCCGAACAAATATGCCAGCTCTCTAGAAAACGACATAACTCTATTTGAATTTAAATGTTCTCTCAATCAACTCAAAGGCACAACTCCAGGTTTTGATAGAATGTACTATCAAATGATTAAGAACCTCGGTAATAAATCAAAAGAGCGTCTTGTCTTGCTATATAATAACATTCTTAATACTTATATTCCTCACATATACAAAAGCAGTCTCGTAATACTAATTCCAAATTCTGATAAAACGTCAGTTTTGGCATATAGGCCTATATCTCTTAATACCTGTTGTTCCAGACTACTCGATAAAATCATTGCTAAAAGATTATGGTGGTTTGTAACCGTTAACAAACTTCTTAGTTCTTTTCAATTTGGATACAAAAAGGATAAGTCAATTGCTGACCCATTAATCTTTTTAGACTATATGGTAGTCTCTTAAATGTAAAAAATACATTTCCCTCATATCTCTCGATTTTTCAAAAGCATTTGACAAGATTGGCGTTCATGCTATTCTCAGTCAACTTGAAGAATGGGACGTAGGACCAAAAATATACAATTATGTTAGGAACTATATGCATAATAGAAAGATAACAGTTAAAGTTAACTCTTATCTTTCAGACACACAACCCCTTTATAATGGAATCCTCCAAGGTTCGCCACTATCTGTAGTTTTATTTTTAGTTTCTTACAACAAACTTGCAAAAATATTAGAGTCTCAGAGTGAAATCAAATTTGTATCCTATGCTGATGATTTCATAATAGTTAGAAACTTGTCTAACCAGAAAATTTCGACACTCAATGTTGGCCATTTTTTTTTTAATTTTCAGGTGCTCAACTTTCACTAGAAAAATGTAAACACTTAAACATATGCCATAAGCGAAACTGTCGTCCAGAACTTATAAATAATAATCACTCTATACCCTCTGTAGAGACTTTGAAAATTCTTGGCATTACTTTCAATAAAAAATACCTATGGAATTCTCATATTAATAATTTATGCCTCTCTCTCCAAAATAAACTTAATATAATAAAATGTTTATCCAACAGAAAATTTCAATGCAACACATTTACCTTGATCTCTGTTATTAATTCCACCATTGTATCTAAAATCAATTACGGTATTTTCCTATATGGTTACACAACAAAATCAAATTTAAATAAAATTAAAACCATTTTTAATTCCGCTGTAAAAACAGCTCTAGGAGCGCATCGAACAACTAGAATAACTAATATGTTATGGGAAGCAAATCTTAATACTATCGAAAGTTACAGAGACCTTTCAACAGCAAAATTCTTTAAAGCTATTCTACTAAATGACAATTCTCCTGTAATTAATCTTTTTAACAAAAGTGTGAAAAACAAAAGGTTCTTTAACATGGATTCATCTCTAAAACGCATAAAAAGTTTTTGCGATATATATAACATACCATACAACCGCAAAACAACATTATGTAATAAACCTTTTTGTCAGTATTACCCATACCCCATAGATTTTTCTCTTTGTAAGTATAACAAAGAAAATACAAACATCGAAATTTATTCCAATGAATTTTACAATATACAAGAAAAATATAGAGAATATAAATTTGTATACACCGATGGATCAAAATCTCAAAGAGGCATCAGCTACAGTGTTGTAAAAGAAGATACCATCATAAAACACTCGATTTTGCCAGAATATTCGTCCGTTTTTACCGCAGAAATAATAGCCATTTATGAGGCAATTAATTATACCAAATATTTAAAAGGTAAATTTGCCATTTTATCTGACTCTTTGTCAGCATTAGATTGTATTGCTAATCCTTATAATAACAACATCTATGCATCGTTGATAAGGGACATTATCAACTATGAAAAACATTTACTAGTCTGGGTCCCGGGACACTCCAACATAAAAGGTAATGAGTTCGCAGATTTAGTTGAAAAGGAAGCTTTCAATTTTCCACTTACTACTACGGATAATTTAAATTTAAAAGATATGAAGAATTTTGTTAAAACAAAGTTTTACTGTAAAAGAAGTTCTCTATGGAACAATTGCTCCGACTGGTATAAATCCATAAGCAATAACAAAACAAATATCAAAACATATATTCACAATAATAAACTACTGTCAAGACGCGACCAAATAAAAATCATTTGCCTAAGGTTAGGACATTCTACCGCAACGCACGACCATATCATTAACAAAGACATACAAAAGGAATGCACTTTCTGCAAATCTACCACATTTGATATGAATCACCTATTGTCAAATTGTCAACATGTCAAACAATATACAAAATCACTTTTCCCCAATATTAATTTAATTGATACATTAAAAAACCCTGATACCACAAAACTTGTGGAGGTAATACACATTTTAAAAAGAAGCAACCTTTATAATTACATTTAAAATAAATTAGTAATCATTCAGTATACTCAATTCTTCTATTATATAAGACAAACTGCCATACATCGCTATATATAAACTTGTTTAAATTTTATTCTATAAAAACTATTATATTTGTATATAATCCTTTTAGCTTAAGGCCTCAGCAGCTACAGCTACTACAATTTATTACATTTGTAATCTAACTTATAAATATAATTGTTAATAAATAAATAAATAACCTCTTGATTTAGACCACCAGATTGCCAGATTATCCGCTGATAAGCCCAAAACATTTTCTTTGCCTTCGCTAAAACAAAGTCTACATGTTTTATGAAGTCAAATTTGGAGTGAAATATTACTCCCAAGTATTTAATTTGGTTAGAAACCCTAATTCTTGTCCCGAGATTGTGAGTACTGCCTCAAACCCTCTGGAGCTGGGGAAAAGATTTTTTTAGACCTTCAAACACAATTCCTTCATATTTATTGACGTTAAGGCTCAATTTCCATGTTTCAAAAAAGGCTGATAAACGTCCTAAATACTCATTTTTACGTATGTTTGTGTTCTCCGTATGCGCACTAGAAGCTGCTACAAGAATGTCATCAGCATATATGAGCAGCAGGTCACCCACAGGGGGTTTGTTAGCGGCGGGCTAAAGTGTAGGTACATCGAAAAGAGGAGACGTTCATAGTAGTCAATAGGTAAATTTTTCGAAAGATTGTGTGGAAGCGTGTTTAATTTTTTACAAAAGTTTTCGGAGAAATTAAATTTTCCTGGAGAAGCTTTGATAATTTTCACTAAAAATGTTTTATACCTTTGGTGTAATTATTACTTGCCGTTTGTGAATTATAAACGTTTATCTTGGCAGATTATAAAAATGTAATCACAAATTTCCAACTAAAATTTAATTGAATTTTTTATTGAAAATTTATTGAAAATTCTTTCTGAAAATGTAGCCTGATATGTTTACTTTAGGATCAAAGAAAAATATCGATGAAATTTCATATTTTACTATGTGAAAAAATTGAAATTATTATGTGGTCTATGACAGCAGAAATCCCCTTATTGGCATAATTTCAATGAAGAAATGTTTTTCTTGAAATAAATTTGAAAGCACAATTCTTAATAAGTTTTATAAAAAATTCTTAAAAAACATTTCGGAATTTGTATATTTACATCAAAATATAATATTATTCACAAAAAGTCATAATTTACGGGGAAATGTTACAAAATCTCCTGAATATTCACACTACCAATGTACAGGCATTCAGTGACAAACGGTTATGTATTTTCATTTTGCAATATTTTTTATGAAATTTAACATAATTTTTTCTAATTTTTTTTAAAAGCAGTGTTAAAAGCCATTTTCTACGTTATTTTGTCAAATTTTTGTTAATTTATGAAAAAAATATTCCCAAAACGAAATTCCTCTTTACAGGCAAATATCACCTAGAACACTTGCAAATGTCATGAAATCAATTGCGTTTTAAATAATTGTCTTTCAATCAACTTCAAAGGTAGATATTAGTGGTATTTTTTTATAATACTTTTAATTATTTTTCACAACAAAATTCCCAACAAATCAATTATTTTCTTCTTCAATTCTTGAAAATTACTAATTACTACTACTTCTTCTCTAAATACATCGGGCAAATCTCTTAAAATGCGTATAAAACATTGATGCTGAAAAGGAAAAAAAAAACATAATTCATACATCATTCCTGAAAAAAATAAATAGGTGGGGCAACATTTTATCTGGAAATTTTTAAAATTTACATGAAATAATTCGTAGAAATTAAAGGCAGAGAATTTTTTCCCGCTAAATTAAATAGTCCACAACAGAAAAAAATGATCGAAGGAGCATAAAATGAGAGAAGTAGACAAATTTCGCACCAAAAATTATGAAGGGAGCAATTTTTGTTTAACGGGAAAAGGAAAAAACAAAATGGACAAAAAATCCCGTTAGGAAAATGTGTGTGGTGGTTGCTTTTATGAGTCATAGTATATTTTAGGAAGGGAGTACAAAAAAGATAATAATTTTGCAAATTAAAATAAATTATCAATATGGATAGTTGAAAAATTAAAATAAAATTAAAAATATTAAAATATTCGATCAAAAAAACAAAAAAACAGTTTTTAAAAATCATCAACGAAACAAAAACAACAGCAAAAAATATATCTTTGTTTTAAAAAATGTTCATAATTGTTGAAAAATAATCAAGGCCCTAAATTCTTTTTATTTATTTCAAAAAAAATACTAAAATTATAGATTGAGTAAAAAAATATCTCTTTTTCATAAAATATTTGTGGTCCTGAAAAGGACTGATTTTTTTGTTGTAAAATTGTTGCTTTTAAAACGTCAAGAATTTAAGCACGTTCTCCACGAATACGTCTGGCCAATTGGATATCCTTAGGCATGATGGTGACACGCTTAGCATGGATGGTGCACAAGTTAGTATCAACCAAGTAGGCTTCGTTGGCTTCTTGCAAGGCCATAACAGCAGAGCTCTGGAAACGCAAGTCGGTTTTAAAATCTTGAGCGATTTCACGAACCAAACGTTGGAAGGGCAATTTGCGTATTAACAATTCAGTACTCTTTCATAGCAACTGTACCAGGACGGAAACCATGAGGCTTCTTAACACCGCCGGTGGCTAGGGCACTCTTACGGGCAGCTTTGGTAGCTAATTTTTTACGGGGAGCCTTTCCACCATTTTTCACTTCACTAGAGATATGCACACGAACAATTCAATTCAATTTTGACAAAGGTCACGTTTATTTGGGTATACATCTTACATGCTAACAGTAGTGACTTACTGTACTAAAAACTTAAAAAATAATTATAGCTATTCGCTACATACTACTTAAGTTACAAAAATTGCTGTGGTCTATCCATCAGCACACTATCAAACAAAAGAACAAATAAACTCAAAATTTACATAAAGGCCCCAAAAAATCCAAAAATAAAAAATGGGCGAAATCGACTAATTATATAACTTAAAACTAAAACTTAAATTTAAAACTTAAAACTAAATTCTACAAACTACAATATATACAATTACTGTGTACTGCTGTTCACAGTATTCACCACATCAAGGATGTTGTAACGCCGATGGTAGAAACGAAGCTCACCATCGACGTACAACAATCCTTCCTCATCTAGCCTTTTTAAGGCACCCGGGGTAGGTACATTGCAGTCCTCAGTACATCCACGTACAGGCTGCATTGCAGAGCGTTCCCCACAGTACTGTTATTCAGTCCTTCCGTCTTGTCTAAGAATTCCAGTGCTCCTGAGACCAGGACCCTGTCAATTCTTTCCCCACCTGCCCTGTCATATATGGCCCTATTAGAGGTCCTCCTGACAGTTCCATCCTGGTTAAATGTTAGTTCTCTCATGCCTAAACAAGAATCCAGGACACTACGCTCCCACCTCCTAAGCCTCTCCATCTGGCTGGACGAGATGCCAAACCAGACAGGAAAAGCGTAGGCAACAATAGGTCGCATTATTTGCCGATATAACAGCAACTTAACTTCGGGAGTTAAGCCATCCCGCATCTTCATCAGCCCTTGATAGCTGAAGAAGACCTCCCTCGCTCTGTCCAAAATAAAATCTATATGTCCATTGAAGTCAAAATTCTTTTGAAAAATTACTCCCAGGTATCTTATCCTCTGCTTTATTTCCACAGTATGAGGTCCAACTTTCACGAACGGATGGTACCCTGTAAAACTTGGACGAACATATTGAGTTTTCCCGGTAAATACAATTGCCGAGCATTTGTCCCCATTTAGCTTGAGGCCCCATATGGTAAAAAACCTATATAAGACCTCAAGATAAATGTCCAGACGTGCTTCCGCTATACGAAGTAATGGGGCCGTATACGCCACAAGCACATCATCAGCATATGATAATGCTATCCCTCCACGTGGAGGTGTAGGCATGTCACTGACATAGATGTTAAACAACATCGGCCCTAGGAGGGAGCCCTGGGGCACGCCAGTCAGTACAGGTCTGCGACTAGATAGTCGCTCACCTACCCTAACTCTGAAATACCTATCAGACAGAAAACTTCCTACTAATCTCACACTTTGGTGATCAAATTCAAACCGTTGCTTTTTAAACAATAAACCTTGATGCCATACGGTATCAAAGGCTTTAGAAAGATCAAGTCCAACTGCAATAGTGCCATGTCTATTGTTAAGACCTGAAACCACATAGGATGAGAGAGCAGTTAGGGCATGGACAGTGGATAGGCCTGCCCTAAACCCGAACTGGTTGTCCTTCAACACCCTTCTATCCTCTACGAGTTTATTTAAACTTTCCAAAATGAAAGACTCGAAGAGTTTACCGAAGGCCAATAAAAGTGATATCGGCCTATAGCTGCTACATTGTCCCAGAGGGGAACTCCTCTTATGGGAACCAATATAGCCTCTTTCCATGCCCTGGGAAATTAGCCCAGGTTCAGAGAGTGATTAAATAACACTGCCAGGAACGTGAAAATTACCTCTCCCGCCTTTTTAACACGGTATCAGGTATACTGTCCAAACCGCAGGGTTTAGGTGCTGGCCTATGGGCGATTGCCCTACCCACACAACCGGCGCGAAGAAAACCACCCTCGTTCTAACGAGTGGCGTTTTCAACAATAGCCCCATCTGCAGTAAATGTATCGCCGAAATTTACCATGGGGGACCGACCGCTGATCCCCACGGTAGCTCGAGTAACTGAGCTACGGAGGGCATCATGTTCCCCACGAAACCTGAGAAATTAGCACTCGGTCCTCCCATGACCGGCGAAGCACCCTGCACATGGTCTGCCAAGGCTTCAGCCTTTTCACCGTCATCCGTAATAAGTCGACCTGTATTGTCCACTAACTGACTTACAGGTTCTCTAGTATCCAGTCCTGCTACCCTTTTGACTTTGTCAAAAGTTTTCCCATCCACTCGTATTCTCCCTAAATAAGTTTTGAGTCTCTCCTGTTCGAAGATTCGAACAGAGTCCTCAATTATGCGATCCAAATTTCTGATATCCGCTCTAAGAGCAGGAAATCTATCTGGATCCCCAGATCTTCGGAGAGTGCGGCATAGCCTGCGACACTCGCGAATAAAGCCCAAAATTCTCGGAGGAAGATCTCCAAGAGTTTTAGGCCTGACTCTCTGTTGAGGTACAGAGGTCTCTATAGCATTGCGGAAAACCTCACCTAGATTTTCCACACACCTATCTACCTCGTCTATTAAAGCATTTCTGTTAGATGGTAGTGTGCACTCATCTAGCCTTAACCTAAGCTGCCGCCTAAATCGTCCTATATTCATGCGATTGATTTCAGAAATTTCTGTCCTTCATTTCTCGCCAGACCCCCCAAATTTAATTGAATTTGAATTGCCCTGTGATCCGATTCAAAATCAAATGCCATAGAAATATTTCCGCCACCAAACAGAGGGAGTCCTGGTGTACGCAGAAATAAATCTATATATGAGGCAGATGTCGCAGTCTCCCTAGTCGGAATATCCGACCTTATTACGTCAAAGTCTAGGCAGTCCTGTAAAAGTCTGTCTAAAACTAGTCCACTGCAGTTTCTCACGTTACGAAATGTGATTCGCGTTTAGGTCGGTTCCGATCAAAACTTTCCCAGAGTTATATAGGTCAAAAACCTGCAAAATGTCTACGGACCATAGTGTCTCATTGGGTGCGAGGTACATTGAGACGAAAGCTACAGTGGAGCCATCGTCCTTCCATACCCTCACCGCACAGGACTATATATGTCCGGTTGAGAGTGGTATTCGATCACAGCGAATACCATCTCGAATAGCAAACGCGGTACCACCCCCGCGTTGCCCCCCTTCACGATACTGGAGAAAAACCCTATGGCCCTCTAAACTAAAATTATGAGAAGGGTTGAGCTTATGCTCGGCCAAAAGGAGTACATCCGGCTTCCTCTCCTCAACTAACAACTTCAAATAGTGTCTTTTTGATAATGAAATCAAAGAGTTCACATTGATAAAAACTACTTTAAAACTGGACATTTCCAGCAATGCATAGCAACCAGGCACACATGGCGGCGTCTATGCCTGAAGATGCCATTATTTTTTGGAAGATAGGACCAAATGTCCTAGCCTTCATTTTTGAAAAAAGACCGTTCCAAAAAACAATATTCTCAGACTGAGAAATAACCTCTTTTTGGGGAGGTCGATTGCTAGAACGTGGGCCGTTACTAGCTGGGACTTGTTGAGGGGCCGATTTTGCACGGTCACCTGCGACACCAGCATATGTCATACTGGAGCCAATGACAGCAATTCGTAAAGAACGTGCCTCATTTTCGGACTGTATGTCGGCCTTGGCTTTAGCCTTGCGGGCTAAGATTGCCAGACCTAAGGGACAATCTTTAGCCGAAGCAGGGTGGCCGTATTTGCCACAGTTGACACAGTAGCAAGGCTGTGCCACTTTTTTCACTACCTCCCCGGTACTTGGGTCGGTATATTCAACTAGGGTGTCTTGTCCCTTTGAAGGAATAGGACACTCCTTTGGACCATGGTTGCCATTGCACTTATTGCAGCGCTTTGGCAAGGTGCAATTGGTCGCGATGTGGTCGTGGCCTTGGCAGTTAAAACATTGCTGCATTCCACGACCTTTGTCCTTACGGACCTTGACGTTGCAGTCGAAGATCATTTTGAGGTTATACAATCCCAAAATGTCCGAACTTTTGCTGACACTTGATTGAAAACTCACCTGGACGAAGATGCTGTCTGAGGATGCCCGCCAACTCCGGAACGCCAGCTTCAAAAACTTTAAATGACGGCATGTTTTTCCTGGCACAATTTGCTTGAGTTTGCTGCTTTGCCTTTGCAGCAGCGGGAACGGTCGTCGCAGCAACAGCGGGAACCACCTTGGCAGCAACGGCGGGAACGGGCTTTGCAGCAACGGCAATACTAACGCCACTTTTCTGTTGTGGCGACTTCTTTTCCTCAGCTTCCTTCAGGACATATCGTATTTTCGGCACTGCACCTTTGGACGTGTCCTTCTTCTTCTTTACCTCTGTCGCCGGCGGTGCGACCTCCATCTCGTCATCCGCCATACCGAGTTCTTCGGCTGCCTCGGCAGCCAATACGGTCTCCTTGCTGGATTTACTTAGGGTTTGATTGGCAGCAGCCAGCTCTGCTGTCATGCACTTCTTTTCTTCCTCAAGTCGGGTAATACTGGGTATATTGTCATAGGCGGAATTGCCTATGTTGCAGTGCCAGCGCTTTTTTCGTGGCTGCTTTTGGACATCCGAGTTTATGGATTGTCCACCTTCGCTGGTTGCACCATCAGATGCAACATACTCGGCTTTGGGTGTAGCTGCCGTTTTTGGTTTGGCAAAAATACCCTCGTTGTTGTTTTTAGCCAATGGCCGCCGCAGCATTCAAATTTTTCGCCACCTCAATTTTAGCGCCAAATCCCAAATTGTTGATTTTGACGGTGTCAATAATTTTCGCCGTCGGCTTTGGGGTGCTGACGGTTTTGGGGTTTCCCGCAAGCACTGATGATCTGTGATCTCCTTCAACCACCACTGCTCGTTCTGTTGTGTTTTTACCTTGAAATCAGCAATTCTACAATTTTGCTGAATACTATTAGAATCTCAACTTTTTGAGAGACCAAAAATTAATTTGTCGATTTTTGCCATTTTCGACAAAAAATCACAAAATAATAAGAATAATAAGAACACACCAAACTCCACAAGGGCAGGTAATTTTTCTTACGACCAGTCACTTTTTCACTTTATTTTAGCACAACTCAGCTCTAAGCACGATATGCACACAAACACTGTTAACACTGTAATAACGTGGCCATCGCAACTAAAGCGAGTATTTATAGAAAATTGTGCTGTTTGCATCAACTTTTGGGGTTGATATGTTAGTGAATTCTTACCTATCGGTATACCAAATGTACACGCACACACAAAAGAGAACATACAATACTAACGGCAAATGTACACACACAAATATAACTGTGCATACTTTACTTGTGTGTTCAATAGTTGGAGAGAGCCTCAAATTTTGTATAAATACGAGTGGAATCTTCCGGAAAATACATCATTCATTCTGTGTTGTGTTCTTGAACAGTGCGGTTGTTAAGCGGAGAAAATTAAATTGTGCCTTTGTGATTGTATGTGTCAGTGTGTTTGAACTTGAAAAACAACCACCACAGTGCCCGTCGTTCTTCTGTGTGTTTGGCTCTCAATAGCTACTCCTATACCTCTGTCGACGAATACGAAGTTTGTTTGCCACTAGTGGGAACCACATATCACTATGCCGGCCGAGGGAGCCCTGACGATACCTGGTAACTCCATCTCTGTTATTGATGTGGCAATGCATAAGAAAGTTTGTGATATACAAAAGGTAGATGCTGTGAAAATCTTTTGTGAGCCTATTACAAAGGTCGATACTGTGAAAACCTTTTGTGAGCCTATAACAAAGGTCGATGCTGCAGAACTTTTTGTGAAGCTATGCCTAAGGCCGGTACTACAAAAAAAGTGTGTCCCTCTGTTAATGACACAAATACGCCGATGGATTGAGTGTCTGCTAAGATCATTCACAATAGCACCGAAATGACTGATGGTTCGGATATTGGTACAACGAGCGGCAGTTATCAAGTCATTATTTGGAACAAACAAAGAAAACGAAAGAAGAAGAGCAGTAACAGCATCAGCGATCCAACCTTTGAACCTTTGAAAACGAATGCATTGATTCAACAGCTCCAAAAAGATTTGTCAGGAGCTCACGAGGATAATCGTTCTTTGATGGCAAAACTTGACGCTGTCATCAAAACTCAGGAGGACACTGCGAGAAAATTAGCCTTAGCTCACGGTCGTGAAATGGCTTTTTATAGAACAATTGCCGACTAACAAGATAAGTTCGATGTTCAAATGGG
The DNA here is from genome assembly GCF_030504385.1 of Musca domestica. Taxonomy (NCBI): domain Eukaryota; kingdom Metazoa; phylum Arthropoda; class Insecta; order Diptera; family Muscidae; genus Musca; species Musca domestica. The sequence continues at coordinate 26,899,525 of NW_026712346.1, forward strand.
TGTTATACGACCTAAACACACTAACCCCACTAGTAAAATGCTAGGGATGGACATAGCTGAAAAATTGCCAGCCGTAGAAGATGCCAGTCTTCAGCAGAAGGAAGATTGGGCTGCCGAGGTAGCCGAAGACCTCGGTATGGCGATAGATGTTGCACACAAGACAGTTGATAACGGAGCTTCCTTAGGTGCAATCCCTAAACCAAAAACCCTGTCAAATGAAACTTTCCCTCAAATAAAGACGAAGAAGCAGCCTACCGCTAGGAATGGACCCACTAAAACAGATGTGGGTGCTAACTTGCCTACTCTGGATAAGAAGCAGCCAGCTGGCAGATCAATGCCAGCTTTTACCCTTTACGATGTAGGTGTTAAGAAAAATCCTCAACCAAAAATATCGATCAGGTGAGCTTTCTATAGTTTATATACGCCCATCTGTTCTCTCACTCAAGCTCAAGGGCCTTAAATTTATGAGGAAATTAGGTCTTTACTTGTTGAGCGTGGTTATAAATTCCACACTCGCATGCCGAAAGCTTTGTTGCCCTATATTTTGGTAATTGGCTGCTCATAGTATCAAAGCAATCGGATATAAAGAGCATGTACACGCTAAATAAAATTTTAGATTGCAATATTAAAATAAAGAAAGATAAAGGTCGTGACTTTATCATTTGTTTCAATTGCCAACGTCCGGGTCATGTCTCCAGCAATTGCACAATGACTCCTCGTTGCAATAAATGTTTTGATAGTCATCCCTCATATAAATGTCCCATTCCATCTAAGGATAATGAAGTTTTTGTAGATGACGTTGATCCCGTTACTGGGAATACTATTAAAACTCCTTTACACCCCGTTAGCTGCGTGAACTGCAAGGTAGTCGGTCACACTGCTTCCTCCCGCCAGTGCCCGCGGCGATTGGCGATTATTGCTCAAAAAGCTAAAAACAGAGCCGATGTTCAGGCTAAGATTGAGGCCCGCTCCCAATGTTTATCCCTCATCCACTCTGGGGTAACTTTTGCGGAGGCTTTTCAGTTCTTTGGTCAAGATTTTGGTAAAAAATGTGAAAAAGAAAAGAACTTTGGGCCTATTTTCACTGAAATTAAAAATAAAGCTGGTTTAGATGCGGCAATGTCCGCATGGCTTCTCTGTATAGCAGGGGATGTCCAATTTTGAAGTTGTATTTTTAAATTTCAACTCACTTGTCTCTTTATTCAAGCGACATTATCTCACGAACTTCATAAAAGAAAGAAACCCTGATGTTCTCTTGGTGGCCGAGCATAAGCTACGACCGACTCATAGATTTACCTTAATGGCTTCAAATGTTTTTTGCAATTCAGAGAAACTGGTGGTGGTGGCGGTACTGCGGTGTTTATCAAAGATAATTATCACTGCGATCGTATCGCCATCTCCATTGGTGAGATCGAATCTTGTATTATTCGAACTTCCAAAGAAGACGGTTCCACTGTTTTTTTAGCAGCCCTATATTGTCGACCCCAAAGTAGCTTTCAAGTTCCCGACCTACAACCCCTATTCGACCTAAGCTTAATGGGTGAAGTTATAATTGGAGGTGATCTTAACGCCAAATACCCTTCATGGGGAGGAATCGAAATTAATACCAGAGGTAGAGCCCTCGCATCGTAATTACTTGATTGTCCAAATCTTCATATATTTTCTTCTGAACATCCCTCAAGACCCAACGAAGGTTACGATTCATTTATTCATATATTGTCGACCCCAAAGTAGCTTTCAAGTTCCCGACCTACAACCCCTATTCGACCTAAGCTTAATGGGTGAAGTTATAATTGGAGGTGATCTTAACGCCAAATACCCTTCATGGGGAGGAATCGAAATTAATACCAGAGGTAGAGCCCTCGCATCGTAATTACTTGATTGTCCAAATCTTCATATATTTTCTTCTGAACATCCCTCAAGACCCAACGAAGGTTACGATTCATTTATAGAAATTTTTAAACGGACTCCAGGACTGGCTTTGATTGATGACAACACAAGGGCTACAACCCTAGATTTTGAGTCTGACCACAAGGCATTGGAAATAGTACTCGACTTGGGTGGATTTAGGAAAAGGGAAACCAAAACCTCCTTTAATTTTGACAAAATTAACATAAACCGTTTCCAGGGAAGAGTAAGACAGGGGCTTGCTGAAATTTGTTTGCCTGTGAACAGAAATGTTTCACAGCAAGAGATCGATTCGACTGTTAGAAATCTAGAAATTGTGTTTAGAAACGCTATTGACGCTTCAGTCCCTAAAATGAAAGTTAAAAATTATACTCTAGGTGACCTTCCCCCAAGGATGATGAGCTTCATGCAAGAACGAAGAAGAATTTGCCGCTCCCTATGCAGGTCTATAGATCCCTCGCGTATAAACATCCTAAGGGCGGATGTTAGGAACCTAGACCGAATAATAGCAGACTCTATTCGCATCTTGGAACAAGAACGCTTTCATAACTTTCTAGAAGTCATTACAATAGATAACAGAACCTTTGGTAAAGTCAAAGCCGCGGCAGGTCTTTCTCACCGGGACCCTGTAGGAGAACTGTTGGACTCTGATGGAACGCTCATCGTCGAAGATAGCAGAGGTCTAAGCCGACCGTTTGCAGAACACTTTGGTGTCTACGGATAGACCTCTCGACTCCACTCTTCACAGTTTAGTTACTGACTCTGTGAGGGAAATGGATGACCAGTCTCCCGTGTAAACCTTTTCCAGTTCTCTTACAGCAGATGGTTCAGTTATTGATAACTTTCATAGATGGAGGCAAGCTGGATTTGTCTTACCCAGTTTCGTCGGCAAGGCTCTTGCGAACAGACCAGCCCGTAAGTCAAGTGGTTTAGATAGGATACCAGACACAGCCTTGAAAAAGGCAGGGGAAGTTCTATTTCGTTTCCTTTCTATTTTTTTAACCACTCACTAAATCTGGGATACTTTCCAAAAGCCTGGAAGGAGGCGATGGTTGTTCCCATACTTAAAAAGGGTTCCCCACCGCGTGACTGTGGTAGCTACCGTCCCATTTCTATGCTATCAGCATTCGGTAAGCTCTATGAATCGTTCGTGCTCAATAGACTTAAGAAATTGGTTTAAATTAAACAGTATGGATGCGATGCCCTTACATGCAGGCTAGTAGCGAGCTTTCTCCGAGACAGAAGCTTTAAGATGAAGGTTGGCGATCATCTTTCGACCACAAGACCAATCCGATCTGGTGTTCCACAGGGCTCCCTCCTGGGTCCTATGGTCTACAATATTTTTGTAAGCGACATGCCTGAACCCCCCGAGCGAGGCTTGCTTCTTCTTTATGCTGACGACGTCTTCCTAGCTATGTCTGGTCCGAGGGCTAGTCTGGATGCCAGACTTAACGCTTGGCTCGAGGACCTTCATAGATATTTCTCTATGTGGGGTCTTAAGCTGAATGTTGGAAAATGCAGTATTCGAGGCAAACCACGTGTAACTTATCCAAATTTTCGCTCTTTCTACCCTGTTTTAAAATTAGAAGAGTAAACCATACAGGTAAGGGATAAGATGAGGTATTTAGGGGTTATCTTATGCGAGAAGTTTGAATTTATAAGACATATTGACTTCATACTTGATCGAGCAAAGAATATATACTTTGCCTACCAAGGTGTCCTTAAACACAGTGGTGGCCTGTCTAAAAATATAAAACTACTCATCTATAAACAAGTAGTCAGACCTGTTATCTCCTACGCCTTTCCCATCTGGAGATGGAGAGACTTAGGAAATGGGAAAGATCTGTCCTAAACTACTGTTTGGGAATGAGGCCGACCGTGAGATGTGATGGGACTATTAGAAACCCATCATGTAGGGCAACATATGATGCGGCAAGTATAGAACGTATTGATCGTTTCCTCATGAGGGGGTCCCCGAACATTAGAATAGTTTGGTTGAGGATTCCCTACATTGTTCGTATGACACGGGGGCCATACGTTCTAAAAAACATCTTCGTCCCGGTTCCTTAGTAATATTATTTGACCAAGGTCTATTGCATAATGGAGAGGAGTTGTTTTCTACCACAGAAGGTATAATACCATGAATTTGGATGATACTGTATATTTAACTACACAGTAGATTTGTAAATATATCTTTAGTTCCATAGTTATAATATTTAGTTTTAGTCCCCAGTTATAAGTATTTCATTAATATAACCTGAATTTCGCCCTTTTTTATTTGATTTTTTTGGGGCGTTTTATGAATGATAATATAGATTTAAGAGAATTTTTCTGTAGCGTATAATAATACCCATACTTTAGTATATAGCGAATAGCCATACGTTTATTTAATAGTTGTTTAGTAGTAAGTCATGCTGTATAGTTTTAAGATTTCTAATCAATAAATATGGCCTTGAGGCAAAAAGCAAAATAAAAAGTGAAAAGTGCTCAGTGGAAAAGAAATTAAAAGTGTTTGGTGGCCATTACCGAGATAAAATTTGTTTCAAACCACTTTGTTTCAAACTTTGGCCACAAGAAAGCAAAGAAGCGTGAATTGTGTTTTGTCGTCGGCGTTTGATATTTTCGTTTGCCGTCGGAGAAGCAAAATTCTTTTCGAGTTGGCAGTTGGATTTGAATTGCTGACTGAATGGCTGGTGTTGGCAGTGCTGTAGTTGGTGACGGCGTTGCCAACCACGAATGTACCAAGGAGGGGTTTATCGTTTATAACAATGGCGATGGTAACGATATGGATAGTGCCTTGGATATTGCGCCAAGCACAAAACGCCTAGAAGCAGGCAATGGATTTGGAGACATTTCCTACGGACAAGCAATGTTGTCAGTATCGCCTAAGGCGAAAAAAGGCAAAAAACGCAAACACTGCAAATGCGACCGCGACCGCGACGACACATATGAGTCGATGAAGTTGGAAGCTGCTAATGCAGAATTTAAAAAGGCTCTCTCTACTATTGAGCAGAAATACATAGCCCTCCTTTCAGACTTCAATACTCTTAAGGAGAGGCAAGAAGAGAATGCCCGGGAATTCCAGGCAATGCTAAAAAGGGAAACTTCATATAAACGTGAAGTGAAACGATTGGTGAAGAAAAATTTCTTTAAAATCAGTGATGCCAATTTGGTACCACAAACAATTATTGAAGAGGCCACCATTGAGGTGGATACTGCTACCGCGCCGCTAGTGGTTACACCGCCAGTGCCACAGGCATCGATGGTAGCATGCCGTGCGCCATCACAGGTAGGAAAGAAGTCCATTCTACCTGGGGGAAGGAAGGAGGTTGCTGCGGCTTCATCAAAGACGACAAAGACCACCAAGGGAAAAGGTAGCAAAACAGTCACCCGTGATGCCGTTTCCAGCAAAGAAAATGGCGCTACACCAAAAGGGCCAGGTAAGTCGAAACTACCACCAGCTATTTCGGTATACAGCGCCAATGTTAAGGCACTGAATAACCTAGTGATTTCCAAACTAGGTCATGACAAGTTTACTATCTCATTAGTAAACAGAAAAATTTCCAACTTTCAAGTCCTGACATTGGAAGAACATCAGTCCGTCCGTGAACTATTGCTAGAACAAGGTATACATTTCTATACTTTGACACCAAAAGGACAAGCGATATACTCGGTTTTCATTGGAAAGTTGCCCGACTCGTATGATTTCCGAATGCTCGCGAGTGTCTAACACGCCTGAAGCTTTTTGAAAAATAGCTGAGGCAAGGCTACTGTAACGACACAGATTCCTCCGTTTGCTGAGATTAGCTCACGGTGGCCAGAGTTCGTCACAGAAATTTATTTCTGTCAGCGACGGGAGTAAGGAAAATACGACTCTCTATTAATATGGCATCACCCCCGTTTATTATTCTTCGTTTAAATTTATTTACAACCAGGATATCACACAGAGTCCTTGGAGTGATCTCGAATATTCGTCCGGCTCCGAGATAAGTGGACTCCTAGCAGCTTCCCCTGTTTCTTATCCCAGTGGCTTCGGCAACTCACTGGACTTGACCCAGGTGTTCTTGAGCGGCTTTGACAACTCGCTCTTTCCCCTTCCTGGTGGCTTTACTAACTCACTCAGGTATATCGTTGTCCTGGGCTTCTTTCGCTTCGGCGGTCGCGTTTTCAAGATCTTTGGTTTCACTTTACTCACCTGAAGTTGCAAAAATAGGCTGCTTCGTTGATCTAGACTCCTGTTGGCCTAGTGACTCTCAATCGACTGTCCCCCCTGCAACTTTCTACTTTCGTTTTATAATCCAGTGTCAACAACTACCGAAGTCCTTTAACCGTGTACGCAGGCGCATTGTTGCTAGTTGATTACAAGTTAGCCGCGCAATGCAGTCCCTACGACGTGCATTTTGTTGCTAGTTGTTTACATGTTAGCAACGCATTACAGTCCCTGCAACATGCGTTTTGTTGCTAAATGTTTACGCATCACAGTTCCAGAGACTTGCGTATTGTTGCTGGTTGTTTTTGAGCCAGTAACGCATTACCGATCCAACGACGTGCGTTTTGTTGGTAGTTGTTACAAACAAGCAACGCATTGCAGTCCCTAGTGGTGCAGCGGACAGTGGCAACAATCGAAAATAAAGGGAAATATAATTTTTCTTCCAATTAATCCAGAATTGCCATATATTTACTAAAAAAAAGGATTCATAAAATATAAATAATTTCCGCTTATTACCGGAACTAGACACGTTTGTGTGGCCGGAAACGAGCCTGTGACTTCCGATATCACACTTCCCCCTCTCCTCGGATTCATCGAAATCAACGGCTTTTGACGAAAACCTTCCCTTGTCGGTTAATCAGCAGTCTATAGGAGCGTCCACAGACTTCCACGATACGTTTGTACAGTTTACGAGGCACCCGTAACGCCATGCCCATCCGAATATGTCTCTGCAGTCCCACCTGAACCTCACTGGAAAATTCCTCTCGGCATGAAAACCGGCACCCTGAGTTTCTGACGTCGGGAACTACTACCACGCTACGCATTCTTCTCGGGTCCCCATCGCTACTAGAACCGCTACTAGAACCGCTTCTGTCCAACCAGCATACCTTGGTGACGTGCTAAGTTCGGCCTGGTACCCATTGTCCGTACCTTCCCTGACCTCGAGGTCGGAAATTATTTCGTTTCCCTGGGAATTATCCTCTGCCTACGAAGCTTCAGATTGTGAAACGATGCTAGTCGGTATCACTTCTGGGAGGGATTCTTCCTCAAGGGTGATTATTGAAGATCACGGGGACGTTATAGGTGCTGACAAGGATTCATGAGACATTACACTTGAAAGGGAGTCCTCGTCGAGGATGATAATCGACGATCCTGGCGACGTAATCTGCGGTGGCGTAGGGGGGTTTGCGGACCCATGTCTCGGCCTGGGAGGAGTGAGCTGGTCATCGGTATTTGGGACGAATGACCCGTTGACTGGAGGCCACATAAAACCAGATGTACCAGTCCCATTCGTTGCTTCATCGTAGAGAGTGTTTTTGGTAACCGCGGTTCCCGACATTGTATTATGTAGGCAGGACTATGCCCCGTGGTTTCCGATATACACGAATTCATGGCCAAGTTTATCTCTGGAAGAAATTCATCTCATTTATTATGCTGATTCTGACAGACCTGTGCCAGCATCGTCTTAAGGGTCCGGTTCGCCCTCTCCGTTGGGTTCTCCTGTGGACAGTAAGGTGCGGTGAACTGCTGTCGAACTCCAATTTCTCGAAGGTATCTTCCTAATTCGCGACCCGTAAATTGACTACCATTATCCGAGAGAAACACTTTAGGAGTACCGAACCTAGGCGGCTCGTAGTCTTCGGAACACCTCCAACAGATTTGCCAAGTGCTTGTCTAGATTTCTTCCGATCCCAATTATGTCATCCAGGTATGCAAACGCAAAAGGCTCCAAGAATGGTCCTATTACGCGATCTAAAACCCGCTGGAAGGTCGCTGGAGCTGAATACAGACCAAACGGCATTACTGGCATTGAAACAATCCTGTTCCTGCAACCGTAAATGCAGTGTACTTCTTGCTTTCCTCCTCCAAAGGAATCTGCCAGTATCCATCCTTAAGGTCAATGCTACTGGTGTAGTTTGCCTCTCGAAGTCGGTCCAAAATCGACTGGATTCGAGGTAGGGGATAGGCGTCGGGGTCGGATTTGGCATTAAGGTGACGAAAATCCATACAGAGTCTCCAAGCTCCGTTTTTCTTTCGCGCAAGAGTAATTGGAGAACTGTAAGGACTATGTGATGGTTCAATAAATCCGTTCGCCAATAACTCACTGATTTTGGCATCGATCACTTCTTGCATAGCCGGGTTACGGGCCGCATAACGTAATTTAAATGGACGATCGTCTGTCATGACTATACGGTGCGTTGCGGCCGTAGACGGTCCATGAATATCTCTGAATTTCTGTAGTTCCAGGTCTAGGAAGCTCTGGATCCGTTTTTGCTCCTCTATGTTCGGTGGCTTTGCCGGCACAGAAGCCTCTAGGACGTTCTGGCCGTCCAACGTCCTCCGACACCGTTGATCGGGCATTCCGCAATTACACGTAATGCTAGTGTTCAAATGCTGCTTTGACTCTGATGCTTCTCTAGTCGTTGTAAAAACACAGGATAGCCCAGCCATCGTCAGGCGAGTTGGCAGGAAGAACCTTTGGAAATCCTCTCGAAAGTCTGCCATTGACGGTTATTGTTTCTGAACCATACCAGTGTCTTACCCTTCACTATTTCTGGCATCATCTTGGGTAGAATATCAATATGTAGGGCGTACATTCCAGCTAACTCCTCTGCTCTTTCGAGAAATTCTAGTGGGTCCTGCTCACCATCAAATCCCAAGTTCCACTTTCACACTTGATCCGCCACCGCCCGGAAATCGATATTCGTAGGAGCTCTGGTTCGGCCATTCGGGGACGTTGGTCGTGTTGGGCTGTTACCCGGAACCGGAACTGTAACTCCACTGGGCTCGTAATAGCCAAGCTTGGAGTTCTTTTCGGGGAAAGGCTGGCCTTGCTGTCTTTACTGGAAGTATGTTGATCATGGTAGTCCTGGTACCGAAGTAACTTTTCCAACTCCTCTGGCTCATGTTCCTCCCCCAAAAATTTGCCGAATCTCCTTCGAAGCTCGCCTACCGTTTCATTTACGTCGAGGCCAAATTCGGTGAGGTAGTTCCCCAGCTCTTCTTTACGTAGGCTGTAAGCCCAGGTGGTCCGCAGCGTTGTTGCCATACCTGTATGCCGATGGTGACCCCCTTTCTTGTTGGTACTGATTTTTGTCCCATACTTACGTCCCTGCTCGGGCGCCCTGTAACGACACAGATTCCTCCGTTTGCTGAGGTTAGCTCACGGTGACCAGAGTTCGACACAGAAATTTATTTCTGTCAGCGACGGGAGTAAGGAAAATACGACTCTCTATTAATATGGGATCACCCCGGTTTATTATTCTTCGGTTAAATTTTTTTATAACCAGGATATCACACAGAGTCCTTGGAGTCATCTCGAATATTCGTCCGGCTCTGAGATAAGTGGACTCCTAGCAGCTTCCCCTGTTATTATCCCAGTGGCTTCGGCAACTCACTGGACTTGACCTAGGTGTTCTTGAGCGGCTATGACAACTCGCTCTTTCCCCTGCCTGGTGGCTTTACTAACTCACTCAGGTATATCGTTGTCCTGGGCTTCTTTCGCTTCGGCAGTCGCGTTTCCAAGATCTTTGGTTTTTCTTACTCACCTGAAGATGCAAAAATAGGCTGCTTCGTTGATCTAGACTCCTGTTGGCCACGTTACAGGGACTGCAATGCGTTGCTGGTTTGTAACAACTACCAACAAAACGCACGTCGTTGGATCGGTAATTCGTTACTGGCTCAAAAACAACCAGCAACATTGCGCAAGTCTCTGGAACTGTGATGCGTAAACATCTAGCAACAAAACGCACGTTGCAGGGACTGTAATGCGTTGCTAACATGTAAACAACTAGCAACAAAATGCACGTCGTAGGGACGACGTGCGACTATCCCCCCTGCAACTTTCTACTTTCCTTTTATAATCCAGTGTAAACAACTACCGAAGTCCTTTAACCGTGTACGCAGGCGCATTGTTGCTAGTTGTTTACAAGTTAGCCGCGCAATGCAGTCCCTACGACGTGCATTTTGTTGCTAGTTGTTTACATGTTAGCAACGCATTACAGTCCCTGCAACGTGCGTTTTGTTGCTAGATGTTTACGCATCACAGTTCCAGAGACTTGCGCAATGTTGCTGGTTGTTTTTGAGCCAGTAACGCATTACCGATCCAACGACGTGCGTTTTGTTGGTAGTTGTTACAAACCAGCAACGCATTGCAGTCCCTGTAACGTGCGTTTTGTTGCAACTTGTTTACGATTTAGCCACGACGTACGTTTTGTTGCTACTTGTTTTGAAGTTAGTATCGACGTGCGTTTTGATTCTACTTTTTTACAAGTTAGCATCGACGTGCGTTTTGTTGCTACTTGTTTACGATTTAGCGACGACGTACGTTTTGTTGCTACTTGTTTTCTTAAGTTAGGATCGACGAGCGTTTTGTTGCTACTTGTTTTTTTCCCCGATAAGCGGACAGTGGCTACAATCGAAAATAAAGGGAAATATAATTTTTCTTCCAATTAATCCAGAATTGCCATATATTTACTAAAAAAAGATTATGTTTACTAAAAAAAGATAAAATATAAATAATTTCCGCTTATTACCGGAACTAGACACGTTTGTGTGGCCGGAAACGAGCGTGCGACTTCTGCCATCACACTACTAAGGTAGTGGAGGCTGTGCCGAAGGCCAGTTTTCTTAAAGAAAGGAGAAATTTAAGTGGAGGGGGTACCGCTATACTAGTTAGGGAACATATAAAATGTGAAAGAGTACCACTTGATTTGGGACCCATCGAGTGTACTTGTATTAGGATCTCTAGGGCCGGCGGGTCACCAATGTACGCAGTGGCTATGTACTGTAGGCCAGGGTAAAGATTCGATATAAATAGCTTAGAACTACTCGGGGATTTAGCTAGGTCTGGGGAAGTTATAGCGGGGCAGACCTTAATGCTAGACACACTAGCTAGGGGAATGCCCAAACATGTGCAAGAGGGAGGACAGTTTTAGATTTCTTAATCGGCTGTCCAGACTTAAACGTAATACCCACAGATGGACCAACCAGAGTAGATATTAGATCACAATCTTTTATCGACATCTGTTTGGCTTCGTCTGGTACCCATGTGGATAATAATGGGGGGCGAGGTATTGCAACTTTAAATTGCAGTTCTGACCACAGGGCATTAAGGATGACGGTTTATGGGGACGAACCTATACGTAGACCAAGACGGACTTTCTTCGACTTTAGAAGAATGGACAAAAGTCTATTCAACAGGATTTTGGCAGAAGGGCTTCCCAACTGCCAACTTCCTATAAATCGGAATGTTACTCATTCCGAAATCGATGCCTGCATCAATGCCACGAGCGAGGTTTTCCGATCCGCCATGGAGACCGCTATTCCAAAAATTTATTTTGGGAATAGAGGACCTCGTAGACCTTAGCCAGAAATACTAGACCTAATCCGGCAAAAGAAAGTCTTACGCAGAAGATTATATCGTACACAAAACCCTGAAAGGTATATAACTCTTAGGGCCGAAATTTGCAACGCGGATAGAATTATCCAGGGAGCGATTTCGGAATACGAGTCAGCTCAGTGGGTTCAATTCCTCAGTGAAACCCAGGTGAACGATCGTATATACGGTAGAGTTAAGGCTGCAGCGGGTATTAGTCGCTATGCCAAAACTCCAGAACTCATCGGGATCGATGGGGTTACGGCAGTCGTGTTTAGCCAAAAGGCTAACATGTTAGCGGATGTTGTTCAAGGACAATCCGATGCCGACGATATCACTCCTTTTAGCAACACTGTTAGAAGTGGTGACATTTGCAGATAACTTAACTGCAGATGGATCCACAATAAGTGAGGAAAATGCATGGCGTAGAAATAAATTCCTAAAAGCTCCCAATATTGGAGCAGGACTGAAACGAAGATCTAATCGCAAATCTGCAGGACCGGATGGAATCCCTATCTGACAGTCAATTTGGCTTGAGACAGGGTCATTCAACATCACATGCCCTGATGGTCTTAGGGGACTATGTGACTAAAGCTCTAAATAACAGGTATATAACTATGACTGTTAGTTTAGATATGCATATTTAGAGCAACTCTCTGAATACTTCCAAACCTGCATTTAAATGCCGATGAGTGCGAGGCTATAACCTTCAAAAGCAAGAAGAAATGCCTGTACCAAATTCATATTTTGGACCTATCACCGTGCCATCGGCGGAAGAGAAGGTCTGACTGTAGAAGATAGGTTATTAATCTATAAACAGATTATTAGACCAATAATTGCGTACGCCTTTCCTATTTGGTTTGGGATCTCTTCCCACCAAATGGAAAGGCTTTGCATATGGGAAAGACGAATTCTTAGGACCTGCTTGGGCTTAAGGCCAACGCAGAGTGAAAATGGGATATGGCCAATTATAGGCCCCCGAGTAGTTTAGTTACACTAGATGAAGAAGGTCTTCTATATAGAGAGGACACACTCCTCTTCTATCATCGCAGGTTCGGCTCGCTAGACATTGACGACACTGTCTACCAAACAGCCCAGTAACTGGTGTAACGCCCTTTCCTTGTATATACTGTATGTAGTAGCATGTAAATTAGTTTAAGTTTAGTTTTAATATAGTATGTAAGAAATAAAAATATAAAACTGTTAGAGTCCTCTTTTTTACACATCTTTTTTAGGTGAATTATTAATGTAAATTTATTGTGCATTTAGTTTATTGTTTAATTGAATTAAAGGTAACATTAGATATGTGACCCCCCTTGTTGTATTAATTAGATAAACTTAGAAAAATAATAGCTATGCAAAGTAATTTTAAGCCATAGACTTAAGAAATATTTTTAGACAATAAGTTATCAAATAACTATGTTTAGAGAGAGATTGAAAAAATAAACATGAACCGGAAAATACATTAGTGCTCAAACAGTTCGTGAAGTGATAACTGAAATAAACTAAAGTGAAAAAATGACTGGTCGTGGTAAAGATAGTAAAGGCTTGGGAAAAGGTGGCGCTAAACGTCAGAGGAAAGTGCTCCGTGATAACATCCAAGGTATTACCAAGCTATTATACGTTTGGCTCGTCGTGGTGGTGTAAAACGTATATGTGGCCTGTTTTACGAAGAAACTCGTGGTGTTCTGAAGGTGTTTTGGGAAAACGTTATTCGTGATGCTGTCACCTACACCGAACATGCTAAGCGTAAAGCCGTCACCGCTATGGATGTCGTATATGCTTTGAAGAGGCAAGGCCGTACATTGTACGGTTTCGGCGGTTAAAAAAATTCTTGACGCAATTTGGAGAAATCTTTTTTACAACAAAACAATCAGTCCTTTTCAGGACCACAAAACATATCAAAAAAGAGATATTATCTTGTTGAAATCTATTTTTTAATTAAAATAAAGAAAAAAATAAACACTTATCTTAGGAAATAAAGGAATTTTAGAATTTTTATTAAATTTCGTTTTCATTTCATTTCGTTTTAAATGTATAAAAATCAAAGAAAGAAAAAATATAAATACTTACCCGTTTCAATTTTCTCAAGAATATTTTCACCGAAACCATTGTTTTACCGAGGTCTCGTATTTTATTCCCGATCATAAACATGCCGTCGGCAACCCACATCGCTGAACACATTTAGTTGCTCTTCTTCTTTTTCGTATAATATGAGTATAACATAGCGTCGCTTTACGTATGTATTGGTATTATTTAGTCGATATTACTAAAGAACAACCATGCTGTGGCAATAAAGGAATTTCGTTGTGATTTTGGACTTTTTTAATGAACTTTTTCCAAACTTTATTTTAAAATCGTTGAAAATATTTATTAAATAGATCGTTGACTCATTTTATTTCAAAAAATCTCATTAAAAATTGTAAATTATTCACTAATAATTTCCTTTAAAATTTTACCGAACATTTTTTTAAAAATTGAGGTTTATTTAAAAATTCTTCATTAAATGAATTTTATTTTATTTATGTTAAATTCTCTTATTCAATTTTCAATTAATTTGAATTTAATTTTTCATTAGATTATTTTTTAATAATCACTATTTCCTTTTATTTAATGTTATTTTATTTATTTCCTTATTATTAATTTAAGTTTTTTCGATTTCGTCAAAAGCATTCTTCATTTTCCTAAAATCTATTTATTATTCTAAATTCCTTTAATTTATTTGCAAATATTTTCATACAAATTTCTTTAAATTTTCATTAATATTTGCCTAAATTTTTACAAATTTTTTTATTTTATTTTAATTTAATTATTAATTTACGTTATTCTATTTTTCTTTGTAATTATTTTGGTTCATTTTAATTTTATTATGTTACTTTTATTCTATTTTGTGTGCCATAGCACCACAATGTACTTTTATTTTCAGGCATGCGTCGATTTATTTCCACCACAACACTATTCTGCCGCCAAAATTCCTTGCAAATCATCTACTTTATGCCTTCCCGAAGAATGCGCCGGGTGCGATTTTTTCACATAAAATTACTGCGAGCCACCACCAACTGCCACATGCTTCTTCATTTTCTTCTTCTTCTTCATAGTATACATACTCATTTGGTGGCGCCGCGATCTCTCTGTCTCGCTCTATTCCTGAAATCATAAGAGACAACAACAACAACACAAATATGCAACTGAGAACGAAAAACAGTTATTCTTCCAACGTCTCATAGAAAATTATTGAGAATTTTTATTTTTTTCATACAAATGTTGTTTGAGGGCATTCTTTCTTTTTTGAAATATTTTTTGTCGTCCTGAAAAGGACGGATTGGTTGATTTTTTTATGGAATTATACGATGGTCTGTATTCTTCTTCTTCATTCCATAATACCTTCTTTCGAGATAATTTAGGCTTTCTTTTCGGCTTGGATGTTTGGCAATACACCACCTTGGGCAATGGTAACGCCAGACAGCAATTTGTTGAATTCTTCGTCGTTACGGATGGCCAATTGCAAGTGACGGGGAATGATGCGAGTCTTCTTGTTGTGACGGACAGCATTGCCAGCCAACTCAAGACTTCAGCAGCCAAATATCAATGACAGCGGCTAAATAGCATAGTTGCCTTTGCGCAACAGACGATGGATACGACCGACGGGGAATTGAAGACCGGCACGATTGGAACGGGACTTTGCCTTCCCCTTAGCTTTACCATGACCAGAAATTTTCACTTTATTTTAGTTTTGAACACTTCACCTAAGTACTGAAAAACACAAATGATAAAAAATTGACAGGTTTTTCAGGTTTTAAATTTGCCATTTATTTATTAATTTATTTGGTTACATTTTGCACTTAAGTGACTAAAGTAATATTTAGTTAGATTACACATATTCTTGGTGCTCAGTGGCACATGAATCTACGATAGTTACATTTTTGTTTTTCTGTTACATTTTGGTGTTAACAAAGGATTGTTATTATTATTATTTATTTTTTAAATTGAATTTCATCACATATATGGTTTTTTGCCCAAAAAATTAAAAAAGACCATTTTTAAAGATTTCTTATAAACTAATTTTATAATTAAACTTATACTAACTTCTTGTTCTAACTACTTATAACTAACTATATACAATGTGTACAAATTACTGCTCCATATTATATAGTGTCAGTAGTGGGATCAAATCTTGATCTCCTTCTGTGATAATAAATTAATTTATCATTTTGGTAAAGGATACCTGTTTCTTTTAATGTAAATAATGGTATTGGTGGTAAATGCTTTCTAGTGCAGAGTACTTCAAAATCTTCTACATTGTTAATAAAGTTCTGTACTGTCATATTTTCACTCTCTCTGTGTTTCTCAAAACAAATCTATCATAAAAACATCTATTCTGCTAAAGTTGATGGCGTCATAAATGTTTCTGTTTGATGGCTTTCTAATTTCTCCCAGACAATTTGTACCAGCTCTTAAGCCTACAGCTGCACATATTGCCTTCCTTTCGAATCTACGTATCCTTTCCATCTGAGCTGAGGAGAGATCAGCCCATGATGGAAAGGCATACGCTATCGTGGGTCTTATTATTTGTTTGTACATTAATAATTTAATGTCCGAGGTAAGACCTCCTTTAATTCTAAATATTTTTGATACATAAAATAGGTTCTTTTGGCTTTAGCCAGGACACGATCTACATGTTTGCAGAAATCAAAGTATTTATTAAATATTACCCCTAGATATTTAATTTTGTCTGAGTGCCCTATGACTTGACCATAAATTTTTACCCTGGGTATGTGTCTTCTGAAACTCGGGAAAATTTGTCTTGCTTTACCACTCAATATAACAGCAAGGCATTTTGGGACGTTTAATTTTAGTTCCCATTTTTTAAAATAGTCACATAGCTTTTCTAGATATTTATTTATTTTCCGCTAATGACATCACCTGCATATGTTAGTAGCAGACCTCCTTCAGGTGGCCCAGGAATATCACTGATGAATATATTGTACAACACCGGGCCCAAAAGCGATCCCTGTGGGACACCTGAATGAACCGGGTGTTGCTCAGATACATTATCTCCGACTTTAATTCTGAATTGCCTATCCTTTAGAAAGTCTGCCGACATCCTACAGAGTTGTTTGTCAAAACCAAAGGATTGTAATTTATAAAGTATATCTTTTTGCTATACTTTATCAAAGGATTTTTTAAAGTCTAGTGTTACAGCCATAGTACCCATCTTTCTCCTGTACTCATTTGTAACATAATTTGTAAATGCTACAAGGGCATGTGAAGTAGAATGTTGTGGTCTAAAGCCGAATTGGCAATCTCTTAGAATTTTGTGTTCTTCTATGGTATGTTTAATTTTTTCAAGAAGAAAATATTCGTAAAGTTTACTAAATGGGGACAGGGCAGAAATGGGTCTATAATCTTCACAATATTTACCATTCGTATTTGGTTTTTTAATTGGTATTACTAAAGCTTTCTTTCATTTGTTTGGAAAGTAACCGATGTTAAATGCCTGGTTAAAAAGAATAGCTAGAAAATTGCATATTGCACTTCCAGCTTTTTTTTATGGCTATATCCGGGATCCCATCTATTCCACTAGATTTTTTGGAGAATCTTTTTTTTAATTGCGTCTGATACGGCTGTGGGGTTGAAAAATCCACCCCCAGTCCATTTATCTTCATTTCCTATAACTCCATCCGCTGCAGTTTCTTCTCCAAAACTTACCAGGGGATTGTGATCCTCTATTCCCTCCACAGCTTCAATTAAGAAGTTGTGGATGGTAGAGTTTGTTTCACTATCCCCTATTTGCTGTATATATTGAAGATGGTTAGCCAATAATTCGGCTTTTTCTTCATCATTATTTATGGGATTTCCTCTATCGCTAAATAGAGTGCTTATTGGTTCCCTTTGAATCAGCCCAGCAGCAGCTTTCACTTTAGAAAATGTGGAAGGGTTTACTTTAATTTTTTCTAAATGGGATTTGTTGGGATTATTAATTCTTTTAATATTAATACCGAGGTTTCTAATATCAGCCCTGATTATATTATATCTGCCTGGATCAGGTGTTCTGTGTAGAATTTTCTGTAATCTTTTTCTTTCCTTTATTAAATTTATAATATTATTTGGTAATTTACCTAAAATTTTGTTTTTTACAAATTTGTTTTGGTACACACTCTCTTCTATTGTTTCTTTAAATATGTTGTTTAAATTGTCTATGCAGGTGTCTATTTCAGTAATTGTTGCATTTCTATATATTGGCAATTCATGTCCTAATAGTCTGTTTTCTAGTCTTCTCTTGTATCTTTCTATGTTAATTTTTTCATAATTACAGTAGGTCATTATATCTTTCGGTTGGATATTAATATTAATTATTATTTCAGCGGCCTTATAATCCGATTCAAAACCATGTGTTGTTAACAGGCCATACTCTGTTCTTACAACACCTGGCATTATTATGAAGAAATCTATGTATGAATCTTCAACTCTGTTGGGCCTTGTGTGTCCTGCTGTGGGGCAAATGTTTAAATTGGGGCAACATAAGAGATTTTCCCTAAATTCACAACCCCTTTCATTATTAATGCTTCCTCTCAGTCTCTGTGTTTCGCATTTAGGTCACATCCAATGACAATATCATTGTTTGCACCTAAATTTTAAATTTCATCGAGACTGGAGGGTCTAAAAGAAGTTTTAAGAGCAAGATACATAAAAATGAATATTATGTGCAGGCCTTCTGTCTTATACAGTATGATTCCACAAGATTCTATGTTGCCTGTGTTTATCGTTATTTCTTCATATTTATATGAACTTTTTATGAGTATGGCTGTTCCACCTCCTTTTTTTCTGCCCTACATTGTCGATGAAGTGCATATTCCTCAATCTGTAGTTTATGTCCATAAGACATTTTATGTTCTGCCAGTAACAATATATCTGGCTTATGTTTTTTAATGAAATTGTTTAAGTAATGTCTTCTTTCAAGAGACACTACAGAATTCACATTGAGAAATATGCATTTCACCATTTATACGCTTTAATGTACATCAAGAGACCCAGTATAGCAGTGGATTTTCCTTCTGCTGCCTGATTTTTATGACATTGTTTTTGATAGTTTTCAAGATCAGTTAACAATTCTGTCATGTTTTTGCCAAATGAATTTTTGCATTCATTTGCCAAAGACATCGATAAAAATGCAGGTCCTCTGTTGCCTTTTGTGTTGCTGTTGTGCTCCTAGGCTGGGTTTTTTCACTAGCAGCTGCTGCGTACGATCCATACCTAGCTCCTAATATCTTTTCAGTTCTTATTTTATTTGGTTGCTTCTCTTTCCTCTTTCCTTTCTCGACTTTTCCTTAAAATGGGTAATCTGGTTGGGCAATCACGTGCACTAGCAACATGTCCCTTCATCTTTCAATTTACACAATTTTTGCTCCAATCCCAGTATCACTTTCCTCAGTCTTTGCATAAAATTAAGCAATTACCCGCACCATGTTGCACGCTGCATTTTACACAATTGTAAATCATGCCAAAGTTACTCGCAACATGCCCTGGTTTTGGCAATTTACACATTTGATATATTCCCTTCCTTTTGCCTTTTTAAATACTACGCAACGGTCTAATATTCTATTAACTTTGTATAGCTTCTGAATTTCTGTACTCCGCTCTAGTCTAACAATCCACTTATCAGAGCCTATTTTCGCCGTTTTTTGAATAATGATTTTAAAATTTAGATTTTCAAGAAATTCTTTCACTTCTTCTATTGTATACATGTGAGATAGTCTTTCAATTACCACCGAATATGGTAGTAGTTGTTTAGGCGTGTGTTTTGTGAATTTTAATATAATGTCTGCTTTCGATTTCAGCTAATTCTGCAGCCCAATCATCTTTGCTCGTTGATGTCCCAGACAGTATCGGCGTCTTGCCTGTCTTTAACAACGCTCGGCTTGCGTGTACCTCTGCTTCTGATGAATTTTGCACTGATATTGTGCCACCTTCAATGTCCATTAATTCAGGATATGATGTACTAATTTCATCTTCATATACAGCCAGACGTTTTTGTAGGACTTGTATAATTCTTTTGTAGCTGTTTTCTTTAGAAGCTGCTGCTGTAAGTTGCCTTGCAGAGTGCTCTTGTAGTTTAGTAAGTCTACTGAGTTCGATTTCCAGTGCTTGTTTGCGAGACTCAATTTTATTTTCAGTCATTGTTTCTTCGTAGCTGCTATTTCTCTTCTTCTTCCTTTTAATATGGATGAATTTTGTGTTTTCATCTGCTTCAATAGGTGTGTTTAATATAACCTCGTCCACAGTGTACTTTTACTTTGAATTGCCTGCAGCAGACAATAATTCCTCCTTAACAGAAGACATGCCAGCGGCTAAAATTCAACGCCGCCGACGGTATTGTTCAAATTGTTGAAACCACAAAAAACAACAAAAATTTTATCTCCGTTTTTTAGAACGAAAATTTTATCTCTTTAATTTGTGTTTTTTTAAGACACTGGCACTTTTCACTTTATTTTAGTTTTGAACACTTCACTTAAGCACTGAAAAACACAAATGATAAAAATAGCTTTTTTTGTTTTTTTGGCTACAGCCATTTTTTATTGAAGAACAATCTTAAGACTAAACAGAATGGCTTACTGCTAAATTGCTTACATAACTAAACGTACATCAAGTTATTTTTTACAAAAACAATTAATTAATTACAGGCCAAAAAATTCAACATAAAAAGGATTAATCACTTACAAAAAATCTTAAAGTTATATCTTAAATCTAAGAACTTATACTAAAGGAAGGGAACTTAAGACTACTATTTACATATGTACAAATATCTACTGCGCCGTGTTATAAATGGTGTCAGTTATGTTTAATGTATTAAACCGTCTATGATAAAACATTAACTTATTTTCATTATTGTAAAGGAGGTTCTGCTCATTAAGTTTTAGCAGAGCTACTGGTGGGAGGTGTTTGCACACAGCTAATGTATCTGCATCAATATGAAATTCCAGGGATCCTTTTAGAAGTTCGTTGTCAACAATCTGTGCCGTCTCAAGAATCAATTCTTTCCAGTTCAGCCGCGTGGTAAATTACCCTACATGACGGTCTTCGAAAAGATCCATTAGGTCTTATGATGCTACCCATTCCTAGACAGTAAGTCAGGACAGACCTTTCCCATCGCCTAAGCCTCTCCATCTGACTTGAAGATATTACAAACCAAATGGGAAATGCGTAGGAGATGATTGACCTTATTACCTTATTATTGGGGAGTAGTTTTATTTTCTTACTTAGACCACCGTTGTGTATCAAAACACCTTGGTAAGCAAAGTACACCTTTTTGGCCCTTTTCAAGATAAAATCTACGTGTCTAACAAACTGCATACGTTCACAGAAAATGACTCCAAGGTACCGTATTTTGTCTGCTAATTTTATAGTTTCTCCTCCTATTTTAAGAACAGGGTGATAGGATCTAAAGTTAGGATATACTACCTTAGATTTTCTCCTGGAAACAATAGCTGTGCATTTGTTCAAAATCTAATGTTACCGCAATTGTACCGCATTTCTGTTGAATCCCTTTACCACAAAAGATGCAAAGAGAGAAAGGGCGTGGGAAGTGGAGTGTGCCGCTCTAAAAGCAAATTGGCAATATTTGAGGATTTTTTCATCTTCGACTATGATTTTTAAGTGTTTTAGTATGAAGAACTCGAATAACCTGCCAAATGCGGATAGCATAGATATGGGCCTATAACTTCCAAACTGATCAGGTATTGCACCTCTTTTTAAGACAGGTATTACCATGGCCTTTTTCTAGGCCGCAGGGAAATAACCTAGGTTTAGGCAGTGGTTAAATAGAATTGCCAGAAATCCAAAAATTACAGCAAAAATTAAAGCAATGTCTGGAATTTTGTCCAATCCACTAGATTTTTTTGTGGATCTACTGGCAATAGGGCTTTCAATACCACCAGGACGGATGAATCCGGCCTCCTCCCATCTAGCCATTCTGTCAGATGCTGAACCGTCCGCAGGGAAAGTTGGACTAAAGCTCTCCAAGGAAGACCGGTCGTTCATCCCCTTGATAGCTCGATTAACTAAGCTTACGAAGGACTGATCGAAAGGCCTATCAATAGGGCGCAACACGTCCTGCATATGTCCAGCGAAAGTTTCAGCCTTTAACATATCATCATAAATAGGATCACCATTTAGGTCCTTCGGCTCATTTACCGTATCCTTAGATTTTAAGCCGGCCGCCGCCTTCACCTGGGAAGAGGTTCGGTTGTCAACTCTGATATCTTCCAAAAAGAATTGATATCTTTCGTACTCAAATATGCGAATTGAGTCTTCAATAATTCGATCTACATTATTTATGTCCGATCTTAGAGAAGAAAAGCGGAATGGATCATTTGATCTTCTGAGTGTTCTGCAAATTCTTTTACGTTCTCGAATGCAGCGCATTATTCTCGGTGGGAGGTTACCAAGAGCCAAAGATCTGACTTTTAATTTTGGGACCGACTCATCAATAGCAACATCAACAGTTTCAAGATTTTCAACAGCAGTATCTAATTTCTGGATTGAGAAATTTCTATCTACAGGAAGAGAGATATTCGAAAGTCTCTCTCTTATTTTTCCCTTAAAACTGTTGGTATTCATCCTATCAAAGTTGAGAAATGTCGTAACTTCTCTTGATGCCAGCTCTTCTAAAATGAGGACTACCCCAACTGATCTGTGATCAGATTCGTAATCGTAAGCTTTAGACAATCTGTAGCCGTTCTCCAGAGGTAGACCAGGAGTTCACAAAAAGATATCAATGAAAAAGCCAGACGCACCGATCGGCCTAGTGGGAATGTCAGATGAAAAAATTTCAAAGTTAGGGCAGTCAACTAGAAAATTGGCCAGTGCCCTGCCTCTGGAGTCAGATTCTACCCCACCCCAAGACGGGTGTTTAGCGTTAAGATCCCCACCAATGAAAACCTCTCCTTCTGACTGAAGGTTTATCAAAGGCAGAAGATCAGAAACTTGAAACATGGTCATCGGTTTGCAGTAGAGACTCTTACAACACAGGACTCAATTGCCCCTGTAGAGATTGAGATGCGACTGCAACGGAAATTGTCTTTAATCAATATCGCAGTGCCACCTCCGTTACTCCTGTATTGAATAAAGGGGTGTAACCATCAATTTTGAAGTTATGTATAGGTCTTAATGTATGCTCGGCTAATAATAATATTTCAGGACCTCTATCCGTGATAAAGTTTTGCAAAAAATGCCTCCTGGATTTGCTTAAAAGTAGGTCCAAACGTTTTGGCCTTTTCACATTTTGTAATGAAATCTGTACTAAAAAATTGTATTATATTATTATTGTTGGTCTCAGCGGTTTATAACAGACCGAGACGGATTTTCGGTCAGTCTGGAAGTAGAAGGAGGTGATCTGGCATTGCCTCTCAAAGCCCGAGAAAAGGAAATACAAGCTTTAGTCGAGGCCAAACGTTGCGAGCGGGCCTCAGCCTTAGCTTGAACATCTGCGCGGTTTTAGGCTTTTCTGGCAAGTATAGTCGGTCGCCTAGGAGAGACACGGGAGGATGCCGTATGTCCAACAACTCTACAGTTCACACAACTGACAGGCTGTGGAGGCTGTTGACAGACCTTACCTGTGGTAGGATCAATGTTTTCTACCAGTATCTCCTTACCCTTGGATGGAATGGGGCATTTGTAAGAAGGGTGGTTTTCCAAACACATATTGCACCGAGGGGGCATTGTGCAATTATTCGAAATATAACCAGGCCTTTGACAATTGAAGCAAATTATGAAATCACGACCTTTGTCTTTCTTAATTTTGATATCGCAATCCAAGATTCTGTTCAGCTTATATAGACTTGCAATATCAGAAATTTTTGTTACTCTAAGTAACCATTTATTTATGGAAATGCTGCTTAATCATACAATCTCCACTGGGAATAAAACATTATTGCGAAAAAAGTCTTTAACTTCATCACTACTAAATTCTTCAGTTAGGATTTCAATAAACAACATATAGGGCAACAACGACCTCGGCGTATATGTGTGAAATTTATAACCTCGCTCTGTTAACAAGGCCCCAACTTCCTCATATATATTTAAGCCCCTAACCTTATGAGACAGCACAGACGGACGTAAAATCGATATAGAGAACTCACCTGAACGGTATCGTTGGTTGAGGATCCCTGAAATTTCCTTGACACTCACATCATATAGGGAAAACGCCGGCATAGATTTGCCCGTTGACTGCTTGGTGTTCAAAGGAGGCACTTTACCCCCAAGAGCTGCTTCAGCGGCTCCACATGTCGAAATAGATGAATTCTTGGTCTTCTTTGGACAGCCAATATTTTGGGGAACAGTTGTTGTTTTTAGAATTGCATCTTTGTGAACTGCAACGTCTATATTTGCCTTTTCTGGAACAATATCCATCGCCATACCGAGGTCTTCGGCCACCTCGTCAGCCCAATCATCCTTCTTTTGAAAATTGGCTTCTGAATTTGTTGGCATTTCATCAGCCTTGTCGAATATGATGTTTTGATTCGGCGAATTTAATGTGTTTTTATTATGGGTATTGACCATTTGAATATCCAGTTTTCGTCGGAGATGGGCTATGGTACGATGAAAAGCCATTTCCCTTCCATATGCCAAGGAAAGTTTTTGTACAGTTTCTACTTGGTTTTGATGACTTAATCCAGGTTTGCCATAAGAGATCGATTTTCCTCGTGGGCTATTGTCAGATCCTTTTGTAATTGTTGAATCAAAGCATTGAGTTTCACCGATTCAAAATTTGGATCACTGTTGCTGCGCTTCTTCTTACATTTCCGGTATCTATCGGATATCACAACCTGATATCCACCGCTGGTTGTGCCATGTACTTTACTTCAAAGGTTTTCGCAGCACCGACCTTTTGCATGGCAGCCACCAACTTAGTGGATGCATACACCTTTTGTACTGCACTATCGATGTGAGGGACGGTGTTACTCTTCAGCTTAACTGCTCCATCGGCCGACATGGTAATTTTACAAAACCACTAGATGACGAGCCGACGGGCACTCTAGGTTGCATAATGAACACAGGAGTATGATGTCGCCTTTTATAAATCAGCGCCAAAGAGTATGCTTTATTTTTACATTTTTAGCAAAGCCAAAACAAAGCACAGTCAAAATCACTCTTTCACAATTTCTTTCCGATAGAGAGCCGCACTGCACAACACCACAATACAAAATGGATAAAAATTGCCAGACGCAATGTGCTATTTATACTTTTCTCACACACACATTTCTTCAATAATGGGGTGGTTTGGCTTGTGTGTGCCTGCTAGCTGTGACTACCTGAAATTCTTGTCGACTACAATCTACAAATTCTGTATAGCTGGCCGTTTTGGTTATCAAAGAAGGAAGCATCTGCCACCCGCAGCTCTACTAAAATTACGCGACGAAGGATTGCTCTACGATGATGAACGCCTAATGTACTACCATCGTAGGTATCACAGATTTGACGCTGACTCTGAGCCTGTCTACAACACAGCTCAGTAATAATATAATTGTAAATAGATTAGGTTAAGTTTATATAGTTTTAAGGTAGATTTAAGTTTTTATTTTATTTTATTTTTTTTGTATTAGCCTTTTTTTAACTTTTAAGGCATATCTATACCAACGAATGTTGTTAAAACACTAAATTAATTTAATGATTGCTTAGCATAAAAATGCGGCACTAATATAATCTTAATATCGTAGTCTCCTACATTGTAAGCCCTATGGCAAAGGAGAATGTTTACTTACTAACCTATTTTATACTGTAGCCATTAAGTATATAATGTATAATCTGACAATTTAAAACAAATAAATGGCAAATTTAAAAGCAAAAAAAAAGCAAAAACCGTTTTGGTTATCATTTGTGAACAGTGTTAAAAGTGTTTGTGTGATTCAAAAAAAAAAATAATAAGTGAAAATGCCTCCTAAAACCAGTGGTAAAGCAGCAAATAAGGCCGCCAAAGCCCAAAAGAACATTACCAAGGGCGATAAGTCGAAGAGACGTACCAAGCGTAAGGAGAGTTACGCTATCTACATTTGCAAAGTGTTGATGCAAGTCCATCCCGACACCGGTATCTCCTCGAAGGCCATGAGCATCATGAACAGTTTCGTCAACGATATCTTCGAACGTATTGCCGCCGAAGCCTCTCGTTTGGCCCACTACAACAAGCGCTCAACCATCACCAGTCGGGAAATCCAGACCGCCGTCCGTCTATTGTTGCCCGGTGAATTGGCTAAGCCCGCCGTCAGTGAAGGTACCAAGGCTGTTACTAAATACACCAGCTCCAAGTAAATGTCTTGATATTTTTCATTTTGCGTCGAAATACTACCTTAAAAGGCCGTTTTCAGGGCCACAAAAAACATTTCAAAAGAGATCATATTTTTGTTGAAACTACAATTAATCATTATTTAGTAATAAACGAATAAAATTCCATAGGAAACATAATTTTCTCTATACAATGATTTTTCCATGTATTCAGCTAACTCGAATATGTACCTTTGTTTAGCCTTTGCTTGCTTGGGTTCTATGCTTGCTTGTGCGATATGCAATAACAGGCATCGTCGTCGTATATGTGTGCGTGTGTTAGTGGTGATTTGCCTTGCCGTCGTTGATCAATATCGAATGGGCATCATGTATGTGTGAGCATTTTGTTTCAGCACAACGCCAAAGCAACGAAATATACAGCTGAGGCAGACATTTTCAAAAGAAAAAATTTATTGATGGAAAATGTAAATATTTTGCCGAAATGCCATATTTGGATGAAATTTGTGAAATTAGACAGAGAATATAAAAATGGCAAAATTTTCATAATTAAGTAGAAATTATAAAAATTACCAAATTATGGGGATTTTTGAGAATTGTGACCTGTTGTAATTAGGAAAAATTTTAAATATTTTATTATCTTTTATGACCTGGGTTAAAAAATAAACCAGTGGCGTCCATGATTATATTGGCTCAATTAAATTACCTAATAACAACAGTAATTAGCAAAAGTAATTTTTTCCCAAAATCAAACACGTATATAAATTTTTTATTTTAGGTAACAAAAATATACCATAGCTGTTGAAAATAAATATTTGTCTCATTTTTAATTATATTTGTAGCCCTGAAAAGGGCTGTTAGATAGTATGTTTTCGAATATCGAATATATTGTGGAAAAAGTAATCTTTCTGGGAAAAATTACAAATTACATTAAAGCCGCCGCTTTCTTAGCATCTGGCTTCTTTGCTGCTGCGGCCTTTTTGGGGTTAGCAGCTGCAGTTTTTGCCTTGGGTGCCTTTGGTTTAGTGGCAAATGCTTTGGCGGCGGTCTTTGTTGGTTTAGCTTTTACTGTACCGGTTTTCTTGGCAGCCTTTGCCTTTGTTTTGTCGGCCTTCTTCTTTTCAGCGGTCTTCTTGGCGGCAGAGGGTTTTTTTGGCAGCTGACTTCTTCTCACCAGCGGCCTTTTAGGGGCGGCAGCCTTCTTCTTTTTGTCACCAGCGGCTGGGGCCTTCTTCTTCTTTTCAGCAGTCTTGGCTTTGGGTTCCTTGGAGGTCGAAGCAGACAATTTGAATGAACCAGAAGCACCCTTACCTTTAGTTTGGATCAATTTTAGACTGCAACGGCACCTTTCAAGTACTTCTTGATGAAGGGGGCCATTTTTTGGGCATCTACTTTGTAGGTGCTGCCAAGTATTTCTTGATGGCGGGCAATGATGAAGCTCCACGTTCCTTCAGGGTCTTGATGGCGGCATCAGCCATTTGCTGGGTTGGAGGGTGGGTAGGGGCAGCTGATGTTTTCTTTGCTTTGGCAGCGGCTTTTTTCGGTGCCTTTTTCTCAACAGCGGCATCTGGGGAGGCGGTGGC
This sequence comes from Musca domestica, assembly GCF_030504385.1. NCBI lineage: Eukaryota > Metazoa > Arthropoda > Insecta > Diptera > Muscidae > Musca > Musca domestica. The sequence goes on from NW_026712346.1 coordinate 26,926,877, forward strand.
TTCAACAACGGCGGCGTCAGACATGGTTATTCACTGTTTGGTTTATATTTCACTGTTAACACAAATACACTCACAAATTTATGTGTACTATTATTTTTGTTAGCAGCGGCGGTGCTTCAAATGCTTCAAATTTATTTATTCCAAAATCCATAAACAACATTTCAATAACTTACGTCTAACAATAGGTCTTAATATTACTTAGCATATTAGTATTTTTCTGAGTCTATGTCTATTATACATGCATATGTTGTACCAGGTATACAAACATATCCGTAATACTAGTTTTATATCCTTATTCAATATTTCTCCAAAAAAAAGGAATCATAAAAAGGAGTTCATAACATTTTTTTGTTTTTACTTCAAATTAACTTATACTAGAGAAATAAATAATAAATACTTACAAAAGAAAAGAGCGCTTCATCGTTTACTGTTCGGTTTGGTAAACGGTGTTTATAATATGGAAGTTTTGTGATAGAAATGTAGATTATTGTCAATGTAAAGGAGACCTTCTTGGTTCGAAGTGCCAAGGCTACAAGGAGCATGGTAGTTTGATTCCACAAGCTGTTCTATACTACTATTTTTCACTAAACTCTCTCGTATTATATTATTATTCAAACAACGTGCATTTTCTAGGAATTTTAAGGTAGATTTCACTTAAAATACATCTATTCTGTCAAAGGGGGTGTTTCTGTACACTTCACTGTTGTGAGGCTGCATCCATATCCCGTTTTCGTCCATTTGGGGCCTCATACCAAGACAAGATGTTAATTTCATTCTTTCCCACTGTCGAATTCTTTCCACGCAGATGGGAAGTATCCCAAGATAATGCAGTGGTTAAATAATATAGCAATGGTTTGCCATGAAGTACTATCTGTGGATCTTAGTACTATGTTTGGGATACCGTCCGGTCCATTAGACTTTTTATTTGACCTGCATTCGAGTGCCGAGCATATACCTGAAGGAGATATAAAATTGTGCTGGCGCCACAAATTTGGATTATTAGGGGTGCTATTATCAGCAGAAAAGTTAGCTGAAAACTGCACAAGTGGAGAACTGATATCAAAGGCTGAAGTTCCATAATAATTGTCTCTGTCTGGAATGTTATGGGAAACATCAAATTTTTGTGTGGTGACAATGAGGTCATCATTGTCATCGCGCAGGTCGGGGATAATACCGCGCTTTACCCCAGCAGCAGCTTCAACCTTATTATAACCCTATCATTCATTTGGATACTATTTAGAAAACTCGTCCATTGAGTAGTTTCATACTCAGAAATAGCGCCCTGAATAATGGTGTCCAAGTTTCTAATTTGGGCTTTCAAAATATCATATCTGCCCGGATCTCCCGTGCGATATAATATCCCACGTAGTCTTTTTTCTCACTAATAAAATTTAGGATGTTTTGTGGGAGCTTACTTGGGCCTTTTGGTCCAGGTACAATTTTGGGTATAGAACCATCCATTGCTCTTTTGAATGTATCAGTAACAGTGTCTACACATTGGTCTATTTCTATTAGGCTGACATTTCTGTCATTGGGGAGTTGACAGGAGGGTAGTTCCTCGGAAAGAATAGCATTTAGTCTACGTTTATTAAGCCTTCTAAAATCGTAAAAAGTACGGCGATCCCTACGTTCTGGTGTTATTCCGCTGACTTTCATTTCAATGGCTAAATGATCGGAATTGCAGTCCAGATTGTCATCGATTGTGATACCAATAGAGCTCATACAAATATCAATATAAGAGTTGGACCTCGTTTAATCCTTGTTGGTCCATCTGTTGGTGAAACAATCAGATCTGGGCACGATAATAAAAATTCATTTACAATTCTACCCTTGGGGCAAGTAAGATGACCACCCCAGTTAGGATGTCTGGCATTTAGGTCAGCACCTACAATAACATCTCCATTTAAAGAAAGGTGCCGGAGAAACTCTAAGTCCCCACTATCAAGGTCATTTTGTGGTCTAGGATACATTGACACTAGGTACACGTATTTCCCATTATATTATACATTTTGACACAAGTGCTTTCAATAGTACCTGAATTTATTGCTATTTGTTCATATTTACAAAAGTTTTCGGAGAAATTAAATTTTTCTGAAGAAGCTTTGATAATTTTCTCTAAAAATGTTTTATACCTTAAAAGTATAGATTTCAGGCTATGTTTTGAAGAAAAATTGTAATTATCACTTACCGTTTATGAATTATAAACGTTTAACTTGACAGATTATAAAATGTAATCACAAATTTCCAACTAAAATTTAAAAAAATCGAATTTTTTATGAAAAATTAATTGAAAATTCTTTTTGAAAATGTAGCCTGATATGTTTACTTTAGGATCAAAGAAAAATATCGATGAAATTTCATATTTTACTATGTGAAAAAATTGAAATTATTATGTGGTCTATGACAGCAGAAATCCTCTTGTTGGCATAATTTCAATGAAGAAAAGTTTTTCTTGAAATAAATTTGAAAGCTCAAATCTTAAAAAGTTTTATAAAAATTTCTTAAAAAACATTTCAGAATTTGTATATTTACATCAAAATATAACATTATTCACAAAAAGTCATAATTTACGGGGAAAATTTACAAAATCCCCAGAATACTTCATACCACCAATGTACAGGCATTCACTGACAAACGGTTATGCATTTTCATTTTGCAATATTTATTATGAAATTTAACTTAATTTGTTCTAAAATTTTTTTGAAACCAGTCTTAAAAGCCATTTTCTACGTTATTTTGTGAATATTTTTTTAATTTCTTTGAAAAATATTCCCAAAAAGAAATTTCTCTTTACAGCCAAATATCACCTAGAACACTTGGAAATGTCATGAAATTAATTGCGTTTTAAATAATTGTTTTTCGATCAACTTCAAAGGTCATTAGTATTTCATTCTATAATACTTTTAATTATATTTCACATCAAAATTCCCAACAAACCAATTATTTTTTATCGGGCAAAAATAATTTTGTAAATCCATAGGGAGAAAATTCATATTCAAATATCTTAAAATGCGTATAAAACATTTAAAAACTTTGCTGAAAAAGAAAAAAAAAACATATTTCATATACATCATTCCTGAAAAAAATTAAATAAGTGGGGCAACATGTTATCTGGAAATATTTAAAATTCACATGAAATAATTCGTAGAAATTAAAGGCAGAGAATTTTTTCGCGCTAAATTGAATAGTCCACAAAAAAAAAATAAAAAGGAACGAATGGAGAAATAGACAAATTTCGCGCCAAAAATTATGAAAAGAGCACTTTTTGTTAGCAAAATCTATGTGGTGGTTGTTTTTATGAGTCATAGTATATTTTTTAGAAAGGGAGTACAAAAATGATAATAATTTTGCAAATTAAAATAAATTATCAATATGGATAGTTGAATAATTAAAATAAAATTTAAAAATATTAAAATATTCGACCAAAAAAGTCAAAATCAAAAAAAAAAAACTAGTGTCGAATATCAAAAAATATATCTTTATTTTAAAAATTGTTAATAATTGTTGAAAAATAATCAAAGCCCTAAATTCTTTTTACTTATTTCAAAAAATTGCAAAAAATTATAGATTGAGTAAAAAATATCTCTTTTTTGTAAAATATTTGTGGTCCTGAAAAGGACCGATTGTTTTGTTGTAAAATTGTTGCTTTTAAAACGTCAAGAATTTAAAAACGTTCTCCACGAATACATCTGGCCAATTGGATATCCTTAGGCATGATTGTGACACGCTTAGCATGGATGGCGCACAAGTTGGTATCTTCGAAAAGACCAACCAAAGTAGGCTTCGCTGGCTTCTTGCAAGGCCATAACAGCAGAGCTCTGGAAACGCACGTCGGTTTTGAAATCTTGAGCGCTTAACACCGCCGGTGGCTGGGGCACTCTTATGGGCAGCTTTGATAGCTAGTTGTTTTCGGGGAGCCTTTCCATCGGTCGATTTACGGGCAGTTTGCTTAGCACTTTACTAGAGATATGCACACAAACACTGTTAACACGGCAAAAACGTTGCCATCGCCACTAAAGTGAGTATTTATAGAAATTTGTGCTGTTAGCATCAACTTTTGGGGTTGATATGTGAATTCTTACCTATCTGTATACCAAATGTACACGCCCACATAACAGAGAACATACAATACTAATGGCACACATATATAACTGTACATACTTTACTTTTGAGTTCAATAGTTGGAGAGAGCCGTAAATTTTGTATAAATACGAGCGGAATCATCCGGAAAAAACATTACCTAGATGAAGATGGAAGTCAAATAACTTCAAAGACGGTCAAGGCTAATGTCATGGCAAAATCATTCGCTAATATCCAAAGCTCTAATTCATGTAATATAATTACTCCAGATTTAATTGTTTCAAATGAGCCCATGACGCAGTTTGGAATAAATTATATGGCAGATGGAAGAAATCTGAATTCCAACAATAGTCTACCTATAAGACTCACTAATTCAAATGAAATAGGAAATATTTTAAAATACATGAATAATAAAAAGTCGACAGGAGACGACAAGATCTCAAATTACATTTTAAGAAAGCTGGACCATAGGACTTGTATGATAATAGCCATATTGTTTAACCAATGACTAAACATTGGCTATTACCCAAGGAAATGGAAAACTTCAAAGGTTATCCCTATTCTAAAACCAGGAAAAGATCCCACAAAAACTTCAAATTATAGACCCATTTCGCTATTATCCTCCTTAGGTAAATTATTTGAAATAATAATATTAGACGGATTGAATGAACATATCATGCATTGTAATATTCTAAAAGCCAATAAATTTGGCTTTCGAAAGCGATAAAATTATAAATGTGTTAAACAGCAGAAGTGCAACCATTGCAGTTAGCTTAGATTTTAATAAGGCATTTGATACGGTATCCAGAGAGGGCATAACCAAAAAAAATGCAAAATAAGTATAAATTCTGCCCATTGCTTACAAAAATTATCCAAGACTACCTACAAGATAGACAATTTTATGTATGTTTTGAGGGAGCAAAAACTCAATCTGTAAGAAGTGGAGTTCCTCAGGGTTCGGCACTGGGTCCAGTCCTCTATAATTTATACTTGGCTGATATTCCACAACCCCCAAATGATATGCTGCTATTACTCATGCTAGAGCTAGAATAGCCAATAACAAATTAAATTAATATCTTGAAGTACTAAAGCAAAACTTTGATAAATGGAATTTATCAATTAATACTGAGAAAAGTATGGCAATAATATTTAAAGGAAAAGGATGTAATCTCTATAAAAATTCCAGGAGCTACATACAAAAAACCAACATAGGAGGCGAGATGTTGTCCAATACTAAAAAATTAAAGTATCTGGGGGTAATATTTGAAAAAGATATGAGTTACATCATGCATGTAGATTTAGTAATTAAAAAGGTAAGGAAGGCTTATCAAGGCTATTAATGGCTATTAGGCAAAAAAAGAGGATTAAGTACTAAAATTAAACTACTAATGTATAAACAGTTAGTTAGACCAACAATGAGTACGCCTTCCCTGTGTGGGCATTTATATCCTCTCATCAAATGGAGAGGATTAGAATTTTTGAAACAAAAATATTAGCCCACTGCCTTGGTCTGGGCAGACAGCTCTCAGAGCAGCGATATTACAAAAGCCCATCAATTAAATAAAATTATAAATTAAGCAAAATGGATAGATTCGATAGGTTCACTGTAAAAATTGCAATAGAATTTCTAAAAAAAATGCATAAGTCACAGCAATCACTTAGTAACAAATTTAACAATAAGTAACGAAGATTTTATAAGACTTAACGAACGAAGATGCTTAAAACTAAGATAACGAATTTTGTTATCTTAGTTTTAAGCATTCGTATAACTAGTGTTTTCACTAGTTTTTTCACAAGAAAAATAATAAAAGACTACAATTAGAACAAAAGCTTAATATTGCACGAGCTGGCCTTCCACGTAGTTTATTCCATATTTTAATCGAAATTAAAAAATCTAGATAAGTGTGAAAACACGTTAAATATAAAATATATAGAAATACGACTAGAATAAGAAATAAATGCAAATTATTTTTTTTTTTTGAAAATATATAAATCGCTTAAAAAATCCGGAAACAACATTAGTGCTCAAACAGTTCGTGAAGTGATAAGTGAAATTAACTAAAGTGACTGGTCGTAGTAAAGATGGTAAAGGCTTGGGAAAAGGTGGCGCTAAACGTCACAGGAAAGTGCAAGGTATTACCAAGCCAGCTATTAGACGTTTGACTCGTCGTGGCGGTGTAAAACGTATCTCTGGCCTGATTTACGAAGAAACTCGTGGTGTTCTGAAGGTGTTTTTGGAAAACGTTATTCGTGATGCTGTCACCTACACCGAACATGCTAAGCGTAAAACCGTCACCGCTATGGATGGAAAGTCCCACAGGGATCAGAATTGGACCCTGTTCTTTTCAACCTATTCCTCGCTAACATCCCGCAGCCAACTGGAGGGGTCATGGCCTCAATCTTTGCCGATGACATAATTGTAGTTGCAACACATCATAGGGCAAAAACAGCTGAAAAATTAGTAACAAAGTACCTGCAAAATTTGAAGCAATATTTTGATATCTGGAAATTAACCCTTAATATAGACAAGTGCCGTTCAATAATATTCGAGGGAAAGCCAGGATCAGTATGTAGAAATGCAAGAAAATTCATTCCAGCAATTAAAATAGGGAATAGCATTATTCATAATACCGATACAATAAAATACCTTGGAGTAATACTGCAAACAGACATGCAATTTATAAGGCATATCGACTATGTACTTAAAAAAGGCAAGGCCGTATATGGCAAGTTGCGAAATATGATTGGTAAGAGGGATGGTCTCCGCAGAACGTAAAACTAATATTATGCAAACAACTTGTGAGGCCGGCAATGTCATATGCATTTCCCGCTTGGTTCGCAATATCTACCCATCAAATGGAAAGAATTAGGATTCTAGAGAGGAAAATGCTAAAACACTGCCTCGGACTCAGAACAACAACAAATTAATTTGGTAGACTAACAAGCCCTAAAAACTCTTTATTATATGAAGCAAGTAAAATTTACAGGATTGACAAGTATATAGTCAACATAGCACAAAAATACTTGAAGAAATGCACAATCCATAATAAAAAACATATTAAACTGCAGTGTTACAAGCAACGAAAAATCCTGTAAACAATTTTTGGGAAATAAAGATGAAATTGAAATTGATATTCCGGAAAAAACACAGAGACAATCAAAAACTCTAAGTGAAAACATCAAGTGTTAATTAGTGGAAAAAGTGAAAAGGCAATAAATAAAACTTAAGTGAAGTGATAATAAAACAATATTTGATTTCCCTAAAAAAAGCAAAATTATAAAAAGAAAAACTGAAGTGCAGAAATGTCTAGTCATAGCATTGAGAAAAAAAACTGTCGAGACTATTTAAGAAAGTGACGGCTCTATGAGCCAAAATAACCAAAATGAAAATGTGATAAATGAAAGCTACCCTATACCATTTATTAAAATTAAAAGAAAAAGGAAAAATTAAAATAACATTGAAAATATTTAAGATAGTGATGAAGAGAATAAAAAAGATAATGGAACTAAACTTTTGAAAAAGAGCTTGAAAAAGCCAATGAACGTATAAGACAACTTGAATCTCTAATACAACAACTAATTGACAAAAAAGAAGATATTAGTGTGGATTTCCACATACCAAATGAATGGGTAAAACCAACTTATAAAAAAGGAAACCAATTACAAGTTGAAAACACCCCAAATAATGATTGGGCACATGCAGGCTGAAGAAGAAGAAGAAGATATAACCGCAATGCCAATGGTTAGCGACACCAATAAAAATTTTCAAAGGAATCCGGACAACAACCCTGATGGAATTTTCCAGTATAATAACAACACGGATATTACCGCCAGTAGCAGCAACAACAACAAAAACTAAAACGAAGTTAAGGCAAGGCCACCAACCTTTAAAACATATAACATGCATGTAATTTTACCTTAAAACTCAAAGAAATTTTAAAACATAATTTATTCAATATTAATATCATTAATAAAAATTTAATACACTTGAAATTAAGTACAATAGAGGACTATGAAAAAATTAGGAAATATATAGAGAGCCAAAATTCTCAATTTTATACCTACACTCCTCAAAAACAAAAGCCTAAAACACTGTTAGTTAAAGGTGTGTCTGATACATACGATGAAAGTGATCTAAAACAATATATTGAGGAAACTGATCCCAAATTAAAAGTTTATAAAGTTATTAAATTGACAGGTCGTAGATGGCTAGTACAGTTTGCTCGAGATGTAGATGTAAAATCCTTTATAAAATTAAAATATATTCTAAATGTAGGTGTAGAAATAAGTAAATATAAAATGGAAGATCTGCTACAGTGTAGGAGGTGCCAAAGATATGGCCATATATCCACAAACTGTAATATAAATTCCAGATGTGTGAAATTTGGTGAATGTCATGGCCCATGAAAATGCACTATACCCCCTAAGGAATTAAACACTGAAGAATTTATAACAACCAACCCCAAAACAGGTCAAATTATAAAGACAATAGGCAAACCAGTGAAATGCTGTAACTCTAACACAATAGGTAACGTAGCCAGCTATAAAAACTGTCCAAAAAAGCTAGAAATTCTCGAAAAAATGGCACAAAATAGGCTTAATAATACAAAAATTCCAATTGAAAACAATCTAGAAAATATCAAAACATCTAAAGTAGAACCAGGCGTTACATATGCAAAGGCTACAAAAAAAAATAGCCAAAATTCTTCAAATTTTCCTTCCAATAAACAAAAGATTATCGAACCTGCCAGCAGTTTAGATCAGCAAATAAAGCAGTCAATGAGTGCCTTTGACTCTTACTGTAAAAAATTCTTTGGAAAAGACTTTTATACCTGCATAAAAATAGTTGGAGAATTTGCTTCAAACTATAAACAATTAAAAACAGAAAAAGAACAAGTAAGAAGGCAGTAAGTTCGGCCGGGCCGAACTTTGAATACCCACCACCATTTGGAACATATTAGAAATTTTTCAAAAAAATAAAATCCATTAAAAATTCTTTAAAATATCTAATATAGGAAGGTGAAGATATACGGGGGGACATACGATATTGTGGACCTATAAAGACAAATCTATATCTGCGTGTAAAGTACTCACAAGGAACTCCTTGTGTGGATTTTCAGATAATTCCATTGGAAAAAGTGGCTAAAATCATCAAAATACCGAATATAGGGGAGTACCGTTATATGGGGGATATACGATATTGTGGACCTATATAGACAATTCCGTTCCAGGGGTAAAGTGCTCACAAAGAACGCCGTGTGTGGATTTTCAGACAATACTATTGGAAAATGTGGCTTAATTACCGAATATCGGGGGTACCGTTATATGAGGGCTATACGATATCGTGGACCTATATAGACAATTCTTTTTGAGGGTGTAAAATTTCTTTATTAAGTTCATTTGGGAAACTATTTGAAAATTTTATGCTAGAAAAAATTAATATACACATAGTTAATAAGAACATACTCAAAGATTTCCAATACGGGTTTAAAAAACAAACGTTTTCTACTCATGCACTAATGACGTTAACTAATAAAATTTCCAATGGGCTAAATAAAAGAAAAGCCACCATAGCAGTTAGCCTTGAACTAAGCAAGGCGTTTGACACTGTTTGGCAAGAAGGAATAGTGTACAAAATGCATATGAAATATGAATTTAATAAGGAATCGACAAGAATGATTAAAAACTACCTTCATAATAGGTCGTGTTTTGTGACACTTGATGACCACTACTCAAATATTCATACAATAAAGGACGGGGTCCCACAAGGCTCCGTCTTGGGACCTGTTCTCTATAATCTATTTATAGCAATCTATTTCTGTCAATTTTCGCAGATGATATAATGATCGCATACACACATCATCGGGCAAAAACGCCACAAATAAAATTAAATAACTACCTGCGTAAATTGACAGAATTCTTCAACAAATGGAAATTAAAACTAAGTGTAGACCAGGATCTGTCTGCCGAAATGCACGCAAATTCATACCTTCATTTAAAATTGAAAACACAATACTAGACAACACCATTATTATTAAATACCTGGGAGTCGTATTGTAATCCGATGATGTAAACCACGTCCTACAAAAAGGAACATATATATATGGTAGCCTACGCAGAACAATAGGAAAAAGAGGCGGTCTCAGCCTAAAAGTCAAACTCCTCATTTATAAACAGTTTGTAAGACCAGCTATATCATACGCCTTTCGAATATGGTTCTCCATTTCCTCAGCACAAATGGAAAGAATACGAATATTGGAGAGGAAAATGATTAAACACTGCCTGGGTCTGAAAACGTTCTTAAATGAAGAAGGTCGCTTAACACAACCAAATTTTCGTAAATTACAGCAACATAACAAGAATAGATAAATATATGACCAATATTGACCTATGTGCCTACTCACGCTACACCAAAGTTATCAATTATTGGAATAATTGATGAAAATAAACTAATGTTCTACCATAGAAGTTATAAAACATAATTTTGATAATACAGTATATATTACTAAACAATAAGAAAATACCAATGTATTAAATACCATATGAATTACTATATACTTTTATTTGTTTTATTTATTTATTTTATTGTTATTGTTTTTTTAGTTTTAGGAGCACTGCCCATTAGATATAAGTAGTATAAGAAAACAAAAGAACCTCGTTTTTTCATCCCTTTTTTCCGAGGAAATCCACAATAACTACTTCATCATAATCATTATTCAATATAGTAACAGTTAAATATCTAGAAAACATTATATGTGCTAGAGTAGTTTTAAGATAATAGTCTGTAAGGAATTACTAAACTCTGTACGAAATTGAACATGGGAAATAAAAATGAAATGAAAAATCCGGAAAAAACATTAGTGCTTAAACATTTCGTGAAGTGATATGTGAAATAAACTAAAGTGAAAAAATGACTGGTCGTGGTAAAGGTGGTAAAAGCTTGGGAAAAGGTGGCGCTAAACGTCACAGGAAAGTGCTCCGTGATAACATCCAAGGTATTACCAAGCCAGCTATTAGACGTTTGGCTCGTCGTGGCGGTGTAAAACGTATCTCTGGCCTGATTTACGAAGAAACTCGTGGTGTTCTGAAGGTGTTTTTGGAAAACGTTATTCGTGATGCTGTCACCTACACCGAACATGCTAAGCGTAAAACCGTCACCGCTATGGATGTCGTATATGCTTTGAAGAGACAAGGCCGTACCTTGTACGGTTTCGGCGGTTAAACAAATTCTTGACGCAATTTGGAGAAATCTTTTTTTTATAACAAAACAATCGGTCCTTTCCAGGACCACAAAATATATCAAAAAAGAGATACTTTCTTGTTGAAAACTATTTTTTTTAAATTAAAACAAAGAAAACGAGTAAAAAAGCAGTAAGTTCGGCTGGGCCGAACTTTGAATACCCTCCACCATTTAGAACGAATTAGAAAATATTAAAAAAAAATAAAATCCATTGAAGATTCTGTTAAAATCTTTAAAGTACCTAATATCGGAAGGTGCCGATATATGAGGGATATACACTATTGTGGACCTATATACACAAATCTAGGAACTCCTTGTGTGGATTTTCAGATAATTCCATTGGGAAATATGGCTAAAATAATCAAAATCCCGAATCGGGGGTACCGTTATATGGGGGATATACGATATTGTGCACCTATGTAGACAAATACCTTTCATGGGTAAAGTGCTCACAAAGAAATCCTTGTGTGGAATTTCAGACAATTCCGTTGAAAAATGTGGATAAAATCATCAAAATACCGAATATCAGAGGGTACCGTTATATGGGGATATACGATATCGTGGACCTATATAGAGAACTCTATGTCAGGGGATAAAGGGCTCACTAAGAACCCCTTGTGTGGAATTTCAGACAATTCCGTTGAAAAATGTGGCTGAAATCATCAAAATACCGAATATCAGAGGGTACCGTTATATGGGGATATACGATATCGTGGACCTATACAGACAACTCTCTTTCAGGGAGTAAAGTACTCACAAAGAACTCCTTTTGTGGAATTTCAGACAATTCCGTTGAAAAATGTGGATAAAATCATCAAAATACCATATATCGGGGGTACCGTTATATGGGGGATATACGATATCGTGGACCTATATAGATAATTCTCTGCCGAGGTATAAAGTACCCACAAGGAACTCCTTGTGTGGATTTTCAGACAATTCCGTTGAAAAATGTGGCTAAAATCATCAAAATGCTGAATACCGGGGGGTACCGTTATATGGCGGGTATACGATATTGTGGACCTATATAGATAATTCTCTGCAGAGGTATAACGTATCCACAAGGAATTACTTGTGTGGATTTTCAGACAATTCCGTTGAAAAATGTGGCTAACATAATCAAAATACCGAATATCGGGGGTACCGTTATATGGGGGCTATACGATATCGTGGACCGATATACCCCATCTTCGAACTTGGCCTGCCTGCAGACAAAAGAGAGATCTGTGCTTCCTATCTTAATTCGTTTAGACTGTAGCGTGATTACAACAGACGGACAGACGGACAGACGGACGAAATTAGAATTAGAATTTTACGCTGATCAAGAATATATATACTTTGTTGGGTCTAAAATGATTATTTCGATGAGTTACAAACGGAATGACGAACTTAATATACCCTCCATACTTTTTTTGGTGGAGGGTATAAAAATAAACACTTATCTTAGGAAATAAAGAAATTTTAAGATTTCTATTAAATTTCGTTTTCAGCTCTCTCGTATTTTTTTCTCACAATTCGTGAAAAATGTATAAAAATCAAAGAAAGAAAAAATATAAATACTTACTCGTTTCAATTTTCTCAAGAATATTTTCACCGGAAACATTGTTGTACTGATGCCTCGTATTTTATTCCCGATCATAAACATGCCGTCGGCAACTCACATCGCTAAACACATTTAGTTGCTCTTCTTCTTTTTCGTATAATATGAATATAACATAGCGTCGCTTTACGTATGTATGTATTAGTATTTTTTAGTCGATATTAGTAAAGAACAACCATGCTGTGGCAATAAAGGAATTTCGTTGTGATTTTGGACTTTTTTTAAATGAACTTTTTCCAAAATTTATTTTAAAATCGTTGAAGGTATTTATTAAATAGATCGTTGATTCATTTTATTTCAAAAAATTTCATTAAAAAATTGTAAATTATTCACTAATCATTTCCTTTAAAATTTTACCGAAAATTTATTTAAAAATTGATTTTTTTTTTAAAAATTCTTAACTAAATGAATTTTATTTTATTTATGTTAAATTCTACTATTCAATTTTCAATTAATTTGTATTTAATTTTTCATTAGATTATTTTTTAAAAATCACTATTTCCTTTTATTTATTATTATTTTATTCATTTCATATTATTAATTTAAAAATTTTCGATTTCGTCAAAAGCATTCTTCATTTTCATAAAATCTATTTATTATTCTAAATTCCTTTAATTTATTTGCAAAAATTTTGTCATATAAATTTCTTTAAAGTTTCATTATTATTTGCCTTAATTTTTAAAAATTTTCTTATTTTATTTTAATTTAATTATTAATTTACGTTATTTTATTTTTCTTTGTAATTATTTTGGTTAATTTTAATTTCATTATGTTACTTTTATTCTATTTTTTGTGTTAAAAATTTTCCATAGCACCACAATGTATTTTTATTTTCATGCATGCGTCGATTTATTTCCACCACAACACTATTCTGCCGCCAAAATTCCCTTGCAAATCATCTACTTTACGCCTTCCCGAAGAATGCGCCGGCTGCGATTTTTATACCCTCCACCTTGGAAAGGAGGTAACATTAACTTTGCCATTCCGTTTGTAACATCCTTAAATATTCGTCGTAGAACCCATAAAGTATATATATTCATAATCAGCATGAAATCACGATACAGCCCACATTATTTGACGTAGAGCGCCAAAATTTAGCAGACCTATTTGTATTGTGTCTAGGATGGTTGGTATTGAAAATGAGATATATCGGTCCACGTTCTGGTATAGTTCCCATGTAACGGTACCTCCCAATATTCGGTATTTTCATTATTTATGCCACATTTTTTCACGGATTTTTCTGAAAATGTTTACTTGTAGGTCATAATATGTCCCTGTGCGTGTGGCAAAATATTGCATGTATAGGTCCACGTTTTGGTATAGCCCCATTTATCGGTACCTTGATGGTTTTTGCCACATTTTTCATTGATTTGTCTAAAAATTGGTATTTGTGGGTCATAATGGGTTCTAGATCGTGTGGCGGAACATTGTATGTATAGGTCCACGTTTTGATATAGTCCCCATATAACGGTACCTCCAAATATTCGGTATTTTGATGATTTTTGACACATTTTTTCAAGAATTACTCTGAAAATAGTTAGTTGTAGATTATAATGGGTCCCAGTTCGTGTGGCGAGTCATTGGAATTATAGGTTCACGTTTTCGTATAGCCCCCATATAACGGTACCTCCCAATATTCGGTATTTTGATGGTTTTTGCCACATTTTTTCATTGATTTGTCTAAAAATTGGTATTTGTGGGTCATAATGGATTCTAGATCGTGTGGCGGAACATTGTATGTATAGGTCCACGTTTTGATATAGTCCCCATATAACGGTACCTCCCAATATTCGGTATTCTGATGTTTTTCGCCACATTTCTTCTAATGTTTCCTTTACCCTAAGGTGGATGGTATTAAAAGTTTGGCCCGGCCGAACTTAATGTTTTTTTACTTGTTTCACATAAAATTACTGCGTGCCACCACCAACTGCCACATGCTTCTTCATACTCATTTGATGACGCCGCGATCTCTCTCTCGCTCTATTCCTGACATCATAAGAGACAACAGCAACAACACAAATATGCAACTGAGAACTAAAAACAGTTATTCTGCCAACGTCTCATAGAAAATTATTATAATTTTTTTTTTCATACAAATGTAGTTTGAGGGCATTCTTTCTCTTTTGAAATATTTTTTGTCGTCCTGAAAAGGACGGATTGGTTGAATTTGGTATGGATTTATACGATGGTCCGTATTCTTCTTCTTCATTCCATAATACCTTTCGAGATAATTTAGGCTTTCTTTTCGGTCTTCTTGGGCAAGAGGACAGCTTGGATATTTGGCAATACACCACCTTGGGCAATGGTAACGCCAGACAGCAATTTGTTCAATTCTTCGTCGTTAAGGATGGCCAATTGTGGCGGGGAACGATACGAGTCTTCTTGTTGTCACGGGCATCATTGCCAGCCAATTCAAAGACTTCAGCAGTCAAATATTCCATGACAGCGGCTAAATAACGGGAGCACCGGTACCAACACGCTCAGCATAGTTGCCTTTACGCAACAGACGATGGATACGACCGACGGGGAATTGAAGACCAGCACGATTGGAACGGGACTTTGTCTTTCCCTTAACTTTGCCACCCTTACCACGACCAGACATTTTCACTTTATTTTAGTTTTGAACACTTCACTTAAGCACTGAAAAATACAAATGATAAAAAATTGCCATTTTTATACCCTCCACCATTTTATGGAGGGTATATTAACTTTGTCATTCCGTTTGTAACTCCTCGAAATAATCATGTCAGACCCAACAAAGTGTATATATTCTTGATCAGCGTAAAATTCTAAGACGATTTAGCCATGTCCGTCGGTCTGTCTGTCTGTCTGTTGTAATCACGCTATCTTTCGAATGAATTGAGATAGATGGCTAAAATTTTGCACACATGTTTAGTATTCCAGTAGGCAGGTTAAGTTCGTAATTGGGCCATGTAGGTCCACGTTTTCATATAGCCCCCATATAACGGTACCTCCCGATTTTCGGTATTTTAATGATTTTAACGACATTATTCACCGGAATTGTTTCAAATTTGGTATTTAAAGTTCGAAATGGATACTACACCCTAAGACAGAAAATTGTCTGTGCAAGTCCACGTCTTCATATAGCCTCCATATAACGGTACCTCCCGATATTCGGTATTTTAATGAATTTAGCGACATTATTCAACGGAATTGTTTCAAATTTGATATTTGAAGTTCGAATTGGATAATTCAACCTAAGACAGCAAATTGTCTGTGCAGGTCCACATCTTCGTATAGTCCCTATATAACGGTACCCCCCTATATTCGGAATTTTGATGATTGTTGCGACATTATTCACCGGAATTGTTTCAAATTTGGTATTTGAAGTTCGAATTGAATACCACACCCTAAGACAGAACATTATCTATGCTGATTCAGGTCTTCGTATAGGGCCCATATATATGTACATCCCTATATTCGGTATTTTGACGATTTTAGGTACAATATCCACCGAAATTTTTTGAGGTGTGGTATTTGAAGTTCGTAATGGATGCTACAGCCTGTGACAGAAAATTGTCTATGCAGGTCCAGGCCTTCGTACAGCTCCGATATAACGGTACCTAGCTATATACGATATTTTGATGATTTTAGCAACATTATTCACCGTTTATTTCAAGTTACGAATTTGAATATGGTAATAGCTTATGACAAACAATGCCTATGTAGGCCTACATCGTACACACCTCAATATAATGCCTATATTTGGTATTTTTAAAATTTTAACAGAATGTTGTAATGATTTTATATTCTGAAAATTTCCAAATTCGTTCCGAATGGTTGAGGGTATTCAAAGATCGGCCCGGCCGAACTTACTACTTTTTGACTTGTTGCCATTTAACTTTGCCATTTATTAACACATATATTGTTACAAAGAAAATATTGATTTATTTTAAATTCAATTTAATATATGCTTGGGATTTTTGAAATCTCTTAAGCCTTGGTATATCAATTTACATAAAACAAGTTAATTTTGTTATAATAGTGCAACAGTTTTACTGTTTACACATCATCACACATTTTTAAGTTAATAGTCATTTGTAGTAGCTCAAAAAGGATTATTAAAATATTTTATAATATAAAATGTTCTGTATCTTCTATAGTAGAATAGGAGATTATTATTATGGTCAAAAAGTATGCCTTCATCTCGAAGCTTCCTTATTTGATGGCATTTTAAATGATCCATCAGACAATATAAAGCTACGCAAACCTAAACATGCCCGCAATATAGCTCGTTCAAATGTTCTTATGCATTCCATCTGGTGTGAAGATATTCCAAACCAGGATGGGAACGCATATGAAATTATGGTTCTAATGACCTGAGTGTATATTAACAGCTTGACCTTTACTTTATTACACAAAATTTTTTTAACACAATATCTGCAGAAATCAAACCTGTCGTGGAATAATATTCCAAGATATTTCAATGTGTCGTATATTTGCATCACACCATCGCCAATTCGCACATTGGGAACAAAATGTCGAAAATTTTTGTAAACCAACCCTTTGATTGACAACCAACAATTGATTGACATTTCGCAACATTCAGTTGAAGTTTCCACCAATCGAAATATACACTTAGTTCCTGCAGATAAGTGTTAATTCATTCATTTTTTTATTGACCGATTTTGCGAAAGCTCCTCTGAAGGCAATAAGTACATCGTCTGCATACATTAGAAGAAGTCCACCTTGGGTTGGTACAGGGATATCGCTTACATAGATGTTGTATAGTAGGGGTCCCAGGATAGATCCTGGGGGTACACCTGCTAATACCTGTCTTTGACTTGACCGTTTTCCACCTACTTTAACCTTGAAGTGTCGCCCCTCAATGAAGCTTTTCACCATCAGTACAGTGCCTAGGTTTAAAACCAAATTGACAATTTCTCAGGATATTTCTATCCTCAATATCACGTTTGATTCGTTGTTGTATCACAATTTCCAGAATTTTCCCGAAAGGTGAAAGTAGCGAAATTGGCCCATAGTCACTACAATTTTCCGGATTCTCCACCGGTTTTGGAATTGGGACCATTAAAGCCACCTTCCACGCCCTCGGGAAATAGGAAAGGTTTAAGCAGTGATTAATAAGCACTGCCAAAATTTTAAATACTACGTCACCTGCGCGCTTCAGGGCTATATCTGGTATATCGTCAATGCCACAGGCTTTCTCGGATGGTCTTCAGGATACAGCCCATTTTATGTCCCCTGGTTTTACAAAACCAACCTCATACCATTGAATCCAGCCAGATTGTTCATATCGAAATGTTCCAGTGGTTCCATTATTATTAGTAGGTAACATATGATGTGCTAGTTCTGCCTGTAATCTACGCCTGAAACGATGGATGTTCATGTAATCGTAATCACAAAATTTCTGAACTACCCCCCTCTCTAGGTCATCCACATTTATAATCAGCCTAACTGCTCTATGGTCAGACTCAAAATCCAGTGTAGCTAACTGATTGCCACCAGCTGGAATAATACCTGGAGAATTGAGAAAAAAATCTATACGTGACCCACCTGTCCCATTAGGTCTAGTAGGCCTATAAGTGCATGCTCCACCATTAAATTTTGGGCAAAGAGATATACATTTTTCAAGTCTTCTACCCCTATCATTTGTCTCACTTTCTCCCCATAATGGATGTTTTTCATTCAAATCTGCTCCTACAACAATTTCACTTGTGTTGCATAAATCTACAATCCCATTGAGGTCATTTACCTGAAAACTTCCACTTGGTCGTTGGTATAGTGAAACGAAAGTAATCGGTGTACCATCACTCCATATTCTGGCAGCACATGCTTCTAAATTCCCACAATTTAAATAAATTCTTTCGCACCTATGCTTTTCTTTTACAAGAACCTCAGTCCCTCCCCCATGCCTTCGACTCTATCGCAACGAAATATCTTATAACCTTTAATAGAAAAATTATGCTTTGCAGACAATTTGTGCTCCGCCAATAACAACATATCCGGTTTATTGTTTTTTAAAAAAATATTAAGATAATGTCTCTTGGCCAATGAGACACAAGAGTTTATATTCAAAAAGAAGCAAATAAGTGAATTAGTCATCGATACTACTCGTTGCAAAAATCATGCCAAGAGTGGCTTGGGCTTGCCCCTCTTTTTCTTTTAATCTTCTGTATTCTGGTATGAATTTAACCACTTGATTTATGACTAAACTCAAGTTGACACCAAATTTCTTTTGACAATCCTCTGATACAGTAGATACTTTGTCCAAATTGCCCTCATTTTGCTGCCTATGTGGGGTAGGCTGAATGTTAGGGGCTGGTTTTGTAGTACGATTGTTGTTTATTACATCAGCGTACTGAACACCCAGATGTGGGGGAACTTGCAACATGCCCCTCTTTTTCGCAATTGACACACTTAATGGTTTTTCACTTAGAAAGAGTTTATAATTTAGGCGATGATTCGCGAAGCAATCCTATTCACAGACTTGTAAATGAGGCTGTGGACGGGATTGATTCGCGAATGCCTTTTTTGAACTTCTCTGATGAACTTACAGCTGATGGCGCTGTAATTAATAGTAATTTCCCTGGCGGAAAGGGGGATTTGTAAACCCAGAAAAGGTAGCTATAGCGATTAAAAAGACCACCAAAAAATCATGCGGTTTTGACGTTATTCCTGATATTGCCCTTAAAATAGTGGGTAATACCATTCTCACTTTCATAACCCTTTTGTGCAACCACTGCATAAATATAGGCTATTTTCCATCTAGTTGAAAACAGGCTCTAATAGTGCCAATCAAGAAGCCAAAAACTAATGGAAAACAATGTGGCAATTATAGGCCCATTTCACTCCTATTCCCATTTGGAAAAATATTAGAATATTTCATTTTAGAAAAATTAAAATAAACAATGGATGACCGTAATATTCTTAGAGAGTTTCAATTTGGGTTTAGGCCAAAATACTCAACCACACATGCTCTGGTGACATTTTCAAATTATGTCACCAGAGGGTAAGAGAGGAAAATGGGCACTATGGCTGTTAGCCCTGATTTTGCAAAGGCATTTAATACCGTTTGGCAAAATGATATAATTCATAAACTGCAATCTTTTGGTTTCAGCCATAATATATGCAGGCTCAGCTGGGGCCTTCTTCTTTTCAGCAGTCTCGGCTTTGTGTTCCTTGGAGGCCGAAGCAGACAATTTGAATGAACCAGAAGCCCTTACCTTTAGTTTTGATCAATTTTCCACTGGCAACGGCTCCTTTCAAGTACTTCTTGATGAAGGGGCCCATTTTTGGGCATCTACTTTGTAGGTACTGGCCAGGATTTCTTGATGGCGGGCAATGATGAACCTCCACGTTCCTTTAGGGTCTTGATGGGGGCAAATTAAATGAAATTATCAACATGGATAGTTGAAAAATTAAAATAAAATTAAAAAAATTAAAATATTCGACCAAAAAAGTCAAAATAAAAAAATTATGAACGAAAAAAACAACATCAAAAGATATATCTTTATTTTAAAAAATGGTAATAATTGTTGAAAAATAATCAGAGCCCAAAATTCTATTTATTTATTTAAAAAAAATACTAAAAATTGTAGATTGAGTAAAAAAATATCTCTTTTTTGTAAAATATTTGTTGTCCTGAAAAGGACCGATTGTTTTGTTGTAAAATTGTTGCTTTTAAAACGCCAAGAATTTAAGCACGTTCTCCACGAATACGTCTGGCCAATTGGATATCCTTAGGCATGATGGTGACACGCTTAGCATGAATGGTGTACAAGTTAGTATCTACAAAAAGACCAACCAAGTATGCTTCGCTGGCTTCTTGCAAGGCCATAACAGCAGAACTCTGGAAACGCAAGTCGGTTTTGTCGCTCCCCTCCTGTAACGACGGATTTCACGCAAAGCAACTGTTCCAGGACGGGAACGAAGAGGCTTCTTAACACCGCCGGTGGCTGGGGCACTCTTACGGGCAGCTAGTTGTTTACGGGAAGCCTTTCCACAGGTCGATTTACGGACAGTTTGTTTAGTACGAGCCATTTTTCACTTGAAGTTTTCACTTCACTAGAGATATGCACACAAACATTTCATTTTCATTTTGACAAATGTCACATTTATTTGGAATACATCTTACATGCTAACAGTGGTGACTTACTGTGCTAAAATCTTAAAAATAATTATAGCTATTCGCTACATACTACTAAAATTACATATATTGCTGTGGCCTAGCCATCAGCACCTATCAGACAAAAGAAAAATTGAATTCAAAATTTACATATGTGCCCCAAAAAATCCAAAAAAAAAAAAAAAATGGGCGAAATCAACTAATTTTAAAATTTAAAACTAAAACGTAAATCTAAAACTTAAATCTAATACTTAAAGCTAATTTCTACAAACTACTATTTACAATATATACAATATTTACATTTACTGTGTACTATTGAACACAGTATCTTCTACATCAAGGGTGTTGTAACGTCGATGGTAGAAACGAAGCTCACCATCGACGTACAACAGCCCTTCCTCATCTAGCCTTTTTAAGGCACCCGGTGGCAGGTGCCTTACAGTCCTCAGTGCATCCGCGTCCAGGGTGTATCGCAGAGCGTTCTCCACAGTACTGTTATTCAGTCCGTCCGTCTTGTCTAAGAATTCCAGTGCTCCTGAGACCAGGACCCTGTCAATTCTTTCCCCACATGCCCTGTCATATATGGCCCTATTAGAGGTCCTCCTGACAGTTCCATCCTGGTTAAATGTTAGTTCTCTCATGCCTAAACATGAATCCAGGACACTACGCTCCCACCTCCTAAGCCTTTCCATCTGGTCGCATTATTTGCCGATATAACAGCAACTTAACTTCTGGAGTTAAGCCATCCCGCATCTTCATCAGCCCTTGATAGCTGAAGAAGACCTTTCTCGCTCTGTCCAGGATAAAATCTATAAGTCCATTGAAGTCAAAATTCTTTTGAAAAATTACCCCAATGTATTTTATCCTGTCCTTTATTTCCACAATATGAGGTCCAACTTTCACGACCGGATGGTACCTTGTAAAATTTGGACGAACATATTGAGTTTTCCCGGTAAATACAATTGCCGAGCATTTGTCGCCATTTAGCTTGAGGCCCCATATGGTAAAGAACCTATATCAGACCTCAAGATAAATGTTCAGACGTGCTTCCGCTATACGAAGTAATGGGGCCGTATACGCCACAAGCACATCATCGGCATATGATAATGCTAACCCTCCACGTGGAGGTGTAGGCATGTCACTGACATAGATGTTAAACAACATCGGCCCTAGGAGGGAGCCCTGGGGCACGCCAGTCAGTACGGGTCTGCGACTAGATAGTCGCTCCCCTACCCTAACTGTGAAATACCTATCAGACAGGAAACTTCCTACTAATCTCACAGTTTGGTGATCAAAACCAAACGGTTGCATTTTAAACAATAAACCTTGATGCCATACGGTATCAAAGGCTTTAGAAAAATCAAGTCCAACTGCTATAGTACCATACCTATTGTTAAGACCTGAAACCACATTGGATGAGAGAGCAGTTAGGGCATGGACAGTGGATAGGCCTGCCCTAAACCCGAACTGGTTGTCCTTCAACACCCTTTTATCCTCTACGAGTTTATTTAGTCTTTCCAAAATGAAAGACTCGAAGAGTTTACCGAAGGATGATAAAAGTGATATCGGCCTATAGCTGCTACATTGTCCCAGAGGTGAACCCCTCTTAAATATGGGAACCAACATAGCCTCTTTCCATGCCCTGGGAAAGTAGCCCAGGTTCAGACAGTGATTAATTAACACTACCAGGAACGTGAAAATAACCTCTCCCGCCTTTTTTAAGGCGGTATCGGGTATTCTGTCCAAACCGCAGGATTTACGTGCTGGCCTACGGGCGATTGCCCTACACAACCGGCGCGAAGAAAACCACCCTCGTTCCAACGAGTGGCGTTTTCAACAATAGCCCCATCTGCAGTAAATGTATCGCCAAAATTTACCATGGGGGACCGATCGCTGATTCCCTCGGTAGCTCGATTAACTGAGCTACCGAGAGCATCATGTTCCCCAGGAAACCGATTAACTGGTCCTCCTGAGAAATTAGCACTCGGCCCTCCCCTGGCAGGCGAGACACCCTGCACATGGTCTGCTAAGGCTTCGGCCTTTTCACTGTCGTCCGTAATAAGTCGACCTGTAATGTCTACTAGCTGACTTACAGGTTCTCTAGTATCGAGTCCAGCTGCCCTTTTGACTTTGCCAAAAGTTTTCCCATCAACTCTTATTCTCCCTAAATAATCTTTGAGTCTATCTTGTTCGAAAATTCGAACAGAGTCCTCAATTATGCGATCCAGATTTCTGATATCGGCTCTAAGAGCAGGAAATCTATCTGGATCCCCAGATCTTCGGAGAGTGCGGCATAGCCTGCGACGCTCACGTATAAAACCCAAAATTCTCGGGGGAAGATCTCCAAGAGTATTAGGCTTAACTCTCTGTTTAGGTACAGAGGTTTCTATAGCATTGCGGAAAATCTCGCCTAGATTTTCCACACACCTATCTACCTCATCTATTGATGAATTTCTGTTAGATGGTAGTGTGCACTCATCTAGCACTAACCTAAGCTGCCGCCTAAATCGTCCTATATTCATGCGATTGAAGTTCAGAAATTTCTGTCCTTCATTTCTCGCCAGACCCCCCAAATTTAATTGAATTTGAATTGCCCTGTGATCCGATTCAAAATCAAATGCCATAGAAATATTTCCGCCGCCAACCGGAGGGAGTCCTGGTATACGCAGAAATAAATCTATATATGAGGCAGATGTAGCAGTCTCCCTAGTCGGAATATCCGACCTTATTACGTCAAAGTCTAGGCAGTCCTGTAAGAGTCTGTCTAAAACTAGTCCACTCCAGTTTCTCACATTACCTCCCCACGAAGTGTGCTTCGCGTTTAGGTCGTTTCCGATCAAAACTTCCCCAGAGTTATATAGGTCAAAAACCTGCATAATGTCTACGGACCGTAGTGTCTCATTGGGTACGAGGTACATTGAGACGAAAGCTACAGTGGAGCCATCGTCCTTCCATACCCTCACCGCACAGGATTCTATATGTCCGGTTGAGAGTGGTATTCTATCACAGCGAATACCATCTCGAATAGCAACCGCGGTACCACCCCCGCGTTGCGCCCCCTCACGATATTGGAGAAAAACCCTATATCCCTCTAAACTAAAATTATGAGATGGGCTGAGCTTATGCTCGGCCAAAAGGAGTACATCCGGCCTCCTCTCCTCAACTAACAACTTCAAATAGTGTATCTTTGATAATGAAATCAAAGAGTTCACATTGATAAAAACTACTTTAAAACTGGACATTTCCAGCAATGCATAGCAACCAGGCAGACATAGCTGCGTCAATACCTGATGAGGCCATAATTTTTTGGAATTTAGGACCAAATGTCCTAGCCTTCTCACATTTTTGAGAAAAGTCCGTTCCAAAGAACTGGACAATGTTCTCAGACTGAGAAATTACCTCTTTTTGGGGAGGTCGATTGCTAGAACGTGGACCGTTACTAGCTGGGACTTGTTGAGGGGCCGATTTTGCACGGCCACCTGCGACACCAGCATATGTCGTGCTGGAGCCAATGGCAGCAATTCGTAAAGAACGTGCCTCATTTTTGGCCTGTATGTCGGCCTTGGCTTTAGCCTTGCGGGCTAAGATTGCCAGACGGAAAGGGCAATCCTTAGCCGAAGCAGGATGTCCGTATTTGCCACAATTGACACAATAGCAAGGCTGTGCCACCTTTTTTACTACCTCCCCAGTATTTGGGTCGGTATATTCGACTAGAGTGTCTTGTCCCTTTGGAGGAACAGGACACTCTTTAGGACCATGCCACAAGCACATCATCAGCATATGATAATGCTAACCCTCCACGTGGAGGTGTAGGCATGTCACTGACATAGATGTTAAACAACATCGGCCCTAGGAGGGAGCCCTGGGGCACGCCAGTCAGTACGGGTCTGCGACTAGATAGTCGCTCCCCTACCCTAACTCTGAAATACCTATCAGACAGGAAACTTCCTACTAATCTCACAGTTTGGTGATCAAAACCAAACGGTTGCATTTTAAACAATAAACCTTGATGCCATACGGTATCAAAGGCTTTAGAAAAATCAAGTCCAACTGCTATAGTACCATACCTATTGTTAAGACCTGAAACCACATTGGATGAGAGAGCAGTTAGGGCATGGACAGTGGATAGGCCTGCCCTAAACCCGAACTGGTTGTCCTTCAACACCCTTTTATCCTCTACGAGTTTATTTAGTCTTTCCAAAATGAAAGACTCGAAGAGTTTACCGAAGGATGATAAAAGTGATATCGGCCTATAGCTGCTACATTGTCCCAGAGGTGAACCCCTCTTAAATATGGGAACCAACATAGCCTCTTTCCATGCCCTGGGAAAGTAGCCCAGGTTCAGACAGTGATTAATTAACACTACCAGGAACGTGAAAATAACCTCTCCCGCCTTTTTTAAGGCGGTATCGGGTATTCTGTCCAAACCGCAGGATTTACGTGCTGGCCTACGGGCGATTGCCCTACACAACCGGCGCGAAGAAAACCACCCTCGTTCCAACGAGTGGCGTTTTCAACAATAGCCCCATCTGCAGTAAATGTATCGCCAAAATTTACCATGGGGGACCGATCGCTGATTCCCTCGGTAGCTCGATTAACTGAGCTACCGAGAGCATCATGTTCCCCAGGAAACCGATTAACTGGTCCTCCTGAGAAATTAGCACTCGGCCCTCCCCTGGCAGGCGAGACACCCTGCACATGGTCTGCTAAGGCTTCGGCCTTTTCACTGTCGTCCGTAATAAGTCGACCTGTAATGTCTACTAGCTGACTTACAGGTTCTCTAGTATCGAGTCCAGCTGCCCTTTTGACTTTGCCAAAAGTTTTCCCATCAACTCTTATTCTCCCTAAATAATCTTTGAGTCTATCTTGTTCGAAAATTCGAACAGAGTCCTCAATTATGCGATACAGATTTCTGATATCGGCTCTAAGAGCAGGAAATCTATCTGGATCCCCAGATCTTCGGAGAGTGCGGCATAGCCTGCGACGCTCACGTATAAAACCCAAAATTCTCGGGGGAAGATCTCCAAGAGTATTAGGCTTAACTCTCTGTTTAGGTACAGAGGTTTCTATAGCATTGCGGAAAATCTCGCCTAGATTTTCCACACACCTATCTACCTCATCTATTGATGAATTTCTGTTAGATGGTAGTGTGCACTCATCTAGCCCTAACCTAAGCTGCCGCCTAAATCGTCCTATATTCATGCGATTGAAGTTCAGAAATTTCTGTCCTTCATTTCTCGCCAGACCCCCCCAAATTTAATTGAATTTGAATTGCCCTGTGATCCGATTCAAAATCAAATGCCATAGAAATATTTCCGCCGCCAACCGGAGGGAGTCCTGGTATACGCAGAAATAAATCTATATATGAGGCAGATGTAGCAGTCTCCCTAGTCGGAATATCCGACCTTATTACGTCAAAGTCTAGGCAGTCCTGTAAGAGTCTGTCTAAAACTAGTCCACTCCAGTTTCTCACATTACCTCCCCACGAAGTGTGCTTCGCGTTTAGGTCGTTTCCGATCAAAACTTCCCCAGAGTTATATAGGTCAAAAACCTGCATAATGTCTACGGACCGTAGTGTCTCATTGGGTACGAGGTACATTGAGACGAAAGCTACAGTGGAGCCATCGTCCTTCCATACCCTCACCGCACAGGATTCTATATGTCCGGTTGAGAGTGGTATTCTATCACAGCGAATACCATCTCGAATAGCAACCGCGGTACCACCCCCGCGTTGCGCCCCCTCACGATATTGGAGAAAAACCCTATATCCCTCTAAACTAAAATTATGAGAAGGGCTGAGCTTATGCTCGGCCAAAAGGAGTACATCCGGCCTCCTCTCCTCAACTAACAACTTCAAATAGTGTATCTTTGATAATGAAATCAAAGAGTTCACATTGATAAAAACTACTTTAAAACTGGACATTTCCAGCAATGCATAGCAACCAGGCAGACATAGCTGCGTCAATACCTGATGAGGCCATAATTTTTTGGAATTTAGGACCAAATGTCCTAGCCTTCTCACATTTTTGAGAAAAGTCCGTTCCAAAGAACTGGACAATGTTCTCAGACTGAGAAATTACCTCTTTTTGGGGAGGTCGATTGCTAGAACGTGGACCGTTACTAGCTGGGACTTGTTGAGGGGCCGATTTTGCACGGCCACCTGCGACACCAGCATATGTCGTGCTGGAGCCAATGGCAGCAATTCGTAAAGAACGTGCCTCATTTTTGGCCTGTATGTCGGCCTTGGCTTTAGCCTTGCGGGCTAAGATTGCCAGACGGAAAGGGCAATCCTTAGCCGAAGCAGGATGTCCGTATTTGCCACAATTGACACAATAGCAAGGCTGTGCCACCTTTTTTACTACCTCCCCAGTATTTGGGTCGGTATATTCGACTAGAGTGTCTTGTCCCTTTGGAGGAACAGGACACTCTTTAGGACCATGATTGCCATTGCACTTATTGCAGCGCTTTGGCATAGTACAATTGGTCGCGATATGATCGTGGCCTTGGCAATTGTAGCATTGCTGCATGCCACTACCTTTATCCTTACGGATCTTGACATTGCAGTCAAATATCATTTTGAGGTTATACAACCCCAAAATGTCCGAACTTTTGCTTACACGCAAAAGCCACAAGCGGTAGGAAATGTTGGTCAAACCAACAATTTCAACATTTAGGCCTGATTTGGTAGTGAGGAACTCACTTACCGCCTCAGGCGAATATTCCTTAGTTAAGCCCTCTATGACAAGCATATGAGGACGTAACTCTTTGGGGGTGTGGGTATAAAATTTATAGCCACGATCTGTCAAGGTTTGCTTGACAAAATTAAATGCGTTGAGGCCTTTGACCTTCAGCGCCAAAACGGACGGACGGACTAAGGTTATGGAGAACTCACCTGAACGTAGATGTTGTCTCAGGACGCCCGCCACCTCAGATACTCCAGCTCCGAAAATCTTAAAAGCTGGCATGTTTTTGCCAGCATTTGCCTTCTCAGGTGTCTGCTTCGTAGGGCCGGGAGCAGCAGACTTCTTCTTTGTTGCGGGATCAGCAGCAGCAGGAACAGCAGCGGGAACAGCAACAGCAGCAGCAGTCTTGTTATCAACCACCAAGGGGGTAGTTTTGGGTGGTTGAACCTTCTCCGTGACTTCCTTCAGTACGTACCGTACAGTACAGCACCTTTGGAGGTCTCCTTCTTCTTCTTTTCAGTCTCTGACGGGACGACCTCCATTTCATCATCCGCCATACCGAGGTCTACGGCTGCCTCGGTAGCCACTACGGTCTCCTTGCTGGAGGGGCCAATCTTAGCGCATTTGGCTAGCGCTTGCTTGGCAGCAGCCAGCTCTGCTGCCATACGGCTCCTTTCTTGTTCTAAGTGAGCAATTCAGCTTTAAGCTGGCGTATTGTAGCTTCCAGCTTCACGTTATCGTAGGCAGAATTGCCTACGTTGCAATGGCAGCGTTTTTTACGTGGCTGCCTAACCACATCGGAGCTAATAGATTGGCCCCCGTCGCTCGTTGCACCATCAGATGCGCAACCATCCATTTTTTGGGTATATTTGCCATTTTTGGCTTGACAAATATACCCTCTGCTTCAATTTTTATGCCGGTAGGGTTGACTTTTACCGGCATAACCGCCTGCTTTTCTGCCATTTTATCTAGGGCAAAAATCGCGCCTCTATCACTTTTGACGGCTTTGGGGTGCTGACGGTTTTGGGGTTTCCCGCCAGCACTGTTGATTTTTGGTCTTCACCAACCACCACTGCTCGTTCTGTTGTGTTTGTGCCTTGAAATCAGCAAAACTCCAATTTTGCTGCCTTGTATGGGCTTCTCAACTTTTTGAGACACCAAAACCAAATTTTGCCCTTTTGCAAAAACCACCACCAAATCACAGCAACAGCCACTGCAATCCACCACCACAGCACAGCGAAACGCAACTCGTTCAACCACCACAGCACAATGAACACCACTATATTCAACCACCACTATACACGAATTAACACTGCCGAAGAGATGTTACTTCACGAACTGCACACAAACACTGTTGACACTGTAATAACGTTGCCATCGCCACTAAAGCGAGTATTTATAAAAAATTGTACTGTTAGCATCAACTTTTGGGGTTGATATGTAAGTGAATTCTTACCTATCGGTATACCAAATGTACACGCACACACAAAAGAGAACATAAAATACTAACGGCAAATGTACACACGTACAGCGGAATCATCCAGAAAAAACAGAACACACTTTGCCGTGAACAGTGAACATTGTGATAGCTACCTAAAAAGTGACTAATAAAAAGTGCAGTGAAGAGTAAATTAAAGATTTTTTCAGCGTTCTTAAAGTGAGTGAACTTAAAAGGAAAAAAAAATCTCCAGTGATACAGATGAAGAACAAATTTTTAAATTAAAACAAGTAAAAAAGCTGTATGTTCGGCCGGGCCGAACTTTGAATACGTTTGGTACAAATTTAACAATTTTCAAAAAAAAAAATAAAAAAATAAATAAAATCCCTTAAAAATCTGTTAAAATCTTGAAAATACCTAATGTAGCCGTATATTAGAGTCTCTACGACGATGTGGACCTGCATAGGCAACTTTTGTCACAAGCTATTACAATATCGAAATGCGAAACTTAAAAAGAATCTGTTTGGCAATTCTGCACAGGCAATTTTCTGTCATAGGCTGTAATATCGAACTTCAAATGCGAAATTAGAAACAATTCCGGTAAATAATGTCGCTAAAATCATCAAAATACCGAATATCGGGGGGTACCGTTATATGGGGGCTATATGAAACGTGAACCTACATAGCCCATTTTCTGTCTTAGGCCGTAGCATCTATTATGAACTTTAAATATTAATTTTGAAACAATTCCAGTAAAAAATGTCGCTAGAATCTTAAAAATACCGCATATCGGGAGGTATCGTTATATGGGGTCTATACGAAGTCGTGGACCTACATGGCCCGTTTTCAATACCAAAAGTCCTGCAAACATAGTACACATTTGAGTAAAATTTTATCAACCTACTTCATTTCGTTCGGAAGCTAGAGTGATTTCCGCAGACGGACAGACGGACGGACATTGATAAATCGACATAGAATTTTATGCTGATCAAGAATATATATACTTTGTGGGGTCAAAAAATTTTATTTCGAGGTGTTACAAACGGAATGACAAACTTAATATACCCTCTATACTATGATGGAGGGTATAAAAAGACCTGGAGGGTATAAAAGAAAGTGAAAATGAACGTAATCAAAAACTACATTCCATTTTATATAAAGTTATGAAGGATCGTGAGATTATGAAAATAAAAATAAAGGAATTGGAAAATGAAATTAAAAAATTGAAAAACAATGTAATTATTGATCAATCTAATAATAAACATGTGAATGAAGACTTATCACACATAGACATTGTAAATGATGTTACAAAAAATAATACATGTAAACAGAAGAATAATTTAAACACTGACTGGGCTGCTGAAGCGAGCGAGTTGTACACGATAATAATACTGAAGAAAAAATGGATGCATCTAACTTGAACGTGGAAATGGATCATATTTGCAGCGAAGAAACTCAAAAGGATTCACAAACAAACGAAAATACTCTAGACTCTATTTAAAATATATAACGTTAATATAAAAGAGATATCAAACAAATTAAATAACCTATTAGGACATAACTTGTTTTATTTTCAACGTTATAAATAAGAACTTAATTTCCTTGTAACTATCTAAATCTGAAGATCATTCAAAAGATAAAGAATTTCTAACTGACAACAATTATTCTTTTTTTCACACATAATCCAAAAGAAGAAAAACCAATTTCATTATTAATTAAAAAATTAACAAGCGCATTTGAGAAAGAGGACATTTTAAATTACTATAAAGAGAGAGAAAATGAATTACGAATAAAAATATTAAATATTATAGAACTTTACTTCCTTAATACAGCTAACCAGAGATAGTGATATAAAAGCATTTATGAGACAAAAATTTATCTTACAATGTGGAGAAACCATAGAAAGCTATAAAGAGAAGATTTAATACAGTGTATAAATTGTCAGCGTGCTGGACATATTGCAGAAAACTGTAATATGCCCTACATAGATAATTCTCTGCCACCGATATAGCCCATCTTCGAACTTGATCTGCCTGCAGATAAAAGAGAGATCTGTGCAAGCTTCCTATCTTAATTCGTTTACACTGTAGCGTGATTACAACAGACGGACGGACAGGGCTAAATCGTCTTAGAATTTTACGCTGATCAAGAATATATATACTTTGTTGGGTCTAAAATGATTATTTCGATGAGTTACAAACGGATTGACGAACTTAATATACCCTCCATACTTTTTTTGGTGGAGGGTATAAAAACAAATGGACAAAGAAATCCCCTTAGCAAAATGTATGTGGTGGTTGTTTTTATGAGTCATAGCATTTTTTTAGGAAGGGAGTACAAAAATGTTACTAATTTTGCAAATTTAAAGAAAATACCAATATGGATAATTGAAAAATTTAAAATAAAATTAAGAAAGAAAATTAAAATCAATCAAAACAAGTAAAAAAGCTGTAAGTTCCGAACTTTTGATACCCTCCACCATTTGGTACAAATTTGGCAATTTCCAAAAAAAAAAAAATACCGTTAAAAATTCTGTTAAAATCTTAAAAATACCGAATGCTTATACGACGACGTGGGCCTGCATAGGCAACTTCTGTCATAAATTATTACAATATTTAAATGCGAAACTTGAAGAAAAATCTGTATATAATGTAGCTAAAATCGACAAAATACCGAATATGGGGGGGGGTACCATTATATGGGGGCTATACGAAGACATGGACCTACATGGCTCATTTTTTGACTTTGGATGAAGTATCCATTACGAACTTCAAATACCAAATTTGAAACGATTCCGGTCAACAATGTCGCTACAACCATCAAAATACCGAATATCGGGGGGTACCGTTATATGGGCGCTATATGAAGACGTGGACCTACATGGCTCATTTATTGACTTTGGATGAAGTATCCATTACGAACTTCAAATACCAAATTTGAAAAAATTCCGGTGAATAATGTCGCAAAAATCATCAAAATACCGAATATCGGGAGGTACCGTTATATGGGGGCTATATGATAACTTGGACCTACATGGCCCATTTACGAACTTAACCTGCCTACTGAGAAAATATACATGTGTGCAAAATTTTAGCCTTCTATCTCATTTTGTTCGAAATATAGCGTGATTACAACAGACAGACAGACAGACAGACAGACATGGCTAAATCGTCTTAGAATTTTACGCTGATCAAGAATATATATAATTTTTTGGGTCTGACATGAATATTTCGAGGAGTTACAAACGGAATGACAAAATTAATATACCCTCCATAGTATGGTGGAGGGTATAGAAATCAAAAAATTATAAAAAAATAAAGTGTCGAAAAATCATCAACAAAAAGAAAAACAACATCAAAAAATATATCTTTATTTTAAAAAATTTTAATAATTGTTGAAAAAAATAATCAAAGCCTAAATTATTTTTATTTATTTCAAAAAAATACTAAAAATTGTAGATTGAGTAAAAAATATCTCTTTTTTGTAAAATATTTTTGGTCCTGAAAAGGGCCGATTGTTTTGTTGTAAAATTATTGCTTTTAAATCGTCAGGAATTTAAGCACGTTCTCCACGAATACGTCTGGCCAATTGGATATCCTTAGGCATGATGGTGACACGCTTAGCATGGATGGCGCACAAGTAAGTATCTTCGAAAAGACCAACTAAGTAGGCTTTCAGTAGGCTCTGGAAACGCAAGTCAGTTTTGAAATATTGAGCGATTTCACGAACCAAACGTTGGAAGGGCGAATCAACAATTCAGTACTCTTCTGGTAAAGACGGATTTCGCGCAGAGCAACTGTACCAGGACGGAAACGATGAGGCTTCTTAACACCGCCGGTGGCTGGGGCACTCTTACGGGCAGCTTTGGTGGCTAGTTGTTTACGGGGAGCCTTTACACCGGTCGATTTACGGGCAGTTTGCTTAGTACGAGCCATTTTTCACTTGAATTTCTTCACTTCACTAGAGGTATGCACACAAACACTGTTAACACTGTAATAACGTTGCCTGGCTTTTCATCTTTATTTCCCAAAAATTCTTTACAGAGTTTTAAATATTACTTAAGTATTATCTTAAATTAAACTTACACTAACACAAATACAATTTGTTTTTCTAGAGATTTATACTTTTATTCTAATTAAATTAGGCAAGGCCAGCCAACCCTTAAGTATGTAAATTTTAAGTATTTAATATTTTAAGTTACCTCGAAAAAAGGGAATAAAAACGAGGTTATCCATTAGCTTATATTACTTACAAATAATTTGCCTAAAACTAAATAACAAACAAAACAATAACAAAAGAATATAAATCATGTTTTAATTGATTATCTGTGTAGTTTTAATGTTTTTTCAATTAATTAAATGTATTTCATATGCAGAGGGTAAATTGTGCAGATTTAGTGAGATTTTTTTTAATTTATTAATTATAAAATTACATTGCATGAAATTTATTTATATATGAATATATAATTTTTTTTAAATTAATTTTTTATTTATTTTTATTTATTTCATTGGTCGAGAGAATATATAGTATTATGAAAATTATATGATCCATACCTTCTATGGTAAAAAATAATTTTATTCTCACTATTAAAGATTTTGCAAGTATTGTATAGCTCATAGGTGGTAGGTATCCACCGTTTGCCATTATCGTGTTCAGCTCGTTGCTTGTAACACTGCGGTTTAATATGTTTTGATTATTATGGATTGTGCATTTCTCCAAGTATTTTAGCGCTATGTTGACCATATACTTGTCAATTCTGTCAATTATACTTGTTTCATATGATAAAGAGTTTTTAGGGCTTGTTAGCCTACCGAATTCATTTGTTGTTGTTCTGAATCCGAGGCAGTATTTTAGCATTTTCCTCTCAAGAATCCTAATTCTTTCCATTTGATGGGCAGATATTGTGAACCAAGCGGGAAATGCATATGACATTGCCGGCCTCACAAGTTGTTTGTATAATATTAGTTTTACGTTCTGCGCGAGACCATCCCTCTTACCAATCATATTTCGCAACTTGCCATATACGGCCTTGCCTTTTTTAAGTACATAGTCGATATGCCTTGTAAATTACATGTCTGTTTGCTGTATTACTCCTAGGTATTTTATTGTATCGGTATAATGAATAATGCTATTCCCTATTTTAACTCCTGGAATGAATTTTCTTGCACTTCTACATACTGATCCTGGCTTTTCCTTGAATATTATTGAACGGCACTTCTCTATATTAAGGATTAATTTCCAGATTTCAAAATATTGCTTTAAATCTTGCAGGTACTTTGTTACTAATTTTTCAGCTGTTTTTGCCCTATGATGTGTTGCATCTAGAATTATGTCGTCGGCAAAGATTGAGGTCATGAACCCTCCATTTGGCTGCGGGATGTCAGCGAGGAATATGTTGAAAAGAACAGGGCCCAATACTGATCCCTGTGGGACTACTGTTTTTAATGTAATGTTTTCTGAGTTATGACCGTCTGATGTGACATAGTAACTTCTATTATGAAGGTAACTTTTGACAATTCTGATAGTATTGGTATTAAAATTGTATTTGTTATGCATTTTATATATCAGCCCTTCTAGGCACATAGAGTCAAAAGCTTTGGAAAAATCCAAGCTGACTGCTATGGTGGCTTTTCGTTTATTTAGACTTCTATTTATTTTGTCTATCAATGTCATTAGGCAATGTGTGGTCGATGTACCTTTTCTAAAACCATATTGATTGTCTTTCAGTATATTATTATCTTCTATTTGGTCACTTATTTTTTGTAATAAAATTATTTCAAAAAGCTTTCCAAATGAAGATAATAGTGAGATAGGCCTGTAGCTGTTGGGATTTGTGGAATCTTTACCTGGTTTGAGCACAGGCATAATAATTTTTGCTATTTTCCATTTTATATTATTATCTTCTATTTGGTCACTTATTTTTTGTAATAAAATTATTTCAAAAAGCTTTCCAAATGAAGATAATAGTGAGATAGGCCTGTAGCTGTTGGGATTTGTGGAATCTTTACCTGGTTTGAGCACAGGCATAATAATTTTTGCTATTTTACATTTTTTTTTTTGGAAAATAGCCAATATTAAGGCAATGGTTAAATATTATTGCTAAAAATTCCCATGCGGAAGTATTTGTTCGTTTAAGAACATAATTGGGAACGCCGTCATTTCCGAAGCTCTTTTTATTATTAAGAGTTTTTATTATTGTTCCTACTTGGCTAGAAGTAACAAACTATCTGTGGTAGAGGTTGATGTATTGCTACCATCAGCTGGAAATTTAGGGCAGAATTGAACTAATGGCTGTTCACTAAAAGTTTTTGTTATATTGCTTGAAGGAAATGTGTTTCTATTAGAAAATTTGTTCTGCCAAGAGATCAGTTTTTCCCTTACTAGAAACGATTTCCTCTCCTAGGTCATTAATGAGGCTGTCTATTTTCGTCTTTGGGCCTAATCCACAAAAGGCTTCTGTTTAAACATATTTTCATTGGCTGATATGCTATTTACATACCTGATATAATATTGTTCTTCGAAACAAGAAATTTGTTGTTTAATTAATCTATCCAAGATTCGAATTTGCGACCCTAATGAAGCATATTCATTAGAATTAATAATTCTATTCCTTTTTCTTCGAAGATTCTTTTTTTGAGCCAATAAATTAATAATTTCTGGTGGTAAGTCCGGGAGTAGATTTTTTTTCCTATAATGTTGTTTAATATTATTTTTCATTGCCATGTTAAAAGCAACAGTCATGTTTTCAATAGATGAATCTATTTTGCTGACTGTTGCATCTCTATCCTTAGGAAGGCATATTTGTGCTAAATTTGCTTCTAGTTCATTATGAAATCGACGAATATTCATACTTTTGAAGTCAAATATTTTTTCAGGCTTTTCTTTATTTTTATTATTTAATAATATGTCAAGAAAACAGCTCTATGTTCTAAGTTACAATCACCCGTCTCAAGCCAGGTAATCGCCCTTCGCGGGTCTTCTAGATTTATTTGATTTGTTATTAAGAAAAAGTCAATAAAAAAGTCCGCTATCGGTGTTACTCTGCTTGGAGTTTCTGTTTTTAAAATTTCTATATTGGGGGAAGAAAGAATCCAGTCATTTAATATTCGACCATTGGTGTTTGTCTGGTGGCCTCCCCAAAGCGGGTATTTTGCATTTAGGTCAGCACCAATTATTGCTTCATTAGGCCCTATTATATTAGATTATTTGTCTAGATCTTGTTTTGACAATGTTTCTTGGGGTCTGAGGTAAAGCGAAGATAAAAATATTGTTTGTCCGCCTAGGTTTCTAATTTTTATTAGTGTTGCCTTAATACTACCGAAATTAGCGTCTAATCTTACACATTTAAATTTCCCTTTTATAGCAATAGCTGTTCCTTCTCCAAATTTGTTTTTCCTAAGTTGTGGAAAAATTGTGTAACCTTTTAATTTAAATCTGTGGTCTTTGTTAAGTTTGTATTCTGTAATCAGTATTACATCAGGATTTTTTTCATTGACGCATAATTTAAGATAGTGTCTTTTTTGCCTTGAAATAAGTGAATTTATATTAACAAATATTACTTTAAATTTAATCATTTAGCTTTAGTGCTAGAAATAGACCAAAAATGGCCTCTGACTTTTCCCGGTCTGATTTTAGCTCTTGATAACTTGCTGCATAGTCACTTATTTTCTCCATGCAAGTTATAAAATGTTTGCCCAAAAATCTTTGGCAGTCCTTATCAAAGGCTCCCATGGCCTGTTTAATAAGAAGAGTAGTTTGACCTTTAATGTTGCCAATAGCACTCGTTGTTGGTGAGATTTTTGAGGCGTTTGCATATGATAAATTATTAGAGAATTATGGATATGTAATATTTGGCTTATTAGCTTGATGGTTAATTGTGTTGGCTTTAGCAGCCGCTTTCTTTTGAGCCATTCTCTCTAGTATTTCAAGCCGTTTTGGGCATTTTTTATAACTTGCTACATGTCCTGTAGCATTACAGTTAACGCATTTAACAGGGATTCCCTTTGTTTTAATTATTTGACCTGTATTTGGTTCAACTGTCATCGTTTCCTCTGTGTTTTGGTCTTTGGGCGGTATGTGACACTTCTCACGTTCATGACGACTAACGCATTTGACACAATTTGGAAGCATCCTACAGTTGATGGAGATATGGCCATATCTTTGGCAATTTTTACATTGTGGTTACGCCGTTATTTAACATGAATCTAAGCCTGGAAAATGACTTAATATCAGAATCGTTGGAGAACTGCACAATCCATCTCCTTTTTTGTAAATTCACTATTTTAAAGATTTTTAGATTTATTCCAGTATCCTCAATAAAATTTTTAAGGTCTGTCTCATCATATGTGTCTGAGATTCCCTTAATAATTAGGGTATGAGGTTTCTCTTCTTTAATGGTATATATAAGGAAAGAAATTTTCATGTTTTCTATATATTCTTTCACTTTTAGGTGATCTTCATTTTTGCTCAATTTGAGGTGAATTAAATTTTTGTTTATTATATTGATAGTAAACAAATTGTGATTGAGGATATTTTTTAATTTAATTGTAAATTCTTTAACGTTAACGTTATATAATATTTTAATAATAGGGGGGCTGGCCTTACCTTTTGCTTTATTTGTTGTTGTATTTGCTGCTTTTCCGCCGCTGTCTTGCTTATCCAATTGCTGATATGTCCCTTTGCTGCTATTATTTACCGCCGGCGTTGTGGTTACATCGTCTTCGCACTCATATTCATCAGCTACCATGAGGTCTACGGCTGCCTCAGTGGTACAATTATTGTTATTCACATTTGTCCATTCCTTACGGATATGGACATCCACATTCACACTGTCTGTGGCAATTTTACTCACTAGTTCTTGAATATTTTTTTTTTAAATTCTTCATTTTCCTCTTTTAGTTTAGCGTTTTCATTAAGAACACTTTCATATTTTTTGTTGAGTTCTATCAGTTGCTCTACTATTGGTGCTGTAGGCTTGTTTAATCTCTTTCGTTTAACTTCAATATAAACATCAGTATTGTTACTATTGTCATTTATCGCCACACTTTGATTCTGGGCACAGTCATTTTTTATCTGACCATTATTATAGTTCATATTTGCCTTAACGTCATCAGCGTGTAAGCTGTGACAAGACATTTTCACAGTTTTCTTTTTTAAACTTTTTTTTTTAGTTTATTTATTTATCACTTGTTTAAAGTTTGAACACAATTTTATCTCCAAGGTGAGATGTTGCACAACACTTCATTAAATGTTCTTTAATTTTAGTTTTTTCATTTTTCATTTTATGCACTATCACTTTTTAATTCACTTCACAGTCTTTACATTTCGTTGCCTGGCTGACTATAGCGGGTATTTATAGAAAATTGTGCTGTTAGCATCAACTTTCGGGGTTGATATGTTACTGAATTCTTACCTATCGGTATACCAAATGTACACGCACACACAAAAGAGAACATACAATACTAACGGCAAATGTACACACACACATATAACTGTACATACTTTACTTGTGTGTTCAATAATTGGAGAGAGCCTCAAATTTTGTATAAATACGAGCGGAATCATCCGGAAACAACATTAGTGCTTGTGCTATTGTGAAGTGATAAGTGAAATAAACTTAAGTGAAAAAATGACTGGTCGTGGTTAAGGTGGTAAAGGCTTGGGAAAAGGTGGCGATAAACGTCACAGGAAAGTGCTCCGTGATAACATCCAAGGTATTACCAAGCCAGCTATTAGACGTTTGGCTCGTTGTGGCGGTGTAAAACGTATCTCT
This sequence comes from Musca domestica, assembly GCF_030504385.1. Lineage (NCBI taxonomy): Eukaryota > Metazoa > Arthropoda > Insecta > Diptera > Muscidae > Musca > Musca domestica. The sequence continues at coordinate 26,965,797 of NW_026712346.1, forward strand.
GGCCTGATTTACGAAGAAACTCGTGGTGTTCTGAAAGTGTTTTTGGAAAACGTTATTCGTGATGCTGTCACCTACACCGAACATGCTAAGCGTAAAGCCGTCACCGCTATGGATGTCGCATATGCTTTGAAGAGACAAGGCCGAACATTGTACGGTTTCGGCGGTTAAACAAATTCTTGACGCAATTTGGAGAAATCTTTTTTTACAACAAAATAATCGGTCCGCTTTAGGACCACAAAATATATCAAAAAAAGAGATACTTTCTTGTTGAAAACTATTTTTTTTAAATTAAAATAAATAAAAAAATAAACACTTACCTTAGGACATAAAGAAATTTTATTTTAAAATTTCTATGAAATTTCGTTTTCAGCTTTCTCGTATTTTTTCTCACAATTAGTGAAAATCTTTAAAAATATATAAGAATCAAATAAAGAAAAAAAAAAATACAAATACTTACTCGTTTCAATTTTCTCCAGAATATTTTCACCGAAAACCTTGTTTTACCGATGTCTCGTATTTTATTCCCGATCATGAACATACCGTCGGCAACTCACATCGCTAAACACATTTAATTGCTCTTCTTCTTCTTATTCGTATAATATGAGCATAACATAGCATCGCTTTATGTATGTATTGGAGCTGTTTAGTCGATATTACTAACGACCAACCATGCTGTGGCAATAAAGGAATTTCGTTGTGATTTTGGACTTTTCTTAAATAAATTTCTTTTCCAAAATTTAATTTAAAATCGTTGAAAATATTTATTAAATAGTATATTTTGTAAATAAAATTCCATTAAAAATCATTGAATTTTATTTTAAAATTCTTCATTAAATGAATTTTATTTTATTTATGTTAAATTTTCTTATTTAATTTTCAATTAATTTGTTTTAATTTTCAACAAAAATCACTTTGTTTATTTCCTTATTATTAATTTAAAATTTTTTGATTTCATTTAAAATATCTTTTATTTTCATAAAGTGTATTTATTATTCTAAATTCCTTCAATTTATTTCCAAATATATTTATTTAAATTTCTTTAAATTTTCATTAATTTTTGCCTTAATTTTAAAAAATTTTCTTATTTTATTTTAATTTAATAATTAATTTACGTTCTTTTATTTTTGTTGGTAATTATTTTTGTTAATTTTCATTTTATTATGTTACTTTTCTTCTATTTTTTGTGTTTAAAATTTTCCATAGCACCACAATGCGGTTTTATTTTCATGTATGTGTCGATTTATTTCCACCACAACACTATTCTGCCGCCGAAATTCCCTTGTAAATCGTCTACTTTATATCTTCCCGAAGAATGCGCCGGGGTGCGATTTTTTCACATAAAATTACTGCAAAGCCACCACCAACTGCCACATGCTTCTTCTTCTTCATGGTATACATACTCATTTGGTGACGCCGCGATCTCTCTCTCTCGCGCTCTATTCCTGAAATCATAAGAGACAACAACAACGACAACACAAATATGCAACTGACAACGAAAAACAGTTATTCTGCCAACGTCTCATACAAAATTATTGAGAATTTAATTTTTTTCATATAAATGTAGCTTGACGCAATTTTCTTTCTCTTTTCAAATATTTTTGTCGTCCTCAAAAGAACGGATTGGTTGATTTTTCTATGGAATTATACGATGGTCTGTATTCTTCTTCATTCCATAATACCTTCTTTCGAGATAATTTAGGCTTTCTTTTCGGTCTTCTTGGGCAAGAGAACAGCTTGGATGTTTGGCAATACACCACCTTGGGCAATGGTAACGCCAGACAGCAATTTGTTGAATTCTTCGTCGTTACAGATGGCCAATTGCAAGTGACGAGGAATGAAAGGAGTCTTCTTGTTGTCACGGGCAGCATTGCCAGCCAATTCCAAGACTTCAGCAGCCAACTATTCCATGACAGCGGCTAAATAGACGGGAGCACCGGCACCAACACGCTTTGCGCAACAGACGATGGATACGACCGACGGGGAATTGAAGACCAGCACGATTGGAACGGGACTTTGCCTTTCCCTTAACTTTGCCACCTTTACCACGACCAGACCTTTTCACTTTATTTTAGTTTTGAACACTACACTTAAGCACTGAAAAACACAAATGATAAAAAATTGACCGGCTTTTTTTTGGCTTTTTTCAATTTGCCATTTATTTATTAATTCATTTCGTTACAATGTGAACTTAAATGATTTTTAAAAATTTATTATATATTATATATAAATCTTATAAATAAAATTATACTAATTTCTTATTCTAAATACTTACAACTAACTATATACAATATATACAAATTTTGATTTACAGCTCCATATTATATACAGGGTCAGTACTAGCATCAAATCTTGAAAATCTTCTATGGTAATTTATTAATTTGTCATTTTGATAAAGGATATCTGCCTCTTTTAATTTAAATAGTGCAACTGGTGGTATATGCTTTCTAGTATGAAGTACCTCTAAGTCTTCTTCGTTGTTAATGAAGTTTTGCACTATAAAGTTTTCACTTTCTCTACATTTCTCAAGAAATTTAAGGGCCATCTCCATCATAAAAACATATATTCTGCCAAAGTTTATGGCATTGTAAATGTTCCTATTCGATGGCCTTCTAATTTCACCCTGGCTATTTATGCCGGCTCTTAGTTCAACAGCTGCACTTATAGCATTTCTTTCAAATCTACGTATCCTTTCCATCTGTGCTGCGGAGACGTCAGCCCAAGACGGAAAGACATTCGCAATTGTGGGCCTTATTATCTGTCTGTACAGTAATTGTTTAATGTCAGTAGTAAGACCTCCTCTCATCCTAAATATCTTTTGATACATGAAGTATTTTTTTTTTTTTTTTTTTTGCTTTAACAAGAACATGGTCTACATGTCTGCAAAAGTCAACATTTTTGTTAAATTCAACCCCTAAATACTTAATTTTATCTGAATGCCCTATAATTTGACCATCAATTTATCCTACAGGTTTGCCTTTCAAAACCAAAGGATTGCAATTTATCGAGTATAGCCTATACCCTACCATACTTTATCAAGGGTTTTTTTAAAGACTAGTGCTACTGCCATGGTACCCATTTTTCTCCTGTACCCTTCTGTAACATAATTAGTGAATGCTACAAGGGCATGAGAAGTACAATGCTGTGGTCTAAAGCCAAATTGACAATTTCTTAATATTTTGTGCTCTTCAATGGTGTTTTTAATTCTTTCAAGAATAAAATATTCAAAAAGTTTACTAAATGGGGACAGGAGAGAAATGGGTCTGTAGTCCTCACAATATTTCCCATTTGTAATCGGTTTTTTTAATTGGTATTATCTAGGCCTTTTTCCATTCTTTTGCAAAGTAACCAAGGTTAAAAGCCTGGTTAAATAGAATTGCCAGGAAAGTGCATATTGCACTTCCGGCTTTCTTTATAGCTATATCCGGAATTCCATCTATTCCACTAGATTTTTTAGACGATATTTTTTAATGGCAGCTAAGACTGCTGCAGGACTAACAAATCCACCCTCATTCCATTTAGCTTCATCCGCTATAATTGAGCCATCAGCTGCAATTTATTCTCCAAAACTTAGCAGAGGATTATGTTCCTCAATTCCATCCACAGCATCAACTACAAGTTTGTGGAAGGTGGAGTTTGTTTTACTCTCCCTTATTTGTTGTATGTTTTGGAGATGGTTAGCCAATAAATTGGCTTTTTCCTCATTATTGTTTATAGGATCACCTCTATCGTTAAATAGACTACTTATTGGTCCCTTTTGAGATAGGCCTGCACCAGCTTTCACTTTTTTCTAGATGCGATATGTACCTGTTATTTTCGAAATTTGTTATTAGTTCTTTTAATATTATGCCGAGATTTCTAATATCAGCTCTAATTATATTATATCTGACAGTTTTTCTAGTTTTCAAAATGCCATTTATTTATTTAATCCAGTCGATGTGTTACAATGTTGTACTTAAAGGCTAAAGTATTATTTATGAATATATAAAGGTATTCTTCTCTAGGTATATACATACATATAAAAGAGATTACAAAATTTTGAGTTCGTGTTGTACATTAGTACAGACAATCAGTTAGTTTTATAATGTTTTGTTCAATTCGTGTTGAAGAAGGCCCAACAATTCAAAAAATGTAATTATTGAGTAAATTATAAATTAAAAACGTATCTTACATTCTAGATTTAAAACTAAACTTACAACTATGATTTATATAAAACTTAAGACTAAACTTATAACTATGATTTATATAAGAATAATATTTACAGTATATACACATTTTTAAAGCCTACTGGTCAGTATTATATACTGGGTCAGTGGCTGCATCATATCTACCGAACCTGCGGTGATAATGAATAAGAGAATCCTCATTATATAATAGGCCTTCTTCATTGAGTTTAAGAATGGCAACTGGAGGGATGTGTTTTTGTCTGAGAAGTGTGTCTAGATCAAAGTTTACTTGTAGGAAATAATTTACCATACTGTTTTCTAAATTATGACATTTATCAAAGAATGATAATGCATTTCTCACCATGAATACGTCTGTTCTGCACAAATCTGCAGCTCTATACATACTTTTGTTTGAGGGCCTTCTAATTTCTCCATTTTCATTTATATAAGGTCTAAGACCTACGGCTGGAGATAGAATACGTCTCTCAAACGAGCGCAGCCTTTCCATTTGGCTCGATGAGATATCAGCCCATGCTGGGAAAGAGTAGGTTAATATTGGCCTGATTATTTGCTCAGCAGTTTGAGGGGTAAGTCCTCCTCTCATTATAAAAAGTTTTTGATATGCTAAAGTAGTCTTTTCGATTTTTCCATTACAAAGTCAATGTGTATTATGAAATTAAATTTCCTGCTGAACATGATGCCTAAATATTTAATTTCATTTGAGGCATGTATTATTTCGTTGCATATTTTTATTGTAGGTGTGTATCTAGCCAATGTTGGATATGTTGTCTGGGCTTACCACTCAGCGCAATAGATGAACATTTGCTGACATTGAGATTGAGCTGCCATAAATCAAAATATTTTTTCAATTTTTCTATTTATGAATTGAGTCTCCTTTCGAGTTTATGGCCAAAACGTCCACGTAAGGCAATCAGAATGTCATCTGCGTAAGTTAAATGGAGGCCGTCATCAGGTGGACCAGGAATGTCGCTTATGAATATGTTGTACAGGACCGGCCCAAGGAGTGAACCTTGCGGCACACCCGCTTGTACCTGTCGCCGCCCAGACATATTATCACCGACTTTTACCCCAAAACGTCCTGCCTTTAAGAAAACTCGCAAAGAGCCTGCATATATAAATTATTCCATTTTGCCAAACGGTATCAAATGCCTTTGCAAAATCAAGGCTAGCAGCCATAATGCCCATTTTCCTCTCATACCCTCTGCTGATATAATTTGAAAATGTCACTAGAGCATGTGTGGTTGAGTATTTTGGCCTAAACCAAAATTGAAATTCTCTAAGAATATTACGGTTTTGAAATGGGCCTATAATTTCCACATTGTTTTCCATCCACTTTTGGCTTTTTAATTGACACTATTAGGGCCTATTTCCAACTAGATGGAACGTAGCCTATATTTATGCAATGGTTGCACAAAAGGGTTATGAAATTGAGAATTGTATTACCCACTTTTTTGAGGGCAATATCAGGGGTCCCGTCAATACCGTATGATTTTTTTGGTGGTCTTTTTTTGATCGCTATAGTTACCTTTTCTGGGTTTACAAATCCCCCCTCCCGCCAGGGGAAATCATTATTTATTACAGCCTCATAAGGTTCACAGCCTCATTTACAAGTCTGTGAATAGGATTGCTTCTCGAATCATCCCCTAAATTATGAATTCTTTCTAAGTGGTCTGCTTGGAGCTCAGCCGTATTACTATTATCAGTAATTTTTGATCCATTGGCATCAATTAATGTTCCAATTGGCTCTTTGTTGGATAGACCAACTGCTCTCTTGATTTTGCTGTATGTTTTTGAATTCATCTGTATGCCCTCCAAATAATTTTTATAACGGTCTTGTTCAAAGTTAGTGACTAATTGTTTTATTATTATGCCTAAATTTTTGATGTCAGCTCTAATTATATTGTATCTGTCAGGGTCACCTGGTCTCCTTAAGATTTGCCTTAACCTTTATTAATTCTCCTAATAAATGATCCCGATATTTTTGCTTAGGAACCGAATGCTCAATAGCATCTTTAAATGCCGTGTTTAATGCATTGACACAATTATTAATTTGGCTGGCTGATACATTTCTATCTATAGGAAGAGAATGACCTGCTAATTTATTTTCCAGGAGTCTATTGAATTTCCTGATTTTAATATTTTTGTAATTGTAATATGTTTTTTTCAACATTCCTTAAATAATTTTGCATGGAAATATTAATTTCAACAGCCCTATGATCTGACTCAAAATCATAGGTTTTTAACCGGTCATGTTTTTCCAAAACGACATTTGTTGATATTATAAAAAAATCGATAAAAGAGTCTGCTATAATATTGGGTCTTGTGGCGTTAGCTGTTGAGCATATCTCCAAATTTTGGCAATTTATCATGTATGTTTGAAGCTCCCGACCTCTTCTATTATCAATATTCCCCCCCCAGTCTTGATGCTTTGCATTCACGTCACAGCCAATTATGAGATCATTGGCTGCGCCCAAACTAGCAATTCCATCTAGAATATTGGGGTAAAACTCATCTTTAGGGGGCAAATACATTGATATTAATACAATGAATGTCCCATCAGCTTTAAAAAGTTTTACGCCACAAGACTCAAAGTTACCTGTGTCTATTTCCAAAAATTCTGTTTTATACTCCTCTTTAACTAGAATTGCCGTGCCTCCACCTGATCTGCCTACTCTGCACTGTTTATAAAGTGCATATCCCTCAAAACCAAATTTATGCCTGTTTGTCAGTTTATATTCTGCTAAAAGTAGAACATCAGGCTTTTGAGTTTGAATAAATAAATTAATGTAATGTCTTTTAATTAAAGACACCATAGAGTTGGGTCTGAGGAATATGCACTTCAACATTTGTAGCCTTGCAAATGCATCAGGAGTTTTAGAAAGGCAATGGAATCACCTTCTGCTTTTTGTATTTCCTGATACCTATCTTTGAATTGTTCAAGATCTTTCATAAGATCTGTGAGATTTCTACCAAAAGTTGTTCTACATTCATCAGCCATTGAAACGGGTAGTGGTGCAAGAACCCTAGTGGTAACATTATTATTTATAACTTTATTTAAGTTATTTGTAGGTATATTTGGGGTACCTACAATACTAGCATATGTTAAAATGTTTTTTAGTAGCAGAAATTCTATTCGATTTTGCAGAATTTATTGCAATTTTTTCCTCTCTCCTTTCTTTCTTTTTTAAAAGGATGACATTTTTTGTCGGGCAATCACGGAAATTAGCTCCATGGCCTACTTGATTGCAGTTAATGCACTTTAATGGAGGTCTTGGTAATTCAGTATCTGATGTTAAAACATTTGAAACATTTTTAACCAGACATTTACCACGTTCGTGGTTTTCGCAACACATGTCACAACGATAGGGCATACCGCAATTGGCTTTGACATGCCCAATTCGTTGACAGTTAAAACATCTAAGAACATCCCTACCAGTAGCTCTGCTAAAAGAGATATTGCATCTTAATTTTTTTTTTTTTGGTTTTATAAAATCTATTTATATCAGTTGATCTGTCTAGTTTGAAAATCCATTTAGTTTCAGTAATTTTAATTAAATCTACTACTTTCACATTGAATTTTAAGATTTCCAAAAATTCTATGACTTCATCCTTACAGACTTCCTTAGGCAACCTATCGATAATAACTGAATAGGGCAATAATTGTTTTGGTGTGTGTTTGTGATATTTATATCCTCTTTCTTTAAGTAATAAAGTGATTTTGTGGACATTTTCTAAACCAATAATCCTAACGGACATAATTGAGCTTCGAACAACTTTAATGCTATAGATTTCTTTGCCTATATTCCTGTCTATTATTCCAGTAAGTTATGGCTGGTAGGCTCTTACCCTTTCCTTTGGTGGTTGTTGCAATGGGGGTTGATGTTACTGCTGCTGCTGATGAATGTTTGTTGTTGGCATTTGTTGTTATTGCAGGATTTGTTGTTGTTGTTGGTTCTTCTTTTCTGTTGCTTGCAGTTGAAGAATATTTTCTTGGTTCTGTTGTAGGCAGCTGTGGCTTCTTGCCTGCCTGTTCTGTCCTAGGCAACTGTAGATTCTTGCCTGCCAGTTGTTTCTGTGGCTTTGGCGTGTTTTCCGCAGTATCCATTTTCATGTTGTCTTCATCTACGACTATCGATGTTGTATTTTGCTGTTTTTGCAAGTCAATTATGACTCTTTGCAGCTATTTTCTTTTTTTGCTGCTTCGGTTAGAAGACGGGCTGATTCGTCCTGAAGATGTTTGAGACGAGTGATTTCTTCCATTAGAAGAATGTTGTGTTGATCACTTTGTTCCAATTTTTTTTTTTTTTGGATTTCACTTAAACGGGCGTCAAGCTTCATTATTTCATATAATGACTCATCATCATACTTCTGCTTCCTCTTCTTACGCTTTTCAGTTGCTGCCTACTTTTTCCCATCGGCAGAAACATCAGAATCTTTGCTACGTGCCAATATAACTTGATCGACACATAGCACTTAATTTCCATCGTCGTCTTCTTCCATCTTCTATATGCCGTCGGTAAATAACTTAACCGCCGACACATCCAAAAACAATGGTGTAACCACAATAGCAGCAACGATGTTTGTATTTCGTTGTGAAACAATATTCAATTTTATCTCTTTTGCTATTTTTGTGGTTTTTACAAGGTTTCACTTTTACACTTTATTTTAGTTTTGAGCACTTCACTTAAGCACTGAAAAACACAAATGATAAAAAATTGCCAGACGCAATGTGCTATTTTTACTTTTCTCACACACACATTTCTTCAATAATGGGGTGGTTTGACTACCTGAAATTTTTGTCGATTACAATCTACAAATTCTGTATAGCTTGCCGTTTTGTTTATCAGTCTTCAACACAACGTCATCGAAGCAACAACTAAGTGAACAGTGAATAAAAGTGAAAGTGAACAGTGACTAATGGAACAGCTAACTGGACAACAGCTGAAGGACCAGGAGAAGAAGAATGGCTCGCTAACGTGGTCTCCAACCTCCAAGGAGTAATCCAAAAACTGGAGGCCAAGCTAAGGATGTTAGCTGAAGACAATGCCGGGCTGTCGGCACTTGTAAACAGCCGTGGTATGGAGGACTCCGTCAAGGCAGTCGAAGGCCGCAACGAAGAAGGATGCTGCTCGGCCTGCAACATCCTCGAAAAGGACGGACGGTCCTTCACCGAAGGCCGTGACGAAACCTGGGTCCAAGGCTTCTGCAGCATCAGCCAAGGCTGCTTCCCCCAAGCCCATGCTGGCAAATGGCTCGCCAGCAGCATCGGCCGCCCCCACGAAGGACGGCCAATCGAAGAAGGCGGATCCCCCCATCACCATCTATGAGGCTGGAGTCAAGGAAATCAGGACTGTCCTGGCATCGTCGCTCAACCCCCGCGACTTCACCATCAAGATGATTAGGAAGGGAGTTATTTTCTTTAGACTAAGTAGTTTAAGTACCTACGATAAGGTTAGGGCCTTATTAGTTCAAAGGGCGTACAAATTTCATACGCATTCTCCTAAGGATAGGTTGCTGTATACCGTTGTGGTAGATAGGCTTTCCGGCGATTTTACCGCCGATGAAATTAAGGAAGAACTCTGCACGCTAGACCTCCCAGTCTTCGTGCAGAGCCTAGTCAACATCGCGCCAGATAAATGGCTCGTTAGGGTTGATAGGAAGACCGACATACACAAGTTGTATAAGGTCAATAGGTTGTTTAGCCTGAGTGTATTGATCCGAAAGGATAGGGCGAGAAAGTCAACGCGGTGCTACAAATGCCAGCGTAATGGACACATCGCCGCAAACTGTGGGATGCCGCCAAACTGCGAGAAGTGCAGCGAAGGACACCCCACCCATCTGTGCCCCACGTTTGAAGCGGGCAAGGAGACGGGCTCAATCCCTAAGTGCGTCAATTGCAAAGTGGAAGGCCACTCCGCGGGCTCCCCTTCCTGCCCCAAATGGAAGGCAATACTGGCGACCCGGATCCAAAGGAGGAAGGAAGTCGAGGCGAAACAAAACGCCAGGTCTGGCCGCATCTCCGCGGAGATGAAGAAGTTAGACTATGCGGCCGTTGCTGAATTTTTTTGAATTCATCTGTATGCCCTCCAAATAATTTTTATAACGGTCTTGTTCAAAGTTAGTGACTAATTGTTTTATTATTATGCCTAAATTTTTGATGTCAGCTCTAATTATATTGTAACTGTCAGGGTCACCTGATCTCCTTAAGATTGGCCTTAACTTTTTACGTTCTTTAATGAACCTTAGGATGTGAGGTGGTAATTCTCCTAATAAATGATCCCGATATTTTTGCTTAGGAACCGAATGTTCAATAGCATCTTTAAATGCCGTGTTTAATGCATTGACACAATTATTAATTTGGCTAGCTGATACATTTCTATCTATAGGAAGAGAATGACCTGCTAATTTATTTTCCAGGAGTCTACTGAATTTCCTGATTTTAATATATTTGGTCTTGGTACTTCAGTATCTGATGTTAAAACATTTGAAACATTTTTAACCAGACATTTACCACGTTCGTGGTTTTCGCAACACATGTCACAACGATAGGGCATGCCGCAATTGGCTTTGACATGCCCAATTCGTTGACAGTTAAAACATCTAAGAACATCCCTACCAGTAGCCCTGCTAAAAGAGATATTGCATCTTAAATTTTTTTTTTGGTTTTATAAAATCTATTTATATCAGTTGATCTGTCTAGTTTGAAAATCCATTTAGTTTCAGTAATTTTAATTAAATCTACTACTTTCACATTGAATTTTAAGTTTTCCAAAAATTCTATGACTTCTTCCTTACAGACTTCTTTAGGCAACCTATAGATAATAACTGAATAGGGCAATAATTGTTTTGGTGTGTGTTTGTGATATTTATATCCTCTTTCTTTAAGTAATAAAGTGATTTTGTGGACATTTTCTAAACCACTGATCCTAACGGACATAATTAAGCTTCGAACAACTTTAATGCTATAGATTTCTTTGCCTATATTCCTGTCTATTATTCCAGTAAGTTCTCTATACCCAACTTCATAAACTGTTATGGCTGGTAGGCTCTTACCCTTCCCTTTGGTGGTTGTTGCTGCGGCAATGGAGGTTGATGTTACTGCTGCTGATGACTGTTTGTTGCTGGCATTTGTTGTTATTGCAGGATTTGTTGTTGTTGGTTCTTCTTTTCTGTTGCTTGCAGTTGAAGAATATTTTCTTGGTTCTGTTGTAGGCAGCTGTGGCTTCTTGCCTGCCTGTTCTGTCCTGGGCAACTGTGGATTCTTGCCTGCCAGTTGTTTCTGCGGCTTTGGCGTGTTTTCCGCTGTATCCATTTTCATGTTGTCTTCATCTACGACTATCGATGTTGTATTTTGCTGTTTTTGCAAGTCAATTATGACTCTTTTGCAGCTATTTTCTTTTTTTGCTACTTCGGTTAGAAGACGGGCTGATTCGTCCTGAAGATGTTTGAGACGAGTGATTTCTTCCATTAGAAGAATGTTGTGTTGTTCACTTTGTTCCAATTTTTTTTGGATTTCACTTAACCGGCGACACAGCCAAAAACAAGGGTGTAACCACAATAGCAGCAACGATGTTTGTATTTCGTTGTGAAACAATATTCAATTTTATCTCTTTTGCTATTTTTGTGGTTTTTACCAGGTTTCATTTTTCACTTTATTTTAGTTTTGAGCACTTCACTTAAGCACTGAAAAACACAAATGATAAAAAATTGCCAGACGCAATGTGCTATTTTTACTTTTCTCACACACACATTTCGTCAATAATGGGGTGGTTTGGCTTGTGTGTGTCCAGCAGTTGAAATTCTTGTCGATTACAAACTACAAATTCTGTATAGCTTGCCGTTTTGTTTATTAGTCTTCAACACAACGTCATCGAAGCAACAACTAAATGAACAGTGAATAAAAGTGAAAGTGAACAGTGACTAATGGAACAGCTAACTGGACAACGGCTGAAGGACCAGGAGAAGAAGGATGGCTCGCTAACGTGGTCTCCAACCTCCAAGGAGTAATCCAAAAACTGGAGGCCAAGCTAAGGATGTTAGCTGAAGACAATGCCGGGCTGTCGGCACTTGTAAACAGCCGTGGTATGGAGGACTCCGTCAAGGCAGCCAAAGGCAGCACTGAAGGCCGCACCGAAGAAGGAAGCTGCTCGGCCTGCAACATCCTCGAAAAGGACGGACGGTCCTTCACCGAAGGCCGTGACGAAGCCTGGATCCAAGGCTTCTGCAGCATCAGCCAAGGCTGCTTCCCCCAAGCCCATGCTGGCAAATGGCTCGCCAGCAGCATCGGCCGCCCCCACGAAGGACGACCAAACGAAGAAGGCGGCTCCCCCCATCACCATTTATGAGGCTGGAGTCAAGGAAATCAGGACTGTCCTGGCATCGTCGCTCAACCCCCGCGACTTCACCATCAAGATGATTAGGAAGGGAGTTATTTCCTTTAGACTAAGTAGTTTAAGTACCTACGATAAGGTTAGGGCCTTATTAGTTCAGAGGGCGTACAAATTTCATACGCGCTCTCCTAAGGATAGGTTGCCGTATACCGTTGTGGTAGATAGGCTTTCCGGCGATTTTACCGCCGATGAAATTAAGGAAGAACTCTGCACGCTAGACTTCCCAGTCTTCGTGCAGAGCCTAGTCAACATCGGGCCAGATAAATGGCTCGTTAGGGTTGATAGGAAGACCGACATACACAAGTTGTATAAGGTCAATAGGTTGTTTAGCCTGAGTGTATTGATCCGAAAGGATAGGGCGAGAAAGTCAACGCGGTGCTACAAATGCCAGCGTAATGGACACATCGCCGCAAACTGTGGGATGCCGCCAAACTGCGAGAAGTGCAGCGAAGGACACCCCACCCATCTGTGCCCCACGTTTGAAGCGGGCAAGGAGACGGGCTCAATCCCTAAGTGCGTCAACTGCAAAGTGGAAGGCCACTCCGCGGGCTCCCCTTCCTGCCCCAAACGGAAGGCAATACTGGTGACCCGGATCCAAAGGAGGAAGGAAGTCGAGGCGAAACAAAACGCCAGGTCTGGCCGCATCTCCGCGGAGAAGAAGAAGTTAGACTATGCTGCCGTTGCTGGAGGAAAAACTGCACAGCCCCAGTTACCCCCACGGACAGCTTCCACCCCCAAAAGCTTCTGCTGCTGCTGCTCGCCCATCTGGACCCACCCTAGATATTGGAGGACTGATGAGCAGCATTCCCAAGGTGTTCGGTGACCTATCAGCATTAGCCAAGGTTAGATCGTTCGGTCCCAAATTTGGGCGTATCCGCGAGGAAAGGGGAGACCCGGAAGCTTGGTGGGCCCTCCACATAGCCTTAGATTAGGGATGTTGAAGTGCGTTTTTCCTAACGTCAGCTCCATATTTTCCAAAACTAGGTGGTACTTCTTGCGGAATTTTGCGCATCAGCCGGACATTATTCTGCTGGCAAAAACCTGGCTCTCGCCAAAAGTTTTACTGCCAAGGATTCAAAACATATACGCAGGATAGGCTGACAGGCCCAAGAGGGGGCACTGCAGTCATAGTCAGTGATAGGTTTTGCTCAGAAAAATCCCCATTTCCTCAGGGGATATACAATCTTGTGTCGCTAGGGTGTCGCGTCTGTTTACCAGCGCCCTGTTGGTCACTTCCAAAGTTTGGATCTGGACCCATACTCGCTTTACGCGACAGTGGCGACCTGGTAGTTTGTGGAGATCTGAACGCGAAACATCCCTTATGGGGTGGTGCAGAGGTCGATACCAGTAGAAGAGCAATCTCTGCCTTCCTTCTCGATTGTCCGGATGTAGCAGCCATTCCATCTGATAGGCCCAATGGAGTGGCAGGGTCGTATATCGACTTCTTCCTGCATACACCAGGCGCAGCACTGGCAGCGGGGAGAGACACGTCAACGACCCTCTACTTTGAGACCGACAATAGGGCGATTCTCATAGAGATAGAGTCAGGCTCCTTACAAAATGGAGAAGTTAGGCCGTTTCACAATTTCGACCGGATGAATATCCGTCGATATAGGCAGCGCTTGCGCAGCGGCTTGGAGGAGGTAACTCTGCCAGCCGATCGCAACGTACCCATTTCGGATATAGATAGCTGCATTGAGGATTTAGGCTTCGCCTTCCGAGATGCCATAGATGCTTCAGTGCCCAAATATAGGGCAAAAAACACTATCCTGGGCAATCTTCCTCCCTAGGATCGCGAGTTTTATTTGGGAGCATAGACGGCTTTGTCGAGTGTTGCGTAGATCTGGTGATCCTGAGCGACAACTAGTCCTCACGGCTGACATCCGCAACCTCGACAAGATCATCGAAGCCAATATTCGCCGATTCGAAAACGATCTTTATAAGGACTATCTCGAGGGAATTACGGTCAATTCCAAGACCTATGGTAAGGTCAAGCGATTGGCCGGCCTCTCCTCTCGAGACTCAGTCAGTCCTCTCGTAGACTCCACTGGTACTAGGGTGAGTTCTGACGACAATAGGGCTGAGATGTTGGCGGACCAGGTGCAGGGAACGCTTCGACATGGGGAAGTTTCGGTTGCCTATTCCTTCCAGCGCCAAGTCAGCTTGGCGGTGGAGGGGATTGAAGACCATTCTCCTGTCGTGTCGTTTAGCAGTTCATTCACTGCTAATAGCTCCTCTGTGGACAACATCTCCCTTTGGGAAGATAGCGGGTTTGTCTATCCCAGGAAGGTTGGTTTTGCGCTTTCACGCCGACAAGCCCATAAATCCTGCTTTATGGACCATATTCCCGATGTAGCTGTGAAAAGGGCAGGAAATGTTATTCTGTCCTTTTTGACAATTCTCTTTAATCATTGTCTGAATTTAGGATACTTTCCTACGGCTTGGAAGGAGGCCAAGATGGTTCCCATACTGAAGTGGGGTTCTGATCCCTCTTAGTGTGGCAACTACAGGCCTATTTCCTTTCCTCTCGCCGTTTGGAAAGTTACTCGAATCCGTTATTCTGGCAAGGACTGGAAGAAACGTGGAAGATAGGAGAATTCTGCGGGACTGTCAGTTTGGTTTTAGGTCTGCTCTTTCCACGACCCATGCCTTAACGGCTTTCAGTAGCTTCGTTTGAAAAGGTTTCGGTAGGAAGTACGGAACTATAGCCGTCTCTTTCGTTTTCGACTCTGTCTGGCACGATGGGATTTTATATAAATTCCAATCGTTTGGCTTTGACAGACAATCCTGTAGAATGGTCGCTAGTTTTCTTAGGGATCGATTCTTCAGGATTAAGGTGTGTGAGCGACTCTCTAGTCGCCGCCCTGTGTTGGCAGGGGTTCCTCAAGGTTCCCTTCTTGGCCCGATGTTATACAACATCTTTTCTTGTGACATCCCGGCTCCTCCTCCTGGTGGTCTTCATCTGACCTATGCCGATGATGTCCTTTTAGCCTTTCCCGGTCCGCTTGCTAGGTCGGTTAATGAGCGCGTTAACGAGTACCTCGATGCCCCCATAGGTACTTCGTTGCATGGCGCCTAAAGTTGAATGTAGGGAAATGTTGTGCTACGGCCTTCCTTGGTCGGCCAGGCATAGTATACCCTAATTTAAGGAGGTTTCAGTCGTTTCTTAGAATAGGTTCTGAGCAGGTTCCAGTTTCAGCTGAGTTGAAATACTTAGGTGTTATATTTCAGGAGAATTCGTAAAAATTAAAGGCAGAGAAATTTTTCCCGCTAAATTGAATAGTCCACAACAGAAAAAAATGATCGAAGGGGCATAAAATGAGAGAAATTGACAAATTTCGCGCCAAGAATTATGAAGAGAGCAAGGAAAAAAAAAAACAAAATGGACAACGAAATCCCGTTAGCAAAATGTATGTGGTGTATGTTTGGTTGTTTTTATGAGTCATAGCATTTTTGTTAGGAAGTGAGTACAAAAATTATATTAATTTTGCAAATTAAAAGAAAATACCAATATGGATAATTGAAAAATTTAAAATAAAATTAAGAAAAAAAATTAATATCAATCAAAAAAATCAAAAAATTATAAAAAAATAAAGTGTCGAAAAATCATCAACGAAAAAAACAACATCAAAAAATATATCTTTATTTTAAAAAATGTAAATAATTGTTGAAAAAATAATCAAAGCCCTAAATTATTTTTATTTATTTCAAAAAAAAAAAAAAAAAAAAATACTAAAAATTGTAGATTGAATAAAAAAAATATCTCTTTTTTGTAAAATATTTGTGGTCCTGAAAAGGAGCGATTGTTTGTTGTAAAATTGTTGTTTTTAAAACGTCAACATGATGGTGACACGCTTAGAATTGATTGCGCACAAGTTAGTGTTTTCGAAAAGACCAACCAAGTAGGCTTCACTGGCTTCTTGCAAGGCCATGACAACAGAGCTGTGGAAACGCAAGTCGGTTTTGAAATCTTGAGCGATTTCACGAACCAAATGTTGGAAGGGCAATTTGCGGATCAACAATTCAGTACTCTTCTGATAACGACGGCTTTCACGCAAAGCAACCGTACCAGGACGGAGACGATGAGGCTTCTTAGCACCGCCGGTGGCTGGGGCACTCTTTCGGGCAGCTTTGGTGGCTAGTTGTTTACGGGGAGCTTTTCCACCGGTCGATTTAGGGGCAGTTTGCTTAATACGAGCCATTTTTACTTGCATTTTTTCACTTCACTAGAGATATGCACACAAACACTGCTAACACTGTTATAACGTTGCCTGGCTGACTATAGCGGGTATTTATAGAAAATTGTGCTGTTAGCATCAACTTTCGGGGATGATGTGTTAGTGAATTCTTACCTATCGGTATACCAAATGTACACGCACACACAAAAGAGAACATACAGTACTAACGGCAAATGTACACACACATATAACTGTACATACTTTACTTGTGTGTTCAATAGTTGGAGAGAGCCTCAAATTTTGTATAAATACGAGCGGAATCATCCGGAAACAATACTAGTGCTCAAACAGTTCGTGAAGTAACATCTATTAGTGAATAGTGAAAAAAGTAAAAAGTGGTGACTAAAATAAGTCATAGTGAAGACTTTGGTGTATTTTATCTGCAAGACAGATAAATTTTGTGTTTTTTTTTTTTTTTTGGCCAAAAAAGGCAAAAATTTCGAACTTTTATATTCGATCTCTCAAAAAAGTGAGACGCGAATAGTAGTCAGCAAATTTGGAAATTTGCTGACTTGGCACCAAGTCCGCCCCTGCTGTCACCAAGGCTGTGCTCCTGCTGTGAAGAAGACGAAGGTTCCTGCTAAGCAGACACCAGAGAAGGCTAACGCTGGGAAAAACATGTCAGCTTTTAAAATTTTTGACGCTGGCGTAACGGAGACTGCTGGCGTTCTTCGACGACATCTTAATACAGGTGAGTTTAGCATCACTATTGTCCGTCCTTCCGTCTTGGCGTAGAAGGTGAAAGGCCTCAACGCTTTCAATGTTGTCAAGGAGACCTTGACTACACGTGGGTATAAGTTTTA
The DNA here is from genome assembly GCF_030504385.1 of Musca domestica. Taxonomy (NCBI): domain Eukaryota; kingdom Metazoa; phylum Arthropoda; class Insecta; order Diptera; family Muscidae; genus Musca; species Musca domestica. The sequence continues at coordinate 26,983,412 of NW_026712346.1, forward strand.
TACCTATACTCCTAAAGAGTTACGCCCTCATATACTGGTCATTGAGGGTCTAACCAATGAATATTCGCCAATGGATGTTAGTGAGTTTCTTACCAACCAATCAGGCCTTGAAATTGAGATTCTTGGTCTGACCAATATCTCTTTTAGACTATGGCTTTTGCGTGTCAGCAAAATCTCAGATATCTTGGTGCTGTGTAACCTCAAGAAGATTTTTGACTGCAATGTCAAGGTCCGTAAGGACAAAGGTCGTGGCATGCAGCAATGTTTCAATTGCCAAGGCCATGACCATATTGCGACCAATTGCACTTTGCCAAAGCGCTGTAACAAGTGCAATAGCAATCACGGTCCAAAAGAATGTCCTGTTCCTCCAAAGTGACAGGACACTCTTATAGAATACACCGACCCAAATACCGGAGAGGTGGTAAAAACGGTGGCTCAGCCTTGCTACTGTGTTAACTGTGGCAAATATGGACATTCGGTTTCGGCCAAGGACTGTCCCCACCGTTTGGCAATTTTAGCCCGCAAGGCTAAAGGAAATTTGCTGATTTGGCACGATAGTGGAAAATAGAAGAGGAAGCTGTAGCTGCCACCACCAAAACAACGTTGCTGACGGGAAAAACCAACCCCGACAGCACTCCTATAGTAGAAGGTTTCTCGCCAAAATTAAAAATGGCGGGAAAGGAGACTCTGGGCCGGTGAATATGAATTCCACTAGCAATGGTGATACTGTGGGTATATTTGCCAAAACAAATAAAGCAAATATATCTAAAAGAGGAGATTATGCTGCATATGATGGTGCTACTAGTGACGGAGGCCAATCAATTAGCTCCGATGTGGTTAGGCAGCCACGTAAAAAACGCTGCCACTGCAACGTTGGCAATTCTGCCAACGAGAACGTTAAGCTGGAAGCTTTAGTACGCCACCTTGAAGCCCGAATTACTCATTTAGACGAGTGAAGAGCCGTATGGCAGCAGAGCTGGCTGCTGCAAACCAAGCGCTAGCCAAATGCGCTATGATTGATCATTCGTCGAGTAGTATTTTCTAAAACCGGATTGATCTTTTTTTATTTTTCCGCCCAATTGTACAACCTTTCCGTAATAATTCCCATCATATTTTTTGGCAAGCAGTTCATAAAAGAGATCCCTCGATAGTTCTGAGCTTGTGTAGTGTCTCCCTTTTTAAATATAGGGTAGATTATGCTGGTAGAAAATGTCGAGTCAACGTTTCCAGAGTTGAGAACTTTGTTGCATGAATTTACGATTTCCCGTAGCAATTGTTCTGGAGCATTTTTGTAGAACTCGTATGGAATACGATCTTCTCCTGGGACTTTATTTATTTTACATTTTCTTAAGACGTTCTTTAGCTCTGTCATTGAAGTAGGCTTGTCCAAATCATCATATATGAAAAAGTTTGGAGCGTACTAGATATCAGGTGATGTTTGCGGTGGGTTGAGCAATTTTTCAAAATGCCGTTTGAAGTCGATTGGTTCGACTTTGTTTATTTGTATCATTATGGATTTCCTTAGCTATTTTCCACCGATCTTTGCTATCTTTCACATTATCAAGTTTTCTTTCTAAACTGCTGAAATATTGCAGTTTAGCCAATCGGCATGCAACTTTATATATACGATTACTTTCTAGGTATTTGCGTTTGTTCTCTATTGTAGAGTCTTTCCGGAATCTGCTAAGTTTCTTCATGGAAGTTTTTCTAGCATTGTAGCATCTTGCATTGAACCATTTTTCATTTTTCGCAAAATTAGGTGTTTTTTGAAGAAGATTTTTGATGCATCTTTAATAAGATTCGTTACATCTGAAAAGGTAAAAGTACCTTGATTACCACTTATTTCGATGAGTTCCAATACTTTTTTCTGATAATCTGATGCTTTATTTGCATTCCACTTTAGCTTTGGCAGAGGTGCATTTAAGGTTTCTTTTTCGTTTTGTAGTTTGATATTTAATGATAATATTATTGGCATATGGTCAGACCAGGTTTTATATTCGATTCGAAATTCATCAACGTTTGAAAGAAGATTATGGGAGACTGCGCATATGTCATTCACTGACGCTCCAACTGTGCTCACAAATGTAAATTCTCCACATTCATCCCCTTTAGTCATGCCATTTGCTATCAGCAAACCATGATCATAGCAAAAGTCGATGAAATTTTTCCCTTTGGTATTTATTTCGCCTTCCTTGGACTTTCTTTCCTCCAAACCCGCATAAGTCACCAATTACTATTGGATTTTCTATATAATTCTCCTTCAGGAATAAGTCCAATTTTTGAAAATCTTCATTCCAGGTTGCTGACCTCATATATAGTGGTATTAGATGAAAACTATTTTGGTTGATTTTGAACTTGACGTAATTTATGCCAAATCTGCATTCAAAGCTGTATTTTAAACCGATATTTTTTAAAGATTTTTTTACCCCAACCACACTACCTCCTATTCCTCTGCCAAATCTGCTATTTCTTGACGTACAAAAGTCACCAATGAACTTTAAAAAAAAAAAAAAAAAACTATTTTACCTTGACAGATATGTGTCTCACAAAGGGCAACAATATCAAAATCGGCTAGATATTTGAAAAAATCTGGATATAATGTTTTATTTTCAAGTCCATGAATGTTGTACGAAATTATTTTTAGATTATGTTCTTCTGTGAGGGGTTTGGTTTTACATATATTGCGTTCAATTAGTTTTTTTGGATGACATTTTTTAGTAAATGCATATAATCTATATTTAAATCAGCTAGTTTGTTACCATAGAGTTCTTTGAGTACCGTTTCGGCTTTATTACTTCCCGACATCAGTTCACGGGTTTTTGAAAAATGCAGCCATTTATTTCCAATTTTGAGGGAATCATTTCTAACATTTTATGCGTTTTATCAGTCTGAAGTATAGCTGATTTTATTTGCAAGAGAAATTTGCGATCTTGTTGTCTTTCTTCGCTCAAATCTCTCTCTATTATTATGGTAAACCCTGTTAAATTTTGGTATTTTTAAATATTTTATGTACCATTTCCTCCATCTGCATTTCAGCTACAACTCCAATTTTTCCATTGTTTGAATATAAAGTTCTTGTCATTTTAACTTTCAAATCATTAAGTTTCAAAACGTTTATACAGACATTTTCAACACAATTTTTCGGTGAGCCTTGTTTCTTAATACCTTTGAATATAACATTTTTGCGTTTACTCTGGTCAACTTGACGTCTTAAATTTTCATAGTCTTTTTCGCGTTCTGCTTTTAGCTTGTTGATTTCAGATCGTAATATTTCATTTTCCAAATCTTCACAATTCTTATCGATTTCTGCGACGTTAGTTTCCTCAAAATCGCTCTATATAGTTAGATTTTTGAGTTTTTCATCCATAATACCTTCCATTGACTTTTGCATCATGTTCATTAAATCTGAAACCTGTATTCATTAAACCTGAAACCAGTCTTTTCGACGAGCCTGGCATTTCATCGGGAGAGGTTTCAGTCAAGGTTCTCTTTGCAGATTGAAATGCAAGAGTTTGTTTCTTATACAAAAAAAAAATGTTTATATTGGCAATGTTTTTCAAATACTGGTGTATATGGTGGTTGGCAACGCCGTATCATATGATTTGTCAGCTGTCAATTCTAGTTGAAATTATAAACAACTGTGGCATCCAACCAGTATTTGGATAGAAAGAGATCAGCTGGCGTTGTTAGTGTTCAAACAAATTGAGTGTTTTGTATTTCCAATGGATTTTATAAAAAGTGTGAAAATAAATTATTTAAAAAATGAATACGTCACCAACATTTGACTACACTTCAAATTTAATCGATTGCCGCTTTCTCTGTCTCCTTGTTGTTCAAAACTTTCTGCTTATCGAAGCTTTGTAAGTGTGTTTTTTATTTGTTTATTACGGATCGTTTACAAGCGCGTGTATCTTCTTCACGTTTTTCCAATGAATATTCGCCAGAGCATTTTAGTGAGTTTCTTGCCAACCAATCAGGCCTTAAAGTTGAGATTCTTGGTCTGACCAATATCTCTTTTAGACTATGACTTTTGCGTGTCAGCAAAAGCTCATACATATTGGGGCTGTGTAACCTCAAGAAGATTTTTGACTTCAATGTCGAGGTCCGTAAGGACAAATGTCGTGGCATGCAGCAATGTTTCAATTGCCAAGGCCATGACCATATTGCGGCCAATTGCACTTTGCCAAAGCGCTGTAACAAGTGCAATAGCAATCGCGGTCCAAAAGAATGTCCTGTTCCTCCAAAGGGAACAATTTGGCAATTTTAGCCCCCAAGGCTAAATGAAATTTGCTGATTTGGCACGAGAGTTGAAAATAGAAGAGGAAGCAGTAGCTGCCACCACTAAAACAACGTTGCTGACGGGACAACAACACTACCTCCTATTCCTCTGCCAAATGTGCTATTTCTTGTTGCCGGATACCAAGACGTACAAAAGTCACCAATGTACTTTAAAAAAAAAAAACAATTTTACCTTGACAAAGGGCAACAATATCAAAATCGGCTAGATATTTGAAAAAATCTGGATATAATGTTTTATTTTCTAGTCCATGAATGTTGTACGAAATTATTTTTAGATTATGTTCTTCTGTGAGGGGTTTGGTTTTACATATATTGCGTTCAATTAGTTTTTTTGGATGACATTTTTTAGTAAATGCATATAATCTATATTTAAATCAGCTAGTTTGTTACCATAGAGTTCTTTGAGTACCGTTTCGGCTTTATTACTTCCCGACATCAGTTCACGGGTTTTTGAAAAATGCAGCCATTTATTTCCAATTTTGAGGGAATCATTTCTAACATTTTATGCGTTTTATCAGTCTGAAGTATAGCTGATTTTATTTGCAAGAGAAATTTGCGATCTTGTTGTCTTTCTTCGCTCAAATCTCTCTCTATTATTATGGTAAACCCTGTTAAATTTTGGTATTTTTAAATATTTTATGTACCATTCCCTCCATCTGCATTTCAGCTACAACTCCAATTTTTCCATTGTTTGAATATAAAGTTCTTGTCATTTTAACTTTCAAATCATTAAGTTTCAAAACGTTTATACAGACATTTTCAACACAATTTTTCGGTGAGCCTTGTTTCTTAATACCTTTGAATATAACATTTTTGCGTTTACTCTGGTCAACTAGACGTCTTAAATTTTCATAGTCTCTTTCGCGTTCTGCTTTTAGCTTGTTGATTTCAGATCGTAATATTTCATTTTCATTTTCCAAATCTTCACATTTCTTATCGATTTCTGCGACGTTAGTTTTAATAGCCTCAAAATCGCTCTTTATAGTTAGATTTTTGAGTTTTTCATCCATAATACCTTCCATTGACTTTTGCATCATATTCATTAAATCTGAAACCTGTATTCATTAAACCTGAAACCAGTTTTTTCGACGAGCCTGGCATTTCATCGGGAGAGGTTTCAGTCAAGGTTCTCTTTGCAGATTGAAATGCAAGAGTTTGTTTCTTATACAAAAAAAAAAAAAAAAATTGTTTATATTGGCAATGTTTTTTAAATACTGGTGTATATGGTGGTTGGCAACGCCGTATCATATGATTTGTCAGCTGTCAATTCTAGTTGAAATTATAAACAACTGTGGCATCCAACCAGTATTTGGATATAAAGAGATCAGCTGGCGTTGTTAGTGTTCAAACAAATTGAGTGTTTTGTATTTCCAATGGATTTTATAAAAAGTGTGAAAATAAATTATTTATAAAGTGAATACGTCACCAACATTTGACTACACTTCAAATTTAATCGATTGCCGCTTTCTCTGTCTCCTTGTTGTTCAAAACTTTCTGCTTATCGAAGCTTTGTAAGTGTGTTTTTTATTTGTTTATTACGGATCGTTTACAAGCGCGTGTATCTTCTTCACGTTTTTCCAATGAATATACGCCAGAGCATTTTAGTGAGTTTCTTGTCAACCAATCAGGCCTTAAAATTTAGATTCTTGGTCTGACCAATATCTCTTTTAGACTATGGCTTTTGCGTGTCAGCAAAAGCTCAGACATCTTGGGGCTGTGTAACCTCAAGAAGATTTTTGACTTCAATGTCGAGGTCCGTAAGGACAAAGGTCGTGGCATGCAGCAATGTTTCAATTGCCAAGGCCATGACCATATTGCGGCCAATTGCACTTTGCCAAAGCGCTGTAACAAGTGCAATAGCAATCGCGGTCCAAAAGAATGTCCTGTTCCTCCAAAGGGAACAATTTGGCAATTTTAGCCCCCAAGGCTAAAGGAAATTTGTTGATTTGGCACGAGAGTTGAAAATAGAAGAGGAAGCAGTAGCTGCCACCACTAAGACAACGTTGCTGACGGGAAAAATCAACCCCGTTAGCACTCCTATAGTAGAAGGTTTCTCGCCAAAATTAAAAATGGCGGGAAAGGAGACTCTGGGCCGGTGAATATGAATTCCACTGGCAATGGTGATACTCTGGGTATATTTGCCATAACAAATAAAGCAAATATACCCAAAAGAGGAGATTATTATGAGAAGAACAAGAAAGCTCTCAAAGGTGGGATACCAAAAGTACGGTATGTACTTAAAGAGATTAAAGAGAAGGCCCAACCACCCACCCCAAATCCCCCGGTGGTTGCTAATATCACCTGCTATCACCTCTGCCCCTGCTATCACCAAGGCTGCTGCTCCTGCTGTGAAGAAGGCGAAGGTTCCTGCTAAGCAGACACCAGAGAAGGCTAACGCTGGGAAAAATATGCCAGCTTTTAAAATGTTTGACGCTGGCGTAACGGAGACTGCTGGCGTTCTTCGACGACATCTTAATACAGGTGAGTTTAGCATCACCGTCCGTCCGTCTTGGCGTTGAAGGTGAAAGGCCTCAACGCTTTCAATGTTTTCAAGGAGACTTTGACTACACGTGGGTATAAATTTTATACCCATATTACTAACCAATCAGGCCCTAAAATTGAGATTATTGGTCTGACCAATATCTCTTTTAGACTATGGCTTTTGCGTGTCAGCAAAAGCTCATACATCTTGGTGCTGTGTAACCTCAAGAAGATTTTTGACTGCAATGTCAAGTCCAAAAGAATGTCCTGTTCCTCCAAAGGGACAGGACACTCTTATAGAGAACACCGATCCAAATACCGGAGAGGTGGTAAAAACGTCGGCTCAGCCTTGCTACTGTGTTAACTGTGCCAAGTATGGACATTCGGCTTCGGCCAAGGACTGTCCCCACCGTTTGGCAATTTTAGCCCGCAAGGCTAAAGCTAAGGCCGAAATCCTGGCCAAGAATGAGGCAGGTTCTTTACCAATCGCTGCCATTGAGTCTAGTGTGACCTATGCTGGAGTCGCAGGTGGCCGTGCAAAATCGGCCCCTCAACAAGTCCCAGTTAGTAACGGTCCACGTTCTAGCAATAGGCCTCCACAAAAGGAGCCATTTCTCAATCTGAGAGTAGTGTATAGTTTTTCGGAACTGACTTCTATCAGAAATGTAAGAAAGCCAGAGCTTTTGGTCCTACCTTTCAACAAATCATGGCTTCCTCAGGTATAGACGCCGCTATGTCTGCCTGGTTGCTATTTATGGCCAGAAATGTCCAATTTTAAGGTAATTTTCGTAAATGTCAACTCTTTGATCTCTTTATCAAGGAGACTTTATATTAAGTTGTTAGTTGGGGAGAGGAGGTCTGATGTACTCCTTTTGGCAGAGCATAAGATCAGCCCTTCTCATAATTTTAGTTTAGAGGGATATAGGATTTTTCTCCTATGTCGTGAGGGGGTAACGCGGGGGTGGTATCGCGGTTGCTATTCGAGATGATATTCGCTGTGATCGAATACCACTCTCAACCGGACATATAGAGTCCTGTGCTGTGAGGGTATGGAAAGACGATGGCTCCACTGCAGCTTTCGTCTCGATGTACCTTTCACCATCGGAGACACTACGGTCCGATGACATATTGAGGGTTATTGACCTACATAACTCTGGGGAAGTTTTGATCGGAAACGACCTTAATGCGAAGCACACTTCGTGGGGAGGTAATGTGAGAAACACCAGAGGACGATTTTTGGACAGAACCCTACAGGACTGCCCTGATTTTAACGTAATAAGGTCGGATATTCCGACTAGGGAGACTGAGACATCAGCCTCATACATAGATCTATTTCTGCGTACAATAGGACTCCCTCTGGTTGGTGGAGGAAATATTTCTATGGCATTTGATTTTGAATCGGATCACAGGGCGATTCAAATTCAATTTAATTTGGGGGGTTTGGCGAGACATGAAGGACAGAAATTTCTGAACTTCAGTCACATGAATGTAGGACGCTTTAGGCGGCAGCTTAGGTTAGGGTTAGATGAGTGCACACTACCATCTAACAGAAATGCTTCAGTAGATGAGGTAGATAGGTGTGTGGAAAATCTAGGTGAGATTTTCCGCAATGCTATAGAGACCTCTGTGCCTAAACAGAGAGTTAAACCTAAAACTCTTGGAGATCTTCCCCCGAGAATTTTACTGCAGATGGGGCTTTTGTTGAAAACGCCACTCGTTGGAACGAGGGTGGTTTTCTTCGCGTCGGTTGTGTGGGAAGGTCAATCGCCCGTAGGACAGCATGTAAATCATGCGGCTTGAACGGTATACCCGAAACCGCCTTAAAAAAGGCTGGCGAGGCTATTTTCGCTTTCCTGGCAGTGATATTTAATCACTGTCTGAACCTGGGTTACTTTCCTATGGCATGGAAAGAAGCTATGTTGGTTCCCATATATAAGAGGGACTCTCCCCCTGGACAATGTAGCAGTTATAGGCCGATATCACTTTTATCGGCCTTTGGTAACTCTTCGAGTCTTTCATTCTGTAAAGACTGAATATACTCGTAGAGGACAAAATGGTGTTCAAGGACAACCAGTTCGGGTTTAGGGCAGGCATGTTAACTGTCCATGCCCTAACTGCACTCACATCCTACGTGGCTTCAGGACTAAACAAAAGGCAAGGCACTATTGCAATTGGATTGGACTTGATTTTTCGAAGGCCTTTGATACCGTATGGCGTCAATGATTATTGTTTAAAATGCAACGGTTTGGATTTGATCACCAAACCTTGCGATTGGTAGACAGTTTCTTATCCGATAGGTAGGCGAGCGACTATCTTAGAGTAGGCGAGCGACTATCTAGTCGCAGACCTGTACTGACAGGGTTCCCTCCTAGAGCCGATGTTATATAACATCTATGTCAGTGACATGCCTACACCTCCACGAGGAGGGTTGGTATTATCGTATGCCGACGATGTGCTTGTGGCATATAAAGCCACGAATGCATTATATTGGTTCTCTTATATAGGTTCTTTACCGTATCGGGCCTCAAGCTAAATGGGGACAAATGCTCGGGAATTATACCGGGCGATCACGATATCTTTCTCCAACTTTCGTAACGCACCGTCCGGTCGTGAAAGTTGGACCTAATACCGTGGAAATTAAGGACAGGATACAATACCTTGGGGTCATTTTTCAAAAGAATTTTGACTTCAAAGGGCACATAGATTTTATCCTGGCAAGAGCAAAACAGGTCTTCTTCAGCTATGAAGGACTGATGAAGATGCGTGGGGGATTAACTCCCGAAGTTAGGTTGCTGCTATATCGGCAAATAATGCGACCTATTGTTGCCTATGCTTTCCCCGTCTGGTTTGGCATCTCGTCCAGCCAAATGGAGAGGCTTAGGAGGTGGGAGCGCAGTGTCCTTGCCTCATGTTTAGACAAGATGCCACTATCAGACGACCCTCCAATAGTAGAATTAGTCCTGAGCTTGTAGCCTTAGACTATAAGTCCTAGTTTTAAGATATTATATAACAAAGTAGAACTCGTCCATTTTTTAATCTTGGATTTTTTGGGGCATTTGTGTTAAGTTTCAGTTTATTAATATTATTTATGTTGATAGATGCTAGGTGCCTGGAGCACAGCGAATTATTTTGTAAAATGTAGTAGATAGCGAATAGCTATATATAGTTAAGTTTTTAGTACAGTAAGCCATTTCTGTTAGTATGTAAGTTTATTATCCAAATAAATATGGCCATAGGCAAAATTGAAAATTGAAATTGAAGTGATAAGTGAAATAAACTAAAGTGAAAAAATGACTGGTCGTGGTAAAGGTGGTAAAGGCTTGGGAAAAGGTGGCGATAAACGTCACAGAAAAGTGCTCCGTGACAACATCCAAGGTATTACCAAGCCAGCTGTTAGATCTTTGGCTCGTCGTGGTGGTGTAAAACGTATCTCTGGCCTAATTTACGAAGAAACTCGTGGTGTTCTGAAGGTGTTTTTGGAAATGATGATTATTATTCGTGATGCTGTCACCTACACCGAACATGCTAAGCGTAAAACCGTCACCGCTATAGATGTCGTATATGTTTTGAAGAGACAAGGCCGTACCTTGTACGGTTTCGGCGGTTAAACAAATTCTTGACGCAATTTGGAGAAATCTTTTTTTACAACAAAAAAATCGGTCCTTTTCTGGACCAAAAAATATACCAAAAAAGAGATACTTTCTTGTTGAAAACTATTTTTTTAATTAAAATAAATAAAAAATAAACACTTACCTTAGGACATAAAGAAATTTTATCTTAAAATTTCTATTAAATTTCGTTTTCAGCTTTCTTGTATTTTTTCTCACAATTGGTGAAAATTTTTAAAAATATATAAGAATCAAATAAAGAAGAAAATATAAATACTTACTCGTTTCAATTTTCTCCAGAATATTTTCACCGAAAACCTTGTTTTACCGATGTCTCGTATTTTATTCCCGATCATGAACATGCCGTCGGCAACTCACATCGCTAAACACATTTTATTGTTCTTCTTCTTCTTTTTCGTATAATATGAGCATAACATTGCGTCGCTTTATGTATGTATTGGTGCTGTATAGTCGATATTACTAAAGACCAACCATGCTGTAGCAATTTCGTTGTGAATTTGGACTTTTTTTAAAGGAATTTTTTCTAAAATTTCATTTAAATTCGGTGAAAATATTTATTAAATAGATCGTTGATTCATAATATCTCAAAAAATTTAATTAAAGTGTGTAAAATATTCACTAATAATTTCCCTTAACATTATATAGAAAATTAAAATCATTGAATTTTATTTTAAAATTCTTCATTAAATGAATTTTATTTTATTTATGTTAAATTTTCTTATTTAATTTTCAATTAATTTGTTTTAATTTTCCATTAGATTATTTTTTAAAAATCGCTTTATTTCAAATTTTTTTATTTATTTCCTTATTATTAATTTAAAATTGTTTGATCTCTTAAAGTATCTTTTATTTTCATAAAATGTATTTATTATTCTAAATTTCTTTAATTTATTTCCAATTATTTTCATTTAAATTTCTTTAAATTTTGATTAATATTTGCCTTAATTTTTTAAATTTATCTTAGTTTATTTAATTTAATAATTAATTTACGTTATTTTATTTTTGTTAGTAATTATTTTTGTTTATTTTCATTTTATTATGTTACTTTTTTTCTATTTTTTGTGTTTAAAATTTTCCATAGCACCACAATGCGGTTTTATTTTCATGTATGTGTCGATTTCTTTCCACAACAACACCACATCGCCGGGGTGCGATTTTTTCACATAAAATTCCTGCTACCCAGAGCCAGCCAGCCACCACCATTTGCTACATGCTGCTTCTTCTTCTTCATAGTATACATACACATTTGGTGACGCCGCGATCTCTCTCGCTCTATTCCTGAATTCATAATAGACAACAACAACACAAATATGCAACTAAGAACGAAAAACAGTCTTCTTGTTGTCACGGACAGCATTGCCAGCCAATTCCAAGACTTCAGCAGCCAAATATTCCATGACAGCGGCTAAATAGACGGGAGCACCGGCACCAACACGCTCAGCATAGTTGCCTTTGCGCAACAGACGATGGATACGACCGACGGGGAATTGAAGACCAGCACGATTGGAACGGGACTTTGCCTTTCCCTTAACTTTGCCACCTTTACCACGAGCCGACATTTTCACTTTATTTTAGTTTTGAACACTTCACTTAAGCACTGAACAACACAAATGATAAAAAATTGACAAGTTTCAAGTTTATTTTTTCCATCGATTTCTAAACATAGTTATTTAATAAATTATTATCTAACAATAGTTCTTAAGTCTATAGCTTAAAAATTACTAAGCATAATTCTTATTTTTCTAAGTTTATCTAGTTAATGACCCCCCTTGTTCACATACCTAATGTTACCTAACATTAATTCAATTAAACAATAAACTTAAATGCACAATAAATTTACATTAATAATTCCCCTAAAAAGATGTGTAAAAAAGAGGATTCTAATTGTTTTATATTTTTATTTCTTACATACTATATTAAAACTAAACATAAATTTATTTATACTACTTAAACTAATTTACATGCTACTACATACAGTATATACAAGGAAAGGGCGTTACACCAGTTACTGGGCTGTTTGGTAGACAGTGTCGTCGATGTTCTGCTTCATTTTAGCTGCTTTGCTGGCTTTATCCTTGGTGGCTGCTGCAGTATTGGATGTTGATGCAGCTTCCTGCTTCCTTTCCCCAGGTAGTATGGGCTTCTTGCCTACCTGTTATAGCGCACGGTATGCTACCATCGATACCTGTGCCACTGGCGGTGTAACCACGGACTGCTCTGCTAGCAGCGCGGTAGCCGTATCCACCACCATGGTGGCCTCTTTAAAAATTGCTTGTGATACCAAATTGGCATCACTGAGGGTTAAGGAGTGTTTCTTCTCCAATCGTGCAACTTCTCGTTTATAAGAAGTTTCACGCTTTAGCATCGCTTGAAATTCGCCCTCATTTTCGTCCCGTCTGTCTTTAAAGGCATTGAATTCTGCCAACAGGGCCGTGTATTTCTGCACTACGTTGGATAGAGCATTTTGGACTTCCGCATTTGCAGCTTCCAATTTGATAAGTTCATATGCGGAGTCCTCTTGGTCGCATTTGCACTTTCGCTTTTTTCCTAATGTGATATTGATATCACTACTTGGCCATAGGAATTGTTGCCAAATCCATTGCCTGCTTCTAGGCGTTTGGCGCCACATCATTGCCATCACCAATTTTGCTACTGATGGCACCAACCATCTTGTCGTTGGTCGATTTGTTGTTGGTAACACCAGTACCAACTGCAGCAATGCCAACGTCATCCTTACAGCCGGCAATTTAAATTAAACTGCCGACTGGAAAAAGAGCTTGGTTTCTCCGACAGCAGATGAGATCATCAAATGCCGACGGCAAAACACAAAATCACACCTTTTACTAGGTAGCGGACAAAGTTTGACACAAACAACTTTATCCCTAAAAGTAGACCACTAAACACTTAACTTTTTATTTCTTCACTGTTCACCGATTTATTTCTATCCGATGTATGTCTTCACGCGACCACAGCACAACACAGAATGATAAAAAATTGACCGACGCAATATGATATTTATACTTTTCTCACACACATTTCTTCAATAATGGGGTGGTTTGGCTTGTGTGTGCCTAGCAGTTCTGACTACCTGAAATTCTTGTCGACTACAATCTACAAATTCTGTATAGCTTGCCGTTTTGTTTAGATCAGTCTTCAACACAACGTCATCGAAGCAACAACAAAGTGAACAGTGAATGAGAGTGAAAGTGAAAAGTGACTAATGGAACAGCTACCTGGACAACAGCTGAAGGACCAGGAGAAGAAGGATGGCTCGCTAACGGATACTAGCGAAAGGGACGGCTGCAGCACCATTGAAGACTATTTTTTTTATTTATGTTAAATTTTCTTATTTAATTTTCAATTAATTTGTTTTAATTTTCCATTAGATTATTTTTTAAAAATCGCTTTATTTCAAATTTTTTTATTTATTTCCTTATTATTAATTTAAAATTGTTTGATCTCTTAAAGTATCTTTTATTTTCATAAAATGTATTTATTATTCTAAATTTCACTTATTTGGTTAATTGCTTGGCTTAAGGTCATTAAAAAACTATGTTTTTATTTTTGAATTTTTCCTTTTTTATTCATCCAATATTTCGATTTCCTCCGGAAATCATCTTCAGGGATCTGTTTTACAAAAAACACAAATTACAAACTGATTTTAACAATATATAACACAATAAATAACATACATTTTTAAAGTAAAAAGCTCGGCGTATTTTTTATGTGGCGTATTTTTCTTTCGTTCTCTGAGTGGAATTGTTCGTCACTTATATTGAAAATCCTTTTGATGAAATTAGTCGCTGTGTTTATTTTTATTCGTCGGGGGTGTTTAGAATAAAAGTTAATCAATCGTCCTGACGCCGTTGGTTTTTGGTACCAATCTAATATAAGTTTTCTTCCTTGTCTGATTATTATTGAGTCCAAATAGGGTAGTCTGTCATTTTTCTCCAGTTCGTGTGTAAATTGTATGCTCGGGTTGAATGTATTTAGGATATTTAATGTGGTGTTGATATCCGATTTCTTCATTATACAAAAAATGTCTTCTACGTATTTAGTTACTGCTCTCGGCTTTGTCATCAGTTTTTCTAAAGAAGCGTCCAATAATTCCTCCATTACGATGTCAGCAATGATCGGTGACGCTGGTGATCCCATAGGAAGTCCTTTTCGTTGTTCGTACACCTTGTCCGAGTATATGAAATATCTACAGTCCTTTATACAAAAGGTCAGTATTTCTTTAAAAACATCTTTAGGTATTTTCGTGTATTTTTGTAACATGTTCCACTTTTTATCTATTGTTCTTAAAGCTAGGTTAATCGGTATGCTGGGAAACAACGAAACTACATCAAATGATATTAATACCTCGTCTTCTTCAATCTCCAAATTCATTATCTTTGTTTTAAAATCAATTGCGTCCTTAATGTTATATGGTGAATCCCCTGTCAAGTGTTTTAAAATATTTACAATATACTTGAAAAGTCCGTGAGCTGGTGAATTTATTGAAGAACATATTGGTCTTAGAGGTGTGCTTTCTTTATGTATTTTTGGAAGCCCGTAGATTCTTGGCGCATTTGCAGTATTGATTGTCAATTTATTTTTCTCCATCATGTCAATTACTCCCATTTTATATAATTTATCTATTAATTTGTTATTTTTATTCTGTAATGTCGTAGTTGGGTCCCGCTTTAACCTTTTGTAGGTGCAAATATCATTTAAAATGGTTTTCATTTTCATATCATAGTCCATCTTGTGCATTGCAACCGTCTTTCCCCCTTTATCAGCATTTAATATCAATACATCTTTATTTTCTTTTAAAAATTGTTTTGTTCTACCCACTGTGTCCATTATTAGTTTATCTCTTATACTCAATTTTGTCTGTTGTAAGTGGTCGTCAATTAGAGAGACTATTGCATTTCTCGCGTTCTCTTGATCCTCTTTGTCGTCTAAGGTTTGAATACATTCTTCACTATCTGCAATGACATTCAGTAAGGGGAATGCCGTTTTTGTTGTTGGCAAAGCATATTTGGGGCCCATCGACAACAGCCACTGAACGTCGTTTGGTATGCTTACGTTGGTGTTGTTGGTGAACCATTGGTTGTTGTGTTGAATATTCAATATTGATAGTTGTTCTTGTTTTAATTTTGGTATTTGTTGTTGTGTCTTGTTTTGTTTTTGTTGTCGTAGCTGCGACGGAGAACATTTTCGCTCTCAATGTATTTGTTGTAATCTTCTTCGTCCATTACCTGCTGCAGTTTCGTTTTAGTTTTTTTGAGTATAGTTTTGTTGTTGTGGAGTTCTTTATGTTTTTGTTGTATTATAAGCTTTAATATTTTTATGTGGAAATTGTAATTGTATTTTTCGAGTGTTGATAATAAATTTGGCGGGATTTTCTCATTTGTTTGGAATATGTTGTTGGTGTTTTTAGTAGTGTTAGAAATGAACTTTGGAACTACTCCTAGCTGTCTGCATTTTATTAAAAAGGTTGTTGATGCTGTCAAAGTTGCTGTTTGCCGGTTACGTTTGGAATATTTCTTGATGTTATTAATCGTGTTTGTGTCATATTTTTGTTTAATTTCTTTGTATAAATGCATTTTTAACGTATTTCTCTTAATTATGATGCGGTGTGCCTTCCGTGTTAAATGTTGTTGTTGTATATTGTTGACCTGTTATATTTATTTTACTTATTTGGTTAATTGCTTGGCTTAAGGTCATTAAAAAACTATGTTTTTATTTTTGAATTTTTCCTTTTTTATTCATCCAATAATAAAATAATAAAATTTCTTTAATTTATTTCCAATTATTTTCATTTAAATTTCTTTAAATTTTGATTAATATTTGCCTTAATTTTTTAAATTTATCTTAGTTTATTTAATTTAATAATTAATTTACGTTATTTTATTTTTGTTAGTAATTATTTTTGTTTATTTTCATTTTATTATGTTACTTTTTTTCTATTTTTTGTGTTTAAAATTTTCCATAGCACCACAATGCGGTTTTATTTTCATGTATGTGTCGATTTCTTTCCACAACAACACCACATCGCCGGGGTGCGATTTTTTCACATAAAATTCCTGCTACCCAGAGCCAGCCAGCCACCACCATTTGCTACATGCTGCTTCTTCTTCTTCATAGTATACATACACATTTGGTGACGCCGCGATCTCTCTCGCTCTATTCCTGAATTCATAATAGACAACAACAACACAAATATGCAACTAAGAACGAAAAACAGTCTTCTTGTTGTCACGGGCAGCATTGCCAGCCAATTCCAAGACTTCAGCAGCCAAATATTCCATGACAGCGGCTAAATAGACGGGAGCACCGGCACCAACACGCTCAGCATAGTTGCCTTTGCGCAACAGACGATGGATACGACCGACGGGGAATTGAAGACCAGCACGATTGGAACGGGACTTTGCCTTTCCCTTAACTTTGCCACCTTTACCACGAGCAGACATTTTCACTTTATTTTAGTTTTGAACACTTCACTTAAGCACTGAACAACACAAATGATAAAAAATTGACAAGTTTCAAGTTTATTTTTTCCATCGATTTCTAAACATAGTTATTTAATGACTTATTATCTAACAATAGTTCTTAAGTCTATAGCTTAAAAATTACTAAGCATAATTCTTATTTTTCTAAGTTTATCTAGTTAATGACCCCCCTTGTTCACATACCTAATGTTACCTAACATTAATTCAATTAAACAATAAACTTAAATGCACAATAAATTTACATTAATAATTCCCCTAAAAAAGATGTGTAAAAAAGAGGATTCTAATTGTTTTATATTTTTATTTCTTACATACTATATTAAAACTAAACATAAATTTATTTATACTACTTAAACTAATTTACATGCTACTACATACAGTATATACAAGGAAAGGGCGTTACACCAGTTACTGGGCTGTTTGGTAGACAGTGTCGTCGATGTTCTGCTTCATTTTAGCTGCTTTGCTGGCTTTATCCTTGGTGGCTGCTGCAGTATTGGATGTTGATGCAGCTTCCTGCTTCCTTTCCCCAGGTAGTATGGGCTTCTTGCCTACCTGTTATAGCGCACGGTATGCTACCATCGATACCTGTGCCACTGGCGGTGTAACCACGGACTGCTCTGCTAGCAGCGCGGTAGCCGTATCCACCACCATGGTGGCCTCTTTAAAAATTGCTTGTGATACCAAATTGGCATCACTGAGGGTTAAGGAGTGTTTCTTCTCCAATCGTGCAACTTCTCGTTTATAAGAAGTTTCACGCTTTAGCATCGCTTGAAATTCGCCCTCATTTTCGTCCCGTCTGTCTTTAAAGGCATTGAATTCTGCCAACAGGGCCGTGTATTTCTGCACTACGTTGGATAGAACATTTTGGACTTCCGCATTTGCAGCTTCCAATTTGATAAGTTCATATGCGGAGTCCTCTTGGTCGCGTTTGCACTTTCGCTTTTTTCCTTGTGTGATATTGATATCACTACTTGGCCATAGGAATTGTTGCCAAATCCATTGCCTGCTTCTAGGAGTTTGGCGCCACATCATTGCCATCACCAATTTTGCTACTGATGGCACCAACCATCTCGTCGTTGGTCGATTTGTTGTTGGTAACACCAGTACCAACTGCAGCAATGCCAACGTCATCCATACAGCCGGCAATTTAAATTAAACTGCCGACTGGAAAAAGAGCTTGGTTTCTCCGACAGCAGATGAGATCATCAAATGCCGACGGCAAAACACAAAATCACACCTTTTACTAGGTAGCGGACAAAGTTTGACACAAACAACTTTTATCCCTAAAAGTAGACCACTAAACACTTAACTTTTTATTTCTTCACTGTTCACCGATTTATTTCTATCCGATGTATGTCTTCACGCGACCACAGCACAACACAGAATGATAAAAAATTGACCGACGCAATATGATATTTATACTTTTCTCACACACATTTCTTCAATAATGGGGTGGTTTGGCTTGTGTGTGCCTAGCAGTTCTGACTACCTGAAATTCTTGTCGACTACAATCTACAAATTCTGTATAGCTTGCCGTTTTGTTTAGATCAGTCTTCAACACAACGTCATCGAAGCAACAACAAAGTGAACAGTGAATGAGAGTGAAAGTGAAAAGTGACTAATGGAACAGCTACCTGGACAACAGCTGAAGGACCAGGAGAAGAAGGATGGCTCGCTAACGGATACTAGCGAAAGGGACGGCTGCAGCACCATTGAAGACTATTTTTTTTATTTATGTTAAATTTTCTTATTTAATTTTCAATTAATTTGTTTTAATTTTCCATTAGATTATTTTTTAAAAATCGCTTTATTTCAAATTTTTTTATTTATTTCCTTATTATTAATTTAAAATTGTTTGATATCTTAAAGTATCTTTTATTTTCATAAAATGTATTTATTATTCTAAATTTCACTTATTTGGTTTTTATTTTTGAATTTTTCCTTTTTTATTCATCCAATATTTCGATTTCCTCCGGAAATCATCTTCAGGGATCTGTTTTACAAAAAACACAAATTACAAACTGATTTTAACAATATATAACACAATAAATAACATACATTTTTAAAGTAAAAAGCTCGTCTATTGAGTTTAAATGTCACAATCAAACTAAGTTTTCTTTCGTCGGTGTTTATGAACTAGGCTTCTGTAAATGTGAGCACAATGGTCTGTATCGGTTTTATAATTAATTCGTTTGTCATTTGGTAAACTTATAATATGTAACATTTCCAATGTAAATCGTCTTTTGTAATTATTTTCTTGTGCTAATATGTCGACGGTTTTAAGGTCGGGTTTATGTCCTGTCAATGTGCAATGGGCAGCTAAAGCAGTCTTCTGTTCGAGAGGCTTGTCACTTTTTTGATCCGATTTATGTCCGGAAAGTCTAGTTTTTAATTTCGTCTTTGTCGTGCCGACATATGACTTTTGGCATACGTCAGCGTCGTCCCCATTACATGTTATCCTATAAACTACATTGCACTTATCCTCATTCTTAATTTTAGATTTTGTTTTACTAAACAGACTGTCGACATTATTACGAGATTTAAACGCTAATTGATAGTGGTCCTTATTGTAGATGTTTGATTTACCAAGTCTTTCTGAGAATCCCGGGATGTAAGTAACAGCTTTATATTTCTTTTCTTGTCTTGCCTCCTTTATTTGGTCCGTTTTTGCGTGTATAATTAGGTCGTCAATGGTGCTTTTTGGAAAATCATTTTGGCTTAATATGTGGCGTATTTTTCTTTCGTTCTCTGAGTGGAATTGTTCGTCACTTATATTGAAAATCCTTTTGATGAAATTAGTCGCTGTGTTTATTTTTATTCGTCGGGGGTGTTTAGAATAAAAGTTAATCAATCGTCCTGACGCCGTTGGTTTTTGGTACCAATCTAATATAAGTTTTCTTCCTTGTCTGATTATTATTGAGTCCAAATAGGGTAGTCTGTCATTTTTCTCCAGTTCGTGTGTAAATTGTATGCTCGGGTTGAATGTATTTAGGATATTTAATGTGGTGTTGATATCCGATTTCTTCATTATACAAAAAATGTCTTCTACGTATTTAGTTACTGCTCTCGGCTTTGTCATCAGTTTTTCTAAAGAAGCGTCCAATAATTCCTCCATTACGATGTCAGCAATGATCGGTGACGCTGGTGATCCCATAGGAAGTCCTTTTCGTTGTTCGTACACCTTGTCCGAGTATATGAAATATCTACAGTCCTTTATACAAAAGGTCAGTATTTCTTTAAAAACATCTTTAGGTATTTTCGTGTATTTTTGTAACATGTTCCACTTTTTATCTATTGTTCTTAAAGCTAGGTTAATCGGTATGCTGGGAAACAACGAAACTACATCAAATGATATTAATACCTCGTCTTCTTCAATCTCCAAATTCATTATCTTTGTTTTAAAATCAATTGCGTCCTTAATGTTATATGGTGAATCCCCTGTCAAGTGTTTTAAAATATTTACAATATACTTGAAAAGTCCGTGAGCTGGTGAATTTATTGAAGAACATATTGGTCTTAGAGGTGTGCTTTCTTTATGTATTTTTGGAAGCCCGTAGATTCTTGGCGCATTTGCAGTATTGATTGTCAATTTATTTTTCTCCATCATGTCAATTACTCCCATTTTATATAATTTATCTATTAATTTGTTATTTTTATTCTGTAATGTCGTAGTTGGGTCCCGCTTTAACCTTTTGTAGGTGCAAATATCATTTAAAATGGTTTTCATTTTCATATCATAGTCCATCTTGTGCATTGCAACCGTCTTTCCCCCTTTATCAGCATTTAATATCAATACATCTTTATTTTCTTTTAAAAATTGTTTTGTTCTACCCACTGTGTCCATTATTAGTTTATCTCTTATACTCAATTTTGTCTGTTGTAAGTGGTCGTCAATTAGAGAGACTATTGCATTTCTCGCGTTCTCTTGATCCTCTTTGTCGTCTAAGGTTTGAATACATTCTTCACTATCTGCAATGACATTCAGTAAGGGGAATGCCGTTTTTGTTGTTGGCAAAGCATATTTGGGGCCCATCGACAACAGCCACTGAACGTCGTTTGGTATGCTTACGTTGGTGTTGTTGGTGAACCATTGGTTGTTGTGTTGAATATTCAATATTGATAGTTGTTCTTGTTTTAATTTTTGGTATTTGTTGTTGTGTCTTGTTTTGTTTTTGTTGTCGTAGCTGCGACGGAGAACATTTTCGCTCTCAATGTATTTGTTGTAATCTTCTTCGTCCATTACCTGCTGCAGTTTCGTTTTAGTTTTTTTGAGTATAGTTTTGTTGTTGTGGAGTTCTTTATGTTTTTGTTGTATTATAAGCTTTAATATTTTTATGTGGAAATTGTAATTGTATTTTTCGAGTGTTGATAATAAATTTGGCGGGATTTTCTCATTTGTTTGGAATATGTTGTTGGTGTTTTTAGTAGTGTTAGAAATGAACTTTGGAACTACTCCTAGCTGTCTGCATTTTATTAAAAAGGTTGTTGATGCTGTCAAAGTTGCTGTTTGCCGGTTACGTTTGGAATATTGCTTGATGTTATTAATCGTGTTTGTGTCATATTTTTGTTTAATTTCTTTGTATAAATGCATTTTTAACGTATTTCTCTTAATTATGATGCGGTGTGCCTTCCGTGTTAAATGTTGTTGTTGTATATTGTTGACCTGTTATATTTATTTTACTTATTTGGTTAATTGCTTGGCTTAAGGTCATTAAAAAACTATGTTTTTATTTTTGAATTTTTCCTTTTTTATTCATCCAATAATAAAATAATAAAATTTCTATAATTTATTTCCAATTATTTTCATTTAAATTTCTTTAAATTTTGATTAATATTTGCCTTAATTTTTTAAATTTATCTTAGTTTATTTAATTTAATAATTAATTTACGTTATTTTATTTTTGTTAGTAATTATTTTTGTTTATTTTCATTTTATTATGTTACTTTTTTTCTATTTTTTGTGTTTAAAATTTTCCATAGCACCACAATGCGGTTTTATTTTCATGTATGTGTCGATTTCTTTCCACAACAACACCACATCGCCGGGGTGCGATTTTTTCACATAAAATTCCTGCTACCCAGAGCCAGCCAGCCACCACCATTTGCTACATGCTGCTTCTTCTTCTTCATAGTATACATACACATTTGGTGACGCCGCGATCTCTCTCGCTCTATTCCTGAATTCATAATAGACAACAACAACACAAATATGCAACTAAGAACGAAAAACAGTCTTCTTGTTGTCACGGGCAGCATTGCCAGCCAATTCCAAGACTTCAGCAGCCAAATATTCCATGACAGCGGCTAAATAGACGGGAGCACCGGCACCAACACGCTCAGCATAGTTGCCTTTGCGCAACAGACGATGGATACGACCGACGGGGAATTGAAGACCAGCACGATTGGAACGGGACTTTGCCTTTCCCTTAACTTTGCCACCTTTACCACGAGCAGACATTTTCACTTTATTTTAGTTTTGAACACTTCACTTAAGCACTGAACAACACAAATGATAAAAAATTGACAAGTTTCAAGTTTATTTTTTCCATCGATTTCTAAACATAGTTATTTAATGACTTATTATCTAACAATAGTTCTTAAGTCTATAGCTTAAAAATTACTAAGCATAATTCTTATTTTTCTAAGTTTATCTAGTTAATGACCCCCCTTGTTCACATACCTAATGTTACCTAACATTAATTCAATTAAACAATAAACTTAAATGCACAATAAATTTACATTAATAATTCCCCTAAAAAGATGTGTAAAAAAGAGGATTCTAATTGTTTTATATTTTTATTTCTTACATACTATATTAAAACTAAACATAAATTTATTTATACTACTTAAACTAATTTACATGCTACTACATACAGTATATACAAGGAAAGGGCGTTACACCAGTTACTGGGCTGTTTGGTAGACAGTGTCGTCGATGTTCTGCTTCATTTTAGCTGCTTTGCTGGCTTTATCCTTGGTGGCTGCTGCAGTATTGGATGTTGATGCAGCTTCCTGCTTCCTTTCCCCAGGTAGTATGGGCTTCTTGCCTACCTGTTATAGCGCACGGTATGCTACCATCGATACCTGTGCCACTGGCGGTGTAACCACGGACTGCTCTGCTAGCAGCGCGGTAGCCGTATCCACCACCATGGTGGCCTCTTTAAAAATTGCTTGTGATACCAAATTGGCATCACTGAGGGTTAAGGAGTGTTTCTTCTCCAATCGTGCAACTTCTCGTTTATAAGAAGTTTCACGCTTTAGCATCGCTTGAAATTCGCCCTCATTTTCGTCCCGTTTGTCTTTAAAGGCATTGAATTCTGCCAACAGGGCCGTTTATTTCTGCACTACGTTGGATAGAGCATTTTGGACTTCCGCATTTGCAGCTTCCAATTTGATAAGTTCATATGCGGAGTCCTCTTGGTCGCGTTTGCACTTTCGCTTTTTTCCTTGTGTGATATTGATATCACTACTTGGCCATAGGAATTGTTGCCAAATCCATTGCCTGCTTCTAGGCGTTTGGCGCCACATCATTGCCATCACCAATTTTGCTACTGATGGCACCAACCATCTCGTCGTTGGTCGATTTGTTGTTGGTAACACCAGTACCAACTGCAGCAATGCCAACGTCATCCATACAGCCGGCAATTTAAATTAAACTGCCGACTGGAAAAAGAGCTTGGTTTCTCCGACAGCAGATGAGATCATCAAATGCCGACGGCAAAACACAAAATCATACCTTTTACTAGGTAGCGGACAAAGTTTGACACAAACAACTTTTATCCCTAAAAGTAGACCACTAAACACTTAACTTTTTATTTCTTCACTGTTCACCGATTTATTTCTATCCGATGTATGTCTTCACGCGACCACAGCACAACACAGAATGATAAAAAATTGACCGACGCAATATGATATTTATACTTTTCTCACACACACATTTCTTCAATAATGGGGTGGTTTGGCTTGTGTGTGCCTAGCAGTTGTGACTCCCTGAAATTCTTGTCGACTACAATCTACAAATTCTGTATAGCTTGCCGTTTTGTTTAGATCAGTCTTCAACACAACGTCATCGAAGCAACAACCAAGTGAACAGTGAATGAGAGTGAAAGTGAAAAGTGACTAATGGAACAGCTACCTGGACAACAGCTGAAGGACCAGGAGAAGAAGGATGGCTCGCTAACGGATATTAGCGAAAGGGACGGCTGCAGCACCGTTGAAGACTAGCGGATAAAGCGTAAGAAGTGTGGGTGCTCTGAGGAGTACGAATATCGCGCTTTCCAGCTGGAAAACGTGGTCTCCAACCTCCAAGGAGTAATTCAAAAACTGAAGGCCCAGCTAAGAATGTTAGCTGAAGACAATGGCAGGCTGTCGGCACTTGTAAACAGCCATGGTATTTAGGACTCCGTCAAGGACTTCGGCTGCCTTGGCTGATGATGGAAGTGGAGTGTGTTGCACTGCCAGCAACCACTCAAGCTAGGACGGACGGTCCTACCATCAATGGAACGGACGGCCCTGGCTGTAAGAGGACGGACGGTCCTTCAACGTCCGCTGCCTGCATGGCAGCACTGAAGGCCGCTCCGATGAAGAATGCTGCTCGGCCTGCAACATCCTCGAAAAGGTCGGACGGTCCTTCACCAAAGGCCGTGACGAAGCCTGGCTCCAAGGCTTCTGCAGCATCAGCCAAGGCTGCTTCCCCCAAACCCGTGCTGGCAAATGGCTCGCCAGCAGCATCGGCCGCCCCCACGAAGGATGGCCAAACGAAGAAGGCGGCTCTCCCCATCACCATCTATGAGGCGGGAGTCAAGGAAATCAGGACTGTCCTGGCATCGTCGCTCAACCCCCGCGATTTCACCATCAAAATGCTTGGGAAGGGAGTTATTTCCCTTAGACTAAGTAGTTTAAGTACCTACGATAAGGTTAGGGAGTTGTTAGTTCAGAGGGCGTTCAAATTTCATACGCACACTCCTAAGGATAGGTTGCCGTATACCGTTGTGGTAGATAGGCTTTCCGGCGATTTTACCGCCGATGAAATAAAGGAAGAACTCTGCACGCTTGACTTCCCAGTCTTCGTGCAGAGCCTAGTCAACATCGCGCCAGATAAATGGTTCGTTAGGGTTGATAGGAAGACTGACATACACAAGCTGTATAAGGTCAATAGGTTGTTCAGCCTTAGTGTATTTATCCGAAAGTATAGGGCGATAAAGTCAACGCGGTGCTACAAATGCCAGCGTCATGGACACATCGCCGCAAACTGTGGGATGCCGCCAAATTGCGAGAAGTGCAGCGAAGGACACCCCACCCATCTGTGCCCCACGTTTGAAGCGGGCAAGGAGACGGACGCAATCCCCAAGTGCGTCAACTGCAAAGTGGAAGGCCACTCCGCGGGCTCCCCATCCTGCCCTAAACGGAAGGCAATACTGGAGACAGGGATCCAAAGGAGGAAGGAAGCTGAGTCCAAACAAAAAGCCAGGTCTGGCCGCATCGCTGATGAGAAGGCCAAGCTGACTTATGCTGGTGTTGCGGGAAGAAAATCTGGACAGCCCCAGAAACCCACCCGGCCATCTACTACCCCCAAATCTCCTGCTGCCGCCGCTCGCCCATTCGGACCAACCCAAGACATTGGAGGACTGATGAGCAGCATGCCCAAGGAGTTCAGACACCTATCGACATTAGCCAAGGTTAGGTCGTTCGGT
Organism: Musca domestica; assembly: GCF_030504385.1. NCBI lineage: Eukaryota > Metazoa > Arthropoda > Insecta > Diptera > Muscidae > Musca > Musca domestica. The sequence continues at coordinate 27,009,014 of NW_026712346.1, forward strand.
ACCAGTTTTAGGCGTATCCGCGAAGAAGGGGGAGACGCGGAAGCTTGGAGGGCCCTAATGGTCCATATAGCCTTAGAATAGGTATGTTGAAGTGCGTTTTTCTAAACGTCAGCTCCATAGTTTCTAAAACTAGGGGGCACTTCTTGCGGAATTTTGTCCTAGAGCATCAGCCGGACATTATTATGCTGGCAGAAACTTGGCTCCCTCCCAGCCAAAAGTTTTACTGCCAAGGATTTAAAATCTATAGGCAGGATAGACTGACAGGCCCAAGAGGGGGCACTGCAGTCTAAGTAAAAGATAGGTTTCGTTTAGAAAAAATCCCCATTTTCTCAGGGGATATAGAATCTTGTGTCGCTAGGGTTTGGAGTGATGATGGACGCCTTCGCGTCTGTTTATCAGCGCCGTGTTGGTCCCTTCCAAATTTTGGATCTGGACCAGATACACGCTTTACGCGACAGTGGCGACCTTGTAGTTGGTAGAGACCTGAACGCGAAACATCCCTTATTTGGTGGTGCAGAGGTCGACACCAGGGGAAGAGCAATCTCTGCCTTCCTTCTCGATTGTCCGGATGTAGCAGCCATTCCATCTGATAGCGGATAGATCGACCTCAACGAACCACTACTTTGAATCCGACCATAGGACGATTCTCATAGAAATAGAGTCAGACTCCTTACAAAATGAAGAAGTCAGGTAGTTTCACAACTTCGACCGGATGAATATCCGTCGATATAGGCAGCGCTTGCGCAGCGGCTTGGAGGAGGTAACTCTGCCAGCCGACCGCAACGTATCCATTTCGGATATTGATAGCTGCGTTGAGGATTTAGGCTCCGCCTTCCGAGATGCCATAGATGCTTCAGTGCCCAAATATAGGGCAAGAAGTTCTATCCTGGGCAATCTTCCTCCTAGGATCGCAAGCTTTATTAGGGAACGTAGACGGCTATGTCGAGTGTTGCGTAGATCTGGTGATCCTGAGCGACGACTAGTCCTCGCCATAGATGCTTCAGTGCCCAAATATAGGGCAAGAAGTTCTATCCTGGGCAATCTTCCTCCTAGGATCGCAAGCTTTATTAGGGAACGTAGACGGCTCTGTCGAATGTTGCGTAGATCTGGTGATCCTGAGCGACGACTAGTCCTCACGGCCGATATCCGCAACCTCGACCAGATTATAGAAGGCAATATTCGCCTATTCGAAAACGATAGGTATAAAGGCTTTCTCGAGGGAATTACGGTCAATTCCAAGACCTATGGCAAGGTCAATCGAATGGCTGGCCTTGCCTCTCCAGATCCAGTCAGTCTCCTTGTAGACTACTCTGGTGTTAGGATCAGATCGGATGAACTTAGGGCAGATATGTTGGCGGATCAGGTGCAGGGAACGCTTCGACATGAGGGAGCTTCGGTCGACGATCCTTTTCAGCGTCAAGTCAACTTGGCGGTGGAAGGGATTAGAGACCATTCTCCTATTGTGTCGTTTAGCAGTTCATTCACTGCTAATGGCTTCTCTGTGGACAACTTCTCTCTTTGGGAAGACGGCGGGTTTGTCTATCCCAGGAAGGTTGGTTTCGCGCTTTCACGCCAACCAGCCCGTAAAGCCTGGGGTATGGACCAAATTCCCGATGTAGCTGTGAAAAGGGCAGGAAATGTAATTCTGTCCTTTTTGACAATCCTCTTCAACCATTGTCTGAATCTAGGATACTTTCCGACGGCTTGGAAGGAGGCCAAGATGGTTACCATTCTGAAACGGGGTCCTGATACCTCTCAGTGTGGCAACTACTGGCCTATTTCCTTTCTATCGCCGTTTGGAAAGTTATTTGAATCCTTTATTCTGGCAAGGATTAGAAGAACCGCAGAAAATAGGAGAATTCTGCGGGACTGTCTGTTCGGTTTTAGGTCTTGCCTCTCTACGACCCATGCCTTAATGGCTTGTTGGAAAAGTTTTCGACAGGAAGTAAGGAACTATAGCCGTCTCCTTAGATATTGCCAGGGAAAGAAGAATACTCTTCTCTTGTCTGGGTCTACGCCCCATCCTTAGGGCAGATGGCTCCTATAGATCCTATTCCTGTAGGGCGATCTACGATAGGGCGAATATAGACAGGATAGATGTCTTCATGATGAAGACTGGACTAGCATTTTTAGACAAATGCCAGTTCTTAGAATGAGGGAATGTTTAGGTGCTTTGAGGACCAGCGGACCAGCTTCGCTTCCTGCGGCCCTTGCCATGCTGAACGTGCTGGGCCTGCTCTATGTTGATGAAGGTCTTCTATTCTTTCATAGGGTCTATAGGGTCTATATTTCGGATATAGTCGAATCTTAGGCATGAGGGGTGGTCTTTCCCACGATGTTAGGCTTCTGATCTACCGGCAGGTAATCAGACCTATCGTCGCCTATGCTTTCCCCGTCTGGTTTGACATTTCGTCTCACCAGATGGAAAGGCTAAGGGTGTGGGAAAGAAAAATACTCTTCTCTTGTCTGGGTCTACGCCCCATCCTTAGAGCAGATGGCTCCTATAGATCCTATTCCTGTAGGGCGATCTACGATAGGGCGAAAATAGACAGGATAGATGTCTTCATGATGAAGACTGGACTAGCATTTTTAGACAAATGCCAGTTCTTAGAATGAGGGAATGTTTAGGTGCTTTGAGGACCAGCGGACCAGCTTCGCCTCCTGCGGCCCTTGCCATGCTGAACGTGCTGGGCCTGCTCTATGTTGATGAAGGTCTTCTATTCGTTCATAGGGTCTATAGGATCTATATTTCGGATATAGTCGAATCTTAGGCATGAGGGGTGGTCTTTCCCACGATGTTAGGCTTCTGATCTACCGGCAGGTGATCAGACCTATCGTCGCCTATGCCTTTCCCGTCTGATTTGACATTTCGTCTCACCATATGGAAAGGCTAAGGGTGTGGGAAAGAAAAATACTCTCCTCTTGTCTGGGTCTACGCCCCATCCTTGGGGCAGATGGCTCCTATAGATCCTATTCCTGTAGGGCGATCTACGATAGGGCGAAAATAGACAGGATAGATGTCTTCATGATGAAGACTGGACTAGCATTTTTAGACAAATGCCAGTTCTTAGAATGAGGGAATGTTTAGGTGCTTTGAGGACCAGCGGACCAGCTTCGCCTCCTGCGGCCTTTGCCATGCTGAACATGCTGGGCCTGCTCTATATTGATGAAGGTCTTCTATTCTTTCATAGGAGGTTTTTAGACCCGGATTTGAGTAGACTGGTGTATAACACTGCCCAGCTCACTTAAGATAGATTAAGTAAGTTTAAGTAGTTATAAGCGTATTGTAAATATTTAATTTTAATTTTTATTATCGTAAGTTCGTAAGTTTCAATCAGCCCTTTTTTGTATGATTCTACTTTTCGGGGCATAATTTAAGTAGTACCCTTAAGGCTTAATGTAGCAAGTTATGTACACAAACATGTTGTGGCACTTTTAGTTAATGTAAAGTAGGCGTTGTACAAATGCATGCTTATTTGTCGTATAGCTAGGTTTAAGACATTTTACCTATGTTAGTAGTAAGTTTTTGAATTAATAAAACGGCCATAGGCTAAAACTGAAAATACACAAAACAAAATACACTTCTGAAACTGAAACGTTTTGTTTATCATTTGTGAACAGTGTTAAAAGTGTTTGTGTAATTAAAAAAAAAATAATAAGTGAAAATGTCTCCTAAAACCAGTAGAAAAGCAGCAAAGAAGGCCGGCAAAGCCCAAAAAACATTATCAAGGGCGATAAGTCGAAGAGACGTACCAAGCGTAAGGAGAGTTACGCTATCTACATTTACAAAGTGTTGAAGCAAGTCCATCCCGACACCGGTATCTCCTCCAAGGAACAGTTTCGTCAACGATATCTTCGAACGTATTGCCGCCGAAGCCTTTCGTTTGGCCCACTACAACAAGCGCTCGACCATCACCAGTCGGGAAATCCAGACCGCCGTCCGTCTATTGTTGCCCGATGAATTGACTAAGCACGCCGTCAGTGAAGGTACCAAGGCTGTTACTAAATACACCAGCTCCAAGTAAATGTCTTGATATTTTTCATTTTGCGTCGAAATACTACCTTAAAAGGCCCTTTTCAGGGCCACAAAAAACATTTCAAAAGATATCATATTTTCGTTGAAACTACGTTGAAAAAAAAAATTTGTCATTTTTGGATGAAATTTGACAGAGAATGTGAAAATGGCAAAATTTTCAAAATTAAGTAGAAATTATAAAAATGACCAAATTATAGGGATTTTCGAGAATTATGATCTGTGGGTAATTAGGAAAAATGTTAAAAATTTTATTTTCTTTTATGACCTGGGTTAAAAAATAATCCAGTGGCGTCCACGATTATATTGGTTCAATAAAATTACCTAATAAGAACAGTAATATTTTTTTCCCCAAAATCAAACACGTGTACAAATTAACTTATGTATTTAGGTAATAAATATATACGATAGATGTTGAAAATGACTATTTGTCTCTTTTTTAATTTAATTTGTAGCCCTGAAAAGGGCTGTTAGATAGTATGTTTTCGAATATCGAAAACATTTTGGAAAAAGTAATCTTTCTGGGAAAAATTACTTCTTGGCGGCGGCTTTCTTAGCAGCTGGCTTCTTTGCTGCTGCGGCTTTTGGCGGCGGTATTTGCTGGTTTAGCAGCTGCCTTTTTCTCACCAGCGGACTGAAGCAGACAATTTGAATGAACCAGAAGCAACCTTACCTTTAGTTTGGATCAATTTTCCGCTGGCAATGGCACCTTTCAAGTTCTTCTTGATTAAAGAGGCCAATTTTTGGGCATCTACTTTGTAGGTGCTGGCCAAGTATTTCTTGATCTCGGGCAATGATGAACCTCCACGTTCCTTCAGGGTCTTGATGGCGGCATCAACCATTTGCTGGGTTGGAGGGTGGGTAGGTGCAGCTGATGGCTTCTTTGCTTTGGCAGCGGCCTTTTTTGGTGCCTTTTTCTCAACAGCGACAACTGGGGAGGCGGTGGCTTCAACAACGGCGGCGTCAGACATGGTTATTCACTGTTTGGTTTATATTTCACTGTTAACACAAATGCACTCACAAATTTATGTATACTATTATTTTTGTTAGCGGCGTTCAAGTTCAATTTATTGAGATTTTTTGGCTTTCGCCTAACCTTAAGTAATATTAAAAATAATATTTGTACTTAGCATACTAGTATTTATCTAAGTCTATCTTATAATTACGTATATACATACATAGGTTGCAGCAGGTATGCAACCTATACTTAAGTCTAAAAATTAATATTATTAATTTATCTTTGAATAATTTCAACAAGAATTTTATTTCTTTTTCTCCCAAAAAAATAATCTTAAAAAAGGAGTATCTTATCAATTTTTGTTTTAGATTCTTACATACTACTTAAAAACTAGGCACTTAAAATAATAATTATATACATATATACTGAGGACGTATCATCGGCTATTGTTCCAATTGGTAGACGGTGTTGTATAAGTCGAATGTTTTGTACTGGCGATGGTAGAACACTAATTGGTCTTCATTAAATAAAATGCCTTCATTATTGAGGATTTCAAGGCTATTTGGAGGATGGTAATTTGCCTCCAATAGTCCATCAACATATGGGAAGCTGTTTTCAAGACTTCTTGCGACCAAAGCGTTTTCGCAGTAAGTTGCTTTGTGTAGAAAGTTGAGAGCACTCTTCACCAAAAAGACATCAATCCTTTTGAATGGGAGATCTTTATATTAAATAATTTGGGGGCGATCGCCATATCCCATCCTGACCCAAATAATGTTTTAGATTAAGGCAAGACCTTAAGATACCCCTTTCCCAGATTCGAATTCTCTTCATCTGATGGGAAGATATTCCGTACCAAACCGGGAACGCATAGGCCACTATTGGTCTTATTATCTGCTTATAAATTAACAATTTCACCGGGAGGGATAGACCGCCAGTTCGGCATATTATTCTTTGAAAAGCCCAGAATAGTTTTTTGGCTTTTTCTAGAATATGGTTAACATGTCTGACGAACTCAAAATTAGAGTGGAATACCACTCCAAGGCATTTGAGCTCCTCAGACACATGTACCAACTGTCCGCCAATGCATGGGGTTGCCTCAAACCCTCTAGAGCTGGGGTACAGATATTTTTTTAGGCCTTTGAAAACAATGGCCTCGCATTTGCCAATATTTAGACACATTTTCCATCTGTAGAAATATACAGAGAGGTTCTCTAGATATTCGTTCAGACGTATGTTTGTGTTGTATGCATGTGCCCCCGAGGCGGCTATAAAAATATCATCTGCATAGATGAGAAGTAAGTCACTCACGGGGGGCAGAGGGATGTCGCACAGAAATATATTGAATAGAACGGGGCCCAACAAGGATCCTTGAGGGACTCCCGTGTATATTTCTCTGGCGGATGAATGCGAATCACCTATCCTTACTTTAAATTTCCTAGACTGAAGGAAGTCGTATACTAGTCTACAGATAAGGTGAGAAAAATTTAAACTCTTCATTTTGTAGACTATGGCATTATGCCAGACATTGTCGAACGCTCTAGAGAAGTCTAAACTAACCCCTATGGTTATATGCCTGCGATTTAGTGCTCTAGAAACATGATCACCTAAAACAGAGAGAGCATGAGACGTAGATAATCCTTTTCTGAAGCCAAATTGGCAATCAGAGAGTATGTCCTTGTCTTCAATTTCATTAGAAATATTTCTTAAAATGAAATATTCCAGTAATTTTCCAAAGACCGAAATCAAACTGATGGGCCTATAGCTATTCCTATTGGTCGGGTCCTTACCAGGCTTTAAAATTGGGACAGTTATGGCTATTTTCCATGCCCTAGGAAAATATCCCAAATTTATACATTGGTTGAAAATTATCGCAAGATTTATCCATGTAGAGTTGTCAGTGTTCCTCAAGACGATTTCAGGAACACTGTCAACACCACTGGATTTGCGATTAGGTCTGGCTTTTACTGCAGAACCTATATCTGCAGGAGATATAAGCCTCAGATTATTTAATGAGCCACCATTTGAACCGTCCGCTAGTAAATTTTGTGAAAAATTGACTATTGGTGTCTTTGTCATAAATTCCCTCTCTTGCAGAGTCTTGATTGCAGAGTCTTGTGGACTAGAATGTAACATGTTGCCTTGTATGCCGTCAGCAATAAAATTAGCTTTTTGTTCTTCAGCCGTAAAGATGAAGCCATTTTCGTCCACAAGATCTGGAATTGGGTTACGTTTACAACCTGCTGCAGATTTTACCTTGCTGTAGACCCTATTGTCCATTTTTATATTATTCAGGAAGTTGGTTTTGTTAGCGGCGGGCTAAAGTGTAGGTACATCGAAAAGATGAGATGTGCATAGTAGTCATTTGGTAAATTTTTCGAAAGATTGTGTGGAAACGTGTTAATTTTCCTGAAGAAGCTTTGATAATTTTCACTAAAAATGTCTTATACCTTTAAAGTATAGATTTCAGGCTATGTTTTAAAGAATGTTTGGTGTAATTATCACTTGCCGTTTGTGATTTATAAACGTTTAACTTGGCAGATTATAAAAATGTAATCACAAATTTCCAAATAAAATTTTAAAAAAAATCAATTTTTTATGAAAAATTAATTGAAAATTCTTTTTGAAAATGTAGCCTGATATGTTTACATTAGGATCAAAGAAAAATATCGATGATATTTCATATTTTACTATGTGAAAATATTGAAATTATTATGTGGTCTATGACAGAAGATATCCTCTTGTTGGCATAATTTCAATGAAGAAAAGTTTTTCTTGAAATAAATTTGAAAGCTCAAATCTTAATAGGTTTTATAAAAATTTCTTAATAAACAATTCAGAATTTGTATATTTACATCAAAATATAACATTATTCAAAAAAAGTGATAATTTACGGGGAAACGTTATAAAATCCCCAGAATACTTCATACTAACAATGTACAGGCACTCAGTGACAAACGGTTATGTATTTTCATTTTGCAATATTTTTTATGAAATTTAACACAATTTGTTCTAAAATTTTTTAAAAGCAGTGTTAAAAGCCTTTTTCTACGCTATTTTGTCAAATGTTTGTTAATTTTATGACAAAATATTCCTAAAAAGAAATTCCTCTTTACAGGCAATTATCACCTAGAACACTTGGAAATGTCATGAAATTAATTGCGTTTTACCAAAATGATTTTCGATCAACTTCAAAGGTTGATATTGGCATTTCTTTTTATAATACTTGTAATTATATTTTACATCAAAATTCTCAACAAACCAGTTATTTTCTTCTTCAATTTTTAAAAATAATCAATTATTAGCAATTTCTTCTAATACATCGGGCAAAAATAGTTATTTAATTCCATACGGAGAAATATCATATTCAAATCTCTTAAAAGGCGTTTAAAACATTTAAAAATTTTGCTGAAAAAGAATAAAACATAATTCATACATCATTCCCGAAACAAATAAAAAAGATGGGGCAACATTTTAGCTGGAAATTTTTAAAATTCACATGAAATAATTCGTAGAAATTAATGGCAGAGAAATTTTTTCCGCTAAATTGAATAGTCCACAACAGAAAAAAATGATCGAAAGGGCATAAAATGAGAGAAAAAGACAAATTTCGCGCCAAAATCATGAAGAGAGAAATTTTTTGTTTAGCGGGAAAAGGAAAAAAACAAAATGGACAAAGAAATCCCGTTAGCAAAATGTATGTGATGGTTGTTTTCATGAGTCATAGCATTTTTTTTTCCAAGAGGGAGTACAAAAATGATAATAATTTTGCAAATTAAAGGAAATTATCAATATGGATAGTTGAAAAAATTAAAATAAAATTAAAAAAATTAAAATAAAGTCAAAATCAAAAAAAAAAAAAAAAAAAAATCTGTCGAAAAATCATCAACGAAAAAAAAACAACATCAAAAGATATATCTTTATTTTAAAAAAGTGTTAATAATTGTTGAAAAATAATCAAAGGCCAAATTCTTTTTATTTATTTCAAAAAAATTCTAAAAATTGTAGATTGAATAAATAAATATCTCTTTTTTGTAAAATATTTGTGGTCCTGAAAAGGACCGATAGTTTTGTTGTAAAATTGTTGCTTTTAAAATGTCAAGAATTTAAGCACGTTCACCACGAATACGTCTGGCCAATTGGATATCCTTAGGCATGATGGTGACACGCTTAGCATAGATAGCGCACAAGTTAGTATTTTCGAAAAGACCAACCAAGTAGGCTTCACTGGCTTCTTGCAAGGCCATAACAGCAGAGCTCTGGAAACGCAAGTCAGTTTTGAAATCTTGATCGATTTCACGAACCAAACGTTGGAAGGGCAATTTGCGGATCAACAATTCAGTACTCTTCTGGAAACGAAGGATTCCACGCAAAGCAACTGTACCAGGAGGGAAACGATGAGGCTTCTTAACACCGCTGGGGTGGCTGGGACACTCTTACGGGCAGGTTTGGTGGCTAGTTGTTTACGGGGAGCCTTTCCACCTGTCGATTTACGGGCAGTTTGCTTAGTACGAGCCATTTTTCACCTGAATTTTTTCACTTCACTAGAGATATGCACACAAACACTGTTAACACTGTAATAACGTTGCCTGGCTGACTATAGCGGATACTTATTAAAAACTGTGCTTTTAGCATCAACTTTCGGGGTTGATATGTTAGTGAATTCTTACCTATCGGTACACCAAATGTAAACGCACACACAAAAGAGAACATACAATCCCTTCAGAAAAAAAGAGTAGTACCGCAGTGCTGCTCGAGTACTCGCCAAGCGATACCGACCACTCGCTCTTCATTTCCCCGTTAACGGTAAGAGCTGCTGACTTTTACACTGGACTGTCGTGTGAAAATCAGTACTCGCTTTTGCAGCGCTCTGTGAGGGGTGAGCGACTGCTGAATTTTGTATCAGTCGCCATTGAAAGAAAGTAACTGAACATACTGCACGAACGTAATTATTCGCATTGCCATTGCAAATAATTAAAAGAACGAAAGACAGATTTTGTTTTCATTCAGCTATTTTTATTTCAAAACAATATTAAATTACAAAATAGAAATTAAGTAAAATATATAATTTCAAAAAAAGGCACTTATTTGGTTTTAATAGTAAAGTATTAAAAAACTAAATAATATTAATAAAAAAATTTGTACTTCGTTGGCATTTATGTTAAAAAGGAAAACTTAAGTCTCAGTCTCTCAGGTACGCTTATTCATTTTTTAAATACACTTTCTTTTCTTTTTCACTTAAAAAAAACAAATATTTTACTTGGAAGTCCACACAATGCACAAAACACAAATCACAAATAAGCATAATCAGATGCTGACAGTGTTACCAATATATGCGATTATAAAAAAAAAAAAACAGTGCAGCACTTGCGAGTAGTCAAGCAGTACTCGCCGCCTACAACCATTGATACTACTGACTTTTTCATCAGTGTAGCACCACTCGCAGTTCATCAATACCTCCACCGTTTTCTGCAGGGATACTATCGGCAAATGTAAACACACACACATATAACTGTACATACTTTACTAGTGTTTTCAAAAATTTGGAGAGAGCCTCAAAGTTTGTATAAATACGAGCGGAATCGTTCGGAAACAACATTAGTCCTCAAAAAGTTCTTGAAGTGATAAGTGAAATAAACTAACGTGAAAAAATGACTGGTCGTGGTAAAGGTGGTTAAGGCTTGGGAAAAGGTGGCGCTAAACGTCACGGGAAAGTGCTCCGTGATAACATCCAAGGTATTACCAAGCCAACTATTAGAGGTTTGGCTCGTCGTGGCGGTGTAAAACGTATTTCTGGCCTGACTTACGAAGAAACTCGTGGTGTTCTGAAGGTGTTTTTGGAAAACATTATTCGTGATGCTGTCACTTACACCGAACATGCTAAGCGTAAAACAGTCACCGCTATGGACGTCGTATATGCTTTGAAGAGACAAGGCCGTACCTTGTACGGTTTCGGCGGTTAAAAAATTCTTGACACAATTTGGAGAAATATTTTTTTACAACAAAACAATCGGCCCTTTTCAGTACCACAAAATATATCAAAAAAGAGATAAAATCTTGTTGATATCTATTTTTTAATTAAAATAAAGAAAAAATAAACACTTATCTTAGGAAATAAAGAAATTTTAAAATTTTTATTAAATTTCGTTTCCAGCTTTCCCGTATTTTTTTCTCACAATTCGTAAAAAATGTAAATATAAATACTTACTCGTTTCAATTTTCTCAAGAATATTTTCACCGAAAACATTGTTTTACTGATGTCTCGTATTTTATTCCCGATCTTAAACATGCCGTCGGCAACTCACATCGCTAAACACATTTAGTTGCTCTTCTTCTTTTTCGTATAATATGAGTATAACAAAGCGTCGCTTTATGTATGTATTGGTATTATTTAGTCAATATTACTAAAGAACAACCATGTTGCCACAGCATGGTACAGCATAAAGGAATTTCGTTGTGATTTTGGACTTTTTTTAAATGATTTTTTTCCAAAATTTAATTTAAAGTCGTTGAAAATATTTATTAAATAGATCGTTGATACATAGTATCTCAAAAAAATTCATTAAAAATTTGTTAATTATTCACTAATAATTTCCTTTAAAATTTTGCCGAAAATTTATTTAAATGAATTTTATTTAAAAATTCTTAAATGAACTTTATTTTATTTATGTTAAATTATCTTATTCAATTTTCAATTAATTTGTATTTAATTTTTCATTATATTATTTTTAAAATCACTATTTCCTTTTATTTAATATTATTTTATTTATTTCCTTATTATTAATTTAAAAATTTTCGATTTCGTCAAAAGCATTCTTCATTTTCATATTTATTTGCAAATATTTTTATATAAATTTCTCTAAATTTTCATTAATATTTGCCTTAATTTTTAAAAATGTTCTTATTTTATTTTAATTTAATTATTAATTTACGTTATTTTATTTTTCTTTGTAATTATTTTGGTTAATTTTAATTTCATTATGTTACTTTTATTCTATTTTTTATGCTAAAAATTTTCCATAGCACCACAATGTACTTTTATTTGCATGCATGCGTCGATTTATTTCCACCACAACACTATTCTGCCGCCAAAATTCCCTTGCAAATCATCTACTTTATGCCTTCCCGAAGAATGCGCCGGGAACAGATTTTTTCACATAAAATTACTGCGAGCCACCACCAACTGCCACATGCTTCTTCTTCTTCTTCATAGTATACATACTCATTTGGTGACGCCGCGATCTCTCTCTCGCTCTATTTCTGAAATCATAAGAGACAACAACAACAACACAAATATGCAACTGAGAACGAAAAACAGTTATTCTGCCAACGTCTCATAGAAAATTATTAAGAATTTTTTTTTCATACAAATGTAGTTTGAGGGCATTCTTTCTCTTTTGAAATATTTTTTGTCGTCCTCAAAAGGACGGATTGGTTAAGTTTTGTATGGAATTATACGATGGTCTGTATTCTTCTTCTCCTTCATTCTATAATACCTTCTTTCGAGATAATTTAGGCTTTCTTTTCGGTCTTCTTGGGCAAGAGAACAGCTTGGATGTTTGGCAATACACCACCTTGGGCAATGGTAACGCCAGACAGCAATTTGTTCAATTCTTCGTCGTTACGGATGGCCAATTGCAAGTGACGGGGAATGATACGAGTCTTCTTGTTGTCACGGGCAGCATTGCCAGCCAATTCCAAGACTTCAGCAGCCAAATATTCCATGGCAGCGGCTAAATAGACGGGAGCACCGGCACAATGGATACGATCGACGGGGAATTGAAGACCAGCACGATTGGAACGGGACTTTGCCTTTCCCTTAACTTTGCCACCTTTACCACGACCAGACATTTTCACTTTATTTTAGTTTTGAACACTTCACTTAAGTACTGAAAAACACAAATGATAAAAAACTGACCGGCTTTTTTTTTCGACTTTTTTCAATTTGTCATTTATTTATTAATTCATATCGTTACAATGTGTACTTAAATGACTAAAGTAATATTTAGATAGTAATTAAACATATTCGTTGTGTTCAGGGGCACTTGAATCTACGGTATTTACATTCATTTTGTGGTACACTTTAAATTTTATTTTTTTAAATTTATTTTGATCACATTTGTATTGTTTTATGCCCAAAAAGTTCAAAAAAGGCCATTTTTTAAAAGTTTATTAAATATTATATAAAAATCTTATAACTAAACTTATACATATTTCTTATTCTAAATACTTACAAATAACTATATACAATATATACAAATTTTGTTTTACTGCTCCATATTATATACAGTGTCAGTACTAGCATCAAATCTTGAATATATTCTATGATAATATATTTATTTGTCATTTTGATAAAGGATACCAGCCTCTTTTAATTTAAATAGTGCAACTGGTGGTAGATGCTTTCTAGTACGAAGTACCTCTAAGTCTTCTTCGTTGTTAATGAAGTTTTGCACTATAAAGCTTTCACCTTCTCTACATTTCTCAAGAAATATAAGTGCCATCTCCATCATAAAAACATCTATTCTGCCAAAGTTTATGGCATTGTAAATGTTCCTATTCGATGGCCTTCTAATTTCACCCTGGCTATTTATGTCGGCTCTTAGTCCAACAGCTGCACTTATAGCCTTTCTTTCAAATCTACGTAACCTTTCCATTTGTGCTGCGGAGACGTCAGCCCAAGACGGAAAGGCATACCACATTGTGGGCCTGTCTGTGCAGTAATAGTTTAATGTCTGTAGTAAGACCTCCTCTCATCCTAAATATCTTTTGATACATGAAGTATTTTTTTTTTTTGCTTTAACAAGAACATGGTCTACATGCCTGCAAAAGTCAAAATTTTTTTTAAATACAACCCTTTAATACTTAATTTTATCTGAATGTCCTATAATTTGACCATCAATTTTAACATTGGGTATGTGTATTCTAAAGCTGGGGTAGCTTTCTCCAGTTTTACCACTCAATATTGTAGCAAGGCATTTTGTGACATTCAATTTTAGTTCCCATTTTTTAAAATATTCACATAGCTTTTCGAGATACTTATTTATTTTCCTCTCAACGGTATGTGCATAACGTCCGCTCATTGCTATAATGACGTCATCTGCATATGTTAATAACAGACCCCCTTCTAATTGCCCAGGAATATCGCTGAAGAATATATTATACAACACCGGCCCCAAAAGTGATCCCTGTGGGACACCTGAAAAAACCGGGCGTTGTTCAGACATATCCTCACCAACTTTAATCCTGAAATGCCTATCCTTTAGGAAGACTGCTACCATCCTACAGGTTTGCCTTTCAAAACCAAAGGATTGCAATTTATAGAGTATACCCTTTTGCCACACTTTATCAAAGACTTTTTTAAAGTCTAGTTCCACTGCCATGGTACCCATTTTTCTCCTGTACCCATCTGTAACATAATTAGTGAATGCTACAAGATCATGAGAAGTACATTGCTGTATTCTAAAGCCAAATTGACAATCTCTTAATATTTTGTGCTCTTCAATGGTGTTTTTAATTCTTTCAAGAATAAAATATTCAAAAAGTTTACTAAATGGGGACAGGAGAGAAATGGGTCTGTAGTCCTCACAATATTTGCCATTTGTATTCGGTTTTTATACCGTCCACCATAGTATGGAAGGTATATTAAGTTTGTCATTCCGTTTGTAACACCTCGAAATATACATTTTAGACCCCACAAAGTATATAAATTCTTGATCAGCATAAAATTCTATGTCGATTTATCAATGTCTGTCCGTCTATCCGTCTGCGGAAATCACTCTAGCTTCTGAACGAAATGATGTAGGTTGATAAAATTTTACTCAAATGTGTACTATGTCTGCAGGACTTTTGGCATTGAAAATGGGCCATGTAGGTCCACGTCTGCGTATAGCCCCCATATAACGGTACCTCCCGATATTCGGTATTTTGATGATTCTAGCGACATTTTTTACTGGAATTGTTTCAAAATTAATATTTAAAGTTCATAATAGATGCTACGGCTTAAGACAGAAACTGGGCCATGTAGGTCCACGTCTTCGTATAGCCCCCACATATTGGTACCTCCCAATATTCGGTATTTTGATGATTTTAGCGGCATTCTTTACCGGAATTGTTTCACATTTTGCATTTGAAGTTCATAATGGATGCTACAGCCTATCACAGAAAGTTGTCTGTGCAGGTCCACGCCTTCGTATAGCCCCCATATATCGGTACCCCCCGCACTTCGGTATGTTCATGATTTTAGCGACAATATTTACCGGAATTGTTTCAAATATCGCATTTAAAGTTCGTGAAGTTCGATATTACAGCCTATGACAGAAAATTGCCTGTGCATTATAAACTGATTTTTTTTCAAGTTTCGCATTTCAATATTGTAATAGCTGGTGACAAAAGTTGCCTATGCAGGTCCACATCGTCGTATAGACTCTAATATACGCCTACATTAGGTATTTTCAAGATTTTAACAGATTTTTAAGGGATTTTTTTTTGAAAATTGTTAAATTTGTACCGAATGGTGGAGGGTAATTATTTTACTTGTTTTAATTGGTATTACCAAGGCCTTTTTCCATTCTCTTGGAAAGTAACCAAGGTTAAAAGCCTTGGTTAAATAGAATTGCCAGGAAAGTGCATATTGCACTTCCGGCTTTCTTTATGGCTATATCCGGAATTCCATCTATTCCACTAGATTTTTTAGACGATCTTTTTTAATGGCATTTAAGACTGCTGCAGGATTAACAAATCCACCCTCATTCCATTTAGCTTCATCCCCTATAATTGAGCCATCAGCTGCAATTTCGTCTCCAAAACTTAGCAGGGGATTATGTTCCTCAATTCCCTCCACAGCTTCAACTACAAGATTGTGGAAGGTGGAGTTTGTTTCACCCTCCCTTATTTGTTGTATGTTTTGGAGATGGTTAGTCAATAAATTGGCTTTTTCCTCATTATTGTTTATAGGATCACCTCTATCGTTGAATAGACTACTTATTGGTCCCTTTAGAGATAGGCCTGCAGCAGTTTTCACTTTAGAAAAAGTGGTAGGGTTTACTTTTATTTTTTCTATATGCGATATGTACCTGTTATTTTCGAAATTTGTTATTAGTTCTTTTAATATTGTGCCGAGATTTCTAATATTAGCTCAAATTAGATTATATCTCTCCGGGTATGGTGTCCTCTTTAAAATTTTCTTTTTCTTTTTTTCATTAGATTTATGATGTTATTTGGTAATTTTCCTAAGGTATAATTCTTACATACTTTTATTGGGACACATTCTTCTATTGTTTCTTTAAAAAACGTTATTTAGTCTTTCTATGGAAATGTCTATTTCTGATATTGTTGCATTTCTATATATTGGCAACTCAAGTTCTAATAATCTTGCTTCTAATCTTCCCTTATACCTTTCTATATTAATTTGATCATAATCATAGCAGGTCTTGATCTCTTTTGCTTGAATAATATTAATACTAATTATTATTTCGACGGCCTTATGATCCGATTCAAAATCCTTCGTTGCTAATAGACCATGTTCTGTTCTTACAACACCAGGTGTTATGATGAAGAAATCTATGTAAGAGTCTTCAACTCTATTGAGCCTTGTGGGACTGATGTGGGGCAACATAATAGACAATCCCTAAGTTCACAACCATTTTCATTGTTTATTCTTATTCCCCATTCTCTGTGTTTCGCATTTAGGTCACATCCAATGACAATATCATTGTTTGCACCCAAGTTTGAAATTTCATCGAGACTGGAGGGTCTAAAAGAAGTTTTAGGAGAAAGATACATAGATATAAATATTATAGGCAGGCCTTCTGTCTTGTATTATTTAATTGCACAAGATTCTATGTTACCTGTATTTATTGTAATTTCTTCACACTTATATGAACTTCTTATCATAATGGCTGTTCCACCTCCCTTTTTGCCTACCCTACATTGTCGATGAAGTGCATATCCCTCAACTTGCAGCTTATGCCCATGTGACAATTTATGTTCTGCCAGTAGTAAAATATCTGGCTTATGAAAAATTGACTGACGCAATGTGCTATTTATTCTTTTCTCACACACACATTTCTTCAATAATGGGGTGGTTTGGCTTGTGTGTGACTAGCAGTTGTGACTACCTGAAATTCTTGTCGACTACAATCTACAAATTCTGTATAGCTTGCCGTTTTGTTAATCATTTGTGAACAGTGTTAAAAGTGTTTGTGTGATTCAAAACATAAAATAAATAAATAAATAATAAGTGAAAATGCCTCCTAAAACCAAAAGCCCAAAAGAACATTACCAAGGGCGATAAGTCGAAGAGACGTACCAAGTGTAAGGAGAGTTACGCTGTCTACATTTAAAAAGTGTTGAAGCAAGTCCATCCCGACACCGGTATCTCCTCCAAGGCCATGAGTGTCATGAACAGTTTCATCAACGATATCTTCGAACGTATTGCCGCCGAAGCCTCTCGTTTGGCGCACTACAACAAGCTCTCAATCATCACTAGTCGAAATACTACCTTAAGAGGCCCTTTTCAGGGCCAAAAAAAAAAAAAAAAATTCACAAGAGACCATATTTTTGTTGAAACCCCTTATTTGCTGATATTTAGTAATAAACAAATAAAATTCCATAGGAAATATATTTTTCTCTATACAAAGATTTTTTCATGCATTTAGTTATCTCGCATATGTACCCATGTTTAGCATTTGCTTGCTTGGGTTCTATGCTTGCTTGTGCGATATGCTATAACAGCCATCGTCGTCGTATATGTGTGCGTGTGTTAGTGATGTTTTGCCTTGCCGTCGTTGATCAACATCGAATGGGCATCATGTATGTGTGAGCATTTTATTTCAGCACAACGGCAAAGCAACGAAATATAAGGCTGAGGCAAAAATTTTCAAAGGAAAATATGTATTTATGGAAAATGTTAATATTTTGCCAAAATGTCATTTTTGGATGAAATTTGTGAAATTTGACAAAGAATATGAAAATGGCAAATTTTTCAAAATTAAGTAGATATTATAAAAATGACCAAATGATGGGGATTTTCGAGAATTATGACCTGTGGGTAATTAGGAAAAATTTTAAATATTTTATTATCTTTTATGACCTGGGTTAAAAAATAATTCAGTGGCGTCCACGATGATATTGGCTCAATAAAATTACCTAATAAGAACAGTAATTAGCGATAGTATTTTTTATGTATTTAGGTAATTAATATATACGATAGATGTTGAACATAAATATTTTTCTCTTTTTTAATTTAATTTGTAGCCCTGAAAAGGGCTGTTAGATAGTATGTTTTCGAATATCGAAAATATTGTGGAAAAAGTAATCTTTCTGGGAAAAATTACTTCTTGGCGGCGGCTTTCATAGCAGCTGGCTTCTTTGCTGCTGCGGCCTTTTTGGGCTTAGCAGCTGCAGTTTTTGCCTTGGGTGCCTATGTTTTAGTGGCAGATGATTTGGCGGCGGTCTTTGCTGGTTTAGCTTTAACTGTACCGGTTTTCTTGGCAGCCTTTGCCTTTGTTTTGTCGGCCTTCTTCTTTTAAGCGGTCTTCTTGGTGGCAGAGGGTTTTTTGGCAGCTGCCTTTTTCTCACCAGCGGCCTTTTAAGGGGCGGCAGCCTTCTTCTTTTTGTCACCAACGGCTGGGGCCTTCTTCTTCTTTTCAGCAGTCTTGGCTTTGGGTTCCTTGGAGGCCGAAGCAGACAATTTGAATGAACCAGAAGCACCCTTACCTTTAGTTTGGATCAATTTTCCACTGGCAACGGCACCTTTCAAGTACTTCTTGATGAAGGGGGCCAATTTTTGGGCATCTACTTTGTAGGTGCTGGCCAAGTATATCTTGATGGCGGGCAAAGATGAACCTCCACGTTTCTTCAGGGTCTTGATGACGGCATCAACCATTTGCTGGGTTGGAGGGAGGCTGATGGCTTCTTTGCTTTGGCAGCGGCTTTTTTGGTGCCTTTTTCTCAACAGCGGCAACTGGGGAGGCGGTGGCTTTAACAACGGCGGCGTCAGATATGGTTATTCACTGTTTGGTTTATATTTCAATGTTAACACAAATAAACTTACAAATTTATGTGTACTATTATTTTTGTTAGCGGCGGTTTCAAATTCAAATTGCTTCAAACTTATTGATTCCAAAATCCATCAACAATATTTCAATAACTTTATATTACTTATCATATTAGTATTTTTCTAAGTCTATGTCTATTATACATACATAAGTTGTATCAGGTATACAAACATATCCGTAATACTAGTTTTACGGAGCCAAGGCTACTAGGAACATGGTAGTTTGATTCAACAAGCTCTTCTATACTACTATATTCTACTAAACTCTTACTTATTATATTATTATCATTCAAGAAACGTGCATTTTCTAGAAATTTTTGAAGAAGATTTCACTAAAAATACATCTTTTCTGTCAAAGGGGGTGTTTCTGTACACTTCACTGTTATGAGGCTGCATCCATATCCCGTTTTCGTCCATTTGAGGCCTCATACCAAGACAAGATCTTAATATCATTCTTTCCCATTGTCTAATTCTTTCCATTTGATGAGAAGAAATGCCGAACCATACGGGAAATGCCTAGGAAATTATTGTTCTAATGGTTTGTTTTTATATCAATAATTTAACCTCTTGATTTAGGCCACTAGATTGCCGGATTATCCGCTGATAAGCCCAAAACATTTTCTTTGCCTTCGCTTAAACAAAGTCTACATGTTTTATGAAGTCAAATTTGGAGTGAAATATTACTCCCAAGTATTTAATTTGGTCAGAAACTCTAATTTGTTGTCCCGAGATTGTGAGTACTGCCTCAAACCCTCTGGCGCTGTTGAAAAGATGTTTTTTTAGACCTTTAAACACAATTCCTTCACATTTATTGACGTTAAGGCTCAATTTCCATGTTTCAAAAAAGGCTGATAAACGTCCTAAATACGATTGTCGATGAAGTGCATATCCCTCAACTTGCAGCTTATGCCTATGTGACATTTTATGTTCGCCAGTAGTAAAATATCTGGCTTATGAAAAATTGACTGACGCAATGTGCTATTTATACTTTTCTCACACGCACATTTCTTCAATAATGGGGTGGTTTGGCTTGTGTGTGCCTAGCAGTTGTGACTACCTGAAATTCTTGTCGACTACAATCTACCAATTCTGTATAGCCTGCCGTTTTGTTTATCACTTGTGAACAATGTTAAAAGTGTTTGTGTGATTCAAAAAAAAAAAAAAAATAATAATAATAATAATAATAATAATAATAATAATAAGTGAAAATGACTCCTAAAACCAGTAAAGCAGCAAAAAAGGCCGGCAAAGCCCAAACGAACATTACCAAGGGCGATAAGTCGAAGAGACGTATTAAGCGTAAGGAGAGTTACGCTATCTACATTTACAAAGTATTGAAGCAAGTCCATCCCGACACCGGTATCTCCTCCAAGGCCATGAGCATCATGAACAGTTTCGTCAACGATATCTTCGAACGTATTGCCGTCGAAGCCTCTCGTTTGGCCCACTACAACAAGCGCTCAATCATCACCAGTCGGGAAATCCACACCGCTAAGCACGCCGTCAGTGAAGGTAACAAGGCTGTTACTAAATACACCAGCTCCAAGTAAATGTCTTGATATTTTTCATTTTGCGTCGAAATACTACCTTAAAAGGACCTTTTCAGGACCACAAAAAACATTTCAAAAGAGATCATATTTTTGTTGAAACCCCTTATTTGCTAATATTTAGTAATAAACAAATAAAATTCCATAACAAATATATTTTTCTCTATACAGTGATTTTTTCATGCTAACTCGCATATGTACCTCTGTTTAGCATTTGCTTGCTTGGGTTCTATGCTTGCTTGTGCGATATGCTATAACAGCCATCGTCATCGTATATGTGTGCGTGTGTTAGTGGTGATTTGCCTTGCCGTCGTTGATCAACATCGAATGGGCATCATGTATGTGTGAGCATTTTGTTTCTGCACAACGGCAAAGCAACGAAATATAATGCTGAGGCAGAAATTTTCAAAGGAAAAAATGTATTGATGGAAAATGTAAATATTTTGCCAAAATGTCATTTTTGGATGAATTTTCTGAAATTTGACAGAGAATATGAAACTGGCAATTTTTTCAAAATTAAGTAGAAATTATAAAAATGACCAAATTATGGTGATTTTCGAGAATTATGACCTGTGGGTTTTTAGGAAAAATTTTAAATATTTTATTATCTTTTATGACCTGGGTTAAAAACTAATTCAGTGGCGTCCACGATGACATTGGCTCAATAAAATTGCCTAATAAGAACAGTAATTAGCGATAGTATTTTTTTATGTATTTAGGTAATTAATATATACGATAGATGTTGAACATAAATATTTTTCTCTTTTTTAATTTAATTTGTAGCCCTGAAAAGGGCTTTTAGATAGTATGTTTTCGAATATCGAAAATATTGTGGAAAAAGTAATCTTTCTGGGAAAAATTACTTCTTGGCGGCGGCTTTCTTAGCAGCTGGCTTCTTTGCTACTGCGGCCTTTTTGGGCTTAGCAGCTGCAGTTTTTGCCTTGGGTGCCTTTGGTTTAGTGGCAGATGCTTTGGCGGCGGTCTTTGCTGGTTTAGCTTTAACTGTACCGGTTTTCTCGGCAGCCTTTACCTTTGTTTTGTCGGCCTTCTTCTTTTCAGCGGTCTTCTTGGCGGCAGAGGGTTTTTTGGCAGCTGCCTTTTTCTCACCAGCGGCCTTTTATGGGGCGGCAGACTTCTTCTTTTTGTCACCAGAGGCTGGGGCCTTCTTCTTCTTTCAGCAGTCTTGGCTTTGAGTTCCTTGGAGGCCGAAGCAGACAATTTGAATGAACCAGAAGCACCCTTACCTTTACTTTGGATCAATTTTCCACTGACAACGGCACCTTTCATGTACTTCTTGATGAAGGGGGCCAATTTTTGGGCATCTACTTTGTAGGTGCTGGCCAAGTATTTCTTGATGGCGGGCAATGATGAACCTCCACGTTCCTTCAGGGTCTTGATGGCGGCATCAACCATTTGCTGGGTTGGAGGAAGGCTTATGACTTCTTTGCTCTGGCAGCGGCTTTTTTTGGTGCCTTTTTTCCCAACAGCGGCAACTGGGGAGGCGGTGGCTTCAACAACGGCGGCGTCAGACATGGTCATTCACTGTTTGGTTTATATTTCACTGTTAACACAAATACACTCACAAATTTATGTGTACTATTATTTTTGTTAGCGGCGGGCTAAAGTGTAGTAGTCAATTGGTAAATTTTTGGAAAGATTGTGTGGAGGCGTGTTTAATTTTTTACAAAAGTTTTCGGAGAAATTAAATTTTCCTGAAGAAGCTTTGATAATTTTCACTAAAAATGTTTTATACCTTTAAAGTATAGATTTCAGGCTATGTTTTAAAGAATGTTTGGTGTAATTATCACTTGCCGTTTGTGAATTATAAAAATGTGATTATAAAAATGTGATCACAAATTTCCAACTAAAATTTAAAAAAATCAATTTTTTTTATGAAAAATTAATTTAAACTTCTTTTTGAAAATATTGCCTGATATGTTTACTTTAGGATCAAAGAAAAATATCGATGGAATTTGATATTTTACTATGTGAAAAAATTGAAATTATTATGTGGTCTATGGCAGCAGAAATCCTCTTGTTGGCATAATTTCAATGAAAAAAAGTTTTTCTTGAAATAAATTTGAAAGCTCAAATCTTAATAAGTTTTATAAAAATTTCTTAAAAAACATTTCGGAATTTGTATATTTACATCAAAATATAACATTATTCACAAAAAGTCATAATTTACGGGGAAAAGTTACAAAATCCCCAGAATACTTCATACTACCAATGTACAGGCTTTCAGTGACAAACGGTTATGTATTTAATTTTGCAATATTTTTTTATGAAATTTAACATATTTTGTTCTTAATTTTTTTAAAAGCATTGTTAAAAGCAATTTTCTACGTTATTTTGTCAATATTTTTTTAATTTCTTTAAAAAATATTCCCAAAAAGAAATTCCTCTTTACAGGCAAATATCACCTAGAACACTTGGAAATGTCATGAAATTAATTGCGTTTTATAAAAATGCAGATATTATTGGCACTTCTTTTTATAATACTTGTAATTATATTTTACATCAAAATTCTCAACAAACCAGTTATTTTCTTCTTCAATTTTTAAAAATAATAAATTATTAGCAATTTCTTCAAATACATCGGGCAAAACTAATTATTTAATTCCATACGGAGAAATATCATATTCAAATCTCTTAAAAGGCGTTTAAAACATTTAAAAATTTTGCTGAAAAAGAATAAAGTATATTTCATACATCATTCCTGAAACAAATTAAAAAGATGGGGCAACATTTTAGCAGGAAATTTTTAAAATTCACATGAATAATTCGTAGAAATTAATGGCAGAGAAATTTTTTCGGCTAAATTGAATAGTCCACAACAGAAAAAAATGATCGAAGGGGCATAAAATGAGAGAAATAGACAAATTTCGCGCCAAAAATCAAGAAGAGAGAAATTTTTTGTTTAACGGGAAAAGGAAAAAAACAAAATGGACAAAGAAATCCCGTTAGCAAAATGTATGTGGGGGTTGTTTTCATGAGTCATAGCATTTTTTTTCCAAGAGGGAGTACAAAAATGATAATAATTTTGCAAATTAAAGGAAATTATCAATATGGATAGTTGAAAAAATTAAAATAAAATTAAAAAAAATTTAAAATAAAGTCAAAATCAAAAACAAAAATTCTGTCGAAAAATCATCAACGAAAAAAAAACAACATCAAAAGATATATCTTTATTTTAAAAAAATGTTAATAATTGTTGAAAAATAATCAAAGCCCAAATTCTTTTTATTTATTTCAAAAAAATACTAAAAATTGTAGATTGAGTAAATAAATATATCTTTTTTGTAAAATATTTGTGGTCCTGAAAAGGACCGATAGTTTTGTTGTAAAATTGTTGCTTTTAAAACGTCAAGAATTTAAGCACGTTCTCCACGAATACGTCTGGCCAATTGGATATCCTTAGGCATGATGGTGACACGCTTGGCATGGATGGCGCACAAGTTAGTATTTTCGAAAAGACCAACCAAGTAGGCTTCACTGGCTTCTTGCAATCCCATAACAGCAGAGCTCTGGAAACGCAAGTCAGTTTTGAAATCTTGAGCGATTTCACGAACCAAACGTTGAAAGGGCAATTTGCGGATCAACAATTCAGTACTCTTCTGGAAACGAAAGATTCCACGCAAAGCAACTGTACCAGTACGGAATCGATGAGGCTTCTTAACACCGCTGGGGTGGCTGGGGCACTCTTACGGGCAGCTTTGGTAGCTAGTTGTTTACGGGGAGCCTTTCCACCGGTCGATTTACGGGCAGTTTGCTTAGTACGAGCCATTTTTCACTTGATTTTTTTCACTTCACTAGAGATAAGCACACAAACACTGTTAACACTGTAATAACGTTGCCACCGCCACTAAAACGAGTATTTATAGAAAATTGTGCTGTTAGCATCAACTTTCGGGGTTGATATGTTAGTGAATTCACAAAAGAGAACATACAATACTAACGGCAAATGTACACACACACACATATAACTGTACATACTTTACTTGTGTGTTCAAAAGTTGGAGAGAGCCACAAAGTTTGTATAAATACGAGCGGAATCGTCCGGAAACAACATCACGTTCATTCTGTGTTGTGTTCTTGAACAGTGCGGTTGTTAAGCGGAGAAAATTAAATTGTGCCTTTGTGATTGTGTGTCTGTGTGTTTGAACTTGAAAAACAACCACCACAGTGCCCGTCGTTCTCCTGTGTGTTCGGCTCTCAATAGCTACTCCTATACCTCTGTCGACGAATACGAAGTTTGTTTGCCCGTCGGCCCGCCATCTAGTGGTAACCACATATCACTATGCCGGCCGAGGGAGCCCTGACGATACCTGGCAACTCCACCTCTGTTATTGATGTGGCAATGCCTAAAAAAGATTGTGATATACAAAAGGTAGATGCTGTGAAAATCTTTTGTGAGCTTATAACAAAGGTCGATGCTGTGAAAACCTTTTGTGAGCCTATAACAAAGGTCGATGCTGTGAGAACTTTTTGTGAAGCTATGCCTAAGGTCGGTACTACAAAAAAAGTGTGTCCCTCTGCTAATGACACAAATACGCCGATGGATTGTGTGTCTGCTAAGATCATTCACAATAGCACCGAAATGACTGATGGTTCTGATATTGGTACAACGAGTGGCAGTTATCAAGTCGTTATTTCGAACAGACATAGAAAACGAAAGAAGAAGCGCAGCAGCGATCCAACCTTTGAACCTGAGAAAATGAATGCCTTGATTCAACAGCTCCAAAAAGATTTATCAAGAGCACATGAGGATAATCGTTCTTTGATGACAAAACTTGACGCTGTCATCAAAACTCAGGAGGACACTGCGAGAAAATTAGCCTTAGCTCACGGTCGTGAAATGGCTTTTCATAGAACAATTGCTGACTTACAACATAAGCTCGATGTTCAAATGGGTGTTATACGACCTAAACACACTAACCCCACTAGTAAAATGCTAGGGATGGACATAGCTGAAAAATTGCCAGCCGTAGAAGATGCCAGTCTTCAGCAGAAGGAAGATTGGGCTGCCGAGGTAGCCGAAGACCTCGGTATGGCGATAGATGTTGCACCCCAGACAGTTGATAATGGAGCTTCCTTAGGTGAAATCCCTAAACCAAAAACCCTGTCAAATGAAACATTCCCTCAAATGAAGACGAAGAAGCAGCCTGTCGCTAGGAATGGACCCACTAAAACCGATGTGGGTGCTAACTTGCCTACTCTGGATATGAAGCAGCCAGCTGGCAAATCAATGCCAGCTTTTACTCTTTACGATGTAGGTGTCAAGGAAATTTCGGGAATCCTCAACTAAAAATATCGATCAGGTGAGTTTTCTATAGTTTATATACGCCCATCTGTTCTCTCACTCAAGGTCAAAGGCCTTAAAATTTATGAGGAAATTAGGTCTTTACTTGTTGAGCGTGGTTATAAATTCCACACTCACACGCCGAAAGCTTTGTTGCCCTATATGTTGGTAATTGAAAATCTCACTAACGAATTTACCATTGAGGAGGTTAGGGACTTCCTCCACACAAAGGTTCCATTCCCTATAGAAGTCATTGGTTTAAATAGTGTGTCCCCTAACAAATGGCTGCTCAGAGTATCAAAGCAATCGGATATAAAGAGCCTGTACACGCTATATAAAATTTTAGATTGCAATATTAAAATAAAGAAAGATAAAGGTCGTGACTTTATTCTTTGTTTCAATTGCCAACGTCCGGGTCATGTCTCCAGCAATTGCACCATGTCTTGATAGTCATCCCTCATATAAATGTCCCATTCCATCTAAGGATAACGAAGTTTTTGTATATGACGTTGATCCCGTTACTGGGAATACTATTAAAACTCCTTTACACCCCGTTAGCTGCGTGAACTGCAAAGTAGTCGGTCACACTGCTTCCTCCCGCCAGTGCCCGCGGCGATTGGCGATTATTGATGGAAAAGCTAAAAACAGAGCTGATGCTCAGCCTAAGGTAGAGGCACGCTCCCAACGTTTATCCCTCATCCACTCTGGGGTAACTTTTGCGGAGGCTTTGGGTAAGAATGCTGCCACAAACCCCACCCTGCTAAGCAGGAGTGGTCAAACCACACCAACAGCGTCTGGTATAATTAAGGCTGGAGTAAGTTCTGGTTATTCAGTTCTTTGGGCAAGATTTTGATAAAAAATGTGAAAAAGCAAGGAACTTTGGGCCCATTTTCACTGAAATTTAAAATAAAGCTGGTTTAGATGCGGCAATGTCCGCATGTCTTCTCTGTATAGCTGGGGATGTCCAATTTTAAAGTTGTATTTTTAAATGTCAACTCACTTGTCTCTTTATCCAAGCGACATTACCTCACGAACTTCATAAGAAAGAAACCCTGATGTTCTCTTGGTGGCCGAGCATAAGCTACGGCCGACTCATAGATTTACTCTTAATGGCTTCAAATGTTTTTTGCAATTCAGAGAGATTGGTGGGGGTGGCGGTACTGCGGTGTTTATCAAAGATAATTATCACTGCGATCGTATCGCCATCTCCACTGGTGAGATCGAATCTTGCATTATTCGAACTTCCAAAGAAGATGGTTCCACTGTTTTTTTAGCACCTCTATATTGTCGACCCCAAAGTAACTTTCAAGTTCCCGACCTACAACCCCTATTCGACCTAAGCTTAATGGGTGAAGTTATAATTGGAGGCGATCTTAACGCCAAACACCCTTCCTGGGGAGGAATCGAAACTAATACCAGAGGTAGAGCCCTCGCCTCGTACTTACTTGATTGTCCGAATCTTCATATATTTTCTTCTGAACATCCCTCAAGACCCAACGAAGGTCAGGGCTCATTTATCGATATTTTTATACGTACTCCAGGACTGGCTTTGATCGATGGCAACACAAATCTGCAACCCTAGATTTGGAGTCTGACCGCAAGGCATTGGAAATAGTCCTCGACTTGGGTGGATTTAGGAAAAGGGAAACCAAAACCTTTTTTAATTTTGACAAAATTAATATAAACCGTTTCCAGGGAATAGTAAGACAGGGGCTTGCTGAAATCTGTTTGCCTGTGAACAGAAATGTTTCTCAGCAAGAGATCGATTCGACGGTTAAAAATCTAGAAATTGTGTTTAGAAACGCTATTGACGCTTCAGTCCCTAAAATGAAAGCTAAAAATAATACTCTAGGTGACCTTCCCCCAAGGATCATGAGGTTCATGCAAGAACGAAGAAGAATTTGCCGCTCCATACGCAGGTCTATAGATCCCTCGCGTATAAACATCCTAAAGGCGGATGTTAGGAACCTAGACCGAATAATAGCAGACTCTATTCGCATCTTTGAACAAGAACGCTTTCATAACTTTCTAGAAGACATTACAATAGATAACAGAACCTTTGGTAAAGTCAAGGCCGCGGCAGGTCTTTCGCACCGAGACCCTGTAAGAGAACTGTTGGACTCTGATGGAACGCTCATCGTCGAAGATAGGCTTAAAGCAGAGGTCTTAGCCGACCGTTTGCAGAACACATTGGTTTCTACGGATAGACCTTTCGATTCCACTCTTCACAGTTTAGTTACTGACTCTGTGAGGGAAATGGATGACCAGTCTCCCGTGGAAACCTTTTCCAGTTCTCTTACAGCAGATGGTTCAGTTATTGATAACTTTCATAGATGGAGGCAAGCTGGATTTGTCTTACCCAGTTGCGTCGGCAAGGCTCTTGCGAACAGACCAGCCCGTAAGTCAAGTGGTTCAGATAGGATACCAGACACTGCCTTGAAAAAGGCAGGGGAAGTTCTATTTCGTTTCCTTTCTATTCTTTTTAACCACTCACTAAATCTGGGATACTTTCGAAAAGCCTGGAAGGAGGCGATGGTTGTTCCCATACTTAAAAAGGGTTCCCCACCGCGTGACTGTGGTAGCTACCGTCCCATTTCTATGCTATCAGCATTTGGTAAGCTCTATAAATCGTTCGCGCTCAAGAGACTTAAGAAACTGGTTGAAGACAAAAGAATTCTAAAGGACTGTCAGTTTGGCTTCAGACCGGGACACTCGACTTCCCATGCTCTAACTGTTCTTTCATCTTTTGTCATAAAAGAGTTTGACCGTAGATATGGAACAATAGCTGTAGGCCTTGACTTCGCCAGGGCATTCGATTCTGTTTGGCATGACGGGATATTATTTAAATTAAAACAGTATGGATGCGATGCCCTTACATGTAGGCTAGTAGCGAGCTTTCTCCGAGACAGGAGCTTTAAGATGAAGGTTGGCGATCATCTTTCGACCACAAGACCGATCCGATCTGGTGTTCCACAGGGCTCACTTCCTATGCTCTACAATATTTTTGTAAGCGTCATGCCTGAACCCCCCGAGCGAGGCTTGCTTCTTCTTTATGCTGACGACGTCTTCCTAGCTATGTCTGGTCCGAGGGCTAGCTCTCTGGCATCCAGACTTAACGCTTGGCTCGAGGACCTTCATAGATATTTCTCTATGTGGGGCCTTAAGCTGAATGTTGGAAAATGCACAGCGGTAGTATTTCGAGGCAAACCACGTGTAACTTATCCAAATTTTCGCTCTTTCCACCCTGTTTTAAAATTAGGAGAGGAAACCATACAGGTAAGGGATAAGATGAGGTATTTAGGGGTTATCTTATGCGAGAAGTTTGAATTTATAAGACATATTGACTTCATACTCGATAGAGCAAAGAAAATATACTTTGCCTACCAAGGTGTCCTTAAACACAGTGGTGGCCTGTCTAAAAATATAAAACTACTCATTTATAGACAAGTAGTCAGACCTGTTATCTCTTACGCCTTTCCCATCTGGTTTCTTATATCTTCGAGTCAGATGGAGAGACTTAGGAAATGGGAAAGATCTGTCCTAAACTACTGTTTGGGACTGAGGCCGACAGTGAGATGGGATGGGACTATTAGAAATCCATCATGTAGGGCAACATATGATGCGGCAAGTATAGAACGTATTGATCGTTTCCTCATGAGGGGGACCCTGAATTTTATAAATGGAGCGCAACACCTGGAGAATAGTTTGGTTGAGGATTCCCTACATTGTTCGTATGACACGGAGGCCATACGTTCTAAAAAACATCTCCCTCCCGGTTCCTTAGTAATATTATTAGACCAAGGTCTATTGTATAATGGAGAGGATTTGTTATTCTACCACAGAAGGTATAATACCATGAATTTGGATGATACTGTATATTTAACTACACAGTAGATTTGTAAATATATCTTTAGTTCCATAGTTATAATATTTAGGTTTTAGTCCCTAGTCATAAGTATTTCATTAATATAACCTGAATTTAGCCCTTTTTATGTGATTTTTTTGGGGCGTTTTATGAATGATAATATAGATTTAAGAGAATACGAGAGTCGCATGCTATTTTTCTGCAGCGTATAATAGTACCCATACTTTAGTATATAGCGAATAGCCATAAGTTTATTTAATAGTTGTTTAGTAGTAAGTCATGCTGTATAGTTTTAAGATTTCTAATCAATAAATATGGCCTTGAGGCAAAAAGCGAAAAAAAAAAACGGAAACAACATTAGTCCTAAAATGTTCTTGAAGTGATAAGTGAAATAAACTAAAGTGAAAAAATGACTGGTCGTGGTAAAGGCTTGGGAAAATGTGGCGCTAAACGTCACAGGAAAGTGCTCCGTGATAACATCCAAGGTATTACCAAACCAGCTATTAGAGGTTTGGCTCGTCGTGGCGGTGTAAAACGTATTTCTGGCCTGACTTACGATACGGTTTCGGCGGTTAAAAAATTCTTGACACAATTTGGAGAAATATTTTTTTACAACAAAACAATCTGCCCTTTTCAGTACCACAAAATACATCAAAAAAGAGATACTATCTTGTTGATATCTATTTTTTAATTAAAATAAAGAAAAAATAAACACTTACCTTAGGAAATAAAGAAAACTTTCTCGTATTTTTTTTCTCACAATTCGTAAAAAATGTAAATATAAATACTTACTCGTTTCAATTTTCTCAATAATATTTTCACCGAAAACATTGTTTTACTGATGTCTCGTATTTTATTCCCGATCTTAAACATGCCGTCGGCAACTCACATCGCTAAACACATTTAGTTCTTCTTCTTCTTTTTCGTATAATATGAGTATAACAAAGCGTCGCTTTATGTATGTATTGGTATTATTTAGTCAATATTACTTAAGAACAACCATGTTGCCACAGCATGGTACAGCATAAAGGAATTTCGTTGTGATTTTGGACTTTTTTTAAATGATTTTTTTTTTCCAAAATTTAATTTAAAGTCGTTGAAAATATTTATTAAATAGATCGTTGATACAAAGTATCTCAAAAAATTTCATTAAAAATTTGTTAATTGTTCACTAATAATTTCCTTTAAAATTTTGCCGAAAATTTATTTAAAAATTGAATTTTAATTAAAAATTCTTCATTAAATGAACTTTATTTTATTTATGTTAAATTATCTTATTCAATTTTCAATTAATTTGTATTTAATTTTTCATTATATTATTTTTTAAAATCACTATTTCCTTTTATTTAATATTATTTCCTTATTATTAATTTAAAAATTTTCGATTTCGTCAAAAGCATTCTTCATTTTCATAAAATCTATTTATTATTCTAAATTCCTTTAATTTTTTTGCAAATATTTTCATATAAATTTCTCTAAATTTTCATTAATATTTGCCTTAATTTTTAAAAACGTTCTTATTTTATTTTAATTATTAATTTACGTTATTTTATTTTTCTTTGTAATTATTTTGGTTAATTTTAATTTCAATATGTTACTTTTATTCTATTTTTTATGCTAAAAATTTTCCATAGCACCACAATGTACTTTTATTTTCATGCATGCGTCGATTTATTTCCACCACAACACTATTCTGCCGCCAAAATTCCCTTGCAAATCATCTACTTTATGCCTTCCCGAAGAATGCGCCGGGAACAGATTTTTTCACATAAAACTACTGCGAGCCACCACCAACTGCCACATCCTTCTTCTTCTTCTTCATAGTATACATACTCATTTGGTGACGCCGCGATCTCTCTCTCGCTCTATTTCTGAAATCATAAGAGACAACAACAACACAAATATGCGACTGAGAACGAAAAACAGTTATTCTGCCAACGTCTCATAGAAAATTATTGAGAATTTTTTTTTTCATACAAATGTAGTTTGAGGGCATTCTTTCTCTTTTGAAATATTTTTTGTCGTCCTCAATTGGTTAAGCTTTGTATGGAATTATACGATGGTCTGTATTCTTCTTCTCCTTCATTCTATAATACCTTCTTTCGAGATAATTTAGGCTTTCTTTTCGGTCTTCTTGGGCAAGAGAACAGCTTGGATGTTTGGCAATACACCACCTTGGGCAATGGTAACGCCAGACAGCAATTTGTTCAATTCTTCGTCGTTACTGATGGCCAATTGCAAGTGATGGGGAATGATACGAGTCTTCTTGTTGTCACGGGCAGCATTGCCAGCCAATTCCAAGACTTCAGCAGCCAAATATTCCATGGCAGCGGCTAAATAGACGGGAGCACCGGCACAATGGATACGACCGACGAGGAATTGAAGACCAGCACGATTGGAACGGGACTTTGCCTTTCCCTTAACTTTGCCACCTTTACCACGACCAGACATTTTCACTTTATTTTAGTTTTGAACATTTCACTTAAGTACTGAAAAACACAAATGATAAAAAACTGACCGGCTTTTTTTTCGACTTTTTTCAATTTGTCATTTATTTATTAATTCATATCGTTACAATGTGTACTTAAATGACTAAAGTAATATTTAGATAGTAATTAAACATATTCGTTGTGTTCAGGGGCACTTGAATCTACGGTATTTACATTCATTTTGTGTTACACTTTAAATTTTATTTTTTTAAATTTATTTTGATCACATTTGTATTGTTTTATGCCCAAAAAGTTCAAAAAAGGCCATTTTTTAAAAGTTTATTAAATATTATATAAAAATCTTATAACTAAACTTATACATATTTCTTATTCTAAATACTTACAAATAACTATATACAATATATACAAATTTTGATTTACTGCTCCATATTGTATACAGTGTCAGTACTAGCATCAAATCTTGAATATATTCTATGATAATATATTTATTTGTCATTTTGATAAAGGATACCAGCCTCTTTTAATTTAAATAGTGCAACTGATGGTAGATGCTTTCTAGTACGAAGTACCTCTAAGTCTTCTTCGTTGTTAATGACGTTTTGCACTATAAAGCTTTCACCTTCTCTACATTTCTCATGAAATATAAGTGCCATCTCCATCATAAAAACATCTATTCTGCCAAAGTTTATGGCATTGTAAATGTTCCTATTCGATGGCCTTCTAATTTCACCCTGGCTATTTATGTCGGCTCTTAGTCCAACAGCTGCACTTATAGCCTTTCTTTCAAATCTACTTAACCTTTCCATCTGTGCTGCGGAGACGTCAGCCCAAGACGGAAAGGCATACCCAATTGTGGGCCTGTCTGTACAGTGATAGTTTAATGTCTGTAGTAAGACCTCATCTCATCCTAAATATCTTTTGATACATGAAGTAATTTTTTTTTTGCTTTAACAAGAACATGGTCTACATGCCTGCAAAAGTCAAAATTTTTGTTAAATACAACCCCTAAATACTTAATTTTATCTGAATGTCCTATAATTTGACCATCAATTTTAACATTGGGTATGTGTATTCTAAAGCTGGGGTAGCTTTCTCTAGTTTTACCACTCAATATTGTAGCAAGGCATTTTGTGGCATTCAATTTTAGTTCCCATTTTTTAAAATATTCATATAGCTTTTCGAGATACTTATTTATTTTCCTCTCAACGGTATGTGCATAACGTCCGCTCATTGCTATAATGACGTCATCTGCATATGTTAATAACAGACCCCCTTCTAATTGCCCAGGAATATCGATGAAGAATATATTATACAACACCGGCCCCAAAAGTGATCCCTGTGGGACACCTGAAGAAACCGGGCGTTGTTCAGACATATCCTCACTAACTTTAATCCTGAAATGCCTATCCTTTAGGAAGTCTGCTACCATCCTACAGGTTTGCCTTTCAAAACCAAAGGATTGCAATTTATAGAGTATACCCTTTTGCCACACTTTATCAAAGGCTTTTTTAAAGTCTAGTTCCACTGCCATGGTACCCATTTTTCTCCTGTACCCATCTGTAACATAATTAGTGAATGCTACAAGAGCATGAGAAGTACAATGCTGTGGTCTAAAGCCAAATTGACAATCTCTTAATATTTTGTGCTCTTCAATGGTGTTTTTAATTCTTTCAAGAATAAAATATTCAAAAAGTTTACTAAATGGGGAAAGGAGAGAAATGGGTCTATAGTCCTCACAATATTTGTCATTTGTATTCGGTTTTTATACCGTCCACCATAGTATGGAAGGTATATTAAGTTTGTCATTCCGTTTG
The DNA here is from genome assembly GCF_030504385.1 of Musca domestica. Lineage (NCBI taxonomy): Eukaryota > Metazoa > Arthropoda > Insecta > Diptera > Muscidae > Musca > Musca domestica. Next base: position 27,043,039 of record NW_026712346.1, read on the forward strand.
TAACACCTCGAAATATACATTTTAGACCCCACAAAGTATATAAATTCTTGATCAGCATAAAATTCTATGTCGATTTATTAATGTCTGTCCGTCTGCGGAAATCACTCTAGCTTCCGAACGAAATGATGTAGGTTGATAAAATTTTACTCAAATATGTACTATGTCTGCAGGATTTTTGGTGTTGAAAATGGGCCATGTAGGTCCACGTCTTCGTATAGCCCCCACATATCGGTACCTCCCGATATTCGGTATTTTGATGATTTTAGCGGCATTATTTACCGGAATTGTTTCACATTTTGCATTTGAAGTTCATAATGGATGCTACAGCCTATCACAGAAAGTTGTCTGTGCAGGTCCACGCCTTCGTATAGCCCCCATATAACGGTACCCCCGATCTTCGGTATGTTCATAATTTTAGCGACAATATTTACCGGAATTGTTTCAAATATCGCATTTAAAGTTCGTGAAGTTCGATATTACAGCCTATGACAGAAAATTGCCTGTGCATTATAAACAGTTTTTTTTTTCAAGTTTCGCATTTCAATATTGTAATAGCTTGCGACAAAAATTGCCTATGCATGTCCACATCGTCGTATAGACTCTAATATACGGCTACATTAGGTATTTTCAAGATTTTAACAGATTTTTAATGGATTTTATTTTTTTGAAAATTGTTAAATTTGTACCAATTGGTGGAGGGTACTCAAAGTTCGGCCCGGCCGATATTACAGCTTTTTTACTTGTTTTAATTGGTATTACCAAGGCCTTTTTCCATTCTCTTGGAAAGTAACCAAGGTTAAAAGCCTGGTTAAATAGAATTACCAGGAAAGTGCATATTGCACTTCCGGCTTTCTTTATGGCTATATCCGGAATTCCATCTATTCCACTAGATTTTCTAGACGATCTTTTTTTAAATAGTAAAGTAAATGTCTTGATATTTTTCATTTTGCGTCGAAATACTACCTTAAAATGCCCTTTTCAGGGTCAAAAGAGATCATATTTTTGTTGAAACCCCTTATTTGCTGATATTTAGTAATAAACGAATAAAATTCCATAGGAAATATATTTTTCTCTATACAGTGATTTTTTCATGCATTTAGCTAACTCGCATATGTACCTCTGTTTAGCCTTTGCTTGCTTGGGTTCTATGCTTGCTTGTGCGATATGCTATAACAGCCATCGTCATCGTATATGTGTGCGTGTGTTAGTTGTGATTTGCCTTGCCATCGTTGATCAACATCGAATGGGCATCATGTATGTGTGAGCATTTTGTTTCTGCACAACGGCAAAGCAACGAAATATAATGCTGAGGCAGAAATTTTCAAAGTTAAAAATTTATTGATGGAAAATGTAAATATTTTGCCAAAATGTCATTTTTGGATGAATTTTCTGAAATTTGACAGAGAATATGAAACTGGCAATTTTTTCAAAATTAAGTAGAAATTATAAAAATGTAGAAATTATAAAAACGAATTATTATCTTTTATGACCTGGGTTAAAAAATAATTCAGTGGCTTCCACGATGATATTGGCTCAATAAAATTACCTAATAAGAACAGTAATTAGCGATAGTATTTTTTATGTATTTAGGTAATTAATATATATGATAGATGTTGAACATAAATATTTTTCTCTTTTTTAATTTAATTTGTAGCCCTGAAAAGGGCTTTTAGATAGTATGTTTTCGAATATCGAAAATATTGTGGAAAAAGTAATCTTTCTGGGAAAAATTACTTCGTGGCGGCGGTTTTCTTAGCAGCTGGCTTCTTTGCTACTGCGGCCTTTTTGGGCTTAGCAGCTGCAGTTTTTGCCTTGGGTGCCTTTGGTTTAGTGGCAGATGCTTTGGCGGCGGTCTTTGCTGGTTTAGCTTTAACTGTACCGGTTTTCTCGGCAGGATTTACCTTTGTTTTGTCGGCCTTCTTCTTTTCAGCGGTCTTCTTGGCGGCAGAGAGTTTTTTGGCAGCTGCCTTTTTCTCACCAGCGGCCTTTTTTTGGGGCGGCAGACTTCTTCTTTTTGTCACCAGAGGCTGGGGCCTTCTTCTTCTTTCAGCAGTCTTGGCTTTGAGTTCCTTGGAGGCCGAAGCAGACAATTTGAATGAACCAGAAGCAACCTTACCTTTACTTTGGATCAATTTTCCACTGACAACGGCACCTCTCAAGTACTTCTTGATGAAGGGGGCCAATTTTTGGGCATCTACTTTGTAGGTGCTGGCCAAGTATTTCTTGATGGCGGGCAATGATGAACCTCCACGTTCCTTCAGGGTCTTGATGGCGGCATCAACCATTTGCTGGGTTGGAGGGAGGCTGATGACTTCTTTGCTCTGGCAGCGGCTTTTTTTGGTGCCTTTTTTCCCAACAGCGGCAACTGGGGAGGCGGTGGCTTCAACAACGGCGGCGTCAGACATGGTCATTCACTGTTTGGTTTATATTTCACTGTTAACACAAATACACTCACAAATTTATGTGTACTATTATTTTTGTTAGCGGCGGGCTAAAGTGTAGTAGTCAATTGGTAAATTTTTGGAAAGATTGTGTAGAGGCGTGTTTAGTTTTTTACAAAAGTTTTCGGAGAAATTAAATTTTCCTGAAGAAGCTTTGATAATTTTCACTAAAAATGTTTTATACCTTTAAAGTATAGATTTCAGGCTATGTTTTAAAGAATGTTTGGTGTAATTATCACTTGCCGTTTGTGAATTATAAAAATGTGATTATAAAAATGTGATCACAAATTTCCAACTAAAATTTAAAAAAATCAAACTTTTTATGAAAAATTAATTTAAACTTCTGTTTGAAAATATTGCCTGATATGTTTAATTTAGGATCAAAGAAAAATATTGATGGAATTTGATATTTTACTATGTGAAAAAATTGAAATTATTATGTGGTCTATGGCAGCAGAAATCCTCTTGTTGGCATAATTTCAATGAAAAAAAGTTTTTCTTGAAATAAATTTGAAAGCTCAAATCTTAATAAGTTTTATAAAAATTTCTTAAAAAACATTTCGGAATTTGTATATTTACATCAATATATAACATTATTCACAAAAAGTCATAATTTACGGGGAAAAGTTACAAAATCCCCAGAATACTTCATACTACCAATGTACAGGCATTCAGTGACAAACGGTTATGTATTTAATTTTGCAATATTTTTTTATGAAATTTAACATATTTTGTTTTTAATTTTTTTAAAAGCATTGTTAAAAGCAATTTTCTACGTTATTTTGTCAATATTTTTTTAATTGCTTTAAAAAATATTCCCAAAAAGAAATTCCTCTTTACAGGCAAATATCACCTAGAACACTTGGAAATGTCATGAAATTAATTGCGTTTTATAAAAATGCAGATATTATTGGCACTTCTTTTTATAATACTTGTAATTATATTTTACATCAAAATTCTCAACAAACCAGTTATTTTCTTCTTCAATTTTTAAAAATAATAAATTATTAGCAATTTCTTCAAATACATCGGGCAAAACTAATTATTTAATTCCATACGGAGAAATATCATATTCAAATCTCTTAAAAGGCGTTTAAAACATTTCAAAATTTTGCTGAAAAAGAATAAAGTATATTTCATACATCATTCCTGAAACAAATTAAAAAGATGGGGCAACATTTTAGCTGGAAATTTTTAAAATTCACATGAATAATTCGTAGAAATTAATGGCAGAGAAATTTTTTCCGCTAAATTGAATAGTCCACAACAGAAAAAAATGATCGAAGGGGCATAAAATGAGAGAAATAGACAAATTTCGCGCCAAAAATCAAGAAGAGAGAAATTTTTTGTTTAACGGGAAAAGGAAAAAAAACAAAATGGACAAAGAAATCCCGTTAGCAAAATGTATGTGGGGGTTGTTTTCATGAGTCATAGCATTTTTTTTCCAAGAGGGAGTACAAAAATGATAATAATTTTGCAAATTAAAGGAAATTATCAATATGGATAGTTGAAAAAATTAAAATAAAATTAAAAAAAATTAAAATAAAGTCAAAATCAAAAACAAAAATTCTGTCGAAAAATCATCAACGAAAAAAAACAACATCAAAAGATATATCTTTATTTTAAAAAAATGTTAATAATTGTTGAAAAATAATCAAAGGCCAAATTATTTTTATTTATTTCAAAAAAATACTAAAAATTGTAGATTGAGTAAATAAATATATCTTTTTTGTAAAGTATTTGTGGTCCTGAAAAGGACCGATAGTTTTGTTGTAAAATTGTTGCTTTTAAAACGTCAAGAATTTAAGCACGTTCTCCACGAATACGTCTGGCCAATTGGATATCCTTAGGCATGATGGTGACACGCTTGGCATGGATGGCGCACAAGTTAGTATTTTCGAAAAGACCAACCAAGTAGGCTTCAAACGTTGGAAGGACAATTTGCGGATCAACAATTCAGTACTCTTCTGGAAACGAAAGATTCCACGCAAAGCAACTGTACCAGGACGGAATCGATGAGGCTTCTTAACACCGCTGGGGTGGCTGGGGCACTCTTACGGGAAGCTTTGGTGGCTAGTTGTTTACGGAGAGCCTTTCCACCTCTCGATTTACGGGCAATTTGCTTAGTACGAGCCATTTTTCACTTGAATTTTTTCACTTCACTAGAGATATGCACACAAACACTGTTAACACTGTAATAACGTTGCCTGGCTGACTATAGCGGATACTTATTAAAAACTGTGCTTTTAGCATCAACTTTCGGGGTTGATATGCTAATGAATTCTTACCTATCGGTATACCAAATGTACACGCACACACAAAAGAGAACATACAATACTAACGGCAAATGTACACACACACATATAACTGTACATACTTTACTTGTGTGTTCAAAAGTTGGAGAGAGCCTCAAATTTTGTATAAACATTAGTGCTCAAACAGTTCGTGAAGTGTTAAGTGAAATAAACTAAAGTGAAAAAATGACTGGTCGTGGTAAAGGTGGTAAAGGCTTGGGAAAAGGTGGCGCTAAACGTAACGGGAAAGTGCTCCGTGATAACATCCAAGGTATTACCAAGCCAACTATTAGAGGTTTGGCTCGTCGTGGCGGTGTAAAACGTATTTCTGGCCTGACTTACGAAGAAACTCGTGGTGTTCTGAAGGTGTTTTTGGAAAACATTATTCGTGATGCTGTCACCTACACCGAACATGCTAAGCGTAAAACAGTCACCGCTATGGACGTCGTATATGCTTTGAAGAGACAAGGCCGTACCTTGTACGGTTTCGGCGGTTAAAAAATTCTTGACACAATTTGGAGAAATATTTTTTTACAACAAAACAATCGGCCCTTTTCAGTACCATAAAATATATCAAAAAAGAGATACTATCTTGTTGATATTTATTTTTTAATTAAAATAAAGAAAAAATAAACACTTATCTTAGGAAATAAAGAAATTTTAAAATTTTTTTAAATTTCATTTCCAGCTTTCTCGTATTTTTTTTCTCACAATTCGTAAAAAATGTAAATATAAATACTTACTCGTTTCAATTTTCTCAATAATATTTTCACCGAAAATATTGTTTTACTGATGTCTCGTATTTTATTCCCGATCTTAAACATGCCGTCGGCAACTCACATCGCTAAACACATTTAGTTGCTCTTCTTCTTTTTCGTATAATATGAGTATAACAAAGCGTCGCTTTATGTATGTATTGGTATTATTTAGTCAATATTACTTAAGAACAACCATGTTGCCACAGCATGGTACAGCATAAAGGAATTTCGTTGTGATTTTGGACTTTTTTTAAATGAATTTTTTCCAAAATTTAATTTAAAGTCGTTGAAAATATTTATTAAATAGATCGTTGATACATAGTATCTCAAAAAATTTCATTAAAAAATTGTTAATTATTCACTAATAATTTCCTTTAAAATTTATTTAAAAATTGAATTTAATTTAAAAATTCTTCATTAAATGAACTTTATTTTATTTATGTTAAATTATCTTATTCAATTTTCAATTAATTTGTATTTAATTTTTCATTATATTATTTTTTAAAATCACTATTTCCTTTTATTTAATATTATTTTATTTATTTCCTTATTATTAATTTAAAAATTTTCGATTTCGTCAAAAGCATTCTTCATTTTCATAAAATCTATTTATTATTCTAAATTCCTTTAATTTATTTGCAAATATTTTCATATAAATTTCTCTAAATTTTCATTAATATTTGCCTTAATTTTTAAAAACGTTCTTATTTTATTTTAATTTAATTATTAATTTACGTTATTTTATTTTTCTTTGTAATTATTTTGGTTAATTTTAATTTCATTATGTTACTTTTATTCTATTTTTTATGCTAAAAATTTTCCATAGCACCACAATGTACTTTTATTTTCATGCATGCGTCGATTTATTTCCACCACAACACTATTCTGCCGCCAAAATTCCCGTGCAAATCATCTACTTTATGCCTTCCCGAAGAATGCGCCGGGAACAGATTTTTTCACATAAAACTACTGCGAGCCACCACCAACTGCCACATCCTTCTTCTTCTTCTTCATAGTATACATACTCATTTGGTGACGCCGCGATCTCTCTCTCGCTCTATTTCTGAAATCATAAGAGACAACAACAACACAAATATGCAACTGAGAACGAAAAACAGTTATTCTGCCAACGTCTCATAGAAAATTATTGAGAATTTTTTTTTCATACAAATGTAGTTTGAGGGCATTCTTTCTCTTTTGAAATATTTTTTGTCGTCCTCAAAAGGACGGATTGGTTAAGTTTTGTATGGAATTATACGATGGTCTGTATTCTTCTTCTCCTTCATTCTATAATACCTTCTTCCGAGATAATTTAGGATTTCTTTTCGGTCTTCTTGGGCAAGAGAACAGCTTGGATGTTGGGCCATACACCACCTTGGGCAATGGTAACGCCAGACAGCTATTTGTTCAATTCTTCGTCGTTACGGATGGCCAATTGCAAGTGACGGGGAATGATACGAGTCTTCTTGTTGTCACGGGCAGCATTGCCAGCCAATTAAAAGACTTCAGCAGCCAAATATTCCATGGCAGCGGCTAAATAGACGGGAGCACCGGCACAATGGATACGATCGACGGGGAATTGAAGACCAGCACGATTGGAACGGGACTTTGCCTTTCCCTTAACTTTGCCACCTTTACCACGACCAGACATTTTCACTTTATTTTAGTTTTGAACACTTCACTTAAGTACTGAAAAACACAAATGATAAAAAACTGACCGGCTTTTTTTTTTCGACTTTTTTCAATTTGTCATTTATTTATTAATTCATATCGTTACAATGTGTACTTAAATGACTAAAGTAATATTTAGATAGTAATTAAACATATTCGTTGTGTTCAGGGGCACTTGAATCTACGGTATTTACATTCATTTTGTGGTACACTTTAAATTTTATTTTTTTAAATTTATTTTGATCACATTTGTATTGTTTTATGCCCAAAAAGTTCAAAAAAGGCCATTTTTTAAAAGTTTATTAAATATTATATAAAATCTTATAACTAAACTTATACATATTTCTTATTCTAAATACTTACAAATAACTATATACAATATATACAAATTTTGTTTTACTGCTCCATATTATATACAGTGTCAGTACTAGCATCAAATCTTGAATATATTCTATGATAATATATTTATTTGTCATTTTGATAAAGGATACCAGCCTCTTTTAATTTAAATAGTGCAACTGGTGGTAGATGCTTTCTAGTACGAAGTACCTCTAAGTCTTCTTCGTTGTTAATGAAGTTTTGCACTATAAAGCTTTCACCTTCTCTACATTTCTCAAGAAATATAAGTGCCATCTCCATCATAAAAACATCTATTCTGCCAAAGTTTATGGCATTGTAAATGTTCCTATTCGATGGCCTTCTAATTTCACCCTGGCTATTTATGTCGGCTCTTAGTCCAACAGCTGCACTTATAGCCTTTCTTTCAAATCTACGTAACCTTTCCATCTGTGCTGCGGAGACGTCAGCCCAAGACGGAAAGGCATACCCAATTGTGGGCCTGTCTGTACAGTGATAGTTTAATGTCTGTAGTAAGACCTCCTCTCATCCTAAATATCTTTTGATACATGAAGTAATTTTTTTTTTGCTTTAACAAGAACATGGTCTACATGCCTGCAAAAGTCAAAATTTTTGTTAAATACAACCCCTAAATACTTAATTTTATCTGAATGTCCTATAATTTGACCATCAATTTTAACATTGGGTATGTGTATTCTAAAGCTGGGGTAGCTTTCTCTAGTTTTACCACTCAATATTGTAGCAAGGCATTTTGTGACATTCAATTTTAGTTCCCATTTTTTAAAATATTCACATAGCTTTTCGAGATACTTATTTATTTTCCTCTCAACGGTATGTGCATAACGTCCGCTCATTGCTATAATGACGTCATCTGCATATGTTAATAACAGACCCCCTTCTAATTGCCCAGGAATATCGCTGAAGAATATATTATACAACACCGGCCCCAAAAGTGATCCCTGTGGGACACCTGAAAAAACCGGGCGTTGTTCAGACATATCCTCACCAACTTTAATCCTGAAATACCTATCCTTTAGGAAGTCTGCTACCATCCTACAGGTTTGCCTTTCAAAACCAAAGGATTGCAATTTATAGAGTATACCCTTTTGCCACACTTTATCAAAGGCTTTTTTAAAGTCTAGTTCCACTGCCATGGTACCCATTTTTCTCCTGTACCCATCTGTAACATAATTAGTGAATGCTACAAGAGCATGAGAAGTACAATGCTGTGGTCTAAAGCCAAATTGACAATCTCTTAATATTTTGTGCTCTTCAATGGTGTTTTTAATTCTTTCAAGAATAAAATATTCCAAAAGTTTACTAAATGGGGACAGGAGAGAAATGGGTCTGTAGTCCTCACAATATTTGCCATTTGTATTCGGTTTTTATACCGTCCACCATAGTATGGAAGGTATATTAAGTTTGTCATTCCGTTTGTTATTAAGTTTGTCATTCCGTTTGTAACACCTCGAAATATACATTTTAGACCCCACAAAGTATATAAATTCTTGATCAGCATAAAATTCTATGTCGATTTATCAATGTCTGTCCGTCTGTCCGTCTGCGGAAATCACTCTAGCTTCCGAACGAAATGATGTAGGTTGATAAAATTTTTCTCAAATGTGTACTATATCTGCAGGACTTTTGGTATTGAAAATGGGCCATGTAGGTCCACGTCTTTGTATAGCCCCCATATAACGGTACCTCCCGATATGCGGTATTTTGATGATTCTAGCGACATTTTTTACGGGAATTGTTTCAAAATTAATATTTAAAGTTCATAATAAATACTACGGCTTAAGACAGAAACTGGGCCATGTAGGTCCACGTCTTCGTATAGCCCCCACATATCGGTACCTCCCGATATTCGGTATTTTGATGATTTTAGCGGCATTATTTACCGGAATTGTTTCACATTTTGCATTTGAAGTTCATAATGGATGCTACCGCCTATCACAGAAAGTTGTCTGTGCAGGTCCACGCCTTCGTATAGCCCCCATATAACGGTACCCCCCGATCTTCGGTATGTTCATGATTTTAGCGACAATATTTACCGGAATTGTTTCAAATATCGCATTTAAAGTTCGTGAAGTTCGATATTACAGCCTATGACAGAAAATTGCCTGTGCATTATAAACAGATTTTTTTTTCAAGTTTCGCATTTCAATATTGTAATAGCTTGTGACAAAAATTGCCTATGCATGTCCACATCGTCGTAGACTCTAATATACGGCTACATTAGGTATTTTCAAGATTTTAACAGATTTTTAATGGATTTTATTTTTTTGAAAATTGTTAAATTTGTACCAAATGGTGGAGGGTATTCAAAGTTCGGCCCGGCCGATATTAAAGCTTTTTTACTTGTTTTAATTGGTATTACCAAGGCCTTTTTCCATTCTCTTGGAAAGTAACCAAGGTTAAAAGCCTGGTTAAATAGAATTACCAGGAAAGTGCATATTGCACTTCCGGCTTTCTTTATGGCTATATCCGGAATTCCATCTATTCCACTAGATTTTCTAGACGATCTTTTTTTAATGGCATCTAAGACTGCTGCAGGATTAACAAATCAACCCTCATTCCATTTAGCTTCATCCCCTATAATTGAGCCATCAGCTGCAATTTCTTCTCCAAAATTTAGCAGGAGATTATGTTCCTCAATTCCCTCCACAGCTTCAACTACAAAATTGTGGAAGGTGGAGTTTGTTTCACCCTCCCTTATTTGTTGTATGTTTTGGAGATGGTTAGCAAATAAATTGGCTTTTTCCTCATTATTGTTTATAGGATCACCTCTATCGTTGAATAGACTACTTATTGGTCCCTTTAGAGATAGGCCTGCCGCAGTTTTTACTTTAGAAAAAGTGGTAGGGTTTACTTTTATTTTGCCTATATGCGATATGTACCTGTTATTTTCGAAATTTGTTATTAGTTCTTTTAATATTGTGCCGAGATTTCTAATATCAGCGCTAATTATATTATATCTCTCTGGGTCTGGTGTCTTTTTTAAAATTTTCTTTAATCTTTTTCTTTCTTTCATTAGATTTATGATGTTATTTGGTAATTTTCCTAAGGTATAATTCTTACATACTTTTTTGGGACACATTCTTCTATTGTCTCTTTAAAAAACGATATTTAGTCTTTCTATGGAAATGTCTATTTCTGATATTGTTGCATTTCTATATATTGGCAACTCATGTTCTAATAATCTTGCTTCTAATCTTCCCTTATACCTTTCTATATTAATTTTATCATAATCATAGTGGGTCATGATCTCTTTTGCTTGGATATTATTAATATTGATTATTATTTCGACGGCCTTATGATCCGATTCAAAATCCTTCGTTGCTAATAGACCATGTTCTGTTCTTACAACACCAGGTGTTATGATGAAGAAATCTATGTAAGAGTCTTCAACTCTATTGAGCCTTGAGGGACTGATGTGGGGCAACATAATAGACAATCCCTAAGTTCACAACCATTTACATTGTTTATTCTTATTCCCCAGTCTCTGTGTTTCGCATTTCGGTCACATTCAATGACAATATCATTGTTTGCACCCAAGTTTGAAATTTCATCGAGACCGGAGGGTCTAAAAGAAGTTTTAGGAGCAAGATACATAGATATAAATATTATAGGCAGGCCTTCTGTCTTGTATTATTTAATTGCACAAGATTCTATGTTACCTGTATTTATTGTAATTTCTTCATACTTATATGAACTTCTTATCATAATGGCTGTTCCACCTCCCTTTTTGTCTACCCTACATTGTCCACGAAGTGCATATCCCTCAACTTGCAGCTTATGCCTATGTGACATTTTATGTTCTGCCAATAGTAAAATATCTGGCTTATGAAAAATTGACCGACGCAATGTGCTATTTATACTTTTCTCACACACACATTTCTTCAATAATGGGGTGGTTTGGCTTCTGTGTGCCTAGCAGTTGTGACTACCTGAAATTCTTGTCAACTACAATCTACAAATTCTGTATAGCTTGCCGTTTTGTTTATCATTTGTGTGATTCAAAAAATAAAATAAATAAATAAATGATAAGTGGAAATGCCTCCTAAAACCAGTAGTAAAGCAGCAAAAAAGGCCGGCAAAGCCCAAAAGAACATTATCAAGGGCGATAAGTCGAAGAGACGTACCAAGTGTAAGGAGAGTTACGCTGTCTACATTTAAAAACTGTTGAAGCAAGTCCATCCCGACACCGGTATATCCTCCAAGGCCATGAGTGTCATGAACAGTTTCGTCAACGATATCTTCGAACGTATTGCCGCCGAAGCCTCTCGTTTGGCGCAGAACAACAAGCTCTCAATCATCACTAGTCGGAAAATCCAGACCGCCCTCCGTCTATTGTTGCCCGGTGAATTGGCTAAGTACGCCGTCAGTGAAGGGACCAAGGCTGTTACTAAATACACCAGCTCCAAGTAAATATCTTGATATTTTTCATTTTGCTTCGAAATACTACCTTAAGAGGCCCTTTTCAGGGCCAAAAAAAACATTTCAAGAGAGATCATATTTTTGTTGAAACCCCTTATTTGCTGATATTTAGTAATAAACAAATAAAATTCCATAGGATATATATTTTTCTCTATACAAAGATTATTTCATGCATTTAGCTATCTCGCTTATGTACCCATGTTTAGCATTTGCTTGCTTGGGTTCTATGCTTGCTTGTGCGATATGCTATAACAGCCATCGTCGTCGTATATGTGTGCGTGTGTTAGTGATGTTTTGCCTTGCCGTCGTTGATCAACATCGAATGGGCATCATGTATGTGTGAGCATTTTATTTCAGCACAACGGCAAAGCAACGAAATATAAGGCTGAGGCAGAAACTTTCAAAGGAAAATATGTATTGATGGAAAATGTTAATATTTTGCCAAAATGTCATTTTTGGATGAAATTTGTGAAATTTGACAAAGAATATGAAAATGGCAAATTTTTCAAAATTAAGTAGAAATTATAAAAATGACCAAATTATGGGGATTTTCGAGAATTATGACCTGTGGGTAATTAGGAAAAATTTTAAATATTTTATTATCTTTTATGACCTGGGTTAAGAAATAATTCAGTGGCGTCCACGATTATATTGGCTCAATAAAATTACCTAATAAGAACAGTAACTAGCGATAGTATTTTTTATGTATTTAGGTAATTAATATATACGATAGATGTTGAACATAAATATTTTTCTCTTTTTTAATTTAATTTGTAGCCCTGAAAAGGGCTTTTAGATAGTATGTTTTCGAATATCGAAAATATTGTGGAAAAATTAATCTTTCTGGGAAAAATTACTTCTTGGCGGCGGTTTTCTTAGCAGCTGGCTTCTTTGCTGCTGTGGCCTTTTTGGGCTTAGCAGCTGCAGTTTTTGCCTTGGGTGCCTTTGGTTTAGTGGCAGATGCTTTGGCGGCGGTCTTTGCTGGTTTAGCTTTAACTGTACCGGTTTTCTTGGCAGCCTTTACCTTTGTTTTGTCGGTCTTCTTCTTTTCAGCGGTCTTCTTGGCGGCAGAGGGTTTTTTGGCAGCTGCCTTTTTCTCACCAGCAGCCTTTTATGGGGCGGCAGACTGTTTCTTTTTGTCACCAGAGGCTGGGGCCTTCTTCTTCTTTCAGCAGTCTTGGCTTTGAGTTCCTTGGAGGCCGAAGCAGACAATTTGAATGAACCAGAAGCACCCTTACCTTTACCTTGGATCAATTTTCCACTGACAACGGCACCTTTCAAGTACTTCTTGATGAAGGGGGCCAATTTTTGGGCATCTACTTTGTAGGTGCTGGCCAAGTATTTCTTGATGGCGGGCAATGATGAACCTCCACGTTCCTTCCGGGTCTTGATGGCGGCATCAACCATTTGCTGGGTTGGAGAGAGGCTTATGACTTCTTTGCTCTGGCAGCGGCTTTTTTGGTGCCTTTTTTCCCAACAGCGGCAACTGGGGAGGCGGTGGCTTCAACAACGGCGGCGTCAGACATGGTCATTCACTGTTTGGTTTATATTTCACTGTTAACACAAATACACTCACAAATTTATGTGTACTATTATTTTGTTAGCGGCGGGCTAAAGTGTAGTAGTCAATTGGTAAATTTTTGGAAAGATTGTGTGGAGGCGTGTTTAATTTTTTACAAAAGTTTTCGGAGAAATTAAATTTTCCTGAAGAAGCTTTGATAATTTTCACTAAAAATGTTTTATACCTTTAAAGTATAGATTTCAGGCTATGTTTTAAAGAATGTTTGGTGTAATTATCACTTGCCGTTTGTGAATTATAAAAATGTGATTATAAAAATGTGATCACAAATTTCCAACTAAAATTTAAAAAATCAATTTTTTTATGAAAAATTAATTTAAACTTCTTTTTGAAAATATTGCCTGATATGTTTACTTTAGGATCAAAGAAAAATATCGATGGAATTTGATATTTTACTATGTGAAAAAATTGAAATTATTATGTGGTCTATGGCAGCAGAAATCCTCTTGTTGGCATAATTTCAATGAAAAAAAGTTTTTCTTGAAATAAATTTGAAAGCTCAAATCTTAATAAGTTTTATAAAAATTTCTTAAAAAACATTTCGGAATTTGTATATTTACATCAAAATATAACATTATTCACAAAAAGTCATAATTTACGGGGAAAAGTTACAAAATCCCCAGAATACTTCATACTACCAATGTACAGGCTTTCAGTGACAAACGGTTATGTATTTAATTTTGCAATATTTTTTTTATGAAATTTAACATATTTTGTTCTTAATTTTTTTTAAAAGCAATTTTCTACGTTATTTTGTCAATATTTTTTTAATTTCTTTAAAAAATATTCCCAAAAAGAAATTCCTCTTTACAGCCAAATATCACCCAGAACACTTGGAAATGTCATGAAATTAATTGCGTTTTATAAAAATGCAGATATTATTGGCACTTCTTTTTATAATACTTTTAATTATATTTTACATCAAAATTCTCAACCAATCAATTATTTTCTTGTTCAATTTTTGAAAATAATAAATTAATACCAATTTCTCTAAATGCAAAAATAATTTTGTGATTCCATACGGAGAAAATTTATACTCAAATGTTTTAAAATGCGTAAAAACAATTAAAAAATTTTGCTGAAAAAGAAAAAAATATATATTTCATACATCATTCCTGAAAAAAAAAAAATAAATAAGAAAAATTTTAAATAAAATTAAGAAAAGAAATTAAAATTAATCAAAAAAATTATAAAAAAATAAAGTGTCGAAAAATCATCAACGAAAAAAAAAACAACATCAAAAAATATATCTTTATTTTAAAAAATGTTAATAATTGTTGAAAAAAATAATCAAAGCCCTAAACTATTTTTATTTATTTCAAAAAAAAAAAATACTAAAAATTGTAGATTGAGTAAAAATTATCTCTTTTTTGTAAAATATTTGTGGTCCTGAAAAGGACCGATTGTTTTGTTGTAAAATTGTTGCTTTTAAAACGTCAAGAATTTAAGCTCGTTCTCCAGGAATACGTCTTTATTTTAAAAAATGTTAATAATTGTTGAAAAAAATAATCAAAGCCCTAAACTATTTTTATTTATTTCAAAAAAAAAAAAATACTAAAAATTGTAGATTGAGTAAAAATTATCTCTTTTTTGTAAAATATTTGTGGTCCTGAAAAGGACCGATTGTTTTGTTGTAAAATTGTTGCTTTTAAAACGTCAAGAATTTAAGCTCGTTCTCCAGGAATACGTCTGGCCAATTGGATATCCTTAGGCATGATGGTGACACGCTTAGCATGGATGGCGCACAAGTTAGTATTTTCGAAAAGACCAACCAAGTAGGCTTCACTGGCTTCTTGCAAGGCCATAACAGCAGAGCTCTGGAAACGCAAGTCAGTTTTGAAATCTTGAGCGATTTCACGAACCAAACGTTGGAAGGGCAATTTGCGGATCAACAACTCAGTACTCTTCTGGTAACGATGGATTTCACGCAAAGCAACTGTACCAGACGGAAACGATGAGGCTTCTTAACACCGCCGGTGGCTGGGGCGCTCTTACGAGCAGCTTTGGTGGCTAGTTGTTTAACGTTGCCTGCCATTTTGTTTAGCAATTTATTTATTTCCCAAAAAATTCATTTACATTTATTTCTTATTCTAGTCGTATTTCTATATATCTTATATCTAACGTGTTTTCACACGTATCTAGATTTTTTAATTTTAATTAAAGTATGGAATAAGCTACGTGGAAGGCCAGCCCGTTCAATATTAAGTTTTTTAATTATAGTTTTTTATTTATTTTTCTTGTGAAAATGGGAAAACACAAGTTATACGAATACTTAAAACTAAGATAACAAATAAACAAAATAAGAATCAAATATGTACAGTTTTTAATTGACATATATTTTTATTTTATTGGTCATAACGATATACTATATCATTGATATTATATGATTTATGTCGTCTATGGTAGAACATTAGCTGTCCTGTTGTATTATATAATCCACCAGAGTTATGCAAATGTAATAAACTCAGAGGTGGGAGGTATTTATTTGATTCTTTAAGTCTTATAAAATCTTCGTTACTTATTGTTAAATTTGTTACTAAGTGATTGCTGTGACTTATGCATTTTTTTTTAGAAATTCTGTTGCAATTTTTACAGTGAACCTATCGAATCTATCCATTTTGCTTAATTTATAATTTTATTTAATTGATGGGCTTTTGTAATATCGCTGCTCTGAGAGCTGTCTGCCCAGACCAAGGCAGTGGCTAATATTTTTCTTTCAAAAATTCTAATCCTCTCCTTTTGATGAGAAGGTATAAATGCCCACACAGGGAAGGCGTACTCATTGTTGGTCTAACTAACTGTAGTTTAATTTTAGTACTTAATCCTCTTTTTTTGCCTAATAGCCATTGATAGCCTTGATAAGCCATCCTTCGCTTTTTATTTACTAAGTCTACATGCCTGATGTAACTCATATCTTCTTCAGATACTTTAATTTTTCAGTATTGGACAATATCACGCCTCATATGTTTAAGGGATAAGAGTGCATGTGTTGCTTTCGAAAGCCAAATTGATTGGCTTTCAGAATATTATCATTCATAATATGTTCATTCAATCTGTCTAATATTATTATTTCAAATAATTTACCTAAGCAGGATAATAGCGAAATTGGTCTATAATTTGAAGCTTTTGTGGGATCTTTTCGTGGTTTTATGATAGGGATAACTTTTGAAGTTTTCCATTTCCTTTGGTAATAGCCAATGTTTAGGCATTGGTTAAACAATATGGCTATTATCGTACAAGTCCTATGGTCCAGCTTTCTTAAAATGTAATTTGGGATCTTGTCGTCTCCTGTCGACTTTTTATTATTCATGTATTTTAAAATATTTCCTATTTCATTTGAATTAGTGAGTCTTATAGGTAGACTATTGTTGGAATTCAGATTTCATCCATCTGCCAGATAATTTATTCCAAACTGCGTCATGGGCTCATTTGAAACAATTAAATCTGGCGTAATTATATTACATGAATTAGAGCTTTGGATATTAGCGAATGATTTTGCCATGACTTTAGCCTTGTCCGTCTCTGAAGTTATTTGTCTTCCATCTAGGTAGTCTACTTTATTTGTATATAGTTTCCCACTTAGCCCTTTTATTTGTTTGAACATATCATTATTCGGCTTTATTTTTTCTAGTTTTTTCAACTAATTTTTGTTGCTCAAATAGCTTTATTTTTTGTCCAATCAATTGGCTCATGGTCTTCATAACTGCTTTCAGCGTCATTGCTTCCTGTGACTCAACTATTCTGTGAAGTCTCCTTCGAGTTGTCTTTTTTTGGGCAATTAAATGCAAAATATCATGCGGAAGTTTTGATAAAGTGTCTCCAGATGGGACGAATTGAGTCATAGCCGTTTCCATTGCTATATTTATTGCATCTGTCAATGTTTCTATTGCTGTGTCTATTTGCTCCCTATTAATGTTCATATCAATAGGAAGTGTTAAGTTTTGTAGCTGCCTAGTTAGAGTGTTGATAAATAGTCTTGTATTTAGGCTATTGTAATCAACAATTTTATTTATCTGTTGATTTTCTGTTACTGCCGATAATTGTAACATTATGGCTCTGTGGTCAGACTCGAAGTCTAAAGTTTTTGGTCTATCCTGGATCCATAGCCCTGGTGTTGACATGAATATATCTATGTATGATTTCGTAGTCTCACATATTCTGGTTGGTTCATTTGTTGCTCTAATACTTAAGCTTGGATTATTTTCTAGCCATTCCCTTAATAATCTACCACTAGCATTAGTTTCATTACCACCCCATTCTATATGTTTTGCGTTTAGGTCTTTCCCAATAACTGCTTCATTTGCCGCTATTACTCCGCTAATGGTTTCTAAGTCTAATAAGTTTAATCCTCGAGGCCGTTGGTAAAGTGACATGAAGATAATATTCCTTCCATTTATGTCCCTTACCTTGGCCACAGTGCCCTCCATTTTAGTGAAGTTTATAGAAATTCTTTCACATTTTAGTTTATTTTTAATACAAATAGCTGTCCCACCCTTGGTAATTTAATTAATGCTTAATTTATATTTGGCTAAGAGACGATGTTCAACCAGCATGAGAATGTCTGGTTTATGTTTTAGCACAAAAATATTTAAATAGTGTCTTTTTATCGTAGACACTATTCCATTTGCATTTAAAAAAATTATTTTTAGATTAGTCATCTAATTTAAGGCTTGTAAAAAGTTGGTAAAGAGATCTTGTCCTTTCTTCGTCCGTATTTAATTTTTTATAGTGTTGTACATGCGAACCTACTTTTTGAAGGCAGGTAAAGAAGTAAAGACAAGTAGCCGTTTGCAGTCTGAATCCAACATTTTCATAAATTCGTCCGATTTTGTATTCTGTGACGGTGTGTTTGTAGGTACTCTTGTACCCGTCTTTGCAATGCTGCAATACAATACATATTTATTTACTTTTGGTGAAGTTATTTTCACACTTGCCTGTTGATTTATTGTTGGTTGACATTTAAACATTTTTTTCTCTAGAACAGTGTGGCTTGTTTGTTCGGGATACCGTTTTTCTCTTTTAACTTTTCTAATAGCCCTTTACAGGGCACACTTATGAGCTTGCAAAATGTCCTGTCTGTTTGCAATTGCAGCAGTATACAGGAATGCCATAAGTTTTTGATATTTCCCCTGTTACTCGGTCAAAATTTTTTTTCTCCTTTTTATTGAGTTCTTTTGGGAGAATTGGACATTCCCCTGGTCCGTGATTACCAGGACATTCGACACACCTGTGCGGCATTCTACAATTCGTAGAAATATGTCCATGTCCCTGGCAATTACGGCACTGAATAAGACCCTCTTTTTATATTTTTCAATTGTAATATTCTGGTACAGAAAATATTGAAGTTTTTTAAACACTGCCAAGTCCGTAGAATTATCTACCTGCACAAGCCATCGATCACCATTTAATTTAATTATTGATTTTATATCAATATTGAGTTTTTTGTCAAATATGAATCCTTCTATATCTTCCTTTTTCCAGTTCTCAGATATACCTTTTAATATTAATGTTCTTGGTTTTAAATCTTTAGGTGTGTACGTGAAGTACGGTATCTTCTCTTTTTCAAGAAATTCTTTTGCAGTATAAAAATCCTCTATTTTAGTTACTTTAAGTTCGATCATTTTCTTTTGTAAAGTATTTATAGTGAAATGGTAATTTTTTAGATTTTTTTGAGATTTAGTGCTAATTCCCTAATATTAGTTTTTGATATTTTAATAATAGGTGGGATGGCCTTACCTGTATTAGCTTTGTTGGTATTTTTGTTTAGCTGCGTGTTGATGTTTTCCAGATTAGGATTTAGTTGAGTCCCAGGGGTTGTTGCGGTTTCCTCACGGCTTACTTCTGCAATCCAGTCATCAGTGTCCATTTCGTTGTTATGTGTTGATACGTTGTTGTTGTTAAATGTTGTTTTATTTAGTTGTTGATTATTTCCTTTGATTTGTTTACTTTCATCGTTATTATATTTCGTTTCTTGTTTTTGATTGTTCTTATTTTCATTTATTTCTTTTATTGATTTCACTGTTATCAACTTGCTTTCATCGTTTTGGTTATTTTCTTTTTGTTGTTGGCAATTATCTTTCTTTGCTTTTAGAGTTTTTTCAAGTTCATTAATGCGGGCGTAACACCTTTCGCTATCTTTCATTATTTCATCTACGAATGTCTTGAGTTTTATAATTTCGTATTGTGCTTCCGTGTCACTATCTTTAATACCATTTTTGTCCTTTTTTCTTTTGGTTCTATGTTTCTTTTTACCGGTTTCACTTATCATATCTTCGGTAGTAGTAGCGCTACCATTGTCGGTATTGATTTCAGATTTTTCCATTTTGCAGCCTTTTATGCCTTCTTTTGTTTTCAGGGACCTTGGCAAAAATGCCTTGCCCAAGTTTAAAACAAAATTTTATCTCTTTAAATTGCTTCTGTTTATATTCAAGGCACACAACACAAGATTATGGCACAGTTTCTATATTTTTCTAAGTTTAATGAATATCTTCACTTTTAGGCACTTATTATTTCACTTCACTGTTATATGTTCACTTCACGATACCACAAAATAGAATAACGTTGCCTAGCTGACTATAGCGGGTATTTATAGAAAATTGTGGTGTTAGCATCAACTTTCGGGGTTAATATGTTAGTGAATTCTTACCTATCGGTATACCAAATGTACACGCATACATAAAAGAGAACATACAATACTAACGGCAAATGTACACACACACACATATAACTGTACATACTTTACATGTGTGTTCAATGCTGGAGATAGTCTCAAATTTTGTATAAATACGAGCGAAATCATCCGGAAACAACATTAGTGCTCAAACAGTTCGTGAAGTGATAAGTGAAATAAACTAAAGTGAACAAGTTAAAAAACAGTAAGTCCGGCTTTTTTAATACCATCCACAATTTGCAACGAAATTGGAAATTAAAAAATTCTGTTAAAATTTTAAAAATACCGAATATAGCCGTTATATTGGGGTCTATGCGACGTGGACATACATAGGCATTGTTTGTCATAAGCCATTACCATATTCAAATTCGAAACTTGAAATAAACGGTGAATATTGTATCTAAAATCATCGAAATATCGTATATAAGGAGGTGCCGTTAAATTGGAGCTGTGCGAAGACCTGGACCAGCATAGACAATCTTCTGTCACAGACTGTAGCATCCATTACAAACTTCAAATACCACATCTCAAACAATTTCGGTGGGTATTGTACCTAAAATCGTCAAAATACCGAATATAGGGAGGTACTGATATATGGGGACTATACGAAGACCTGGACCCGCACAGACAATTTTCTGCCACAGACTGTAGTTCCCATAACGAACTTCAAATACCAATTTTGAAACAATTCCGGTGAATAATGTCGCTAAAATTCCATGTCGATAAATTCCATTTATCAAAGTATTGCTTTAGTACTTCAAGATATTGATTTATTTTGTTATTGGCTATTCTAGCTCTAGCATGAGTTGCTGCTATCAGTATATCATCTGCGTATATTAATAGCAGCATATAATTTGGGGGTTGTGGAATATCAGCCAAGTATAAATTATAGAGGACTGCTCCCAGTACCGAACCCTGAGGAACTCCACTTCTTACAGATTGAGTTTGAGATTTTGCTCCCTCAAAACATACATAAAATTGTCTATCTTGTAGGTAGTCTTGGATAATTTTTGTAAGAAATGGGCAGAATTTATACGTGTTTTGCATTTTGTTGCTTATGTCCACTCTGGATACCGTATCAAATGCCTTATTAAAATTCAAGCTAACTGCAATAGTTGCACTTCTGCTATTTAACCCGTTTATAATTTTATCGTTAAGGGATAAGAGTGCATGTGTTGCTTTCGAAAGCCAAATTGATTGGCTTTCAGAATATTATCATTCATAATATGTTCATTCAATCTGTCTAATATTATTATTTCAAATAATTTACCTAAGCAGGATAATAGCGAAATTGGTCTATAATTTGAAGCTTTTGTGGGATCTTTTCCTGGTTTTATGATAGGGATAACTTTTGAAGTTTTCCATTTCCTTTGGTAATAGCCAATGTTTAGGCATTGGTTAAACAATATGGCTATTATCGTACAAGTCCTATGGTCCAGCTTTCTTAAAATGTAATTTGGGATCTTGTCGTCTCCTGTCGACTTTTTATTATTCATGTATTTTAAAATATTTCCTATTTCATTTGAATTAGTGAGTCTTATAGTATATATAGTTGAGTCCCAGGGGTTGTTGCGGTTTCCTCACGGCTTACTTCTGCAATCCAGTCATCAGTGTCCACTTCGTTGTTATGTGTTGATACGTTGTTGTTGTTAAATGTTGTTTTATTTAGTTGTTGATTATTTCCTTTGATTTGTTTACTTTCATCGTTATTATATTTCGTTTCTTGTTTTTGATTGTTCTTATTTTCATTTATTTCTTTTATTGATTTCACTGTTATCAACTTGCTTTCATCGTTTTGGTTATTTTCTTTTTGTTGTTGGCAATTATCTTTCTTTGCTTTTAGAGTTTTTTCAAGTTCATTAATGCGGGCGTAACACCTTTCGCTATCTTTCATTATTTCATCTACGAATGTCTTGAGTTTTATAATTTCGTATTGTGCTTCCGTGTCACTATCTTTAATACCATTTTTGTCCTTTTTTCTTTTGGTTCTATGTTTCTTTTTACCGGTTTCACTTATCATATCTTCGGTAGTAGTAGCGCTACCATTGTCGGTATTGATTTCAGATTTTTCCATTTTGCAGCCTTTTATGCCTTCTTTTGTTTTCAGGGACCTTGGCAAAAATGCCTTGCCCAAGTTTAAAACAAAATTTTATCTCTTTAAATTGCTTCTGTTTATATTCAAGGCACACAACACAAGAATTATGGCACAGTTTCTATATTTTTCTAAGTTTAATGAATATCTTCACTTTTAGGCTCTTATTATTTCACTTCACTGTTATATGTTCACTTCACGATACCACAAAATAGAATAACGTTGCCTAGCTGACTATAGCGGGTATTTATAGAAAATTGTGGTGTTAGCATCAACTTTCGGGGTTGATATGTTAGTGAATTCTTACCTATCGGTATACCAAATGTACACGCATACATAAAAGAGAACATACAATACTAACGGCAAATGTACACACACACACATATAACTGTACATACTTTACATGTGTGTTCAATGCTGGAGATAGTCTCAAATTTTGAATAAATACGAGCGAAATCATCGGGAAACAACATTAGTGCTCAAACAGTTCGTGAAGTGATAAGTGAAATAAACTAAAGTGAACAAGTTAAAAAGCAGTAAGTCCAATTCTGGTGAATAATGTCGCTAAAATTCCATGTCGATAAATTCCATTTATCAAAGTATTGCTTTAGTACTTCAAGATATTGATTTATTTTGTTATTGGCTATTCTAGCTCTAGCATGAGTTGCTACTATCAGTATATCATCTGCGTATATTAATAGCAGCATATAATTTGGGGATTGTGGAATATCAGCCAAGTATAAATTATAGAGGACTGCTCCCAGTACCGAACCCTGAGGAACTCCACTTCTTACAGATTGAGTTTGAGATTTTGCTCCCTCAAAACATACATAAAATTGTCTATCTTGTAGGTAGTCTTGGATAATTTTTGTAAGAAATGGGCAGAATTTATACGTGTTTTGCATTTTGTTGCTTATGTCCACTCTGGATACCGTATCAAATGCCTTATTAAAATTCAAGCTAACTGCAATAGTTGCACTTCTGCTATTTAACCCGTTTATAATTTTATCGTTAAGGGATAAGAGTGCATGTGTTGCTTTCGAAAGCCAAATTGATTGGCTTTCAGAATATTATCATTCATAATATGTTCATTCAATCTGTCTAATATTATTATTTCAAATAATTTACCTAAGCAGGATAATAGCGAAATTGGTCTATAATTTGAAGCTTTTGTGGGATCTTTTCCTGGTTTTATGATAGGGATAACTTTTGAAGTTTTCCATTTCCTTTGGTAATAGCCAATGTTTAGGCATTGGTTAAACAATATGGCTATTATCGTACAAGTCCTATGGTCCAGCTTTCTTAAAATGTAATTTGGGATCTTGTCGTCTCCTGTCCACTTTTTATTATTCATGTATTTTAAAATATTTCCTATTTCATTTTATTGGCTATTCTAGCTCTAGCATGAGTTGCTGCTATCAGTATATCATCTGCGTATATTAATAGCAGCATATAATTTGAGGGTTGTGGAATATCAGCCAAGTATAAATTATAGAGGACTGCTCCCAGTTCCGAACCCTGAGGAACTCCACTTCTTACAGATTGAGTTTGAGATTTTGCTCCCTCAAAACATACATAAAATTGTCTATCTTGTAGGTAGTCTTGGATAATTTTTGTAAGAAATGGGCAGAATTTATACGTGTTTTGCATTTTGTTGCTTATGTCCACTCTGGATACCGTATCAAATGCCTTATTAAAATTCAAGCTAACTGCAATAGTTGCACTTCTGCTATTTAACCCGTTTATAATTTTATCGTTAAGGGATAAGAGTGCATGTGTTGCTTTCGAAAGCCAAATTTATTGGCTTTCAGAATATTATCATTCATAATATGTTCATTCAATCTGTCTAATATTATTATTTCAAATAATTTACCTAAGCAGGATAATAGCGAAATTGGTCTATAATTTGAAGCTTTTGTGGAATCTTTTCCTGGTTTTATGATAGGGATAACTTTTGAAGTTTTCCATTTCCTTTGGTAATAGCCAATGTTTAGGCATTGGTTAAACAATATGGCTATTATCGTACAAGTCCTATGGTCCAGCTTTCTTAAAATGTAATTTGGGATCTTGTCGTCTCCTGTCGACTTTTTATTATTCATGTATTTTAAAATATTTCCTATTTCATTTGAATTAGTGAGTCTTATAGTATATATAGTTGAGTCCCAGGGGTTGTTGCGGTTTCCTCACGGCTTACTTCTGCAATCCAGTCATCAGTGTCCACTTCGTTGTTATGTGTTGATACGTTGTTGTTGTTAAATGTTGTTTTATTTAGTTGTTGATTATTTCCTTTGATTTGTTTACTTTCATCGTTATTATATTTCGTTTCTTGTTTTTGATTGTTCTTATTTTCATTTATTTCTTTTATTGATTTCACTGTTATCAACTTGCTTTCATCGTTTTGGTTATTTTCTTTTTGTTGTTGGCAATTATCTTTCTTTGCTTTTAGAGTTTTTTCAAGTTCATTAATGCGGGCGTAACACCTTTCGCTATCTTTCATTATTTCATCTACGAATGTCTTGAGTTTTATAATTTCGTATTGTGCTTCCGTGTCACTATCTTTAATACCATTTTTGTCCTTTTTTCTTTTGGTTCTATGTTTCTTTTTACCGGTTTCACTTATCATATCTTCGGTAGTAGTAGCGCTACCATTGTCGGTATTGATTTCAGATTTTTCCATTTTGCAGCCTTTTATGCCTTCTTTTGTTTTCAGGGACCTTGGCAAAAATGCCTTGCCCAAGTTTAAAACAAAATTTTATCTCTTTAAATTGCTTCTGTTTATATTCAAGGCACACAACACAAGAATTATGGCACAGTTTCTATATTTTTCTAAGTTTAATGAATATCTTCACTTTTAGGCTCTTATTATTTCACTTCACTGTTATATGTTCACTTCACGATACCACAAAATAGAATAACGTTGCCTAGCTGACTATAGCGGGTATTTATAGAAAATTGTGGTGTTAGCATCAACTTTCGGGGTTGATATGTTAGTGAATTCTTACCTATCGGTATACCAAATGTACACGCATACATAAAAGAGAACATACAATACTAACGGCAAATGTACACACACACACATATAACTGTACATACTTTACATGTGTGTTCAATGCTGGAGATAGTCTCAAATTTTGTATAAATACGAGCGAAATCATCGGGAAACAACATTAGTGCTCAAACAGTTCGTGAAGTGATAAGTGAAATAAACTAAAGTGAACAAGTTAAAAAGCAGTAAGTCCAATTCTGGTGAATAATGTCGCTAAAATTCCATGTCGATAAATTCCATTTATCAAAGTATTGCTTTAGTACTTCAAGATATTGATTTATTTTGTTATTGGCTATTCTAGCTCTAGCATGAGTTGCTACTATCAGTATATCATCTGCGTATATTAATAGCAGCATATAATTTGGGGATTGTGGAATATCAGCCAAGTATAAATTATAGAGGACTGCTCCCAGTACCGAACCCTGAGGAACTCCACTTCTTACAGATTGAGTTTGAGATTTTGCTCCCTCAAAACATACATAAAATTGTCTATCTTGTAGGTAGTCTTGGATAATTTTTGTAAGAAATGGGCAGAATTTATACGTGTTTTGCATTTTGTTGCTTATGTCCACTCTGGATACCGTATCAAATGCCTTATTAAAATTCAAGCTAACTGCAATAGTTGCACTTCTGCTATTTAACCCGTTTATAATTTTATCGTTAAGGGATAAGAGTGCATGTGTTGCTTTCGAAAGCCAAATTGATTGGCTTTCAGAATATTATCATTCATAATATGTTCATTCAATCTGTCTAATATTATTATTTCAAATAATTTACCTAAGCAGGATAATAGCGAAATTGGTCTATAATTTGAAGCTTTTGTGGGATCTTTTCCTGGTTTTATGATAGGGATAACTTTTGAAGTTTTCCATTTCCTTTGGTAATAGCCAATGTTTAGGCATTGGTTAAACAATATGGCTATTATCGTACAAGTCCTATGGTCCAGCTTTCTTAAAATGTAATTTGGGATCTTGTCGTCTCCTGTCGACTTTTTATTATTCATGTATTTTAAAATATTTCCTATTTCATTTTATTGGCTATTCTAGCTCTAGCATGAGTTGCTGCTATCAGTATATCATCTGCGTATATTAATAGCAGCATATAATTTGAGGGTTGTGGAATATCAGCCAAGTATAAATTATAGAGGACTGCTCCCAGTTCCGAACCCTGAGGAACTCCACTTCTTACAGATTGAGTTTGAGATTTTGCTCCCTCAAAACATACATAAAATTGTCTATCTTGTAGGTAGTCTTGGATAATTTTTGTAAGAAATGGGCAGAATTTATACGTGTTTTGCATTTTGTTGCTTATGTCCACTCTGGATACCGTATCAAATGCCTTATTAAAATTCAAGCTAACTGCAATAGTTGCACTTCTGCTATTTAACCCGTTTATAATTTTATCGTTAAGGGATAAGAGTGCATGTGTTGCTTTCGAAAGCCAAATTTATTGGCTTTCAGAATATTATCATTCATAATATGTTCATTCAATCTGTCTAATATTATTATTTCAAATAATTTACCTAAGCAGGATAATAGCGAAATTGGTCTATAATTTGAAGCTTTTGTGGAATCTTTTCCTGGTTTTATGATAGGGATAACTTTTGAAGTTTTCCATTTCCTTTGGTAATAGCCAATGTTTAGGCATTGGTTAAACAATATGGCTATTATCGTACAAGTCCTATGGTCCAGCTTTCTTAAAATGTAATTTGGGATCTTGTCGTCTCCTGTCGACTTTTTATTATTCATGTATTTTAAAATATTTCCTATTTCATTTGAATTAGTGAGTCTTATAGTATATATAGTTGAGTCCCAGGGGTTGTTGCGGTTTCCTCACGGCTTACTTCTGCAATCCAGTCATCAGTGTCCACTTCGTTGTTATGTGTTGATACGTTGTTGTTGTTAAATGTTGTTTTATTTAGTTGTTGATTATTTCCTTTGATTTGTTTACTTTCATCGTTATTATATTTCGTTTCTTGTTTTTGATTGTTCTTATTTTCATTTATTTCTTTTATTGATTTCACTGTTATCAACTTGCTTTCATCGTTTTGGTTATTTTCTTTTTGTTGTTGGCAATTATCTTTCTTTGCTTTTAGAGTTTTTTCAAGTTCATTAATGCGGGCGTAACACCTTTCGCTATCTTTCATTATTTCATCTACGAATGTCTTGAGTTTTATAATTTCGTATTGTGCTTCCGTGTCACTATCTTTAATACCATTTTTGTCCTTTTTTCTTTTGGTTCTATGTTTCTTTTTACCGGTTTCACTTATCATATCTTCGGTAGTAGTAGCGCTACCATTGTCGGTATTGATTTCAGATTTTTCCATTTTGCAGCCTTTTATGCCTTCTTTTGTTTTCAGGGACCTTGGCAAAAATGCCTTGCCCAAGTTTAAAACAAAATTTTATCTCTTTAAATTGCTTCTGTTTATATTCAAGGCACACAACACAAGAATTATGGCACAGTTTCAATATTTTTCTAAGTTTAATGAATATCTTCACTTTTAGGCACTTATTATTTCACTTCACTGTTATATGTTCACTTCACGATACCACAAAATAGAATAACGTTGCCTAGCTGACTATAGCGGGTATTTATAGAAAATTGTGGTGTTAGCATCAACTTTCGGGGTTGATATGTTAGTGAATTCTTACCTATCGGTATACCAAATGTACACGCATACATAAAAGAGAACATACAATACTAACGGCAAATGTACACACACACACATATAACTGTACATACTTTACATGTGTGTTCAATGCTGGAGATAGTCTCAAATTTTGTATAAATACGAGCGAAATCATCCGGAAACAACATTAGTGCTCAAACAGTTCGTGAAGTGATAAGTGAAATAAACTAAAGTGAACAAGTTAAAAAGCAGTAAGTCCGGCTTTTTTAATACCATCCACAATTTGCAACGAATTTGGAAATTAAAAAATTCTGTTAAAATTTTAAAAATACTGAATATAGCCGTTATATTGGGGTCTATGCGACGTGGACATACATAGGCATTGTTTGTCATAAGCCATTACCATATTCAAATTCGAAACTTGAAATAAACGGTGAATATTGTAGCTAAAATCATCGAAATATCGTATATAAGGAGGTGCCGTTAAATTGGAGCTGTGCGAAGACCTGGACCAGCATAGACAATCTTCTGTCACAGACTGTAGCATCCATTACAAACTTCAAATACCACATCTCAAACAATTTCGGTGGGTATTGTACCTAAAATCGTCAAAATACCGAATATAGGGAGGTACTGATATATGGGGACTATACGAAGACCTGGGCCCGCACAGACAATTTTCTGCCACAGACTGTAGTTCCCATAACGAACTTCAAATACCAATTTTGAAACAATTCCGGTGAATAATGTCGCTAAAATCATCAAAATACCGAATATAGGGGGTACCGCTATATTGGGGCTATACGAAGACGTGGACCTGCACAGACAATTTTCTTTCTTAGGGTGTAGTATCCATTTTGAACTTCAAGTACCAAATTTGAAACAATTCCCGTAAATAATGTCGTTAAAATCATCAAAATACCGAATATCGGGAGGTACCGTTATATGGGGGCTATACGAAGACATGGACTTGCACAGACAATTTTCTATCTTAGACTGTAGTATTCATTACGAACTTCAAATACCAATTTTGAAACAATTCCGGTGAATAATGTCGCTAAAATCATCAAAATACCGAATATAGGGAGGTACCGTTATATGGGGGCTATACGAAGACGTGGACCTGCACAGACAATTTTCTATCTTAGGGTGTAGTATCCATTTTGAACTTCAAATACCAAATTTGAAACAATTCCCGTGAATAATGTCGATAAAATCATCAAAATACCGAATATCGGGAGGTACCGTTATATGGGGGCTATACACCGCCGGTGGCTGGGGCGCTCTTACGAGCAGCTTTGGTTGCTAGTTGTTTACGGAGAGCCTTTCCACCGGTCGATTTACGGGCAGTTTGCTTAGTACGAGCCATTTTTCAGTTTAATTTTTCACTTCACTAGAGATATGCACACAAACACTGTTAACACTGTAATAACGTTGCCTGCCATTTTGTTTAGCAATTTATTTATTTCCCAATAAATTCATTTACATTTATTTCTTATTCTAGTCGTATTTCTATATATCTTATATCTAACGTGTTTTCACACGTATCTAGATTTTTTAATTTTAATTAAAGTATGGAATAAGCTACGTGGAAGGCCAGCCCGTTCAATATTAAGTTTTTTAATTATAGTTTTTTATTTATTTTTCTTGTGAAAATGGGAAAGCACAAGTTATACGAATACTTAAAACTAAGATAACAAATAAACAAAATAAGAATAAAATATGTACAGTTTTTAATTGACATATATTTTTATTTTATTGGTCATAACGATATACCATATCATTGATATTATATGATTTATGTCGTCTATGGTAGAACATTAGCTGTCCTGTTGTATTATATAATCCACCAGAGTTATGCAAATGTAATAAAGTCAGAGGTGGGAGGTATTTATTTGATTCGTTAAGTCTTATAAAATCTTCGTTACTTATTATGTGTTTGTTTTCTCTTTCGAGACGAGCTTAATGATCTGAAATTTGCAGTGAAAAGGAAAGCCAGATAGACACTATCACACACTCACCACTATGCGACGCGTTTCGCCGTTGGTTAAGCGGCTCATCAGGCATATTTGGTGTGGATGATGGCTTACAAGGGCCGTTCTCTGGAAAGTAGTATATATTTCGAACTTATTGCAAATTAGCATATGCGAATTATACACTAGAAACTCTCCAGGTTCGACTCAAGTTCTATTGGCAGATCTTTTTCACAGCAAAGTTTTGTTTACTTATTACTTATTATGTTACTTATTGTTAAATTTGTTACTAAGTGATTGCTGTGACTTATGCATTTTTTTTAGAAATTCTATTGCAATTTTTACAGTGAACCTATCGAATCTATCCATTTTGCTTAATTTATAATTTTATTTAATTGATGGGCTTTTGTAATATCGCTGCTCTGAGAGCTGTCTGCCCAGACCAAGGCAGTGGGCTAATATTTTTGTTTCAAAAATTCTAATCCTCTCCATTTGATGAGAGGATATAAATGCCCACACAGGGAAGGCGTACTCATTGTTGGTCTAACTACTTTTCTTTTCTTCATACTTTTCTCAGTATTAATTGATAAATTCCATTTATCAAAGTTTTGCTTTAGTACTTCAAGATATTAATTTAATTTGTTATTGGCTATTCTAGCTCTAGCATGAGTAATAGCAGCATATCATTTGGGGGTTGTGGAATATCAGCCAAGTATAAATTATAGAGGACTGGACCCAGTGCCGAACCCTGAGGAACTCCACTTCTTACAGATTGAGTTTGAGATTTTGCTCCCTCAAAACATACATAAAATTGTCTATCTTGTAGGTAGTCTTGGATAATTTTTGTAAGCAATGGGCAGAATTTATACTTATTTTGCATTTTTTTTGGTTATGCCCTCTCTGGATACCGTATCAAATGCCTTATTAAAATCTAAGCTAACTGCAATGGTTGCACTTCTGCTGTTTAACACATTTATAATTTTATCGCTTTCGAAAGCCAAATTTATTGGCTTTTAGAATATTACAATGCATGATATGTTCATTCAATCCGTCTAATATTATTATTTCAAATAATTTACCTAAGGAGGATAATAGCGAAATGGGTCTATAATTTGAAGTTTTTGTGGGATCTTTTCCTGGTTTTAGAATAGGGATAACCTTTGAAGTTTTCCATTTCCTTGGGTAATAGCCAATGTTTAGTCATTGGTTAAACAATATGGCTATTATCATACAAGTCCTATGGTCCAGCTTTCTTAAAATGTAATTTGAGATCTTGTCGTCTCCTGTCGACTTTTTATTATTCATGTATTTTAAAATATTTCCTATTTCATTTGAATTAGTGAGTCTTATAGGTAGACTATTGTTGGAATTCAGATTTCTTCCATCTGCCATATAATTTATTCCAAACTGCGTCATGGGCTCATTTGAAACAAGTAAATCTGGAGTAATTATATTACATGAATTAGAGCTTTGGATATTAGCGAATGATTTTGCCATGACTTTAGCCTTGTCCGTCTCTGAAGTTATTTGTCTTCCATCTAGGTAGTCTACTTTATTTGTATATAGTTTCCCAATTAGCCCTTTTATTTGTTTGAACATATCATTATTCGGCTTTATTTTTTCTAGTTTTTTCAACTAATTTTTGTTGCTCAAATAGCTTTATTTTTTGTCCAATCAATTGGCTCATGGTCTTCATAACTGCTTTCAGCGTCATTGCTTCCTGTGGCTCAACTATTCTGTGAAGTCTCCTTCGAGTTGTCTTTTTTTGGGCAATTAAATGCAAAATATCATGCGGAAGTTTTGATAAGGTGTCTCCAGATGGGACGAATTGAGTCATAGCCGTTTCCATTGCTATATTTATTGCATCTGTCAATGTTTCTATTGCTGTGTCTATTTGCTCCCTATTAATGTTCATATCAATAGGAAGTGTTAAGTTTTGTAGCTGCCTAGTTAGAGTGTTGATAAATAGTCTTTTATTTAGGCTATTGTAATCAAAAATTTTATTTATCTGTTGATTTTCTGTTACTGCCGATAATTGTAACATTATGGCTCTGTGGTCAGACTCGAAGTCTAAAGTTTTTGGTCTATCCTGGATCCATAGCCCTGGTGTTGACATGAATATATCTATGTATGATTTCGTAGTCTCACATATTCTGGTTGGTTCATTTGTTGCTCTAATACTTAAGCTTGGATTATTTTCTAGCCATTCCCTTAATAATCTACCACTAGCATTAGTTTCATTACCACCCCATTCTATATGTTTTGCGTTTAGGTCCTCCCCAATAACTGCTTCATTTGCCGCTATTACTCCGCTAATGGTTTCTAAGTCTAATAAGTTTAATCCTCGAGGCCGTTGGTAAAGAGACATGAAGATAATATTCCTTCCATTTATGTCCCTTACCTTGGCCACAGTGCCCTCCATTTTAGTGAAGTTTATAGAAATTCTTTCACATTTTAGTTTATTTTTAATACAAATAGCTGTCCCACCCTTGGTAATTTAATTAATGCTTAATTTATATTTGGCTAAGAGACCATGTTCAGCCAGCATGAGAATGTCTGGTTTATGTTTTAGCACAAAAATATTTAAATAGTGTCTTTTTATCGTAGACACTATTCCATTTACATTTAAAAAAATTATTTTTAGATTAGTCATCTAATTTAAGGCTTGTAAAAAGTTGGTAAAGAGATCTTGTCCTTTCTTCGTCCGTATTTAATTTTTTATAGTGTTGTACATGCGAACCTATTTTTTGAAGGCAGGTAAAGAAGTAAAGACAAGTAGCCGTTTGCAGTCTGAATCCAACATTTTCATAAATTCGTCCGATTTTGCATTCTGTGACGGTGTGTTTGTAGGTACTCTTGTACCCGTCTTTGCAATGCTGCAATACAAGACATATTTATTTACTTTTGGTGAAGTTATTTTCACACTTGCCTGTTGATTTATTGTTGGTTGACATTTAAACATTTTTTTCTCTAGAACAGTGTGGCTTGTTTGTTCGGGATACCGTTTTTCTCTTTTAACTTTTCTAATAGCCCTTTACAGGGCACACTTCTGAGCTTGCAAAATGTCCTGTCTGTTTGCAATTGCAGCAGTATACAGGAATGCCATAAGTTTTTGATATTTCCCCTGTTACTCGGTCAAAATTTTTTTCTCCTTTTTATTGAGTTCTTTTGGGGGAATTGGACATTCCCCTGGTCCGTGATTACCAGGACATTCGACACACCTGTACGACATTTTACAATTCGTAGAAATATGTCCATGTCCCTGGCAATTACGGCACTGAATAATTGAATAATTTTCAATTGTAATATTCTGGTACAGAAAATATTGAAGTTTTTTAAACACTGCCAAGTCCGTAGAATTATCTACCTGCTCAAGCCATCGATCACCATTTAATTTAATTATTGATTTTATATCAATATTGAGTTTTTTGTCAAATATAAATCCTTCTATATCTTCCTTTTTCCAGTTCTCAGATATACCTTTTAATATTAATGTTCTTGGTTTTAAATCTTTAGGTGTGTACGTGAAGTACGGTATCTTCTCTTTTTCAAGAAATTCTTTTGCAGTATAAAAATCCTCTATTTTAGTTACTTTAAGTTCGATCATTTTCTTTTGTAAAGTATTTATAGTGAAATGGTAATTTTTTAGATTTTTTTGAGATTTAGTGCTAATTCCCTAATATTAGTTTTGATATTTTAATAATAGGTGGGCTGGCCTTACCTGTATTAGCTTTGTTGGTATTTTTGTTTAGCTGCGTGTTGATGTTTTCCAGATTAGGATTTAGTTGAGTCCCAGGGGTTGTTGCGGTTTCCTCACGGCTTACTTCTGCAATCCAGTCATCAGTGTCCATTTCGTTGTTATGTGTTGATACGTTGTTGTTGTTAAATGTTGTTTTATTTAGTTGTTGATTATTTCCTTTGATTTGTTTACTTTCATCGTTATTATACTTTGTTCGCTATCTTTCATTATTTCATCTACGCATGTCTTCATCTCTCCTTCCTTTCTTTTTTAAAAGGATGGCATTCTGTGTTGGCCAATCGCGAGAATTAGCTGCATGACCTACTTGATTGCGAATAATGTACTTTGAAGGTGGTCTTGGTACATCAGATTCCGATGTTTAAGCATTTGGGACATTTTCAACCAAACATTTACCATGTTCGTGATTTTCGCAACAGTTGTCCAATTCGTTGACTGTTAAAGCATTTAACAATGTCGCTGCCAGTAGCCCTGCTAAAAAAGACATTGCATATTAATTTTTTTGCTTTGGTTTTATAAAGTCAATTTTATCAGATGATCCATCTAATTTAAGAATCCATTTAGTTTCAGTAATATTTACTAAATCTTATACTTTTATACTGAAATTTTAATTTTACAAAAAATCTATGATTTCTTCTTTACAAGCTTCTTTAGGCAACCTACTGAATTACTTAATTACTGAATAGGGCAATGATTGTTTTGGGGTGTGTGAGATATTTATATCCTCTTTCTTTAAGAAACGAATTATTTTTTTGAAAATTCTCTAAACGAATAATTCTAACATAATTGTGCTTCGAACAACTTTGATGCTATAGTTGTTATTTCCTATATTATACATGTATACACAACTTCATACACTGTTATGGCTGGTAGGATCTCACTCTTCCCTTTGGCGGCATTGGGGGTTGATATTACTGCGGCTGCGGAAGAATTATTGTTTTTTCGGTGGTATTTGGATATTTTCCACAGTATCCATCATTATATTGTCTCCATCTATGACATTCGATGGAACAGCTTCAACATTTTTTGTACTTTGCTGTTTTTGAAAGTCAATAATAATTTTCTTGTAGCTGGTTTCTTTTTCGCTGTTTCAGTTAGCAGACGTCTTGAAGTTTTTTGAGACGAGTGATTTCTTCCAATTTTATTTTTTTTGGATTTCACTCAACCTGGCTTCAAGCTTCATAATTTTATATGATGACTCATCATCATAATTCTGCTTCCTCTTCTTACGCTTTCTTACGCATCTTTGCTACGTGCCCATATAACTTGATCGACACATACTACTTCATTTCCATCTTCGTCTTCTTCCATCTTCTATATGCCGACGGAGCCAAAAATAAAGTTGTAACCACAATAGCAGCAACGATGTTTGCATTTCGTTGTAAAACAATATTAAACTTTCTCTTTTCTGGCCGATGGCGGCTTTTGTTTTCTCATAAGTTTATGGTTTATGGTTCATGACAAATATTCATTTAAAGAAAATTGTTAAGGAAAAAAATAACATAAGTTTACATTTGTATGTTCCTCCACTTAAAAGCTAATTTATAATTTGGGCCAAGTGCAAGATACTACTATAGATAGAGAACCAATAACATCTGATAAAGGCACAACTTTTTCTATAACTAAATACAAAAAATTCCATATTATTTTAAAAGATCCGAATAGAATTATTTTAAAGAAAATTTCATTTTGAATAAAAAAGATCTAATTATTTATATTAAACAATGTTGAATTCACATGAATTATTATTTTAAGTTTGTTTTTGGTTGCAATGTAATTTTCATGTTACTTTTGTACCTAAAATGTCATGCCAACATTAAACTTGTTATTTTCTCACGTAAGGTATACTAAAATTATTCGATTTGTTCGACTTATTCAAAAATTCGAATTATTCGAGCAATTTAATACTCTTAATCGAACAAACTAAAAACCCCAAAATCGATTAATATTTTAATCGAAGAAAACTCAAACCCGATTAATTGGATTCTCAAAGGGTTATTCACTGTTTGGCTTATATTTCACTGTTAAAACAAATACACTCACAAATTTATGTGTACTATTATTTTTATTAGCGGCGGGCTAAGGTGTACGTACATCGAAAAGATGAGATGTGCATAGTAGTCAATTGGTAAATTTTTCGAAAGGTTGTGTGGTAGCGTGTTTAATTTTTTACAAATCTAATCACAAATTTCCAACTAAAGTTAAAAAAAAATAAAACGAATTATTTTATAAGGAATTATTTTAAAATTATTTTTGAAAATGCAGCCTGATATGTTTACTCTTGCAGGCATAATGTTAATGAAGAAAATTTTTATCTTCAAATAAATTTGAAAGCTCAAATCTTAATAAGCTTTATAAAAAATTCTTAAAAACTTTTCAGAACTTTTATATTTACATCAAAATATAACATTCTTCACAAAAAGTCATAATTTACGGGGGAAAGTTACAAAATCCCCCAAATACTTCATACTACCAATGTACAGGCATTCTGTGACAAACGGTTATGTTTTTTCAATTATGAATTTAAACACAATTTGCATCTAAAATTTTTAATAATCGTATTAAAAGCCTTTTTCTACGTGATTTTGTTAATCTTTTTTTAATTTCTTGAAGAAATATTCCCAAAAAGAAATTCCTCTTTACAGGCAAATAGAACACTAAAACACTTGGAAATTATTTTCTTCTTCAATTTTTGAAAATAATAAATCATTACCAAATTCTCTAAATACTTCGGGGAAAAATAATTGTGTAATTCCATTCAGAGAAAATTCATATTCAAATTTCTTGAAATGCGTATAAAACATTTAAAAATTTTGTTGAAAAAGGAAAAAACATATTTCATACATCATTCTTAAGGGATATATGAAAAAAAAGCTGGTATATTTTAGCTGGTAGTTTTTAAAATTCACATGAAATAACTCGAAGAAATTAAAGGTAGATAATTTTTAAAGGGAAAAGGAAGAAAACAAAATGGACAAAAAAAATCCAATAGCAAAATGTATGTGGTGGTTGTTCCTTGAGTTATAATGTTTTTTTTCTAGGAGGGAGTATCAAAATGATTATAATTTTAATATTACAAGAAAATATCAGTATAGATAATTGAAATAATTTAAATAAAATTAAGAAAAAATTAAAATATTCGATCAAATAATTCAAAATCAAAAAACTTAAAAAAATAATGTGTACAAAAATAATCAAGGAAAAATGCAAGCATCAAAAAATCTTATTTTAAAAAATCTTAATAGTTATTGAAAAATAATCAAATCCCTAAATTATTTTTATTTATTTCAAAAAGTACTAAAAACTATAGATTGAGTGGAAAACAAGTAAAAAAGCTGTAAGTTCGGCCGGGCCGAATTTTTAATACCCTCCACCATTAGGTACAAATTTGGCAATTTCCAAAAAAAAATACCGTTAAAAATTCTGTTAAAATCTTAAAAATACCGAATGCTTATACGACGACGTGGGCCTGCATAGGCAACTTTTGTCATAAATTATTACAATATTTAAATGCGAAACTTGAAGAAAAATCTGTTTATAATGTAGCTAAAATCGTCAAAATACCGAATATGGGGGGTACCGTTATATGGGGGCTATACGAAGACGTGGACCTGCACAGACAATTTTTTTACTTTGGATGAAGTATCCATTACGAACTTCAAATACCAAATATGAAACGATTCCGGTAAACAATGTCGCTACAATCATCAAAATACCGAATATCGGGGGGTACCGTTATATGGGGGCTATACGAAGACGTGGACCTGCACAGACAATTTTCTGTCTTAGGGTGTAGTATCCATTTTGAACTTCAAATACCAAATTTTTAATTACTTCCGGGAAAAATCATCAAATTACCGAATATCGGGAGGTATTGTTATATGGGGGCTATTCGAAGACATGGACTTGCACAGACAATTTTCTAACTTATTGTGTAGTATCCATTTGGAACTTCAAATACTAAACTTGAAACAATTCCGGTGAATAATGTCCCTAAAATCATCAAAATACCGAATATAGGGAGGTACCGTTATATGGGGGCTATATGAAAACGTGGACCTACATGGCCCATTTACAAACTTAAACCGCCTACTGGAAAAATAAACATGTGTGCAAAATTTTAGCCATCTATCTCAATTCATTCGAACGATAGCGTGATTACAACAGACAGACGGACAAGGCTAAATCGACTTAGAATTTTACGCTGATCAAGAATATATATACTTTGTTGAGTCTGACATGAGTATTTCGAGGTATAGTATGGTATGGTGACTGGTCGTGGTAAAGGCTTGGGAAAAGGTGGCGCTAAACGTCACAGGAAAGTGCTCCGTGATAACATCCAAGGTATTACCAAGCCAGCTATTAGACCTTTGGCTCGTCGTGGTGGTGTAAAACGTATCTCTGGCCTGATTTACGAAGAAACTCGTGGTGTTCTGAAGGTGTTTTTGGAAAACGTTATTCGTGATGCTGTCACCTACACCGAATATACTAAGCGTAAAACCGTCATCGCTATGGATGTCATATATGTTTTGAAGAGACAAGGCCGTCCCTTGTACGGTTTCGGCGGTTAAACAAATTCTTGACGCAATTTGGAGAAATCTTTTTTTTTATAACAAAACAATCGGTCCTTTTCAGGACCACAAAATATATCAAAAAAGAGATACTTTCTTGTTGAAAACTATTTTTTTAAATTAAAATAAATAAAAAATAAACACTTACATAAAGAAATTCTATTTTAAAATTTCTATTAAATTTCGTATTCAGCTTTCTCTTATTTTGTCTCACAATTGGTGAAAATTTTTAAAAATATATAAGAATCAAATAAAGAAAAAAATATAAATACTTACTCGTTTCAATTTTCTCCAGAATATTTTTCACCGAAAACCTTGTTTTACCGATGTCTCGTATTTTATTCCCGATCATAAACATGCCGTCGGCAACTCACATCGCTAAACACATTTAGTTCTTCTTCTTTTTCGTATAATATGAGTATAACAAAGCGTCGCTTTATGTATGTATTGATGCTGTTTAGTCGATATTACTAAAGACCAACCATGCTGTGGCAATAAAGGAATTTCGTTGTGATTTTGGACTTTTATTAAATGAATTTTTTCCAAAATTTAATTTAAAATCGTTGAAAATATTTATTAAATAGACCGTTGATTCATAATATCTCAAAAAAATTTCATTAAAATTTGTAAATTATTCACTAATAATTTTCTTTAACATTATATAGAAAATTAAAATCATTGAATTTTATTTTAAATTTATTTTATTTATGTTACATTTTCTTATTTAATTTTCAATTTGTTTTAATTTCCCATTAGATTATTTTTTAAAAATCACTTTATTTCAAATTATTTTATTTATTTCCTTATTATTAATTTAAATTTTTTTGACTTCATTTAAAGCATATTTTATTTCCATAAAATGTATTTATTATTCTAAATTCCTTTAATTTATTTCCAAATATTTCTATTTAAATTTCTTTAAATTTTCATTGATATTTGCTTAATTTTTAAAAATTTTCTTATTTTATTATACCCTCCACCAAAAAAGTATGGAGGGTATATTAAGTTCGTCATTCCGTTTGTAACTCATCGAAATAATCACGATTTAGCCCTGATAGGAAGATAGGAAGCTAAAATTTTGCACAGATATCTTTTTTGTCTGCAGGCAGGTCAAGTTCGAAGATAGGCTATATCGGTCCACGATATCGTATAGCCCTCATATAACGGTACTCCCGATATTCGGTATTTTGATGATGTAAGCCACATTTTTCAATGGAATTGTCTGAAAATCCACACAAGTAGTTCCTTGTGGGTACTTTATACCTCGGCACAGAATTATCTATATAGGTCCACAATATCGTATAGCCTCCATATAACGGTACCCCCCGGTATTCGTCATTTTGATGATTTTAGCCCCATTTTTCAATTGAATTGTCTGAAATTCCACAAAAGGAGTCCCTTGTGAGCATTTTACCCCCTCAAAAAGAATTGTCTATATAGGTCCACGATATCGTATATCCCACATATAACTATACCCCCCGATATTCGGTATTTTGATGATGTTAGCCACATTTTTCAATGGAATTGTCTGAAATTCCACAAAAGGAGTCCCTTGTGGGCATTTTACCCCCTCAAAAAGAATTGTCTATATAGGTCCACGATATCGTATATCCCACATATAACTGACCCCCCCCCCCCCCAATAATCGATATTTTGATGATGTTAGCCACACTTTTCAATGGAATTGTCTTAAAATCCACACAAGTAGTTTCTTGTGAGTACTTCACCCCCTGAGAGAGAATTGTCTATACAGGTGCACGATATCGTATATATAACGGTACCCCCGATATTCGGTATTTTTATGATTTTACCCACACTTTTCATCGGAATTGTCTGAAAATCCACACAAGGAGTTCCTTGTGGGTACTTTATACTTCGGCAGAGAATTATCTATATAGGTCCACGATATCGTATAGCCCTCATATAACAGTACCCCCGGTATTCGGTAAGCCACATTTTCCAATCCTATTGTCTGAAAATCCACACACGGAGTTCTTTGTGAGCACTTTACCCCTGAAACGGAATTGTCTATACAGGTCCACGATATCGTATATATAACGGTACCCCCG
Source organism: Musca domestica (assembly GCF_030504385.1). Classification (NCBI taxonomy): domain Eukaryota; kingdom Metazoa; phylum Arthropoda; class Insecta; order Diptera; family Muscidae; genus Musca; species Musca domestica. The sequence goes on from NW_026712346.1 coordinate 27,083,386, forward strand.
ATATTCGGTATTGTGATGATTTTACCCACATTTTTCAACGGAATTGTCTGAAAATCCACACAAGGAGTTCCTTCTGGGTACTTTACCCCCTGAGAGAGAATTGCCTATACAGGTCCACGATATCGTATATCCCCCATATAACGGTACCCCCCGATATTCGGTATTTTGATGATTTTACCCAGATTTTTCAACGGAATTGTCTGAAAATCCACACAAGGAGTTTCTTTTGAGTACTTTACACGCAGACATAGATTTGTCTTTATAGGTCCACATATATATCCCCCATATATCGGCACCTTCCTATATTAGATATGTTAAAGATTTTAAAAGAAGGTTTAATGGATTTTATTTTTTTGAAAATTTTCTAATACGTTCCAAATGGTGGAGGGTATTCAAAGTTCGGCCCGGCCGAACTTACTGCTTTTTTACTTGTTTCACATAAAATTACTACTACCCAGAGCCAGCCTGCCACCACCAACTGCCACATGCTTCTTCTTCCTCATAGTATACATACTCATTTGGTGACGCCGCGATCTCTCTCTCGCTCTATTTCTGAAATCATAAGAGACAACAACAACAACACAAATATGCAACTGAGAACGAAAAACAGTTATTCTGCCAACGTCTCATAGAAAATTATTGGGAATTTTTTTTTTCATACAAATGTAGTTTGAGGGCATTCTTTCTCTTTTGAAATATTTTTTGTCGTCCTGAAAAGGACGGATTGGTTAAGTTTTGTATAGAATTATACGATGGTCTGTATTCTTCTTCTCCTTCATTCTATAATACCTTCTTTCGAGATAATTTAGGCTTTCTTTTCGGTCTTCTTGGGCAAGAGAACAGCTTGGATGTTTGGCAATACACCACCTTGGGCAATGGTAACGCCAGACAGCAATTTGTTCAATTCTTCGTCGTTACGGATGGCCAATTGCAAGTGACGGGGAATGATACGAGTCTTCTTGTTGTCACGGGCAGCATTGCCAGCCAATTCCAAGACTTCAGCAGCCAAATATTCCATGGCAGCGTCTAAATAGACGGGAGCACCGGCACCAACACGCTCAGCATAGTTGCCTTTGCGCAACAGACGATGGATACGACCGACGGGGAATTGAAGACCAGCACGATTGGAACGGGACTTTGACTTTCCCTTAACTTTGCCACCTTTACCACGACCAGACATTTTCACTTTATTTTAGTTTTGAACACTTCACTTAAGCACTGAAAAACACTTTTTTCAATTTGTCATTTATGTATTAATTCATTTCGTTACAATGTGTACTTAAATGACGAAAGTAATATTTAGATAGTAATTAAACATATTCATTGTGTTCAGAGGCACTTGAATCTACGGTATTTACATTCATTTTGTGTTACACTTTAAATTTTATTTTTTTAACTTTATTTTGATCACATTTGTATTGTTTTGTGCCCAAAAAGTTCAAAAAAGGCCATTTTTTAAAAATTTATTAAATATTATATAAAAATCTTATAACTAAACTTATACATATTTCTTATTCTAAATACTTACAAATAACTATATACAATATATACAAATTTTGATTTACTGCTCCATATTATATACAGTGTCAGTACTAGCATCAAATCTTGAATATATTCTAAGATAATATATTAATTTGTCATTTTGATAAAGGATACCAGCCTCTTTTAATTTAAATAGTGCAACTGGTGGCCATCTCCATCATAAAAACATCTATTCTGCCAAAGTTTATGGCATTGTAAATGTTCCTATTCGACGGCCTTCTAATTTCACCCTGGCTATTTATGTCGGCTCTTAGTCCAACAGCTGCACTTATAGCCTTTCTTTCAAATCTACGTAACCTTTCCATCTGTGCTGCGGAGACGTCAGCCCAAGACGGAAAGGCATACCCAATTGTGGGCCTGTCTGTACAGTAATAGTTTAATATCTGTAGTAAGACCTCCTCTCATCCTAAATATCTTTTGATACATGAAGTAATTTTTTTTGCTTTAACAAGAACATGGTCTACATGCCTGCAAAAGTCAAAATTTTTGTTAAATACAACCCCTAAATACTTAATTTTATCTGAATGTCCTATAATTTGACCATCAATTTTAACATTGGGTATGTGTATTCTAAAGCTGGGGTAGCTTTCTCTAGTTTTACCACTCAATATTGTAGCAAGGCATTTTGGGCGTTACGAAATAAGCCCCCAATGAAATAAGTCCCCAAACTGAAAATGAAATAAGTCCCCAAAATTGTACACACAAAACAACAACAACTAAAATTTCAGTTTTTGGGTATTTATTTCATTTTTTGGGGATTTATTTCATATACAAACTTTGGGACTTATTTCATTATGAAATAAGTCCCCAAAAATCAAAATGAAACAATTCCCCAAAAATAAATTTGGGGACTTATTTAAACTTTCTCTTTTCTGGCCGATGGCGGCTTTTGTTTTCTCATAAGTTTATGGTTTATGGTTCATGACAAATATTCATTTAAAGAAAATTGTTAAGGAAAAAAATAACATAAGTTTACATTTGTATGTTCCTCCACTTAAAAGCTAATTTATAATTTGGGCCAAGTGCAAGATACTACTATAGATAGAGAACCAATAACATCTGATAAAGGCACAACTTTTTCTATAACTAAATACAAAAAATTCCATATTATTTTAAAAGATCCGAATAGAATTATTTTAAAGAAAATTTCATTTTGAATAAAAAAGATCTAATTATTTATATTAAACAATGTTGAATTCACATGAATTATTATTTTAAGTTTGTTTTTGGTTGCAATGTAATTTTCATGTTACTTTTGTACCTAAAATGTCATGCCAACATTAAACTTGTTATTTTCTCACGTAAGGTATACTAAAATTATTCGATTTGTTCGACTTATTCAAAAATTCGAATTATTCGAGCAATTTAATACTCTTAATCGAACAAACTAAAAACCCCAAAATCGATTAATATTTTAATCGAAGAAAACTCAAACCCGATTAATTGGATTCTCAAAGGGTTATTCACTGTTTGGCTTATATTTCACTGTTAAAACAAATACACTCACAAATTTATGTGTACTATTATTTTTATTAGCGGCGGGCTAAGGTGTACGTACATCGAAAAGATGAGATGTGCATAGTAGTCAATTGGTAAATTTTTCGAATGGTTGTGTGGTAGCGTGTTTAATTTTTTACAAATCTAATCACAAATTTCCAACTAAAGTTAAAAAAAAATAAAACGAATTATTTTATAAGGAATTATTTTAAAATTATTTTTGAAAATGCAGCCTGATATGTTTACTCTTGCAGGCATAATGTTAATGAAGAAAATTTTTATCTTCAAATAAATTTGAAAGCTCAAATCTTAATAAGCTTTATAAAAAATTCTTAAAAACTTTTCAGAACTTTTATATTTACATCAAAATATAACATTCTTCACAAAAAGTCATAATTTACGGGGGAAAGTTACAAAATCCCCCAAATACTTCATACTACCAATGTACAGGCATTCTGTGACAAACGGTTATGTTTTTTCAATTATGAATTTAAACACAATTTGCATCTAAAATTTTTAATAATCGTATTAAAAGCCTTTTTCTACGTGATTTTGTTAATCTTTTTTTAATTTCTTGAAGAAATATAAATATACTAAAACACTTGGAAATTATTTTCTTCTTCAATTTTTGAAAATAATAAATCATTACCAAATTCTCTAAATACTTCGGGGAAAAATAATTGTGTAATTCCATTCAGAGAAAATTCATATTCAAATTTCTTGAAATGCGTATAAAACATTTAAAAATTTTGTTGAAAAAGGAAAAACATATTTCATACATCATTCTTAAGGGATATATGAAAAAAAAAGCTGGAATATTTTAGCTGGTAGTTTTTAAAATTCACATGAAATAACTCGAAGAAATTAAAGGTAGATAATTTTTAAAGGGAAAAGGAAGAAAACAAAATGGACAAAAAAATTCCAATAGCAAAATGTATGTGGTGGTTGTTCCTTGAGTTATAATGTTTTTTTCTAGGAGGGAGTATCAAAATGATTATAATTTTAATATTACAAGAAAATATCAATATAGATAATTGAAATAATTTAAATAAAATTAAGAAAAAATTAAAATATTCGATCAAATAATTCAAAATCAAAAAACTTAAAAAAATAATGTGTACAAAAATAATCAAGGAAAAATGCAAGCATCAAAAAATCTTATTTTAAAAAATCTTAATAGTTATTGAAAAATAATCAAATCCCTAAATTATTTTTATTTATTTCAAAAAAGTACTAAAAACTATAGATTGAGTGGAAAACAAGTAAAAAAGCTGTAAGTTCGGCCGGGCCGAATTTTTAATACCCTCCACCATTAGGTACAAATTTGGCAATTTCCAAAAAAAAAAATACCGTTAAAAATTCTGTTAAAATCTTAAAAATACCGAATGCTTATACGACGACGTGGGCCTGCATAGGCAACTTTTGTCATAAATTATTACAATATTTAAATGCGAAACTTGAAGAAAAATCTGTTTATAATGTAGCTAAAATCGTCAAAATACCGAATATGGGGGGTACCGTTATATGGGGGCTATACGAAGACGTGGACCTGCACAGACAATTTTTTTACTTTGGATGAAGTATCCATTACGAACTTCAAATACCAAATATGAAACGATTCCGGTAAACAATGTCGCTACAATCATCAAAATACCGAATATCGGGGGGTACCGTTATATGGGGGCTATACGAAGACGTGGACCTGCACAGACAATTTTCTGTCTTAGGGTGTAGTATCCATTTTGAACTTCAAATACCAAATTTTTAATTACTTCCGGGAAAAATCATCAAATTACCGAATATCGGGAGGTATTGTTATATGGGGGCTATTCGAAGACATGGACTTGCATAGACAATTTTCTAACTTATTGTGTAGTATCCATTTGGAACTTCAAATACTAAACTTGAAACAATTCCGGTGAATAATGTCCCTAAAATCATCAAAATACCGAATATAGGGAGGTACCGTTATATGGGGGCTATATGAAAACGTGGACCTACATGGCCCATTTACAAACTTAAACCGCCTACTGGAAAAATAAACATGTGTGCAAAATTTTAGCCATCTATCTCAATTCATTCGAACGATAGCGTGATTACAACAGACAGACGGACAAGGCTAAATCGACTTAGAATTTTACGCTGATCAAGAATATATATACTTTGTTGAGTCTGACATGAGTATTTCGAGGTATAGTATGGTATGGTGACTGGTCGTGGTAAAGGCTTGGGAAAAGGTGGCGCTAAACGTCACAGGAAAGTGCTCCGTGATAACATCCAAGGTATTACCAAGCCGGCTATCAGACCTTTGGCTCGTCGTGGTGGTGTAAAACGTATCTCTGGCCTGATTTACGAAAAAACTCGTGGTGTTCTGAAGGTGTTTTTGGAAAACGTTATTCGTGATGCTGTCACCTACACCGAATATACTAAGCGTAAAACCGTCATCGCTATGGATGTCATATATGCTTTGAAGAGACAAGGCCGTACCTTGTACGGTTTCGGCGGTTAAACAAATTCTTGACGCAATTTCGAGAAATCTTTTTTTTATAACAAAACAATCGGTCCTTTTCAGGACCACAAAATATATCAAAAAAGAGATACTTTCTTGTTGAAAACTATTTTTTTTAATTAAAATAAATAAAAAATAAACACTTACATAAAGAAATTCTATTTTAAAATTTCTATTAAATTTCGTATTCAGCTTTCTCTTATCTTGTCTCACAATTGGTGAAAATTTTTAAAAATATTATTTATTTATTTATGTTACATTTTCTTATTTAATTTTCAATTTGTTTTTTTTTAAAAATCACTTTATTTCAAATTATTTTATTTATTTCCTTATTATTAATTTAAATTTTTTTTACCTTCATTTAAAGTATATTTTATTTCCATAAAATGTATTTATTATTCTAAATTCCTTTAATTTATTTCCAAATATTTCTATTTAAATTTCTTTAAATTTTCATTGATATTTGCCTTAATTTTTAAAAATTTTCTTATTTTATTATACCCTCCACCAAAAAAGTATGGAGGGTATATTAAGTTCGTCATTCCGTTTGTAACTCATCGAAATAATCACGATTTAGCCCTGTCCGTCCGTCTGTTGTAATCACGCTACAGTCTAAACGAATTAAGATAGGAAGCTAAAATTTTGCACAGATATCTTTTTTGTCTGCAGGCAGGTCAAGTTCGAAGATAGGCTATATCGGTCCACGATATCGTATAGCCCTCATATAACGGTACTCCCGATATTCGGTATTTTGATGATGTAAGCCACATTTTTCAATGGAATTGTCTGAAAATCCACACAAGTAGTTCCTTGTGGGTACTTTATACCTCGGCACAGAATTATCTATATAGGTCCACAATATCGTATAGCCTCCATATAACGGTACCCCCCGGTATTCGGCATTTTGATGATTTTAGCCCCATTTTTCAATGGAATTGTCTGAAATTTCACAAAAGGAGTCCCTTGTGAGCATTTTACCCCCTCAAAAAGAATTGTCTATATAGGTCCACGATATCGTATATCCCACATATAACTGACCCCCCGATATTCGGTATTTTGATGATGTTAGCCACATTTTTCAATGGAATTGTCTGAAATTCCACAAAAGGAGACCCTTGTGGGCATTTTACCCCCTCAAAAAGAATTGTCTATATAGGTCCACGATATCGTATATCCCACATATAACTGACCCCCCCCCATAATCGATATTTTGATGATGTTAGCCACACTTTTCAATGGAATTGTCTTAAAATCCACACAAGTAGTTTCTTGTGAGTACTTCACCCCCTGAGAGAGAATTGTCTATACAGGTGCACGATATCGTATATATAACGGTACCCCCGATATTCGGTATTTTTATGATTTTACCCACACTTTTCATCGGAATTGTCTGAAAATCCACACAAGGAGTTCCTTGTGGGTACTTTATACTTCGGCAGAGAATTATCTATATAGGTCCACGATATCGTATAGCCCTCATATAACAGTACCCCCGGTATTCGGTAAGCCACATTTTCCAATCCTATTGTCTGAAAATCCACACACGGAGTTCTTTGTGAGCACTTTACCCCTGAAACGGAATTGTCTATACAGGTCCACGATATCGTATATATAACGGTACCCCCGATATTCGGTATTGTGATGATTTTACCCACATTTTTCAACGGAATTGTCTGAAAATCCACACAAGGAGTTCCTTCTGGGTACTTTACCCCCTGAGAGAGAATTGCCTATACAGGTCCACGATATCGTATATCCCCCATATAACGGTACCCCCCGATATTCGGTATTTTGATGATTTTACCCAGATTTTTCAACGGAATTGTCTGAAAATCCACACAAGGAGTTTCTTTTGAGTACTTCACACGCAGACATAGATTTGTCTTTATAGGTCCACAATATCGTATATCCCCCCATATATCGGCACCTTCCTATATTAGATATGTTAAAGATTTTAAAAGAAGGTTTAATGGATTTTATTTTTTTTGAAAATTTTCTAATACGTTCCAAATGGTGGAGGGTATTCAAAGTTCGGCCCGGCCGAACTTACTGCTTTTTTACTTGTTTCACATAAAATTACTACTACCCAGAGCCAGCCTGCCACCACCAACTGCCACATGCTTCTTCTTCCTCATAGTATACATACTCATTTGGTGACGCCACGATCTCTCTCTCGCTCTATTTCTGAAATCATAAGAGACAACAACAACAACACAAATATGCAACTGAGAACGAAAAACAGTTATTCTGCCAACGTCTCATAGAAAATTATTGAGAATTTTTTTTTCATACAAATGTAGTTTGAGGGCATTCTTTCTCTTTTGAAATATTTTTTGTCGTCCTGAAAAGGACGGATTGGTTAAGTTTTGTATGGAATTATACGATGGTCTGTATTCTTCTTCTCCTTCATTCTATAATACCTTCTTTCGAGATAATTTAGGCTTTCTTTTCGGTCTTCTTGGGCAAGAGAACAGCTTGGATGTTTGGCAATACACCACCTTGGGCAATGGTAACGCCAGACAGCAATTTGTTCAATTCTTCGTCGTTACGGATGGCCAATTGCAAGAGACGGGGAATGATACGAGTCTTCTTGTTGTCACGGGCAGCATTGCCAGCCAATTCCAAGACTTCAGCAGCCAAATATTCCATGGCAGCGGCTAAATAGACGGGAGCACCGGCACCAACACGCTCAGCATAGTTGCCTTTGCGCAACAGACGATGGATACGACCGACGGGGAATTGAAGACCAGCACGATTGGAACGGGACTTTGACTTTCCCTTAACTTTGCCACCTTTACCACGACCAGACATTTTCACTTTATTTTAGTTTTGAACACTTCACTTAAGCACTGAAAAACACAAATGATAAAAAACTGACCGGCTTTTTTTCGACTTTTTTCAATTTGTCATTTATGTATTAATTCATTTCGTTACAATGTGTACTTAAATGACGAAAGTAATATTTAGATAGTAATTAAACATATTCATTGTGTTCAGAGGCACTTGAATCTACGGTATTTACATTCATTTTGTGTTACACTTTAAATTTTATTTTTTTAACTTTATTTTGATCACATTTGTATTGTTTTATGCCCAAAAAGTTCAAAAAAGGCCATTTTTTAAAAGTTTATTAAATATTATATAAAAATCTTATAACTAAACTTATACATATTTCTTATTCTAAATACTTACAAATAACTATATACAATATATACAAATTTTGATTTACTGCTCCATATTATATACAGTGTCAGTACTAGCATCAAATCTTGAATATATTCTATGATAATATATTAATTTGTCATTTTGATAAAGGATACCAGCCTCTTTTAATTTAAATAGTGCAACTGGTGGTAGATGCTTTCTAGTACGAAGTACCTCTAAGTCTTCTTCGTTGTTAATGAAGTTTTGCACTATAAAGCTTTCACCTTCTCTACATTTCTCAAGAAATATAAGTGCCGTCTCCATCATAAAAACATCTATTCTGCCAAAGTTTATGGCATTGTAAATGTTCCTATTCGACGGCCTTCTAATTTCACCCTGGCTATTTATGTCGGCTCTTAGTCCAACAGCTGCACTTATAGCCTTTCTTTCAAATCTACGTAACCTTTCCATCTGTGCTGCGGAGACGTCAGCCCAAGACGGAAAGGCATACCCAATTGTGGGCCTGTCTGTACAGTAATAGTTTAATATCTGTATTAAGACCTCCTCTCATCCTAAATATCTTTTGATACATGAAGTAATTTTTTTTGCTTTAACAAGAACATGGTCTACATGCCTGCAAAAGTCAAAATTTTTGTTAAATACAACCCCTAAATACTTAATTTTATCTGAATGTCCTATAATTTGACCATCAATTTTAACATTGGGTATGTGTATTCTAAAGCTGGGGTAGCTTTCTCTAGTTTTACCACTCAATATTGTAGCAAGGCATTTTGGGCGTTACGAAATAAGCCCCCAATGAAATAAGTCCCCAAACTGAAAATGAAATAAGTCCCCAAAATTGTACACACAAAACAACAACAACTAAAATTTCAGTTTTTGGGTATTTATTTCATTTTTTGGGGATTTATTTCATATACAAACTTTGGGACTTATTTCATTATGAAATAAGTCCCCAAAAATCAAAATGAAACAATTCCCCAAAAATAAATTTGGGGACTTATTTCATTTTTCTAAAATTGTAAATTATTCAGAAACTAATAAAATATCCCGTTACACTTGCTGGACAGTCGCTGTGATATTTCGGGTAGGGATTGATTATCAATCAGTTTGTTGAAGAACGCGTAATGACTAGAATGGAATTCGAAATTATTTCAGGTCGTAGAAAAACTTCGCAGTTGTTGTATGTTCCGGAACAAAAAATGATTTATGTGAAAAAATCTGCATATAAAGGTGTGCTTAAATATGCATGCAGAATAAAAATTGTAAATCAAGAGTGAACGTGGAAAACGGAAAGTGTTATTTGGCTAAAAAGTACATTGAACATAATCATGACAATGAAGAAGAATACTATAAGGAACTAAAAGTGTTAAATCAAATTAAGACGGATTGTGAAGGAATTGGTTGTGTCTTGGGAGGAAATCGTACTGCTATTAATACTATACGGTCATCTTTCCGTAATGCATGCGAAAAGTAAGTAAACATTTAAGTTTAAATACCTATAAATACATATATATTGTTTTAATTTAATATTCAGCAACCAAACCGATTCAAAAAACATTTCGTTTCCAAAAATACAAAGAGGTCTGCAAAGGATTGTTAGTAAAAATGTGTTAATTTCCCCGAAAAATGCCGTTCAAGTTATTGAATCATTTAATTACGAGGCGGTGTGGACACGGTTGAATTGACAAAAGATGAGGATAACCCCAGACACTTTTTTACTGCCTGCATAAAGGAAGAAAATAACTCATTCTGTTTATTCTCCTCATTAAAATCAATTGAGTTAATTAAGGAAAACATTCAACCATCACAGAGGACATATCTGATGGATGCAACTTTCAAAATCGTCCCACATGGATGCTTCAAACAGCTTCTTATAATATACATAGCATACTTTGACGAAGTAGGTGCCACATTTGAAACTGATATAATTTCACGACTAATAATATTACTGCTGTAGATTTTTCCAGTTTTTTTTTTCATTTTAATGGATCGTAAAACGAAGCAGGCGTACAATGATGTCCTTATGTATATAAAAGAAAATATTTTTAATATGGATCCTCATATGTTCATAATGGACTACGAGGCAGCTATGAGGCAGGCTGTAAATTTGGTTTACCCGAATTAAAAAATATTGGGTTGTTGGTAAGTTGGAACTGTGGTTAAAATGCCACAATACGAAAAATCGTTAGCTGATTGAAGGGAATGGAAATAAAAATGTACGTATGCGCATAACTTTTTAAGTGATTGATAGTGGTTGTTTAGGGGGGAAAAATGTCTGTGTTGGCATCAAGGAAAAAATTCGCGCGAATTTTTTTTATGCGCATACGTACATTTTTATTTCCATTCCCTTCAATCAGCTAACAATTTATAGTGTTGATATGTTAAGTATTTGAAAACAATTTTTTGGTGTAAATAAAATTTTGTATTCCATAATATCATCCCATTTATACCAAAAATTGCTTTCAAATACTTAACATATCAACGCAAAACATATGCAATAATAGCTCATTAATGTATATATACCTATTAAAGGTTCCACTTCTGTCAGGCCGTCCGGAAAAACTTGTTGAAAAATACACCTCTACTAGAATATATAAGATCAAGCAGGAATGCTTGGGGCCTTTACCACAAATTGTTAGCATTGCCTTTATTGCCGCCGGATTTAATTAATGGAGCATTCAATATCATAAAAGCAAAAATTCTGTTAATGGATGGAGAAGGGCTATTTATGTCATTTCTGATATATTTTGATAACTATTGGATACAGAAAGTACGTATATACATATATATATATATATATATATATATATATATATATATATATATATATATATAGTGCTGTTAGAGACAACAACTTGCTTCAACACTTTGTAAATGTAGATAGCGTAACTCTCCTTACGCTTAGTACGTCTCTTCGACTTATCGCCCTTGGTAATGTTCTTTTGGGCTTTGCCGGCCTTTTTTGCTGCTTTACTTTATTTTTTTATTTTATTTTTTTTTTAGACAAAAAGGGTGGTGGAACAGCCATTGTGATAAGAAGTTCATATAAGTATGAAGAAATTACAATAAATACAGGTAACATAGACTCTTGTGCAATTAAATAATACAAGACAGAAGGTCTGCCTATAATATTTATATCTATGTATTTTGCTCCTAAAACTTCTTTTAGACCCTCCAGTCTCGATGAAATTTCAAACTTGGGTGCAAACAATGATATTGTAATTGGATGTGACCTAAATGCGAAACACAGAGACTGGGGAATAAGAATAAACAATGTAAATGGTTGTGAACTTAGGGATTGTCTATTATGTTGCCCCACATCAGTCCCACAAGGCTCAATAGAGTTGAAGACTCTTACATAGATTTCTTCATCATAACACCTGGTGTTGTAAGAACAGAACATGGTCTATTAGCAACGAAGTATTTTGAATCGGATCATAAGGCCGTCGAAATAATAATTATTATTAATAATATCCAAGCAAAAGAGATCAAGACCTACTATGATTATTATAAAATTAATATATAAAGGTATAAGGGAAGATTAGAAGCAAAATTATTAGAACATGAGTTGCCAATATATAGAAATGCAACAATATCAGAAATAGACATTTCCATAGAAAGACTAAATATCGTTTTTAAAGAGACAATAGAAGAATGTGTCCCAAAAAAAGTATGTAAGAATTATACCTTAGGAAAATTACCATATAACATCATAAATCTAATGAAAAAAAGAAAATTTTAAAGAGGACACCATACCCGGAGAGATATAATATAATTAGAGCTGATATTAGAAATCTCGGCACAATATTAAAAGAACTAATAGCAAATTTCGAAAATAACAGGTACATATCGCATATAGAAAAAATAAAAGTAAACCCTACCACTTTTTCTAAAGTGAAAACTGCTGCAGGCCTATCTCTAAAGGGACCAATAAGTAGTATATTCAACGATAGAGGTGATCCTATAAACAATAATGAGGAAAAAGCCAATTTATTGGCTAACCATCTCCAAAATATACAACAAATAAGGGAGGGTGAAACAAACTCCACCTTCCACAATCTTGAAGTTGAAGCTGTGGAGGGAATTGAGGAACATAATCCCCTGCTAAGTTTTGGAGAAAAAATTGCAGCTGATGGCTCAATTATAGGGGATGAAGCTAAATGGAATGAGGGTGGATTTGTTAATCCTGCAGCAGTCTTAGATGCCATTAAAAAATATCGTCTAAAAAATCTAGTGGAATAGATGGAATTCCGGATATAGCCATAAAGAAAGCCGGAAGTGCAATATGCACTTTCCTGGCAATTCTATTTAACCAAGGCTTTTAACCTTGGTTACTTTCCAAGAGAATGGAAAAAGGCCTTGGTAATACCAATTAAAACAAGTAAAATAAATACCCTCCACCATTTGGTACAAATTTAACAATTTTCAAAAAAATAAAATCCCTTAAAAATCTGTTAAAATCTTGAAAATACCTAATGTAGGCGTATATTAGAGTCTATACGACGATGTGGACCTGCATAGGCAACTTTTGTCACAAGCTATTACAATATTGAAATGCGAAACTTAAAAAAAATCTGTTTATAGTGCACAGGCAATTTTCTGTCATAGGCTGTAATATCGAACTTCACGAACTTTAAATGCGATATTTGAAACAATTCCGGTAAATATTGTCGCTAAAATCATGAACATACCGAAGATCGGGGGGTACTGATATATGGGGGCTATACGAAGGCGTGGACCTGCACAGACAACTTTCTGTGATAGGCTGTAGCATCCATTATGAAATTCAAATGCAAAATGTGAAACAATTCCGGTAAAGAACGCCGCTAAAATCATCAAAATACCGAATACTGGGAGGTACCAATATGTGGGGGCTATACGAAGACGTGGACCTACATGGCTCATTTTCAATACCAAAAGTCCTGCAGACATAGTACACATTTGAGTAAAATTTTATCAACCTACATCATTTCGTTCGGAAGCTAGAGTGATTTCCGCAGACGGACAGACGGATAGACGGACAGACATTGATAAATCGACATAGAATTTTATGCTGATCAAGAATTTATATACTTTGTGGGGTCTAAAATGTATATTTCGAGGAATGACGGAATGACAAACTTAATATACCTTCCATACTATGGTGGACGGTATAAAAACCGAATACAAATGGCAAATATTGTGAGGACTACAGACCCATTTCTCTCCTGTCCCCATTTAGTAAACTTTTGAATATTTTATTCTTGAAAGAATTAAAAACACCATTGAAGAGCAGAAAATATTAAGAGATTGTCAATTTGGCTTTAGACCACAGCATTGTATTTCTCATGCTCTTGTAGCATTCACTAATTATGTTACAGATTGGTACAGGAGAAAAATGGGTACCATGGCAGTGGAACTAGACTTTAAAAAGCCTTTGATAAAGTGTGGCAAAAGGGTATACTCTATAAATTGCAATCCTTTGGTTTTGAAAGGCAAACCTGTAGGATGGTAGCAGACTTCCTAAAGGATAGGCATTTCAGGATTAAAGTTGGTGAGGATATGTCTGAACAACGCCCGGTTTTTTCAGGTGTCCCACAGGGATCACTTTTGGGGCCGGTGTTGTATAATATATTCTTCAGCGATATTCCTGGGCAATTAGAAGGGGGTCTGTTATTAACATATGCAGATGACGTCATTATAGCAATGAGCGGACGTTATGCACATACCGTTGAGAGGAAAATAAATAAGTATCTCGAAAAGCTATGTGAATATTTTAAAAAATGGGAACTAAAATTGAATGTCACAAAATGCCGGCGTTACGAAATAAGTCCCCAATGAAATAAGTCCCCAAACTGAAAATGAAGTAAGTCCCCAAATTTGGGGCTTTATTTCATAATGAAATAAATCCCTAAAAATTAAAATGAAATAACTCCCCAATGATAGGAAAAAACTCCCCAAAATAAAATGAAATAAGTCCCCATAATTGGGGATTTATTTCATAATGAAATAAGTCCCCAATTTAATAAATGAATTAAACCCCAAAAGTGTTTTTTCTCCAAAATAGATTTTTATTTTGTTTCTGTTCAAAAAATTATAATCTATTCAAAATTTACGTATATATACATTGTACTGTAAAATTAATAAAAAAAATAATTATATTATATATATGTATCTAAGATATATCAGGTAAATATTCTCATTGTGTCCTCCACAATACCTCGGCAGCAAGGACATTTTAATATATTGTTTTCTTCGGCAATTGCCTTAGCTTGGAGTTTGAGGACGCATTCATCGCATGTTTTCAAATGTCTGCATGGTAAAAGAACCGTGTTAGGAGCTTCTGTCATGCTGACAACACACAAATTTCCCTCTTCTTGTGTTTCCTCGACAACTACATCTTCTTCTTCTGGGGAAGAATCTTCTCGAACTTCTTGGAAAATATCTTTTTTCGGAACCATATTAACACATATACCATTTCTATCGTACACCATACGAGATAAAAATGTTTCCACTGTTATCATTCCTTTTTCTATAAGTTTTGTAGAATCTTCTATTTTGTTGTCTCTAACAGCACTGCTCTTTCGCGTTTTCTTCTATATATATATATATGTATATGTATATATATATATATATATATATATATATATATATATATATATATATATATATATACATATATATATATATAAATATATATATATATATATATATATATATATATATATATATATATATATATATATATATAGAAGAAAACGCGAAAGAGCAGTGCTGTTAGAGACAACAAAATAGAAGATTCTACAAAACTTATAGAAAAAGGAATGATAACAGTGGAAACATTTTTATCTCGTATGGTGTACGATAGAAATGGTATATGTGTTAATATGGTTCCGAAAAAAGATATTTTCCAAGAAGTTCGAGAAGATTCTTCCCCAGAAGAAGAAGATGTAGTTGTCGAGAAAACACAAGAAGAGGGAAATTTGTGTGTTGTCTGCATGACAGAAGCTCCTAACACGGTTCTTTTACCATGCAGACATTTGAAAACATGCGATGAATGCGTCCTCAAACTCCAAGCTAAGGCAATTGCCGAAGAAAACAATATATTAAAATGTCCTTGCTGCCGAGGTATTGTGGAGGACACAATGAGAATATTTACCTGATATATCTTAGATACATATATATAATATAATTATTTTTTTTATTAATTTTACAGTACAATGTATATATACGTAAATTTTGAATAGATTATAATTTTTTGAACAGAAACAAAATAAAAATCTATTTTGGAGAAAAAACACTTTTGGGGTTTAATTCATTTATTAAATTGGGGACTTATTTCATTATGAAATAAATCCCCAATTATGGGGACTTATTTCATTTTATTTTGGGGAGTTTTTTCCTATCATTGGGGAGTTATTTCATTTTAATTTTTAGGGATTTATTTCATTATGAAATAAAGCCCCAAATTTGGGGACTTACTTCATTTTCAGTTTGGGGACTTATTTCATTGGGGACTTATTTCGTAACGCCGGCATTTTGTGACATTCAATTTTAGTTCCCATTTTTTAAAATATTCACATAGCTTTTCGAGATACTTATTTATTTTCCTCTCAACGGTATGTGCATAACGTCCGCTCATTGCTATAATGACGTCATCTGCATATGTTAATAACAGACCCCCTTCTAATTGCCCAGGAATATCGCTGAAGAATATATTATACAACACCGGCCCCAAAAGTGATCCCTGTGGGACACCTGAAAAAACCGGGCGTTGTTCAGACATATCCTCACCAACTTTAATCCTGAAATGCCTATCCTTTAGGAAGTCTGCTACCATCCTACAGGTTTGCCTTTCAAAACCAAAGGATTGCAATTTATAGAATATACCCTTTTGCCACACTTTATCAAAGGCTTTTTTAAAGTCTAGTTCCACTGCCATGGTACCCATTTTTCTCCTGTACCAATCTGTAACATAATTAGTGAATGCTACAAGAGCATGAGAAGTACAATGCTGTGGTCTAAAGCCAAATTGACAATCTCTTAATATTTTGTGCTCTTCAATGGTGTTTTTAATTCTTTCAAGAATAAAATATTCAAAAAGTTTACTAAATGGGGACAGGAGAGAAATGGGTCTGTAGTCCTCACAATATTTGCCATTTGTATTCGGTTTTTATACCGTCCACCATAGTATGGAAGGTATATTAAGTTTGTCATTCCGTCATTCCTCGAAATATACATTTTAGACCCCACAAAGTATATAAATTCTTGATCAGCATAAAATTCTATGTCGATTTATCAATGTCTGTCCGTCTATCCGTCTGTCCGTCTGCGGAAATCACTCTAGCTTCCGAACGAAATGATGTAGGTTGATAAAATTTTACTCAAATGTGTACTATGTCTGCAGGACTATTGGTATTGAAAATGAGCCATGTAGGTCCACGTCTTCGTATAGCCCCCACATATTGGTACCTCCCAGTATTCGGTATTTTGATGATTTTAGCGGCGTTCTTTACCGGAATTGTTTCACATTTTGCATTTGAATTTCATAATGGATGCTACAGCCTATCACAGAAAGTTGTCTGTGCAGGTCCACGCCTTCGTATAGCCCCCATATATCGGTACCCCCCGATCTTCGGTATGTTCATGATTTTAGCGACAATATTTACCGGAATTGTTTCAAATATCGCATTTAAAGTTCGTGAAGTTCGATATTACAGCCTATGACAGAAAATTGCCTGTGCATTATAAACAGATTTTTTTTAAGTTTCGCATTTCAATATTGTAATAGCTTGTGACAAAAGTTGCCTATGCAGGTCCACATCGTCGTATAGACTCTAATATACGCCTACATTAGGTATTTTCAAGATTTTAACAGATTTTTAAGGGATTTCATTTTTTTGAAAATTGTTAAATTTGTACCAAATGGTGGAGGGTATTTATTTTACTTGTTTTAATTGGTATTACCAAGGCCTTTTTCCATTCTCTTGGAAAGTAACCAAGGTTAAAAGCCTTGGTTAGATTTTTTAGACGATATTTTTTAATGGCATCTAAGACTGCTGCAGGATTAACAAATCCACCCTCATTCCATTTAGCTTCATCCCCTATAATTGAGCCATCAGCTGCAATTTTTTCTCCAAAACTTAGCAGGGGATTATGTTCCTCAATTCCCTCCACAGCTTCAACTTCAAGATTGTGGAAGGTGGAGTTTGTTTCACCCTCCCTTATTTGTTGTATATTTTGGAGATGGTTAGCCAATAAATTGGCTTTTTCCTCATTATTGTTTATAGGATCACCTCTATCGTTGAATATACTACTTATTGGTCCCTTTAGAGATAGGCCTGCAGCAGTTTTCACTTTAGAAAAAGTGGTAGGGTTTACTTTTATTTTTTCTATATGCGATATGTACCTGTTATTTTCGAAATTTGCTATTAGTTCTTTTAATATTGTGCCGAGATTTTTAATATCAGCTCTAATTATATTATATCTCTCCGGGTATGGTGTCCTCTTTAAAATTTTCTTTTTTTCATTAGATTTATGATGTTATATGGTAATTTTCCTAAGGTATAATTCTTACATACTTTTTTTGGGACACATTCTTCTATTGTCTCTTTAAAAACGATATTTAGTCTTTCTATGGAAATGTCTATTTCTGATATTGTTGCATTTCTATATATTGGCAACTCATGTTCTAATAATTTTGCTTCTAATCTTCCCTTATACCTTTATATATTAATTTTATAATAATCATAGTAGGTCTTGATCTCTTTTGCTTGGATATTATTAATAATAATTATTATTTCGACGGCCTTATGATCCGATTCAAAATACTTCGTTGCTAATAGACCATGTTCTGTTCTTACAACACCAGGTGTTATGATGAAGAAATCTATGTAAGAGTCTTCAACTCTATTGAGCCTTGTGGGACTGATGTGGGGCAACATAATAGACAATCCCTAAGTTCACAACCATTTACATTGTTTATTCTTATTCCCCAGTCTCTGTGTTTCGCATTTAGGTCACATCCAATTACAATATCATTGTTTGCACCCAAGTTTGAAATTTCATCGAGACTGGAGGTCTAAAAGAAGTTTTAGGAGCAAAATACATAGATATAAATATTATAGGCAGACCTTCTGTCTTGTATTATTTAATTGCACAAGAGTCTATGTTACCTGTATTTATTGTAATTTCTTCATACTTATATGAACTTCTTATCACAATGGCTGTTCCACCACCCTTTTTGTCTAAAAAAAAATAAAATAAAAAAATAAAGTAAAGCAGCAAAAAAGGCCGGCAAAGCCCAAAAGAACATTACCAAGGGCGATAAGTCGAAGAGACGTACTAAGCGTAAGGAGAGTTACGCTATCTACATTTACAAAGTGTTGAAGCAAGTCCATCCCGACACCGGTATCTCCTCCAAGGCCATGAGCATCATGAACAGTTTCGTCAAGGATATCTTCGAACGTATTGCCGCCGAAGCCTCTCGTTTGGCCCACTACAACAAGCGCTCAACCATCACCAGTCGGGAAATCCAGACCGCCGTCCGTCTATTGTTGCCCGGTGAATTGGCTAAGCACGCCGTCAGTGAAGGTACCAAGGCTGTTGCTAAATACACCAGCTCCAAGTAAATGTCTTGATATTTTTCATTTTGCGTCGAAATACTACCTTAAAAGGGCCTTCACAGGGCCACAAAAAACAATTCTCAAGAAATCATATTTTTGTTGAAACCCCTTATTTGCTGATATTTAGTAATAAACGAATAAATTTCCATAGGAAATATATTTTTCTCTATACAGTGATTTTTTCGTGCATTTAGCTAACTCGCATATGTACCTCTGTTTAGCCTTTGCTTGCTTGGGTTCTATGCTTGCTTGTGCGATATGCTATAACAGACATCGTCATCGTATATGTGTGCGTGTGTTAGTGATGTTTTGCCTTGCCGTCGTTGATCAACATCGAATGGGCATCACGTATGTGTGAGCATTTTGTTTCTGTACAACGGGAAAGCAACGAAATATAATGCTGAGGCAGAAATTTTCAAAGGA
This sequence comes from Musca domestica, assembly GCF_030504385.1. NCBI lineage: Eukaryota > Metazoa > Arthropoda > Insecta > Diptera > Muscidae > Musca > Musca domestica. Next base: position 27,103,126 of record NW_026712346.1, read on the forward strand.
AAATATGTATTGATGGAAAATGTAAATATTTTGCCAAAATGTCATTTTTGGATGCAATTAATGAAATTTGACAGAGAATATGAAAATGGCAATATTTGTCTCTTTTTTAATTTAATTTGTAGCCCTGAAAAGGGCTTTTAGATAGTATGTTTTCGAATATCGAAAATATTGTGGAAAAAGTAATCTTTCTGGGAAAAATTACTTCTTGGTGGCGGCTTTCTTAGCAGCTGGCTTCTTCGCTGCTGCGGCTTTTTTGGGCTTAGCAGCTGCAGTTTTTGCCTTGGGTGCCTTTGGTTTAGTGGCAGATGCTTTGGCGGCAGTCTTTGCTGGTTTAGCTTTAACTGTACCGGTTTTCTTGGCAGCCTTTGCCTTTGTTTTGTCGGCCTTCTTCTTTTCAGCGGTCTTCTTGGCGGCAGAGGGTTTTTTGGCAGCTGCCTTCTTCTCACCAGCGGCCTTTTTAGGGGCGGCAGCCTTCTTCTTTTTGTCACCAGCGGCTGGGGCCTTCTTCTTCTTTTCAGCAGTCTTGGCTTTGGGTTCCTTGGAGGCCGAAGCAGACAATTTGAATGAACCAGAAGCACCCTTACCTTTAGTTTGGATCAATTTTCCACTGGCAACGGCACCTTTCAAGTACTTCTTGATGAAGGGGGCCAATTTTTGGGCATCTACTTTGTAGGTGCTGTCCAAGTATTTCTTGATGGCGAGCAATGATGAACCTCCACGTTCCTTCAGGGTCTTGATGGCGGCATCAACCATTTGCTGGGTTGGAGGGTGGGTAGGGGCAGCTGATGGCTTCTTTGCTTTGGCAGCGGCTTTTTTTGGTGCCTTTTTCTCAACAGCGGCAACTGGGGAGGCGGTGGCTTCAACAACGGCGGCGTCAGACATGGTTATTCACTGTTTGGTTTATATTTCACTGTTAACACAAATACACTCACAAATTTATGTGTACTATTATTTTTGTTAGCGGCGAGCTAAAGTGTAGGTACATCGAAAAGATGAGATGTGCATAGTAGTCAATTGGTAAATTTTTCGAAAGATTGTGTGGAAGCGTGTTTAATTATTTACAAAAGTTTTCGGAGAAATTAAATTTTCCTGAAGAAGCTTTGATTATTTTAACTAAAAATGTTTTATACCTTTACAGTATAGATTTCAGGCTATGTTTTAAAGAAAGTTTGGTGTAATTATCACTTGCCGTTTGTGAATTATAAACGTTTAACTTGGCAGATTATAAATATGTAATCACAAATTTCCAACTAAAATTTAAAAAAATCAAATTTTTTATGAAAATTTAACTGAAAATTCTTTTTGAAAATGTAGCCTGATATGTTTACTTCAGGACCAAAGAAAAATATCGATGAAATTTCATATTTTACTATGTGAAAAAATTGAAATTATTATGTGGTCTATGACAGCAGAAATCCTCTTGTTGGCATAATTTCAATGAAGAAAAGTTTTTCTTGAAATAAATTTGAAAGCTCAAATCTTAATAAGTTTTATAAAAATTTCTTAAAAAACATTTCAGAATTTGTATATTTACATCAAAATATAACATTATTCACAAAAAGTTATAATTTACGGGGAAAAGTTACAAAATCCCCGGAATACTTTATACTACCAATGTACAGGCATTCAGTGACAAACGTATTTTTATTTTGCAATATTTTTTATTAAATTTAACATAATTTGTTCTATAATTTATAAAAAATAGTGTTAAAAGCCATTTTCTACGTTATTTTGTCAAATTTTTGTCAATTTTCTGAAAAAATATTCCCAAAAAGAAATTCCTCTTTACAGCCAAATATCACCTAGAACACTTGGAAATGTCATGAAATTAATTGCGTTTTACAAAATTGTTTTTCGATCAACTTCAAAGGTAGATATTATTGGCATTTCATATTATAATACTTTTAATTATATTTTACATCAAAATTATCAACAAATCAATTATTTTCTTCAATTTTTGAAAATAATAAATTATTACCAATTTCTCTAAATACATCGGACAAAAATAATTTTGTAATTCCATACGGAGAAAATTCATATTCAAATCTCTTAAAATGCATATAAAACATTTAAAAATTTAGCTGAAAAGGAAAAAAACATATTTCATACATCATTCCTGAAAAAAATTAAATAGAAGGGGCAAATTTATGTGTACTATTATTTTTGTTAGTGGCGGTTTCAAATTCAAATTGCTTCAAATTTATTGATTCCAAAATCCATAAACAATATTTCAATAACTTTATATTACTTAGCATATTAGTATTTTTTTAAGTCTATGTCTATTATACATACATATGTTGTATCAGGTATACAAACATATCCGTAATACTAGTTTTATATCTTTATTCAGTATAACTCCAAAAACAGGAATCATAAAATGGAGTTCATAACATTTTTTGTTTTTACTTAAAATTAACTTATGCTAGAGAAATAATGAATATATATTTACAAAAGAAAAGAGCGCTTCATCGTTTACTGATCGGTTTGGTGTAGATTATTGTCAATGTAAAGGAGACCTTCTCGGTTCAAAGTGCCAAGGCTACCAGGAGCATGGTAGTTTGATTCGCTGTTCTATACTACTATATTCTACTAAACTCTTACTTATTATATTATTATTCACGAAACGTGCATTTTCTAGGAATTTTAAAGAAGATTTCACTAAAAATACATCTATTCTGTCAAAGGGGGTGTTTCTGTACACTTCACTGTTATGAGGCTGCATCCATATCCCGTTTTCGTTCATTTGGGGCCTCATACCAAGACAGGATCATAATATCATTCTTTCCCATTGTCTAATTCTTTCCATTTGATGAGAAGAAATGCCGAACCATACGGGAAATGCGTAGGAAATTATTGTTCTAATTGTTTTTTTTATATCAATAATTTAAACTCTTGATTTATTCCACTAGATTGCCGGATTATCCGCTGATAAGCCCAAAACATTTTCTTTGCCTTCGCTTAAACAAAGTCTACATGATTTATGAAGTCAAATTTGGAGTGAAATATTACTCCCAATTATTTAATTTGGTCAGAAACCCTAATTTGTTGTCTCGAGATTGTGAGTACTGCCTCAAACCCTCTGGCGCTGTGGAAAAGATGTTTTTTTTGACCTTCAAACACAATTCCTTCACATTTATTGACGTTAAGGCTCAATTTCCATGTTTCAAAAAAGGCTGATAAACGTCCTAAATACTCATTTATACGTGTGTTTGTGTTCTCCGTATGCGCACCAGAAGCTGCGACAAGAATGTCGTCAGCATATATGCGCAGCAGATCCCCCACAGGGGGTTGGGGATATCACACAAATATATTTTTAATAGTACTGGACCCAAAAGGGATCCTTGGGGTACATCAGCAAGTATGTCTCTAATTGTGGAGAAATCATTTTTGACCCTGATCATAAATTTTCTATTTTTAAGAAAGTTTGATACTAGCCGACAGATTTTGGGGTTGAAGCTAAGTCTGCTAATTTTGAAAACTATTCCTTCGTGCCACACGCTATCGAATGCCTTGGAGAAATCAAGGCTAACGGCTATAGTATTTTGCCTATTGTTTAGGCCTTTATTCACGTGTGTTCCTAGGGCTGTGAGAGCATGTGAAGTAGAAAGTCCCCTCCTGAAACCAAATTGGTTGTCAGTTGGAAAATCCCTATCTTCTATGACATTATTAATATTTATTTTTAAAATAAAATATTCAAGTAAGTTGCCGAGCGCTGACAAAAGACTAACAGGTCTATAGCTGTCCGCTCTTGATGGGTCTTTGCCGGGTTTTAGAATCGGAACCGTTATAGAAATTTTCCACGCAGATGGGAAGTATCCCAAGTTAATGCCGTGGTTAAATAATATAGAAATGGTTTGCCATGAAGTACTATCTGTGGATCTTAGTACTATGTCTGGGATACCGTCCGGTCCACTAAACTTTTTATTTGACCTGCATTTGAGTGCGGACCCTATATCTAAAGGAGATATAAAATTGTGCTGCCGCAACAAATTTGGGTTATTAGGGGTGCCATTATCAGCAGGAAAATTAGCTGAAAACTGCACAAGTGGAGAACTCATATCAAAGGCTGAAGTTTCATAATTAATATACCTGTCGGGAATATTATGGGAAACTTCAAATCTTTGTATGGTATCAGCGATTAAATTAGCTTTGCAGGCATCGAGGACAATGAGGTCATCATTGTCATCGCGCAGGTCGGGGATAATACCGCGCTTTACCCCAGCAGCAGCTTTAACCTTATCATAAACCCTATCGTTCATTTGGATACTATTTAGAAAACTCGTCCATTGAGTACTTTCATACTCAGAAGTAGCACCCTGAATAATCGTGTCCAAGTTTCTGATTTGGGCTTTCAAAATATCAAATCTGCCCGGATCTCCCTTGCGATATAATATCCTACGTAGTCTTTTTTTCTCACTAATAAAATTTAGGATGTTTTGGGTATAGAACCATCCATTGCTCTTTTGGATGTGTCAGTAACAGTTTCTACACATTGGTCTATTTCTATTATGTTAATATTTCTATTGACAGGAGGGTAGTTCCTCAGAAAAAATAGCATTTAATCTACGTTTATTGAGCCTTCTAAAATCGTAAAATGTACGGCGATCCCTACGTTCTGGGGTTATTCCAGAGTACTAATACCCCTTCCACCATTGTCATCGATTGTGATACCAATAGAGATCATACAAATATCAATATAAGAGTTGGAATCTCTATTAATCCTTGTTGGTCCATCTGTTGGTGAAACAATCAGATCTGGGCAGGATAATAGAAATTCATTTACAATTCTACCCTTGGGGCAAGTAAGATGACCACCCCAGTTAGGATGTCTGGCATTTAGGTCAGCACCTACAATAACATTCCCATTTAAAGAAAGGGCCCGGAGAATCTCTAAGTCCCCACTATCAAGGTCATTTTGTGGTCTAGAATACATTGATACTAGGTACACTGATGTCCCGTTATCCCTATATATTTTGACACAAGTGCTGTCAATAGTCCCTGAATTTATTGCTATTTGTTCAAATTTAATGTCATCTTTTACTAGAATGGCGGTACCTCCCCCAGGCCCGCCCCCTCTTCTTTGGATAAAACATAGATATTCATCCATGACTAGATCATGCTGTGCAGCTAGTTTGTGTTCTGCCAACATCATCACTTCTGGGCGGTATTCGTCAAGGAATACTCGAAGAAAGTGGCTTTTTCGCCTTGAAATTAAGGAATTTATATTAGCAAATATACATTTTATTTGACTAATCATCGTTGCTAAGGGCTGCTAGTATGCCCACCATTGCTTTCGCTTGGTTGGCTTTATCTAAAGTACCTATGTCCTTAGAGAACCTGCGGACTTTTTCAAAGCATGTAAAGAAATCTTTACCGAAACTCTCCATGTAAATTTGGTCGAAGACTCCAAAAGAGTTCAGAGCTTCTCCCATTGGATTATTTCCCATGGATGGGGTTGCCTTATCGTTTTTGGTACCTTTAGCTGCTATCGAAGCATATTGGACACCGGCTTGGACTGTACCACTGTCCTTGATAATTTTGGTTTTTGGCGTTGGCGAAGTTTTAACAGGTTTAGCTGCGTTCATCTTTGCTATTTGCGCAATTCTAATTGGGCATTAGCCGCATGACCTGGTTTGTTGCAGTTAACACAGAAGTATGTGAATTCTGGCTGCAAGGATTTTTCACCAGTGACAGGGTCTATTACCTCGATAAATTTAGGTTTTTGGATTGCCAGAAGGAATGTGGTATTTTCCTGGACCATGACCGCCTCCACATTTCACGCATCTATATGGCATACCGCAGTTTGTCGATACATGCTTATAACGTTGACAGTTATGACACTGAGTCAATCTTTTACTCTTATCTTTACTGACTCTAATTGAGCTATTAAGGAGGAATTTTAGCCTACATAGCCCTCTAATGTCCGAATCCTTACTAATATGGATAAGCCATTTGTCATACCCAATTTTAAACATACGTTTGATGTCAAGTTTTAAGCTCGTATTCAGTAACGCGGTCTTGACGTCGTCTTCGTCGTATGTGGTTACAAGGTCATCTATAATGACCGAATGAGGCGTTTGGTTTTTGGGTGAAAACGTGTAGTGTTCAACTCCGTCTTTAATGAATAACTTTCGGATTTTGTCCTGGTCTTCTAGGGAAAACAGCTGAAAAGTGGTCAATTTCCTACTTACTACCTTTACAATAAATTTATCATGACCTATTTCTATTTTAACAAGATCGGTCATAGCCTTTACATTGACTTTAAGGGTTGTAATGATTGGTACAGACTTACACTTATTTAACGATGAAGCGCTCTTTTTCGGTGCATCTTCAGTACTATCCATTTGTTCATTAAAGATTTCTACCTTGACTTTCCTTTTCGGCTTCTTCTTAGGAGCAGGTGTTGCTATGGTGTTAGATTTGTTGTCTTTCTCGCTTACAGGTTTTGATGTTGTTGTTGTTGTTGCAGCAGTTGTTTGTTGCTTAACATCCTTCATTTCAGCAGGTATCGTGGGAAACGGCACTGGCGCTCGGCTTGCGCTCTGTGTAGTTATCTTGGGTACCGGTGGAGTAGTGTTTGTTGTAGTGGTGCCACTGCGTAGCTCAGACAATAGAGTTTTGTTTGTTGTACCATTTTGCGGCGAAGATTTCTTTTCAAACGCAGAAATTAGTCGTTTGTAGCTGTTTTCGCGTTTAAATTCTTCATTCAACAGCTGTGATGTTTGGTCCATTCTAGTTCTTGCTTGTCTTTTTTCAAGCTTAAGACTTCACTTTTCAACACTTTAATTGATTTTTCCATTTCAGTTTTTTCACATGGAGAATCACACTCATTACCACTATTTCGCTTTTTTTACTTTTGCGTTTAGTTTCGACCTTAGTGTAGCCTTATCATGTTATGTCGTAGTCTGAGCTAACAACAAGACACTCACTATCATTATCATTTTTCATGAAAACACTTGTTGTAGGTCTCGTTTTCACTTCACTTGGCATTTTGATGTTATTTTTGTTCATTGTACATAGTTCATATATATCACCAATTTATTTAATTTTCTAGTATTCCCGGCGGCGGAGTAGTTTTGTCGACGGAAATCACTGAATTAGGCACTTGACACTTATCACAGACAGTTTATAAAAAGAGCTTATTAACGAACAATATAATGTTCTTATTATATTGGACATTTACTTTATATTCACTTTGTGTGAGGGCACATACTTTTCACTGTTTGGTTTATATTTCACTGTTAACACAAATACACTCACAAATTTATGTGTACTATTATTTTTTCTGATTTGTTAGCGGCGGGCTAAAGTGTAGGTACATCGAAAAGATGAGATGTGCATAGTAGTCAATTTGTAAATTTTTCGAAAATTGTGTGGAAGCGTGTTTAATTTTTTACAAAAGTTTTCGGAGAAATTAAATTTTCCTGAAGAAGCTTTGATAATTTTCACTAAAAATGTTTTATACCTTTAAAGTATAGATCTCAGGCTATGATCTAAGTTTGGTGTAATTATCACTTGCCGTTTGAGAATTATAAACGTTTAACTTGGCAGATTAAAAAAATGTAATCACAAATTTCCAACTAATATTAAAAAAAATCAAATTTTTTATGAAAAATTAATTGAAACTTCTTTTTGAAAATGTAGCCTGATATGTTTACTTTAGGATCAAAGAAAAATATCGATGAAATTTCATATTTTACTATGTGAAAAAATTGAAATTATTATGTGGTCTATGACAGCAGAAATCCTCTTGTTGGCATAATTTCAATGAAGAAAAGTTTTTCTTAAAATAAATTTGAAAGCTCAAATCTTAATAAGTTTTATAAAAATTTCTTAAAAAACATTTCAGAATTTGTATATTTACATCAAAATTTAACATTAATCATAAAAAGTCATAACTTACGTTGAAAAGTTACAAAATCCCCAGAATACTTCATACTACCAATGTACAGGCATTCAGTGACAAACGTATTTTTATTTTGCAATATTTTGTATGAAATTTAACATAATTTGTTCAAAAATTTTTTAAAAGCAGTCTTAGAAGGCATTTTTTACGTAATTTTGTCTAATTTTATGAAAAAATTTTCCCAAAAAGAACTTCCTCTTTACAGGCAAATATCACCTAGAACACTTGGAAATGTCATGAAATTAATTGCGTTTTACAAAATTGTTTTTCGATGAACTTTAAGGGCAGATATTATTGGCATTTCTTTTTATAATACTTTAAATTATATTTTACATCAAAATTCTGAACAAATCAATTATTTTCTTCTTCGATTTTGAAAATAATAAATTATTACCAGTTTCTCTAAATGCATCGGGCAAAAATAATTTTGTAATTCCATACGGAGAAAATTCATATTCAAATCTATTTAAATGCGTATAAAACATTTAAAAATTTTGCTGAAAAAGAAAAAAAATTATTTCATACATCATTCCTGAAAAAAATTAAATAGGAGGGGCAACATTTTAGCTGGAAATTTTTAAAATTCATATGAAATAATTCGAAGAAATTAAAGGCAGAGGAATTTTTCCCGCTAAATTGAATAGTCCACAACAGAAAAAAATGATCGAAGAGGCATAAAATGAGAGAAATAGACAAATTTCGCGCCAAAAATCATGAAGAGAGCAATTTTTTGTTTAACGGGAAAAGGAACAAAACTAAATGGACAAAGAAATCCCGTTAGCAAAATGTATGTGGTGGTTGTTTTTAAGAGTCATCGCATTTTTTTTTTTTCGAAGAGGGAGTACAAAGATGGTGCTAATTTTGCAAATTAAAAGTAAATACCAATATGGATAATTGAAAATTTTTAAATGAAATTAAGAAAAAAAAATTAAAATCAATCAAAAAATCAAAAAATTATAAAAAAGTAAAGAGTGGAAAAATCATCATGAAAAAAAAACAACAAAAAATATATCTTTATTTTAAAAATGTTAATAATTGTTTAAAAATTAATCAAAGCCCTAAATTCTTTTTATTTATTTCAAAATAATACTAAAAATTGTAGATTGAGTGAAAAATATCTCTTTTTTGTAAAATATTTGCTGTCCTGAAAAGGACCGATTGTTTTGTTGTAAAATTGTTGCTTACAAAACGTCAAGAATTTAAGCACGTTCTCCACGAATACGTCTGGCCAATTGGATATCCTTAGGCATCATGTGACACGTTTAGCATGGATGGCGCACAAGTTAGTATCTTCGAAAAGACCAACCAAGTAGGCTTCACTGGCTTCTTGCAAGGCCATAACAGCAGAGCTCTGGAAACGCAAGTCAGTTTTGAAATCTTGAGGCTTCTTAACACCGCCGGTGGCTGGGGCACTCTTACGGGCAGCTTTGGTAGCTAGTTGTTTACGGGGAGCCTTTCCACCGGTCGATTTACGGGCAGTTTGCTTAGTACGAGCCATTTTTCACTTGATTTTTTTCACTTCACTAGAGATAAGCACACAAACAATTCAATTTCAATTTTGCCTATGGCCATATTTATTTGGTAGATAATCTTACGAACTAACAGGAATGGCTTACTGTGCTAAAAACTTAACTATATATAGCTATTCGCTATCTACTACTATTTACATAAAAATACGCTATGCACTTGGCATCTAGCAACTATATACTTTAAATAAAAAAGGAAAAAACTTAAAAACATATATGCCCCAAAAATTCCAAAATTAAAAATGGGCGATATCTACTTATTTTATCTTAAAACTAAAACTTAAATCTAAAGCTTAAAACTAACAACTATAAACTACTATTTACAATATATACAATATTTACATTTACTGTGTACTATTGTACACAGTATCTTCTACATCAAGGGTGTTGTAACGTCGATGGTAGAAACGAAGCTCACCATCGACGTACAACAGCCCTTCCTCATCTAGCCTTTTTAAGGCACCCGGGGGCAGGTACCTTACAGTCCTCAGTGCATCCGCGTCCAGGGTGCATCGCAGAGCGTTCTCCACAGTACTGTTATTCAGTCCGTCCGTCTTGTCTAAGAATTCCAGTGCTCCTGAGACCAGGACCCTGTCAATTCTATCCCCGCCTGCCCTGTCATATATGGCCCTATTAGAGGTCCTTCTGACAGTTCCATCCTGACTAAATGTTAGTCCACTCATGCCTAAACATGAAGTCAGGACACTACGCTCCCATCTCCTAAGCCTCTCCATCTGGCTGGACGAGATTCCAAACCATACAGGAAAAGCGTAGGCAACAATAGGACGCATTATTTGCCGATATAACAGCAACTTAACTTCGGGAGTTAAGCCATCCCGCATCTTCATCAGCCCTTGATAGCTGAAGAAGACCTTTCTCGCTCTGTCCAGGATAAAATCTAAATGTGCCTTGAAGTCAAAATTCTTTTGAAAAATGACCCCAAGATATTTTATCCTGTCCTTTATTTCCACAATATGAGGTCCAACTTTCACGACCGGATGGTACCTTGTAAAATTTGGACGAACATATCGAGTATTCCCGGTAAATACAATTGCCGAACATTTGTCCCCATTTAGCTTGAGGCCCCATATGGTAAAGAACCTATATAAGACCTCAAGATAAATGTTCAGACGTGCTTCCGCTGTACGAAGTAATGGGGCCGTATACGCCACAAGCACATCATCGGCGTATGATAATGCTAACCCTCCACGTGGAGGTGTAGGCATGTCACTGACATAGATGTTAAACAACATCGGCCCTAGGAGGGAGCCCTGGGGCACGCCAGTCAGTACAGGTCTGCGACTAGATAGTCGTTCACCTACCCTAACTCTGAAATACCTATCAGACATGAAACTTCCTACTAATCTAACAGTTTGGTGATCAAATCCAAACCGTTGCATTTTAAACAATAAACCTTGATGCCACACGGTATCAAAGGCTTTAGAAAAATCAAGTCCAACTGCAATAGTGCCATCCCTATTGTTGAGACCTGAAACCACATAGGATGAGAGAGCAGTTAGGGCATGGACAGTGGATAGGCCTGCCCTAAACCCGAACTGGTTGTCCTTCAACACCCTTTTATCCTCTACGAGTTTATTTAATCTTTCCAAAATGAAAGACTCGAAGAGTTTACCAAAGGCCGATAAAAGTGATATCGGCCTATAGCTGCTACATTGTCCCAGAGGTGAACCCCTCTTAAATATGGGAACCAACATAGCCTCTTTCCATGCCCTGGGAAAATAGCCCAGGTTCAGACAGTGATTAAATAGCACTGCCAGGAACGTGAAAATAACCTCTCCCGCCTTTTTTAAGGCGGTATCGGGTATTCTGTCCAAACCGCAGGATTTACGTGCTGGCCTACGGGCAATTGCCCTACCCACACAACCGGCGCGAAGAAAACCACCCTCGTTCCAACGAGTGGCGTTTTCAACAATAGCCCCATCTGCAGTAAATGTATCGCCGAAATTTACCATGGGGGACCGATCGCTGATCCCCTCGGTAGCTCGACTAACTGAGCTACGGAGGGCATCATGTTCCCCAGGAAACCGATTAACTGGTCCTCCTGAGAAATTAGCACTCTGTCCTCCCATGGCCGGCGAAACACCCTGCACATGGTCTGCCAAGGCTTCTGCCTTTACACCGTCGTCCGTAATAAGTCGACCTGTATTGTCCACTAACTGATCTACAGGTTCTCTAGTATCCAGTCCTGCTGCCCTTTTGACTTTGTCAAAAGTTTTCCCATCAACTCTTATTCTCCCTAAATAATCTTTGAGTCTATCTTGTTCGAAAATTCGAACAGAGTCCTCAATTATGCGATCCAGATTTCTGATATCGGCTCTAAGAGCAGGAAATCTATCTGGATCACCAGATCTTCGGAGAGTGCGGCATAGCCTGCGACGCTCTCGAATAAAGCCCAAAATTCTCGGAGGAAGATCTCCAAGAGTTTTAGGCCTGACTCTCTGTTTAGGTACAGAGGTCTCTATAGCATTGCGGAAAGTCTCACCTAGATTTTCCACACACCTATCTATCTCATCTATTGAAGCATTTCTGTTAGATGGTAGTGAGCACTCATCTAATCCTAGCCTAAGCTGCCGCCTAAATCGTCCTATATTCATGCGATTGAAGTTCAGAAATTTCTGTCCTTCATGTCTCGCCAAACCCCCCAAATTTAATTGAATTTGAATCGCCCTGTGATCCGATTCAAAATCAAATGCCATAGAAATATTTCCGCCGCCAACCAGAGGGAGTCCTGGTGTACGCAGAAATAAATCTAGATATGAGGCAGATGTCGCATTCTCCCTAGTCGGAATATCCGACCTTATTACGTCAAATTCTAGGCAGTCCTGTAAAAGTCTGTATAAAACTAATCCATTGCCGTTTCTCGCGTAACCTCCCCACGAAGTGTGCTTCGCGTTTAGGTCGGTTCCGATCAAAACTTCCCCAGAGTTATATAGGTCAAAAACCTGCAAAATGTCTTCAGACCGTAGTGTCACATTGGGTGCGAGGTACATTGAGACGAAAGCTACAGTGGAGCCATCGTCCTTCCATACCCTCACCGCACAGGACTCTATATGCCCGGTTGAGAGTGGTATTCGATCACAGCGAATACCATCTCGAATAGCAACCGCGGTACCACCCCCGCGTTGCGCCCCTTCACGATATTGGAGAAAAACCCTATATCCTTCTAAACTAAAATTATGAGGAGGGTTGAGCTTATGCTCAGCCAAAAGGAGTACATCAGGCCTCCTCTCCTCAACTAACAACTTTAAATAGTGTCTCTTTGATAGTGAAATCAAAGAGTTCACATTAACAAAAATTACCTTAAAACTGGACATTTCCAGCAATGCATAACAACCAGGCAGACATGGCGGCGTCAATGCCTGAAGATGCCATTATTTTTTGAAAGATAGGACCAAATGTCCTAGCCTTCTCGCATTTTTGAGAAAAGTCCGTTCCAAAGAACTGGACAATATTCTCAGATTGAGAAATTACCTCTTTTTGGGGAGGTCGATTGCTAGAACGTGGACCGTTACTAGCTGGGACTTGTTGAGGGGCCGATTTTGCACGGCCACCTGCGACACCAGCATATGTCATGGTGGAGCCAATGGCAGCAATTCGTAAAGAACGTGCCTCATTTTTGGCCTGGATGTCGGCCTTGGCTTTAGCCTTGCGGGCTAAGATTGCCAGACGGAAGGGACAATCCTTAGCCGAAGCAGGATGTCCGTATTTTCCGCAGTTGACACAGTAGCAGGGCTGTGCCACTTTTTTCACTACCTCCCCGGTACTTGGGTCAGTGTATTCAATAAGAGTGTCTTGTCCCTTGGGAGGGACAGGACACTCTTTAGGACCATGTTCTCCATTGCACTTGTTACAGCGCTTTGGCATCGTACAATTGGTCGCGATATGATCGTGACCTTGGCAATTGTAGCATTGCTGCATGCCACTACCTTTATCCTTACGGATCTTGACATTGCAGTCAAATATCATTTTGAGGTTATACAACCCCAAAATGTCCGAACTTTTGCTTACACGCAAAAGCCATAAGCGGTAGGAAATGTTGGTCAAACTAACAATTTCAACATTTAGGCCTGATTTGGTAGTGAGGAACTCACTTACCGCCTCAGGCGAATATTCCTTAGTTAAGCCCTCTATGACAAGCATATGAGGACGTAACTCCTTGGGGGTGTGGGTATAAAATTTATACCCACGCTCTGTCAAGATTTGCTTGACAAAATTAAATGCGTTGAGGCCTTTGACCTTCAGCGCCAAAACGGACGGACGGACTAAGGTTATGGAGAACTCACCTGAACGCAGATGTTGTCTCAGGACGCCTGCCACCTCAGATACTCCAGCTCCGAAAATCTTAAAAGCTGGCATGTTTTTGCCAGCATTTGCCTTCTCAGGTGTCTGCTTCGTAGGGCCGGGAGCAGCAGACTTCTTCTTTGTTGCGGGATCAGCAGCAGCAGGAACAGCAGCGGGAACAGCAACAGCAGCAGCAGTCTTGTTATCAACCACCAAGGGGGTAGTTTTGGGTGGTTGAACCTTCTCCGTAACTTCCTTCAGTACGTACCGTACTTTGGGGACAGCACCTTTGGAGGTCTTCTTCTTTTCAATCTCTGACGGAACGACCTCCATTTCATCATCCGCCATACCGAGGTCTACGGCTGCCTCGGTAGCCATTACGGTCTCCTTGCTGGAGGGGCCAATCTTAGCGCATTTGGCTAGCGCTTGGTTGGCAGCAGCCAGCTCTGCTGCCATACGGCTCCTTTCTTGCTCTAAGTGAGCAATTCGGGCTTCAAGCTGGCGTATTGTAGCTTCCAGCTTCACATTATCGTAGGCAGAATTGCCTACGTTGCAATGGCAGCGTTTTTTACGTGGCTGCCTAACCACATCGGAGCTAATAGATTGGCCCCCGTCGCTCGTTGCACCATCAGATGCGCAACCATCCATTTTTTTGAGTATATTTGCCATTTTTGGCTTGACAAATATACCCTCTGCTTCAATTTTTATGCCGGTAGGGTTGTCTTTTACCGGCATAACCGCCTGCTTTTCTGCCATTTTCTCTATGGCAAAAATCGCGCCTCTTTCACTTTTGACGGCGTTGAAAATATTCGCCGTCGACTTTGGGGTGCTGACGGTTTTGGGGTTTCCCGCCAGCACTGTTGATTTTTGGTCTTCACCAACCACCACTGCTCGTTCTCTAGTGTTTGTGCCTTATAATCAGCAAAATTCCAATTTTGCTGCCTTCTATGGGCTTCTCAACTTTTTGAGAGACCCAAACCAAATTTTGCCTTATGAAACCACCACCACAGCACAGTAACAGCCACTGCAATCCACCACCACAGCACAGCAAACGCCACTACGACCAACCACCAAAACCACAATGAACACCACTATGATTAACCACCAATATACACGAATTAACACTGCCGAAGAGATGTTATTTCACGATCTGCACACAAACACGGTAGACACTGTAATAACGTTGCCACCGCCACTAAAACGAGTATTTATAGAAAATTGTGCTGTTAGCATCAACTTTCGGGGTTGATATGTTAGTGAATTCACAAAAGAGAACATACAATACTAACGGCAAATGTACACACACACATATAACTGTACATACTTTACTTGTGCGTTCAATAGTTGGAGAGAGCCTCAAATTTTGTATAAATACGAGCGGAATCATCCGGAAACAACATTAGTTCTTGTGCTATCGTGAAGTGATAAGTGAAATAAACTAAAGTGAAAAAATGACTGGTCGTGGTAAAGGTGGTAAAGGCTTGGGAAAAGGTGGCGCTAAACGTCACAGGAAAGTGCTCCGTGATAACATCCAAGGTATTACCAAGCCAGCTATTAGACGTTTGGCTTGTCGTGGCGGTGTAAAACGTATCTCTGGCCTGATTTACGAAGAAACTCGTGGTGTTCTGAAGGTGTTTTTGGAAAACGTTATTCGTGATGCTGTCACCTACACCGAACATGCTAAGCGTAAAACCGTCACCGCTATGGATGTCGTATATGCTTTGAAGAGACAAGGTCGTACCTTGTACGGTTTCGGCGGTTAAACAAATTCTTGACGCAATTTGGAGAAATCTTTTTTTACAACAAAACAATCGGTCCTTTTCAGGACCACAAAATATATCAAAAAAGAGATACTTTCTTGTTGAAAACTATTTTTTTTAATTAAAATAAATAAAAAAAACACTTACCTTAGGAAGTTTAGGAATTTTATGTCAAAATTTCTAATATTTTTCTTTTTCAGCTTTCTCGTACTTTTTTCTCACAATTCGTGAAAAATGTCTAAAAATCAAATAAATAAAAAATATAAATACTTACTCGTTTCAATTTTCTCCAGAATATTTTCACCGAAAACCTTCTTTTACCGATGTCTCGTATTTGATTCCCGATCATAAACATGCCGTCGGCAACTCACATCGCTAAACACATTTAGCTGTTCTTCTTCTTCTTTTTCGTATAACATGAGTATAACATAGCTTCGCTAGATATTAGTAAAGAACGACCATGCTGTAGTAGCAAAGGAATTTCATTTTCACTTTTTTAAATATTGTTGAATCTTTTCTCAAAATTTAATTTGAAATTGTTGAATATTTTTATTAAATAGATCGTTGATTCATATTACCTTCAAAAATTTCATTAAAAATTTGTAAATTATTCACTAATAATTTCTTTTAAAATTGTATCGAAAATTAAAATAATTGAATTTTATTTAAAAATTCTTCATTAAACGAATTTTATTTTATTTATTATAAATTTTCTTATTTAATTTTCAATTAATTTCTATTTAATTTTTCATTAGATTTTTTTTTTTTAAATCACATTTTCGTTTTATTTAAAATTATTTTGCTTATTTTCTTATTATTAATTTAATATTATTTTATATATTTCCTTACTATTAATTTAAAAATTTGTGATTTCATTTAAAGTATCTTTTATTTTCATAAAATCTATTTATTATTCGAAATTTCTTTAATTTTTTTTTTCAAATATTTTCGTTAAAATTTGCTTAAATTTTCATTAATATTTGCCTTAATTTTTAAAAATTTTCTTATTTTATTTTAATTTAGTTGTTAATTTACGTTATTTTATTTTTCTTTGTAATTATTTTCGTTAATTTTCATTTCATTATGTTACTTTTATTCTATTTTTTTGGTTCCAAATTTTCGATGGCACCACAATGCGGTTTTATTTTATGTATGTGTCGATTTATTTCCACCACAACACTACTTTGCCGCCAAAATTCCCTTGTAAATCGTCTACTTTGTGCCTTCCCCAAGAATGCGCCGGGGTACGATTTTTTCACATAAAATTACTGCAACCCAGCCAGCCAGCCACCACCAACTGCCACATTGCTTCTTCTTCTTCATGGTATACATCATTTGGTGACGCCACGATCTCTCTCTCTCGTGCTCTATTCCTGAAATCATAAGAGACAACAACAACGCAACTGAGAATGAAAAACAGTTATTCTGCCAACGTCTCATAGAAAAATATTGAGAATTTTATTTTTTTTTTTTTTAATATTAATGCAAATAATGTAGCTTGACGCAATTCTTTCTTTTTTCAAATATTTTTTGTCGTCCTGAAAAGGACGAATTGGTTGATTTTTCAATGGAATTATACGATGGTCTGTATTCTTCTTCTTCATTCCATAATACCTTCTTTCGAGATAATAATTTAGGCTTTCTTTTCTGTCTTCTTGGGCAAGCGAACAGCTTGGATGTTTGGCAATACACCACCTTGGGCAATGGTAACGCCAGACAGCAGTTTGTTCAATTCTTCGTCGTTACGGATGGCCAATAGCAAGTGACGGGGAATGATACGAGTCTACTTGTTGTCACGGGCGGCATTGCCAGCCAATTCCAAGACTTCAGCAGCCAAATATTCCATGACAGCGGCTAAATAGACGGGAGCACAGGCACCAACACGCTCAGCATAGTTGCCTTTGCGCAACAGACGATGGATACGACCGACGGGGAATTGAAGACCAGCACGATTGGTCCACGTCTTCGTATAGCCCCCACATATTGGTACCTCCCAGTATTCGGTATTTTGATGATTTTAGCGGCGTTCTTTACCGGAATTGTTTCACATTTTGCATTTGAATTTCATAATGGATGCTACAGCCTATCACAGAAAGTTGTCTGTGCAGGTCCACGCCTTCGTATAGCCCCCATATATCGGTACCCCCCGATCTTCGGTATGTTCATGATTTTAGCGACAATATTTACCGGAATTGTTTCAAATATCGCATTTAAAGTTCGTGAAGTTCGATATTACAGCCTTTGACAGAAAATTGCCTGTGCATTATAAACAGATTTTTTTTAAGTTTCGCATTTCAATATTGTAATAGCTTGTGACAAAAGTTGCCTATGCAGGTCCACATCGTCGTATAGACTCTAATATACGCCTACATTAGGTATTTTCAAGATTTTAACAGATTTTTAAGGGATTTTATTTTTTTGAAAATTGTTAAATTTGTACCAAATGGTGGAGGGTATTTATTTTACTTGTTTTAATTGGTATTACCAAGGCCTTTTTCCATTCTCTTGGAAAGTAACCAAGGTTAAAAGCCTTGGTTAGATTTTTTAGACGATATTTTTTAATGGCATCTAAGACTGCTGCAGGATTAACAAATCCACCCTCATTCCATTTAGCTTCATCCCCTATAATTGAGCCATCAGCTGCAATTTTTTCTCCAAAACTTAGCAGGGGATTATGTTCCTCAATTCCCTCCACAGCTTCAACTTCAAGATTGTGGAAGGTGGAGTTTGTTTCACCCTCCCTTATTTGTTGTATATTTTGGAGATGGTTAGCCAATAAATTGGCTTTTTCCTCATTATTGTTTATAGGATCACCTCTATCGTTGAATATACTACTTATTGGTCCCTTTAGAGATAGGCCTGCAGCAGTTTTCACTTTAGAAAAAGTGGTAGGGTTTACTTTTATTTTTTCTATATGCGATATGTACCTGTTATTTTCGAAATTTGCTATTAGTTCTTTTAATATTGTGCCGAGATTTCTAATATCAGCTCTAATTATATTATATCTCTCCGGGTATGGTGTCCTCTTTAAAATTTTCTTTTTTTCATTAGATTTATGATGTTATATGGTAATTTTCCTAAGGTATAATTCTTACATACTTTTTTTGGGACACATTCTTCTATTGTCTCTTTAAAAACGATATTTAGTCTTTCTATGGAAATGTCTATTTCTGATATTGTTGCATTTCTATATATTGGCAACTCATGTTCTAATAATTTTGCTTCTAATCTTCCCTTATACCTTTCTATATTAATTTTATAATAATCATAGTAGGTCTTGATCTCTTTTGCTTGGATATTATTAATAATAATTATTATTTCGACGGCCTTATGATCCGATTCAAAATACTTCGTTGCTAATAGACCATGTTCTGTTCTTACAACACCAGGTGTTATGATGAAGAAATCTATGTAAGAGTCTTCAACTCTATTGAGCCTTGTGGGACTGATGTGGGGCAACATAATAGACAATCCCTAAGTTCACAACCATTTACATTGTTTATTCTTATTCCCCAGTCTCTGTGTTTCGCATTTAGGTCACATCCAATTACAATATCATTGTTTGCACCCAAGTTTGAAATTTCATCGAGACTGGAGGGTCTAAAAGAAGTTTTAGGAGCAAAATACATAGATATAAATATTATAGGCAGACCTTCTGTCTTGTATTATTTAATTGCACAAGAGTCTATGTTACCTGTATTTATTGTAATTTCTTCATACTTATATGAACTTCTTATCACAATGGCTGTTCCACCACCCTTTTTGTCTAAAAAAAAATAAAATAAAAAAATAAAGTAAAGCAGCAAAAAAGGCCGGCAAAGCCCAAAAGAACATTACCAAGGGCGATAAGTCGAAGAGACGTACTAAGCGTAAGGAGAGTTACGCTATCTACATTTACAAAGTGTTGAAGCAAGTCCATCCCGACACCGGTATCTCCTCCAAGGCCATGAGCATCATGAACAGTTTCGTCAAGGATATCTTCGAACGTATTGCCGCCGAAGCCTCTCGTTTGGCCCACTACAACAAGCGCTCAACCATCACCAGTCGGGAAATCCAGACCGCCGTCCGTCTATTGTTGCCCGGTGAATTGGCTAAGCACGCCGTCAGTGAAGGTACCAAGGCTGTTGCTAAATACACCAGCTCCAAGTAAATGTCTTGATATTTTTCATTTTGCGTCGAAATACTACCTTAAAAGGGCCTTCACAGGGCCACAAAAAACAATTCTCAAGAAATCATATTTTTGTTGAAACCCCTTATTTGCTGATATTTAGTAATAAACGAATAAATTTCCATAGGAAATATATTTTTCTCTATACAGTGATTTTTTCGTGCATTTAGCTAACTCGCATATGTACCTCTGTTTAGCCTTTGCTTGCTTGGGTTCTATGCTTGCTTGTGCGATATGCTATAACAGACATCGTCATCGTATATGTGTGCGTGTGTTAGTGATGTTTTGCCTTGCCGTCGTTGATCAACATCGAATGGGCATCACGTATGTGTGAGCATTTTGTTTCTGCACAACGGGAAAGCAACGAAATATAAGGCTGAGGCAGAAATTTTCAAAGGAAAATATGTATTGATGGAAAATGTAAATATTTTGCCAAAATGTCATTTTTGGATGAAATTAATGAAATTTGACAGAGAATATGAAAATGGCAATATTTGTCTCTTTTTTAATTTAATTTGTAGCCCTGAAAAGGGCTTTTAGATAGTATGTTTTCGAATATCGAAAATATTGTGGAAAAAGTAATCTTTCTGGGAAAAATTACTTCTTGGTGGCGGCTTTCTTAGCAGCTGGCTTCTTCGCTGCTGCGGCTTTTTTGGGCTTAGCAGCTGCAGTTTTTGCCTTGGGTGCCTTTGGTTTAGTGGCAGATGCTTTGGCGGCAGTCTTTGCTGGTTTAGCTTTAACTGTACCGGTTTTCTTGGCAGCCTTTGCCTTTGTTTTGTCGGCCTTCTTCTTTTCAGCGGTCTTCTTGGCGGCAGAGGGTTTTTTGGCAGCTGCCTTCTTCTCACCAGCGGCCTTTTTAGGGGCGGCAGCCTTCTTCTTTTTGTCACCAGCGGCTGGGGCCTTCTTCTTCTTTTCAGCAGTCTTGGCTTTGGGTTCCTTGGAGGCCGAAGCAGACAATTTGAATGAACCAGAAGCACCCTTACCTTTAGTTTGGATCAATTTTCCACTGGCAACGGCACCTTTCAAGTACTTCTTGATGAAGGGGGCCAATTTTTGGGCATCTACTTTGTAGGTGCTGGCCAAGTATTTCTTGATGGCGAGCAATGATGAACCTCCACGTTCCTTCAGGGTCTTGATGGCGGCATCAACCATTTGCTGGGTTGGAGGGTGGGTAGGGGCAGCTGATGGCTTCTTTGCTTTGGCAGCGGCTTTTTTTGGTGCCTTTTTCTCTACAGCGGCAACTGGGGAGGCGGTGGCTTCAACAACGGCGGCGTCAGACATGGTTATTCACTGTTTGGTTTATATTTCACTGTTAACACAAATACACTCACAAATTTATGTGTACTATTATTTTGTTAGCGGCGAGCTAAAGTGTAGGTACATCGAAAAGATGAGATGTGCATAGTAGTCAATTGGTAAATTTTTCGAAAGATTGTGTGGAAGCGTGTTTAATTATTTACAAAAGTTTTCGGAGAAATTAAATTTTCCTGAAGAAGCTTTGATTATTTTAACTAAAAATGTTTTATACCTTTAAAGTATAGATTTCAGGCTATGTTTTAAAGAAAGTTTGGTGTAATTATCACTTGCCGTTTGTGAATTATAAACTTTTAACTTGGCAGATTATAAATATGTAATCACAAATTTCCAACTAAAATTTAAAAAAATCAAATTTTTTATGAAAATTTAACTGAAAATTCTTTTTGAAAATGTAGCCTGATATGTTTACTTCAGGACCAAAGAAAAATATCGATGAAATTTCATATTTTACTATGTGAAAAAATTGAAATTATTATGTGGTCTATGACAGCAGAAATCCTCTTGTTGGCATAATTTCAATGAAGAAAAGTTTTTCTTGAAATAAATTTGAAAGCTCAAATCTTAATAAGTTTTATAAAAATTTCTTAAAAAACATTTCAGAATTTGTTTATTTATATCAAAATATAACATTATTCACAAAAAGTTATAATTTACGGGGAAAAGTTACAAAATCCCCGGAATACTTTATACTACCAATGTACAGGCATTCAGTGACAAACGTATTTTTATTTTGCAATATTTTTTATTAAATTTAACATAATTTGTTCTATAATTTATAAAAAATAGTGTTAAAAGCCATTTTCTACGTTATTTTGTCAAATTTTTGTCAATTTTCTGAAAAAATATTCCCAAAAAGAAATTCCTCTTTACAGCCAAATATCACCTAGAACACTTGGAAATGTCATGAAATTAATTGCGTTTTACAAAATTGTTTTTCGATCAACTTCAAAGGTAGATATTATTGGCATTTCATATTATAATACTTTTAATTATATTTTACATCAAAATTATCAACAAATAAATTATTTTCTTCAATTTTTGAAAATAATAAATTATTACCAATTTCTCTAAATACATCGGACAAAAATAATTTTGTAATTCCATACGGAGAAAATTCATATTCAAATCTCTTAAAATGCGTATAAAACATTTAAAAATTTAGCTGAAAAGGAAAAAAACATATTTCATACATCATTCCTGAAAAAAATTAAATAGAAGGGGCAAATTTATGTGTACTATTATTTTTGTTAGTGGCGGTTTCAAATTCAAATTGCTTCAAATTTATTGATTCCAAAATCCATAAACAATATTTCAATAACTTTATATTACTTAGCATATTAGTATTTTTTTAAGTCTATGTCTATTATACATACATATGTTGTATCAGGTATACAAACATATCCGTAATACTAGTTTTATATCTTTATTCAGTATAACTCCAAAAACAGGAATCATAAAATGGAGTTCATAACATTTTTTGTTTTTACTTAAAATTAACTTATGCTAGAGAAATAATGAATATATATTTACAAAAGAAAAGAGCGCTTCATCGTTTACTGATCGGTTTGGTGTAGATTATTGTCAATGTAAAGGAGACCTTCTCGGTTCAAAGTGCCAAGGCTACCAGGAGCATGGTAGTTTGATTCGCTGTTCTATACTACTATATTCTACTAAACTCTTACTTATTATATTATTATTCACGAAACGTGCATTTTCTAGGAATTTTAAAGAAGATTTCACTAAAAATACATCTATTCTGTCAAAGGGGGTGTTTCTGTACACTTCACTGTTATGAGGCTGCATCCATATCCCGTTTTCGTTCATTTGGGGCCTCATACCAAGACAGGATCATAATATCATTCTTTCCCATTGTCTAATTCTTTCCATTTGATGAGAAGAAATGCCGAACCATACGGGAAATGCGTAGGAAATTATTGTTCTAATTATTTGTTTTTATATCAATAATTTAAACTCTTGATTTATTCCACTAGATTGCCGGATTATCCGCTGATAAGCCCAAAACATTTTCTTTGCCTTCGCTTAAACAAAGTCTACATGATTTATGAAGTCAAATTTGGAGTGAAATATTACTCCCAATTATTTAATTTGGTCAGAAACCCTAATTTGTTGTCTCGAGATTGTGAGTACTGCCTCAAACCCTCTGGCGCTGTGGAAAAGATGTTTTTTTTTGACCTTCAAACACAATTCCTTCACATTTATTGACGTTAAGGCTCAATTTCCATGTTTCAAAAAAGGCTGATAAACGTCCTAAATACTCATTTATACGTGTGTTTGTGTTCTCCGTATGCGCACCAGAAGCTGCGACAAGAATGTCGTCAGCATATATGCGCAGCAGATCCCCCACAGGGGGTTGGGGATATCACACAAATATATTTTTAATAGTACTGGACCCAAAAGGGATCCTTGGGGTACATCAGCAAGTATGTCTCTAATTGTGGAGAAATCATTTTTGACCCTGATCATAAATTTTCTATTTTTAAGAAAGTTTGATACTAGCCGACAGATTTTGGGGTTGAAGCTAAGTCTGCTCATTTTGAAAACTATTCCTTCGTGCCACACGCTATCGAATGCCTTGGAGAAATCAAGGCTAACGGCTATAGTATTTTGCCTATTGTTTAGGCCTTTATTCACGTGTGTTCCTAGGGCTGTGAGAGCATGTGAAGTAGAAAGTCCCCTCCTGAAACCAAATTGGTTGTCAGTTGGAAAATCCCTATCTTCTATGACATTATTAATATTTATTTTTAAAATAAAATATTCAAGTAAGTTGCCGAGCGCTGACAAAAGACTAACAGGTCTATAGCTGTCCGCTCTTGATGGGTCTTTGCCGGGTTTTAGAATCGGAACCGTTATAGAAATTTTCCACGCAGATGGGAAGTATCCCAAGTTAATGCCGTGGTTAAATAATATAGAAATGGTTTGCCATGAAGTACTATCTGTGGATCTTAGTACTATGTCTGGGATACCGTCCGGTCCACTAAACTTTTTATTTGACCTGCATTTGAGTGCGGACCCTATATCTAAAGGAGATATAAAATTGTGCTGGCGCAACAAATTTGGGTTATTAGGGGTGCCATTATCAGCAGGAAAATTAGCTGAAAACTGCACAAGTGGAGAACTCATATCAAAGGCTGAAGTTTCATAATTAATATACCTGTCGGGAATATTATGGGAAACTTCAAATCTTTGTATGGTATCAGCGATTAAATTAGCTTTGCAGGCATCGAGGACAATGAGGTCATCATTGTCATCGCGCAGGTCGGGGATAATACCGCGCTTTACCCCAGCAGCAGCTTTAACCTTATCATAAACCCTATCGTTCATTTGGATACTATTTAGAAAACTCGTCCATTGAGTACTTTCATACTCAGAAGTAGCACCCTGAATAATCGTGTCCAAGTTTCTGATTTGGGCTTTCAAAATATCAAATCTGCCCGGATCTCCCTTGCGATATAATATCCTACGTAGTCTTTTTTTCTCACTAATAAAATTTAGGATGTTTTGGGTATAGAACCATCCATTGCTCTTTTGGATGTGTCAGTAACAGTTTCTACACATTGGTCTATTTCTATTATGTTAATATTTCTGTTGACAGGAGGGTAGTTCCTCAGAAAAAATAGCATTTAATCTACGTTTATTGAGCCTTCTAAAATCGTAAAATGTACGGCGATCCCTACGTTCTGGGGTTATTCCAGAGTACTAATACCCCTTCCACCATTGTCATCGATTGTGATACCAATAGAGATCATACAAATATCAATATAAGAGTTGGAATCTCTATTAATCCTTGTTGGTCCATCTGTTGGTGAAACAATCAGATCTGGGCAGGATAATAGAAATTCATTTACAATTCTACCCTTGGGGCAAGTAAGATGACCACCCCTGTTAGGATGTCTGGCATTTAGGTCAGCACCTACAATAACATTCCCATTTAAAGAAAGGGCCCGGAGAATCTCTAAGTCCCCACTATCAAGGTCAGTTTGTGGTCTAGAATACATTGATACTAGGTACACTGATGTCCCGTTATCCCTATATATTTTGACACAAGTGCTGTCAATAGTCCCTGAATTTATTGCTATTTGTTCAAATTTAATGTCATCTTTTACTAGAATGGCGGTACCTCCCCCAGGCCCGCCCCCTCTTCTTTGGATAAATCATAGATATTCATCCATGACTAGATCATGCTGTGCAGCTAGTTTGTGTTCTGCCAACATCATCACTTCTGGGCGGTATTCGTCAAGGAATACTCGAAGAAAGTGGCTTTTTCGCCTTGAAATTAAGGAATTTATATTAGCAAATATACATTTTATTTGACTAATCATCGTTGCTAAGGGCTGCTAGTATGCCCACCATTGCTTTCGCTTGGTTGGCTTTATCTAAAGTACCTATGTCCTTAGAGAACCTGCGGACTTTTTCAAAGCATGTAAAGAAATCTTTACCGAAACTCTCCATGTAAATTTGGTCGAAGACTCCAAAAGAGTTCAGAGCTTCTCCCATTGGATTATTTCCCATGGATGGGGTTGCCTTATCGTTTTTGGTACCTTTAGCTGCTATCGAAGCATATTGGACACCGGCTTGGACTGTACCACTGTCCTTGATAATTTTGGTTTTTGGCGTTGGCGAAGTTTTAACAGGTTTAGCTGCGTTCATCTTTGCTATTTGCGCAATTCTAATTGGGCATTAGCCGCATGACCTGGTTTGTTGCAGTTAACACAGAAGTATGTGAATTCTGGCTGCAAGGATTTTTCACCAGTGACAGGGTCTATTACCTCGATAAATTTAGGTTTTTGGATTGCCAGAAGGAATGTATTTTCCTGGACCATGACCGCCTCCACATTTCACGCATCTATATGGCATACCGCAGTTTGTCGATACATGCTTATAACGTTGACAGTTATGACACTGAGTCAATCTTTTACTCTTATCTTTACTGACTCTAATTGAGCTATTAAGGAGGAATTTTAGCCTACATAGCCCTCTAATGTCCGAA
Source organism: Musca domestica (assembly GCF_030504385.1). Taxonomy (NCBI): domain Eukaryota; kingdom Metazoa; phylum Arthropoda; class Insecta; order Diptera; family Muscidae; genus Musca; species Musca domestica. The sequence goes on from NW_026712346.1 coordinate 27,129,113, forward strand.
TCCTTACTAATATGGATAAGCCATTTGTCATACCCAATTTTAAACATACGTTTGATGTCAAGTTTTAAGCTCGTATTCAGTAACGCGGTCTTGACGTCGTCTTCGTCGTATGTGGTTACAAGATCATCTATAATGACCGAATGAGGCGTTTGGTTTTTGGGTGAAAACGTGTAGTGTTCAACTCCGTCTTTAATGAATAACTTTCGGATTTTGTCCTGGTCTTCTAGGGAAAACAGCTGAAAAGTGGTCAATTTCCTACTTACTACCTTTACAATAAATTTATCATGACCTATTTCTATTTTAACAAGATCGGTCATAGCCTTTACATTGACTTTAAGGGTTGTAATGATTGGTACAGACTTACACTTATTTAACGATGAAGCGCTCTTTTTCGGTGCATCTTCAGTACTATCCATTTGTTCATTAAAGATTTCTACCTTGACTTTCCTTTTCGGCTTCTTCTTAGGAGCAGGTGTTGCTATGGTGTTAGATTTGTTGTCTTTCTCGCTTACAGGTTTTGATGTTGTTGTTGTTGTTGCAGCAGTTGTTTGTTGCTTAACATCCTTCATTTCAGCAGGTATCGTGGGAAACGGCACTGGCGCTCGGCTTGCGCTCTGTGTAGTTATCTTGGGTACCGGTGGAGTAGTGTTTGTTGTAGTGGTGCCACTGCGTAGCTCAGACAATAGAGTTTTGTTTGTTGTACCATTTTGCGGCGAAGATTTCTTTTCAAACGCAGAAATTAGTCGTTTGTAGCTGTTTTCGCGTTTAAATTCTTCATTCAACAGCTGTGATGTTTGGTCCATTCTAGTTCTTGCTTGTCTTTTTTCAAGCTTAAGACTTCACTCTTCAACACTTTAATTGATTTTTCCATTTCAGTTTTTTCACATGGAGAATCACACTCATTACCACTATTTCGCTTTTTTTACTTTTGCGTTTAGTTTCGACCTTAGTGTAGCCTTATCATGTTATGTCGTAGTCTGAGCTAACAACAAGACACTCACTATCATTATCATTTTTCATGAAAACACTTGTTGTAGGTCTCGTTTTCACTTCACTTGGCATTTTGATGTTATTTTTGTTCATTGTACATAGTTCATATATATCACCAATTTATTTAATTTTCTAGTATTCCCGGCGGCGGAGTAGTTTTGTCGACGGAAATCACTGAATTAGGCACTTGACACTTATCACAGACAGTTTATAAAAAGAGCTTATTAACGAACAATATAATGTTCTTATTATATTGGACATTTACTTTATATTCACTTTGTGTGAGGACACATACTTTTCACTGTTTGGTTTATATTTCACTGTTAACACAAATACACTCACAAATTTATGTGTACTATTATTTTTTCTGATTTGTTAGCGGCGGGCTAAAGTGTAGGTACATCGAAAAGATGAGATGTGCATAGTAGTCAATTTGTAAATTTTTCGAAAATTGTGTGGAAGCGTGTTTAATTTTTTTACAAAAGTTTTCGGAGAAATTAAATTTTCCTGAAGAAGCTTTGATAATTTTCACTAAAAATGTTTTATACCTTTAAAGTATAGATCTCAGGCTATGATCTAAGTTTGGTGTAATTATCACTTGCCGTTTGAGAATTATAAACGTTTAACTTGGCAGATTAAAAAAATGTAATCACAAATTTCCAACTAATATTAAAAAAAATCAAATTTTTTATGAAAAATTAATTGAAACTTCTTTTTGAAAATGTAGCCTGATATGTTTACTTTAGGATCAAAGAAAAATATCGATGAAATTTCATATTTTACTATGTGAAAAAATTGAAATTATTATGTGGTCTATGACAGCAGAAATCCTCTTGTTGGCATAATTTCAATGAAGAAAAGTTTTTCTTAAAATAAATTTGAAAGCTCAAATCTTAATAAGTTTTATAAAAATTTCTTAAAAAACATTTCAGAATTTGTATATTTACATCAAAATTTAACATTAATCACAAAAAGTCATAACTTACGTTGAAAAGTTACAAAATCCCCAGAATACTTCATACTACCAATGTACAGGCATTCAGTGACAAACGTATTTTTATTTTGCAATATTTTGTATGAAATTTAACATAATTTGTTCAAAAATTTTTTAAAAGCAGTCTTAGAAGGCATTTTTTACGTAATTTTGTCTAATTTTATGAAAAAATTTTCCCAAAAAGAACTTCCTCTTTACAGGCAAATATCACCTAGAACACTTGGAAATGTCATGAAATTAATTGCGTTTTACAAAATTGTTTTTCGATGAACTTTAAGGGCAGATATTATTGGCATTTCTTTTTATAATACTTTAAATTATATTTTACATCAAAATTCTGAACAAATCAATTATTTTCTTCTTCGATTTTTGAAAATAATAAATTATTACCAGTTTCTCTAAATGCATCGGGCAAAAATAATTTTGTAATTCCATACGGAGAAAATTCATATTCAAATCTATTTAAATGCGTATAAAACATTTAAAAATTTTGCTGAAAAAGAAAAAAAATTATTTCATACATCATTCCTGAAAAAAATTAAATAGGAGGGGCAACATTTTAGCTGGAAATTTTTAAAATTCATATGAAATAATTCGAAGAAATTAAAGGCAGAGGAATTTTTCCCGCTAAATTGAATAGTCCACAACAGAAAAAAATGATCGAAGAGGCATAAAATGAGAGAAATAGACAAATTTCGCGCCAAAAATCATGAAGAGAGCAATTTTTTGTTTAACGGGAAAAGGAACAAAACTAAATGGACAAAGAAATCCCGTTAGCAAAATGTATGTGGTGGTTGTTTTTAAGAGTCATCGCATTTTTTTTTTTCGAAGAGGGAGTACAAAGATGGTGCTAATTTTGCAAATTAAAAGTAAATACCAATATGGATAATTGAAAATTTTTAAATGAAATTAAGAAAAAAAATTAAAATCAATCAAAAAAATCAAAAAATTATAAAAAAGTAAAGAGTGGAAAAATCATCATGAAAAAAAAAAACAACAAAAAATATATCTTTATTTTAAAAATGTTAATAATTGTTTAAAAATTAATCAAAGCCCTAAATTCTTTTTATTTATTTCAAAATAATACTAAAAATTGTAGATTGAGTGAAAAATATCTCTTTTTTGTAAAATATTTGCTGTCCTGAAAAGGACCGATTGTTTTGTTGTAAAATTGTTGCTTACAAAACGTCAAGAATTTAAGCACGTTCTCCACGAATACGTCTGGCCAATTGGATATCCTTAGGCATCATGTGACACGTTTAGCATGGATGGCGCACAAGTTAGTATCTTCGAAAAGACCAACCAAGTAGGCTTCACTGGCTTCTTGCAAGGCCATAACAGCAGAGCTCTGGAAACGCAAGTCAGTTTTGAAATCTTGAGGCTTCTTAACACCGCCGGTGGCTGGGGCACTCTTACGGGCAGCTTTGGTAGCTAGTTGTTTACGGGGAGCCTTTCCACCGGTCGATTTACGGGCAGTTTGCTTAGTACGAGCCATTTTTCACTTGATTTTTTTCACTTCACTAGAGATAAGCACACAAACACTGTTAACACTGTAATAACGTTGCCACCGCCACTAAAACGAGTATTTATAGAAAATTGTGCTGTTAGCATCAACTTTCGGGGTTGATATGTTAGTGAATTCACAAAAGAGAACATACAATACTAACGGCAAATGTACACACACACATATAACTGTACATACTTTACTTGTGCGTTCAATAGTTGGAGAGAGCCTCAAATTTTGTATAAATACGAGCGGAATCATCCGGAAACAACATTAGTTCTTGTGCTATCGTGAAGTGATAAGTGAAATAAACTAAAGTGAAAAAATGACTGGTCGTGGTAAAGGTGGTAAAGGCTTGGGAAAAGGTGGCGCTAAACGTCACAGGAAAGTGCTCCGTGATAACATCCAAGGTATTACCAAGCCAGCTATTAGACGTTTGGCTTGTCGTGGCGGTGTAAAACGTATCTCTGGCCTGATTTACGAAGAAACTCGTGGTGTTCTGAAGGTGTTTTTGGAAAACGTTATTCGTGATGCTGTCACCTACACCGAACATGCTAAGCGTAAAACCGTCACCGCTATGGATGTCGTATATGCTTTGAAGAGACAAGGTCGTACCTTGTACGGTTTCGGCGGTTAAACAAATTCTTGACGCAATTTGGAGAAATCTTTTTTTACAACAAAACAATCGGTCCTTTTCAGGACCACAAAATATATCAAAAAAGAGATACTTTCTTGTTGAAAACTATTTTTTTTAATTAAAATAAATAAAAAAAACACTTACCTTAGGAAGTTTAGGAATTTTATGTCAAAATTTCTAATATTTTTCTTTTTCAGCTTTCTCGTACTTTTTTCTCACAATTCGTGAAAAATGTCTAAAAATCAAATAAATAAAAAATATAAATACTTACTCGTTTCAATTTTCTCCAGAATATTTTCACCGAAAACCTTCTTTTACCGATGTCTCGTATTTGATTCCCGATCATAAACATGCCGTCGGCAACTCACATCGCTAAACACATTTAGCTGTTCTTCTTCTTCTTTTTCGTATAACATGAGTATAACATAGCTTCGCTTTATGTATGTATTGGTATTATTTAGTCGATATTAGTAAAGAACGACCATGCTGAAGTAGCAAAGGAATTTCATTTTCACTTTTTTAAATATTGTTGAATCTTTTCTCAAAATTTAATTTGAAATTGTTGAATATTTTTATTAAATAGATCGTTGATTCATATTACCTTCAAAAATTTCATTAAAAATTTGTAAATTATTCACTAATAATTTCTTTTAAAATTGTATCGAAAATTAAAATAATTGAATTTTATTTAAAAATTCTTCATTAAACGAATTTTATTTTATTTATTATAAATTTTCTTATTTAATTTTCAATTAATTTCTATTTAATTTTTCATTAGATTTTTTTTTTTTAAATCACATTTTCGTTTTATTTAAAATTATTTTGCTTATTTTCTTATTATTAATTTAATATTATTTTATATATTTCCTTACTATTAATTTAAAAATTTGTGATTTCATTTAAAGTATCTTTTATTTTCATAAAATCTATTTATTATTCGAAATTTCTTTAATTTTTTTTTCAAATATTTTCGTTAAAATTTGCTTAAATTTTCATTAATATTTGCCTTAATTTTTAAAAATTTTCTTATTTTATTTTAATTTAGTTGTTAATTTACGTTATTTTATTTTTCTTTGTAATTATTTTCGTTAATTTTCATTTCATTATGTTACTTTTATTCTATTTTTTTGGTTCCAAATTTTCGATGGCACCACAATGCGGTTTTATTTTATGTATGTGTCGATTTATTTCCACCACAACACTACTTTGCCGCCAAAATTCCCTTGTAAATCGTCTACTTTGTGCCTTCCCCAAGAATGCGCCGGGGTACGATTTTTTCACATAAAATTACTGCAACCCAGCCAGCCAGCCACCACCAACTGCCACATTGCTTCTTCTTCTTCATGGTATACATCATTTGGTGACGCCACGATCTCTCTCTCTCGTGCTCTATTCCTGAAATCATAAGAGACAACAACAACGCAACTGAGAATGAAAAACAGTTATTCTGCCAACGTCTCATAGAAAAATATTGAGAATTTTATTTTTTTTTTTTTTTAATATTAATGCAAATAATGTAGCTTGACGCAATTCTTTCTTTTTTCAAATATTTTTTGTCGTCCTGAAAAGGACGAATTGGTTGATTTTTCAATGGAATTATACGATGGTCTGTATTCTTCTTCTTCATTCCATAATACCTTCTTTCGAGATAATAATTTAGGCTTTCTTTTCTGTCTTCTTGGGCAAGCGAACAGCTTGGATGTTTGGCAATACACCACCTTGGGCAATGGTAACGCCAGACAGCAGTTTGTTCAATTCTTCGTCGTTACGGATGGCCAATAGCAAGTGACGGGGAATGATACGAGTCTACTTGTTGTCACGGGCGGCATTGCCAGCCAATTCCAAGACTTCAGCAGCCAAATATTCCATGACAGCGGCTAAATAGACGGGAGCACAGGCACCAACACGCTCAGCATAGTTGCCTTTGCGCAACAGACGATGGATACGACCGACGGGGAATTGAAGACCAGCACGATTGGAACGGGATTTTGCCTTTCCCTTAACTTTGCCACCTTAACCACGACCAGACATTTTCACTTTATTTTAGTTTTGAACACATCACTTAAGCACTGAAAAACACAAATGATAAAAAATTGAACCATTTTCCATTTCAAGATGCCATTTATTTATTTCATTCTTTTGACATGTTACAATGTTTTACTTAAAGGCTAAAGTATTATTTGTGAATATATAAAGGTATTCTTCTCTAGGTATTTACATACATGTAAGAGATTACAAAATTTTGTGTTCGTGTCATACATTTGTATTAACAATCAATTAGGTTTACAATGTTTTGTTAAAATTCATATTAAAGAAGGCCCAAAAAATTCAAAAAAGGCAATTATTAGAAAAAATATAAATTTAAAAATAACTTATATACTAGGCTTAAAATTTAACTTATAACTATGATTTATATAAGACTTAAGACTAAACTTAAAACTATGATTTATATAAGAATAATATTTACAGTATATACAAATTTTTAAAGCCTACTGGTCAGTATTATATACTGGGTCAGTGGCTGCATCATATCTACCGAACCTGCGGTGATAATAAATGAGAGAATCCTCATTATATAATAGGGCTTCTTCATTTAGCTTGAGAAGGGCAACTGGAGGAATGTGTTTTTGTCTGATAAGTGTGTTTAGATCAAAATTTATTTGTAGGAAATTATTTACCAAACTGTTTTCTAAATTTTCTATCAAAGAATAATAATGCGTTTCTCATCATAAATGAATCTATTCTGCATATTTCTGCAGCTCTATAAATACTTTTGTTTGAGGGCCTCCTAATTTCTCCATTTTCATTTATGTAAGGTCTAAGACCTACGGACCTCTCTCAAAAGTACGCAACCTTTCCGATGAGATATCAGCCCACGCTGGGAAAGAGTAAGTTAAAATTGGCCTAATTATTTGCTTATATATTAGCAGCTTAATTTGAGGAGTAAGCCCTCTTCTCATTTTAAAAAGTCCTTGGTATACGAAGAATAGTCTTTTCGCTTTTTCCATTACGAAATCAATATGTTTAATAAAATCAAACTTTCTGCTGAACATAATACCTAAATATTTCATTTCATTTGAGGCTTTTATTATTTCATTGCGCACTTTTATTGTAGGTGTATATCTCCCTAATGTTGGATATGTTGATCTAGGTCTACCACTTAGCACAATGGCTGAACATTTGCTGGCATTGAGATTGAGCTGCCATAGATCAAAATATTTGCTCAATTTTTCTATGTATAAATTGAGTCTCCTTTCGAGTGTATGCCCAAAACGTCCACGTAAGGCAATCAGAATTTCATCTGCGTAAGTTAAAAGTAGGCCATCATCAGGTGGACCAGGAATGTCGCTTATAAATATGTTATACAGGACCGGCCCAAAGAGTGAACCTTGTGGTACACCCGCTTGTACCAGTCGCTGTTCAGACATATTATCCCCGACTTTAACCCTAAATGTCCTGTTTTTAAGAAAACTGGCAATAAGCCTACATATATTTTGGCTGAAGCCAAAAGATTGCAGCTCATAAGTTATTCCATTTTGCCAAACGGTGTCGAATGCCTTTGCAAAATCAAGGCTAACAGCCATAGTGCCCATTTTCCTTTCATACCCTCTGCTGACATAATCCGTAAAAGTTACTAGAGCATGTGTCATTGAATATTTTGGTCTAAAGCCAAATTGACACTCTCTAAGATTATTACGATCTCCTATTGTTGTTTTTAGTTTTTCTAAAATAAAATGTTCTAGTATTTTTCCAAAGGGAGATAGGAGTGAAATGGGCCTATAATTGCCGCATTGCTTTCCATCAGTTTTTGGCTTTTCTGGATTCATAAATCCTCCTTCCCGCCAAACGGAATCATTATTTATTGCAGCGCCATCAGCTGTAAGGTCACCACAGAAGTTCACAAGAGGTATTCGGGAATCAATCCCATCCACAGCCTCATTTACAAGTCTGTGGATTGGACTGTTCCGCGAATCATCCCTGACATTATGAACTCTCTCTAAATGGTCTGCTAAAAGCTCAGCCTTATTGCTGTTATCAGTAACTTTTGATCCATTGGCATCAATTAATGTCCCTATTGGCTCTTTGTTGGATAGACCAACTGCTCTGTTGATTTTGCAATATGTTTGTGTGTTCATTTGTATGCCCTCTAAATAATTTTTATATCGGTCTTGTTAAAAATAAGTGACTACTTGTTTTATTATTGTGCCTAAATTTTTGATGTCAGCTCTAATTATACTGTGTCTGTCAGGATCGCCTGATCTTCTTATGATTTGCCTTAATCTTTTACGTTCTTTAATGAATCTTAGGATGTGAGGTGGTAATTCACCTAAGAAATGATCTCGACATTTTTGCTTAGGGACCGAATGTTCAATAGCATTTTTAAATACCGTGTTTAATGTATCAACACAATGATCAATTTCGCTGGCTGATACATTTCTATCTATAGGAAGACAATGACCTGCCAATCCGTTTTCCAAAAATCTGTTGAATTTTCTGATTTTAATATTTTTGTAATTGTAATATGTTTTTCCAACACTCATTAGAATATTTTGCATGGAAATATTGATTTCAACAGCCCTATGGACTGATTCAAAATCGTGGGTTTTCAACAGGTCATGCTCCTCCACAACAACACTTGACGATATTATAAAATAACCAATAAAAGAGTCTTCCATAATATTGGGTCTTGTGGCGTTTGCTGTTGGGCATATCTCCAAATTTGGACAATTTAGTATGTATGTGTGGAGCTCTCGAACCCTTCTATCAACAATATTCCCTCCCCAGTCACGATGTTTTGCATTCAGGTCACAGCCAACTATGAGATCATTGGCTGCGCCCAAACTAGCAATTTCATCTAGACTAGAGGGGGAAAATCATCTTTAGGGGGCAAATACATTGATATTAATAAAATGAATGTCCCATCAGCTTTAAAAAGTTTTACACCACAAGACTCAATATTACCTGTGTCTATTTCCAAAAATTATGTTTTATACTCCTCTTTGACTAGTATTGCCGTGCCTCCACCTGATCTGCCTACTCTGCACTGTTTATAAAGTGCATATCCCTCAATACCAAATTTGTGCCTGTTTGTCAGTTTATGTTCTGCTAAAAGCAGAACATAAGGCTTATGAGTTTGAATAAATAAATTAATGTAATGTCTTTTAATTAAAGACACCATAGAGTTGATATTGAGGAATATGCACTTCAACATTTGTAGCATTGCAAATGCATCAGGAGTTTTAGAAAGGCAGTGGAATCACCTTCTGCCTTTTGTATTCCCTGATACCTATCTTTGAATTGTTCAAGATCTTTCATAAGATCTGTGAGATTTCTACCAAACGTTGTTCTACATTGAAACGGATAATGATGCAGGAACCCTAGTGGTAAAATTATTATTTATAACTTTATTTGAGTTATTTGTAGGTATATTTGGGGTACCTACAATACTAGCATATGTTAAAATATTTTTGGTAGTAGAAATTCTATTTGATCTTGCAGAATTTATTGCAATTTTTTCCTCTCTCCTTTCTTTCTTTTTTAAAAGAATACCATTCTTTGTCGGGCAATCACGGGAATTAGCTCCGTGTCCTACTTGATTGCAAATAACGCACTTTAAAGGAGTTCTTGGTACATCAGTTTCTGATATTAACTCATTTGGCAAATTTCTAACTAAACATTTACCACGTTCATGGTTTTCACAACACTTGTCACATCGATATGGCATGCCACAGTTGGCTTTTATATGCCCGATTCGTTGACAATTAAAACATCTAACAACATCCCTACCAGTGGCCCTACTAAAAGAGATATTACATCTTAAATTTTTTTTTGATTTTATAAAGCCTATTTATTTCAGTTGATCTATCTAATTTAAGGATCCATTTAGTTTCAGTAATATTAAACAAATCTATTGCATTTACATAGAAATTTAAATTTTCCAAAAATTCTTTGATTTCTTTTTTACAACATTCCTTAGGTAACCTATCAATAATTACTGAATAGGGCAATAATTGTTTTGGTGTGTGAGTGTGATGTTTATATCCTCTTTCTTTAAATAAGGATGTAATTTTTTGAAAATTTTCTAAGCCAATAATCCTAACGGACATAATTGTACTTCGAATAACCTTAATGCTATAGTTTTCTTTTCCTATAATTCTATCTATTATTCCTGTCAGCTCTTTGTACCCAACTTCATACACTGTTATGGCTGGTAGGTTCTTACCCTTACCTTTGGTGGTGGTTGCTGTGGCATTGGGGGTTGATGTTACTGCTGCTGCTGCCACTGATGACTGATTATTGCTGCCATTTGTTGTTATTGCAGGATTTGTTGTTGTTGGTTCTTCTTTTCTGTTGCTTGCAGTTGAAGAATATTTTCTTGTTTCTGTTGTCGGCAGCTGTGGCTTCTTGCCTGCCTGTTTTGTCCTGGGCAGCTGTGGATTCTTGCCTGCCAGTTGTTTCTGCGGTTTTGGCGTGTTGTCCGCAGTATCTATTTCCATGTTGTCTTCATCCATGACAATCGATAGTGTATTTTGCTGTTTTTGCAAGTCAATTATGACTTTTTTGTAGCTGACTTAGCTGACGGGCTGATTCGTCTTGGAGATTTTTGAGACGAGTGATTTTTTCCATTAGAAGAATGTTGTGTTGTTCGCTTTGTTCCAATTTTTTTTGGATTTCACTTAAACGGGCGTCAAGCTTCATTATTTCATATGATGACTCATCATCATACTTCTGCTTCCTCTTCTTACGCTTTTCAGTTGCTGCCTCCTTTTTAGCATCTTTGCTACGTGCCAATATAATTTGATCGACACGTAGCACTTCATTTCCATCGTCGTCTTCTTCCATCTTCTATATGCCGACGGTAAATAACTTAACCGCCGACACAGCCAAAAATAAGGGTGTAACCACAATAGCAACAACGATGTTTGTATTTCGTTGTGAAACAATATTCAATTTTATCTCTTTTGCTATTTTTGTGTTTTTGCCAGGTTTCACTTTTTCACTTTATTTTAGTTTTGAACACTTCACTTAAGCACTGAAAAACACAAATGATAAAAATTTTCGCTTTACTTTTACTTTTAATTTTGCCATTTATTTGTTTTAAATTGTCAGATTATACATTATATACTTAATGGCTACAGTATAAAATAGCTTAGTAAATAAACATTCTCCTTTGCCCTAGGGCTTACAATGTAGGAGACTACGATATTAAGATTATGTTAGTGCCGCATTTTTATGCTAAGCAATCATTAAATTATTTTAGTGTTTTAACAACATTCGTTGGTATAGATATGCCTTAAAAATTTAAAAAAAGGCTATACCTACGATGGTAGTACATTAGGCGTTCATCATCGTAGAGCAATCCTTCGTCGCGTAATTTTAGTAGAGCTGCGGGTGGCAGATGCTTCCTTCTTTGAATATTGGGGATTTCCTCTTGGTAGTCCAGGAATTGTTCCACTATCCCATTTTCCACGTTTTGGCTTCTCTCCAGAAAGTTTAGTGCATTCTTCATCATGAAGACGTCTATCCGGCTAAATTCGATGGCGTTATAGATATTCCTGTTGAGTGGTCGTCTGAATATTCCATTCTCGTCAATTGTTGGCCTCATTCCTAAGCACGATGCCAAGATCCTCCTTTCCCATTTCCTTAATCTTTCCATTTGGGCCGAAGATATGTCAGCCCAAGCGGCAAAGGAATAGGTTATTATGGGCCGGATAACTTGCTTGTAGATAAGCAGTTTTACGTCCGGCGACAGTCCTCCTCGCATCCTGAATAGCCTCTGGTAGGCGAAATTCATCTTTTTGGCCTTTGACAGCACATAGTCCACGTGGCGGCAGAAGTCAAATCTGTCGTGTAGGATGATTCCCAGGTATTTCATCCTATCGGAAGTTTCAATTAGTTGGTCACCAACCTTGATCGTAGGGATGTATCTTCGGAAGCTCTTTGCCGTAGACTGTGGTTTCCCTTTGTAAACCACAGATACGCATTTTCCAACGTTGAGGTTGAGTCCCCATTTGTGGAAGTAGTTGTGGAGCGTATTCATGTACGCATTCAATCTTCTTTCCACAGTGCTTCCGAAGCGACCTCGTAGCGCCAATAAAATGTCATCGGCGTACATGAGCAGTAATCCTCCTTCAGGTGGTCCAGGGATGTCGCTGACAAACAAGTTGTACAATACTGGTCCCAGCAGTGATCCTTGTGGAACCCCTGCTTTTACCAGTCGTTGTTCAGACAGTTTGTCATCAACTCTGACCCGAAAGACTCGATCCTGGAGAAAGCTTGCTACCATGCGACAGGTTTGTCCATCGAATCCAAACGATTGCATTTTGTATAAAATGCCATGTTGCCATACCGTATCAAAGGCTTTGGTGAAGTCCAGACCAATTGCAATTGTTCCCATTTTGGTCCTGAAACCGTCCGTGACGTATGTTGTAAAGGCTGCTAGGGCATGGGTTGTGGAGTGCTTTGCTCTATATCCGAATTGGCAGTCCTTTAGTATCCTCTTCTCCTCGATGATCCTGGTGATTCGGCGCAGAAGGAAGTATTCAAGAAGCTTCCCAAAGGGCGATAGCAGGGATATCGGTCTATAGCTCCCCCTTAGGGTTGCATCTGTTCCGGGCTTAGGAATTGGTACCACTAAAGCCTCTTTCCAGGCTATTGGGAAATAGCCAATGTTGAGGCAGTGGTTAAACAATATGGTGAGAAAAAGAATGATGGCTTCACCAGCCTTTTTTACAGCAATATCAGGGACCTTATCGATGCCACAAGACTTCTTCGGTGCCCTTCTTGCTATAGTTGATCCGACCATGTCTGGATCAACAAATGCATTTTCTACCCATCGGTGTGTGTTATAGATGGACCCATCTGCTTTGAATTCATTGCTGAATTCAGCAGAGGGCGAGTGGTTTCTAATTCCTTCCGCTGCTGTGTTGACCATGTTGCGGAAGGAATAGTCTATTGTTCCCTCGGATTGATGGTTATCCTGTATGTAGTCTGCCAGGATCTCAGCTTTTTGTGTATTATCCGAGGTAATTACACCGTTATTGTCTATAATTCCCTTTATTGGTTGCCGGAATGCCAGGCCAGCGGCTCTTTTGACCTTCCCGAATGTCTTCGAGTTCACCTCGATGGTTTCCAAGTAGCCCTCGAAGCGTTCTTTCTCGTGGATAATAATCAGTTGCTTGATTATTATGCTTAGGTTCCTTATGTCGGCCTTGAGGATTGGGTGGCGATCAGGATCTGCAGTGCGTCTTAATATTCCCCGTAACCTTTTTCGCTCGGTGATGAGTCTTCGGATGTTGGGAGGGAGTTCTCCAAGGAAGGAATTTCTGACTTCCTGGGTTGGCACGTTGCTCTCTATGGCCGATCTGAAAACGGAGCTTAGGCCATCTACACATGCATCTACCTCGGCTATGCTGACATTTCTATCCACAGGAAGGATGTGCTCCTGCAATCCATCCTCTAAATGTCGTCTGTAGCGGCGAATCCTTGTTCTTTTGAAGTTATAGAACACTGCTTTCTCGGCTCTTTCGATGTCCTCTATGAGCAGGCACATTTCTACTGCTCGATGATCGGACTCGAAGTCGTGTGTTGATAGTGGTCCATTGAAGTCCTGAACAAGCCCGGGCGTCCTCAGGAAATAGTCGATGTGTGATCCTCCTTGTTCGTTAGGTCTGGTCGGCTCTAGTGTTGGACACAGATCTAGGTTAGGACAGCTGTTGAGGAAGGAGTGTAAAGCACGTCCTCTCGTGTTGGTTACATCTCCTCCCCAGTCGTGGTGTTTGGCGTTTAGGTCACACCCAATAATCACTTCAGCTGTTGCACACAGTTTGACTATCTCATTGAGGTCTGCCGTGTTGAAGTTTGCATGCGGTCTTTGGTACATCGCAATAAAGATTATATTTGTACCGCTCCTTGTCCAAATCCTTGCTCCACAGGATTCTATTTGTCCAGTGTTGACGAAAATTTGCTCCGATTTTAGCGAATTTCTGATGAGAATTCCGGTTCCTCCACCAGTGCGACCTTGTCTGCACTGTTTGAAAAATTTGTAGTCTTTGAAGGTGATCCGATGCCTTTCGTTTAGTTTGTGTTCAGCTATTAATAGAACATCTGGTTGATGTTCATTGAGAAATAGCTGAAGGTAGTGTCGCTTTTCCCTTGAAACGCAGAATTGATATTAAGGAACATGCATTTTAACATGAATATCCCTTAATATGCATAAGAAGGGACAACAATGCAGTTGACCCTCCTTCTGCCGTTTTGATCCTTTGGAATTCGCCCTTGAATGAATCCAAATCTTTCAGAAGGTCTCCTATGCCTTTGCCAAATGATGTTTTGCACTCCTGTGCTATTTTCTTGGCTATGTCTGCGGTTCCGTTTATTTCCTTTGTCTTCATTGCCGGGATAGGTCTCACGTTGACCTTTGCTTGCGATCCTGCTGCTGCTGCATAGGTTAATATGTTTTTTGTTGTGGTTAGCTGTTGCGACCTTGCTTTTGTTTGGCCCAATTTTTCCTCTCTGCGTTCTCGTAATTTTTGCAGAATTGCTTTCTTTTTAGGGCAATCCGGCGAGCTGGCTGTGTGCCCCTCCTTGTTGCAGTTGGCACATTTTAGCGGTGGTTTAGCGGCTCCTATGACGAAGTTATCCTCCTCCGCTTTGTCATTTTTCCCAGGTATCAGGCATTGTCCATGCTCGTGGTCCTGAGCGCATTTAACACATTTTTTAATCATGTTGCAGTTTGCTGAAACATGTCCAGGTTTTTGGCAGTTGAAGCACTGCACGAACTCTCTTCCTTTAGCTTTTCGGAAAGTGACATCACAAGCTATCACTTTCCTAATTTTATACAGCTTATTGACCTCCGTGGTCCGAGTAAGCCGAATAATCCACTTTTTAGCTCCTATGTTAATGACGCTTATTACTTCTATTTGGAAGTCTAGTCCTTCCAAATACCTTTTTACATCCTCCGGGGTGTACTCTGCGCAGAGTCCGTGCGCGAGTACGGAGTACGGCAGATGTTGCTTTGGTGTGTGGGTGTGGAATCTATAATTCCTCTCCTTGAGTAGACTCCTGGCCTTAAGGAAATTTTCCAGTCCTTGTATTCGGATTGAGAGGACTCCTTTTCTCACCACTTTAATTACAAAGTGGTTTCTTCCCACGTGGATGTCGAGAATGTTGGTCATCTCGACAACTGTGACGTCGTACACCGTGATTGCAGGTTGGTTTTTCCCTGCCTGCTTGGCTGATTGTTGTGCACGTGCGGTGTTTGCTTCTGCACGTGCGTTGTTTTCCGAGAACATCCTTTTTCTCGGATTTATGACGTTGTTTACACGGTCATTGTTTATGGCATTGTTTGTCATAGGATTTATGACCTTGTTTGTCACATCTTTTATGACCTTGTTTGTTTCATCATTTATGACCTTGTTTGTCACTTCATTTATGACCTTGTTTGTCTCACGTAGGTTTAGTGCAGGTAAGTTTTTACCTGCCGATGTTTTGCTCATCCCTTTGTTGTTGGTCAAAGGGGGAAATCGATGTTATGTGCCGCTGGTGTTACAGCCGTTGTCTCTGTTTCCATCTTGTATGCGAAATCTTTAAATTTCTCCTCCAGTTCAGCCTTTTCTTTTAGGGCCTTGTCCAGCTGGGCCTGCATTTTATCTATTTGCGCTTTCATCTCCGAAAGCGTGGCGTTGAATCTCAGCTTAAGGTAGCTGACGTCCTCGCAGTCACAGTAGCTGCGCTTCTTCCTCTTCTTTTGTTTACGGCTATCTACCGTTTGATAGCCATCCGTGGTCGCTCCATCATCCGTTAAAAATGTGCTGCTGTTGAGACTCCTCTCCTGATCGCACATTCTTCTTATATATATTTTTTCTTTTTCCTCTCTCCGCT
This sequence comes from Musca domestica, assembly GCF_030504385.1. Classification (NCBI taxonomy): domain Eukaryota; kingdom Metazoa; phylum Arthropoda; class Insecta; order Diptera; family Muscidae; genus Musca; species Musca domestica. Next base: position 27,145,121 of record NW_026712346.1, read on the forward strand.
TGATTTTTACCTGCTGCGGGGTTTCCGAGCAATTATTTGTTTTTTTTTTTTGCACTTTTGTTTTTTTTTTTTTTTTCAATGTTTTGTCCGCTCGCTTAAAAATACGTGTTGTCGCTACGAAGGTCAAACACACTCTGATAAAAAAATTTTCGCCTCGAAACGTGCTATTTATACTTTTCTCACACACACATTTCTTCAATAATGGGGTGGTTTGCATTGTGTGTGCCTGCTAGCTGTGACTACCTGAAAATCTTGTCGACTACAATCTACAAATTCTGTATAGCTGGCCGTTTTGGTTCATCATTTGTGAACAGTGTTAAAAGTGTTTGTGTGATTCAAAAAAAAAAATAATAATAAGTGAAAATGCCTCCTAAAACCAGTGGTAAAGCAGCAAAGAAGGACGGCAAAGCCCAAAAGATCATTACCAAGGGCGATAAGTCGAAGAGACGTACCAAGCGTAAGGAGAGTTACGCTATCTACATTTACAAAGTGTTGAAGCAAGTCCATCCCGACACCGGTATCTCCTCCAAGGCCATGAGCATCATGAACAGATTCGTCAACGATATCTTCGAACGTATTACCACCGAAGCCTCTCGTTTGGCCCACTACAACAAGCGCTCGACCATCACCAGTCGGGAAATCCAGACCGCCGTCCGTCTATTGTTGCCCGGTGAATTGGCTAAGCACGCCATCAGTGAAGGTACCAAGGCTGTTACTAAATACACCAGCTCCAAGTAAATGTCTTGATATTTTTCATTTTGCGTCGAAATACTACCTTAAAAGACCCTTTTCAGGGCCACAAAAAACATTTCAAAAGAGGTCATATTTTTGTTGAAACTACAATTTATCATTATTTAGTAATAAACGAATAAAATTCCATAAGAAATATATTTTTCTCTATACAATGATTTTTCCATGCATTTAGCTAACTCGCATATGTACCTATGTTTAGCCTTTGCTTGTGCGATATGCTATAACAGCCATCGTCGTCGTATATGTGTGCGTGTGTTAGTGGTGATTTGCCTTGTCGTCGTTGATCAACATCGAATGGGCATCATGTATGTGTGAGCATTTTGATACAGCACAACGGCAAAGCAACGAAATATAAGGCTGAGGCAGAAATTTTCAAAGGAAAAAATGTATTGATGGAAAATGTAAATATTTTGCCAAAATGTCATTTTTAGATGAATTTTGTGAAATTTAACAGAGAATACGAAAATATCAAAATTTTTAAAATTAAGTAGAAATTAAAAAAATTACCAAATTATGGGGATTTTAGAGAATTATGACCTGTGGGTAATTAGGAATAATTTTAAATATTTTATTATCTTTTATGACCTGAGTTAAAAAATAATCCAGTGGCGTCCAAGATTATATTGGTTCAATAAAATTACCTAATAAGAACAGTAATTAGCCAAAGTAATTTTTTCGAACACGTGTACAATTTTTTTTAGGTAACAAAAATATACGATAGCTGTTGAAAATAAATATTTTTCTCTTTTTTAATTTAATTTGTAGCCCTGAAAAGGGCTGTTAGATAGTATGTTTTCGAATATCGAAAATATTGTGGAAAAAGTAATCTTTCTGGGAAAAATTACTTGTTGGCGGCGGCTTTCCTAGCAGCTGGCTTCTTTGCTGCTGCGGCATTTTTGGGCTTAGCAGCTGCAGTTTTTGCCTTGGGTGCCTTTGGTTTAGTGGCAGATGCTTTGGCGGCGGTCTTTGCTGGTTTAGCTTTAACTGTACCGGTTTTCTTGGCAGCCTTTGCCTTTGTTTTGTCGGCCTTCTTCTTTTCAGCGGTCTTCTTGTCAGAGGGTTTTTTGGCAGCTGCCTTCTTCTCACCAGCGGCCTTTTTAGGGGCGGCAGCCTTCTTCTTTTTGTCACCAGCGGCTGGGGCCTTCTTCTTCTTTTCAGCAGTCTTGGCTTTGAGTTCCTTGGAGGCCGAAGCAGACAATTTGAATGAACCAGAAGCACCCTAACATTAGTTTGGATCAATTTTCCACTGGCAACGGCACCTTTCAAGTACTTCTTGATGAAGGGGGCCAATTTTTGGCCCAGCGGCAACTGGGGAGGCGGTGGCTTCAACAACGGCGGCGTCAGACATGGTTATTCACTGTTTGGTTTATATTTCACTGTTAACAGAAATACACTCACAAATTTATGTGTACTATTATTTTTGTTAGCGGCGTTCAATTTAGAATTTTAGAGCACCCTTGATCAGGAACATATCGATTCTGTCGAAAGGTGTGTTCTCGTATACAGCGGAATTGTGCGGGAGTCGCCATATTCCATTGTCGTCTAGTATGGGTTTTATTTCAAGACACGATCTTAGCACCCTCCTCTCCCAGATACGAATTCTCTCCATTTGATGGGAGGAGATTCCGTACCAGACGGGGAAGGCGTATGCCAAGATTTGTCGAATTATTTGTTTATAAATTAACAGTTTGACAGGCAGTGTTAGTCCACCTGATCTGCAAATAGCCCGCTGGTAAGCCCAGAATAATTTTTTGGCCTTGCCGAGAGTGTAGTCCACATGTCTGACAAACTCAAAATTGGAGTGGAAAACCACGCCCAGATATTTGAGCTGGTCAGACACGCGGATCAATTGTCCCCCGATATATGGCGTAGCTTCAAAGCCTCTGGAGCTGGGGAAGAGGTATTTTTTTATACCTTTAAAAACGATGCCTTCACATTTGTTGATGTTAAGGCTCATTTTCCATTTCTCAAATTATATGGAAAGGGTGGTCAGATATTGGTTTAGGCGTCTATTTGTGTTATGAGCATGGGCTCCAGATGCAGCGATAAATATATCGTCTGCATATATTAATAGCAGATCCCAATCGGGTGGTTGAGGAATATCTGCTAGGAATATATTAAACAATATAGGTCCAAGTAAGGACCCTTGTGGGACGCCTGCGTATATATTCCTGTCCGTGGAGAAGGACCATGTGGACCATGTTGACTTATCAGTCTTTCTAAGTACAAACTCAGGAATTCCATCGGGTCCACTGGATTTACTGTTGGGTCTCCTCTTGACTGCAGCACCTATATTCTCAGGGGATACAAGACTGAGTTCTGGGATATGTTCAAAGCCATCCGCTAGTAAATTTTCAGAAAAAATTACCAGGGGAGACCTAATATTGAATTCTTGTTCTATAATATTAATACTACCATCTTGGGGACGTGGTGCAGTAATCATGCCTTGAATAGAATCAGCGATGATATTGGCTTTATCCTCGTCAATATATATAGCAGTTCCATTATCATCAGAAAGAGCAGGTATGGTACTGCGCCTAATGCCAGCGGCAGCCTTGTCTTTGCCGTACGCTCTTTCGTTCATAGTGATACCTTTCAGGAAGCTTATCCAGTGTTCACTATCGTGTTGTGGAATAGCCCCCTGAATAGTTCTGTCAAGGTTATTAATATTATTCTTGATATCGTCATACCTAAATGGGTCTCTACAGCGGTAGAGTGTACAGCGTAGTCGTTTCTTTTCCCGGATGAGGTCCAGAATATTAGAGGGAAGAGGGCGTAATCCTCTATTGCCTTTTTGAACTTTTGGGATAGATTCATCCATAGCCCTTTGGAAAATATCCACCATTTTCTCAATACCTATATCTATTTCCGAAACCGTGACATTTCGGTTAATAGGGAGTTGGCAGCTGGGCAAATCTTCCCCTAGTATCCTATTAAACCTCCGTATATCAATTTTTTTGTAATCAAAAAATTTTGCATTTCTGGTGATTACCACGCACATTGATAGTAATTGCCAAGTTATCGGAATTACAATCAGTGGTGCTGATACCTCTACCTCCATTATCGTCGATATCTATGCCAGGGGAGGCTAAGCATATGTCGATGTATGTTTCAGAACTTCTACTTATTCGGGTGGGGCCGTCAGTAGGAATTACTGTAAGGTCCGGACACCCTAAAATGAAATCGGCTATGGATCTGCCTCTAGAGCAGGAGGTGGTACCGCCCCAGCTGATATGTCGGGCGTTGAGATCGGCTCCAATGATGATGTGTCCGGCTCTCGCCAAAGGTCTGAGGCATTCAAGATCAGAGGAGTTAAACCTTTCGCCAGGTCTACAGTACATGCTCACTACATGTAGCGTCGACCCATCTACCCTAAATAATTTAATACAACAATTTTCTATGCCACCTGAATCTAGGACTACTTGTTCGCATTTTATGTTTTGCTTATCTAGGATAGCAGTACCGCGGCCAGTTCTATCTATTCTTCTTTGCAAAAAGGTTTTATAGCCCTCCATGACCAGATTCGCATAGGTAGGCACCATATGCTCCGCCAACATCATCACATCAGGCCGATGGTCTTTAAGAAACAGATTTAAAAAGTGTTTCTTGTGCCTCGATACTAATGAGTTGACGTTGGCGAACATGCACTTGATAGATCTAGTCATCAGAGCAGAGTGATGTTAAGATGCCAATCATAGCCTTAGCTTGGCAATCTTGATTTACACTATTTAAGTCCTTGGAGTATTTGCGGACTTTCGCAAGGCATGAGAAGAAATCGTTGCCGAAATTCTTCTTGCAAATTTGATCAAAGTTTTCGAATGAGGTCATTATGTCAGTCATAGGCCTATCCCCTGTATTGGCCACTGAATTGTGTGTAGGTGTGTTTTGTGACAGATCGTTCTGTTTCGTATTTTCAGCAAAAGAGACACCCAATTTAACTTTGCCACTATTGGCCGAAAATCTATTTTGACGTGTTGCTTTTTTATTATTTTTTGGAACCGCATCGGATTTAATTTTTGCAAGTCGCGATTGTCGAATTGGACATTCGCGTGAGTTGGCAGCGTGTCCCTCCTTGTTGCAGTTTACGCATTTAAAAATGTAATCCGGTTTTTTGGAGATTTGGCCCGTTATGGGATCTTTAACCTCAATCATGGTGGGTTTATGGACACCAGGAGGGATATGACACTTCTTAGGGCCATGTGCTCCCCCACACTTACAACACCTGTATGGCATACCACAGCCCCCTGAGGAGTGAGTTGGCCGTTGGCAATTGTGGCATTGGGTTAGACCCTTTTTTGTATCTCTACTGAGTAAAATGCCGCAGTAAGGAACTTGTGGACTTTGAACAGGCGATCTATATCTGATCCTTTACTGAAGTGGATGAGCCACTTCTCAAAATCTAAATAAATTACTCTTAGAACTTCTAGGTTAATGTCTAGGTTTAAGAGGCCATCCTTAATATCCTCGGCATCATATGTCGAGGATAATCTTTCCATAATGATGGAGTGAGGAGTCTGATCTTTAGAGGAGTACGTAAAAAAATGTATGCCCCTGCTAATAAAAAGTGCTCTAATCTTCGAATGGTCATCGATGGATGCCATTTGAAAGTTTGCCTTATTTTTATTGACAACCTTAATTGAAAAGTCTTCGTGTCCGTTTTCGGTCGTAATTAAACTTCTAAACTCTTTTATATTGACATTATAGGCCGTTATAAGAGGTATCGACTTACGTTTGATGTTAGGTGACTCCGATGAAGCGCCCTTATCAGCTAATATTGAGCTAATATCTTCCCTGCTTTCGGTTGATATGGCTGGTATATCTGGTTGTGTAGTTGCCTTTGTCGCATTAGGCACGTCCTTCTTTTTTTCTGAGGCTCGGCATGCGCTCAGTATGTTTATTCGTGCCGGCGGTGTATCCACAGGCTGCACTGGCAGTGTGTCAGCATAGTCCGTCTCCATGGTAGCATCATTACTGCATTTATTTCTATTGCTCTTGTTTTCATTAGCTGGAGCAATTTGTTTTTCGAGGTTAGTGATAATTCGTTTGCAGCTCATTTCTTTGGAGTGAGCTGCAGTAAGTTGCCTAGCTGATTCAGCCTGCATATTTTTAGAAATGTCAGCTCGGCTGTCAGCACTTTATTTTGACTCTCCAGCGAGATAATCTTATCTTGCAGTTGTCTAATGACTGCGTTCATTTCAGAGTAGTTGGTTGGCGAGTCGCATTTCCGTTTTAGTTGCGGCCTGGCATATTTTACCTCTTGCCATTCACCAATCTCGTCTGTAGTTTGTCTCTGCAACGGTTTAGTTGTATCTGCGTTGCCAGCATTCATGTTGTCAACATTTATGAATGCTGTAGTCTCGGTGGCGGATGATTTATTTTCGCCCAGTAGCAGCTTATCGGCAGCAGACTTATCTGCCGCCTGTAAGACGTTCATATGTAATAACGTCCGCTTGTAGCACAGTTTGTTTGAAAACTAATTTTATCTCCCTGAAGGTAATATTTGCCTTCAGTAATTTGTTTTCACTTTCAGTTGTTTATACTCACTGTTTGGTTTATATTTCACTGTTAACACAAATACACTCACAAATTTATGTGTACTATTATTATACATCGAAAAGATGAGATGTGCATAGTAGTCAATTGGTAATTTTTTCGAAAGATTGTGTGGAAGCGTGTTTAATTTTTTACAAAATTTTCGGAGAAATTAAATTTTCCTGAAGAAGCTTTGATAATTTTCACTAAAAATGTTTTATAGATAGATAGAAGTATAGATTTCAGGCTATGTTTTAAAGAAAGTTTGGTGTAATTATCACTTGCCGTTTGTGAATTATAAAAGTTTAACTTGACAGATTATAAAAATGTTGAAACAAATTTCCAACTAAAATTTAAAAAAATCTAATTTTTTATGAAAAATTAATTGAAAATTCTTTTTGAAAATGTAGCCTGATATGTTTACTTTAGGATGAAAGGAAAATATCGATGAAATTTTATATTTTACTATTTAAAAAAATTGAAATTATTATGTGGTCTATGACAGCAGAAATCCTCTTGTTGGCATAATTTCAATGAAGAAAAGTTTTTCTTGAAATAAATTTGAAAGCTCAAATCTTAATAAGTTTTATAAAAATTTCTTAAAAAACATTTCAGAATTTGTATATTTACATCAAAATTTAACATTAATCACAAAAAGTCATAATTTACGTTGAAAAGTTACAAAATCCCCAGAATACTTCATACTGCCAATGTACAGGCATTCAGTGACAAACGTATTTTTATTTTGCAATATTTTTTATGAAATTTAACATAATTTGTTCGAAATTTTTTTAAAAGCAGTCTTAGAAGGCATTTTCTACGTTATTTTGTCTAATTTTATGAAAAAATATTCCCAAAAAGAAATTCCTCTTTACAGGCATATATCACCTAGAACACTTGGAAATGTCATGAAATTAATTGCGTTTTACAAAATTGTTTTTCGATGAACTTTAAGGGCAGATATTATTGGCATTTCTTTTTATAATACTTTAAATTATATTTTACATCAAAATTCTGAACAAATCAATTATTTTCTTCTTCGATTTTTGAAAATAATAAATTACTACCAGTTTTTCTAAATGCATCGGGCAAAAATAATTTTGTAATTCCATACGGAGAAAATTCATATTCAAATCTCTTAAAATGAGTTTAAAAAATTTAAAAATATTTTTTGGTGGTTATTTTTATGAGTCATAGCATTTTTTTTTTTTCGAAGAGGGAGTACAAAGATGATGCTACTTTTGCAAATTAAAATTAAATACCAATATGGATAATTGAAAATTTTTAAATTAAATTAAGAAAAAAATTAAAATCAATCAAAGAAATCAAAAAATTATAAAAAAAGTAAAGAGTGGAAAAATCATCATGAAAAAAAAACAAACATCAAAAAAATATCTTTATTTTAAAAATGTTAATAATTGTTTAAAAATTAATCAAAGCCCTAAATTATTTTTATTTATTTCAAAATAATACTAAAAATTGTAGATTGATTAAAAAAATATCTCTTTTTTGTAAAATATTTGTGAAAAGGACCGATTGTTTTGTTGTAAAATTGTTGCTTTTAAAACGTCAAGAATTTAAGCACGTTCTCCACGAATACGTCTGGCCAATTGGATATCCTTAGGCATGATGGTGACACGCTTAGCATGGATGGCGCACAAGTTAGTATCTTCGAAAAGACCAACCAAGTAGGCTTCACTGGCTTTTTGCAAGGCCATAACAGCAGAGCTCTGGAAACGCAAGTCAGTTTTGAAATCTTGAGCGATTTCACGAACCAAACGTTGGAAGGGCAATTTGCGGATCAACAATTCAGTACTCTTCTGATAACGACGGATTTCACGCAAAGCAACTGTACCAGGACGGAAACGATGAGGCTTCTTAACACCGCCGGTGGCTGGGGCACTCTTACGGGCAGCTTTGGTAGCTAGTTGTTTACGAGGAGCCTTTCCACCGGTCGATTTACGGGCAGTTTGCTTAGTACGAGCCATTTTTCACTTGAATTTTTTCACTTCACTATAGATATGCACACAAACACTGTAATAACGTTGCCATCGCATATTGCATATTTATTTTCCCAAATAATTTAGTTACAATATTGAACTTAAAATTCTAAGAATTATATAAATGGTTTTCCTAACAGCATTTAAACTTTTTCTAGGAATATTATATATAAGTATTAATTTGTGGTAGGTCAACCCATTTGTGTTTTAAGTATTGACTTTGTCATAGGATTATTTGCGATTAACAAGAAAGGGAAGAAAACTTGTTAATCATTTATAATGAGTACTTACAACTAAAAATAAAATAAAGCAAAACTTAAACATAAAAAGTAAAAATAAAAATAAAATAAATAAATAAACAAAACTTAAAAACTACTATTTACAATATATACAAAATTTTGATAATTTAATAATAATATTGTTCAGTTCTACATACAAGGTTTTCAATATTGTATGTTCCATATCTTCTGTTGTAAAAAATTATTTTTTCATTGTTATCAAATAATAAATTGTGTGTTTCTAAGTAGGTTAGACACATAGGTGACAAATAGCCATCATTTTGTAAATATCTTATGAACATTCTTCACTTATTACTCCATTTAGAATGATTGAGTTATTGCAATTATTGCAACTATTTATGAATTTAAGCCCAATTTTGGTCATGAATTTATCAATTCAATCTAGCTTGCTGGTGTTATTTATTAATTATTATTAATTATATTTATTATTTAATGATGGTGATCGGAATCTTCCATCATCAGTTCTTTCTGCCCTCATATTTAGGCAGTATGCTAACATTTTTCGTTCAAAAACCATAATCTTTTCCATCTGACTAGAAGATATGCTGAACCAAATTGGGAATGCATAAGTTATGATTGGTCTTAATAGCTGTTTATAGATACACATTTTTACACAAAATTCTGAACAAATCAATTATTTTCTTCTTCGATTTTTGAAAATAATAAATTACTACCAGTTTTTCTAAATGCATCGGGCAAAAATAATTTTGTAATTCCATACGGAGAAAATTCATATTCAAATCTCTTAAAATGAGTTTAAAACATTTAAAAATATTTTTTGGTGGTTATTTTTATGAGTCATAGCATTTTTTTTTTCGAAGAGGGAGTACAAAGATGATGCTACTTTTGCAAATTAAAATTAAATACCAATATGGATAATTGAAAATTTTTAAATTAAATTAAGAAAAAAATTAAAATCAATCAAAGAAATCAAAAAATTATAAAAAAGTAAAAAGTGGAAAAATCATCATGAAAAAAAAACAAACATCAAAAAAATATCTTTATTTTAAAAATGTTAATAATTGTTTAAAAATTAATCAAAGCCCTAAATTATTTTTATTTATTTCAAAATAATACTAAAAATTGTAGATTGATTAAAAAAATATCTCTTTTTGTAAAATATTTGTGAAAAGGACCGATTGTTTTGTTGTAAAATTGTTGCTTTTAAAACGTCAAGAATTTAAGCACGTTCTCCACGAATACGTCTGGCCAATTGGATATCCTTAGGCATGATGGTGACACGCTTAGCATGGATGGCGCACAAGTTAGTATCTTCGAAAAGACCAACCAAGTAGGCTTCACTGGCTTTTTGCAAGGCCATAACAGCAGAGCTCTGGAAACGCAAGTCAGTTTTGAAATCTTGAGCGATTTCACGAACCAAACGTTGGAAGGGCAATTTGCGGATCAACAATTCAGTACTCTTCTGATAACGACGGATTTCACGCAAAGCAACTGTACCAGGACGGAAACGATGAGGCTTCTTAACACCGCCGGTGGCTGGGGCACTCTTACGGGCAAATTTGGTAGCTAGTTGTTTACGAGGAGCCTTTCCACCGGTCGATTTACGGGCAGTTTGCTTAGTACGAGCCATTTTTCACTTGAATTTTTTCACTTCACTATAGATATGCACACAAACACTGTAATAACGTTGCCATCGCATATTGCATATTTATTTTCCCAAATAATTTAGTTACAATATTGAACTTAAAATTCTAAGAATTATATAAATGGTTTTCCTAACAGCATTTAAACTTTTTCTAGGAATATTATATATAAGTATTAATTTGTGGTAGGTCAACCCATTTGTGTTTTAAGTATTGACTTTGTCATAGGATTATTTGCGATTAACAAGAAAGGGAAGAAAACTTGTTAATCATTTATAATGAGTACTTACAACTAAAAATAAAATAAAGCAAAACTTAAACATAAAAAGTAAAAATAAAAATAAAATAAATAAATAAACAAAACTTAAAAACTACTATTTACAATATATACAAAATTTTGATAATTTAATAATAATATTGTTCAGTTCTACATACAAGGTTTTCAATATTGTATGTTCCATATCTTCTGTTGTAAAAAATTATTTTTTCATTGTTATCAAATAATAAATTGTGTGTTTCTAAGTAGGTTAGACACATAGGTGACAAATAGCCATCATTTTGTAAATATCTTATGAACATTCTTCACTTATTACTCCATTTAGAATGATTGAGTTATTGCAATTATTGCAACTATTTATGAATTTAAGCCCAATTTTGGTCATGAATTTATCAATTCAATCTAGCTTGCTGGTGTTATTTATTAATTATTATTAATTATATTTATTATTTAATGATGGTGATCGGAATCTTCCATCATCAGTTCTTTCTGCCCTCATATTTAGGCAGTATGCTAACATTTTTCGTTCAAAAACCATAATCTTTTCCATCTGACTAGAAGATATGCTGAACCAAATTGGGAATGCATAAGTTATGATTGGTCTTAATAGCTGTTTATAGATACACATTTTTATGTCCCTGCTAAGCCCTCTTTTTGAACTTAGAACATAATGCAATTTTTGAAAAGCTACCTTTACTTTTTGAAGTATGTACTCAACGTGCTTATTAAATGAGTAGTTTTCTTCAAAGAACACTCCCAGATATTTGATTACGGACACGTTTTCAATTATATTGTTATCTATTTTTATTTTAGGCCTTGTTTTCTTTCCTTTAATTATAATAGACTTACACTTATTTATGTTAAGTCTTAATTTCCATTTTTTTAAATAATCGTTTAATATTACCAGATAATCATTAAGTTTTTGCTGTGCAATTTTCGCTCTTGGGTGAGTGGCCGCTATCAGAATATCGTCTGCAAAGGACAGAACTAGCAATTCATTTTCAGGCTGGGGTAAATCTGCCAGGTACAAATTATATAAAACCGGACCAAGTACCGATCCTTGGGGAACGCCGGCTTTTATATTATATGTGGAGGAGTGGGATTTTTCTACATTTACAGCAAATGTTCTGCCATTTAAATAATTACTAGTGAGCCTTACTAAAGCCCTGTGGAAATTATAATTAGCTTCTATTTTACTTATAATGCCTTTTTGCCACACCGTGTCAAAAGCTTGTTCAAAATCGAGGCTTACTGCGATGGTGGCACTTCTCTTATTGAAACCGCTAGATATATGTGAAGTTGACAATCTCTTACGAAATCCAAATTGGAAATCTTTAAGCAAATTATTTTCATCAATGTGTAAATTAATCCTTTCCAAAATGAAAATTTCAAATAGTTTGCCTGAATTTGACAATAGAGATATTGACCTATAACTACAAGGGGAAGTTTGGTCTTCTCCCGGCTTTAAAATAGGTATTACCATTGCGTGTTTCCACTTATTTGGGAAATACCCTAAATTAAGACATTGATTAAATAATATGGCAAGCTTTTTCCATAATCTACTGTCGATTTTTGAATTATGAAATTCGGAATTCCGTCAACCCCGCTGCTTTATGGCGATCCTTATATCTTCAATCTTAAAAAGTTTTAGATTCTCATTCTCAGCGCCGTTTCCATATGCAGTAACCCCATTTCCAAATGTAACCACAGACTCATTCTCCACATGAGTAGGGAATGAGTCATTAAAGTTACTCTGAATCTTGGAGTACTGCTCTGCTATTAGATTAGCTTTTTCTTTATTATCATGAATTATTTCATTTTGTTCGTTTAGTAATTGGGAAATTTTGGTTCTTTGAATCGAGCATAATTTTTAACTTTTTTATACATGTCACCATTTTTTGTTATGCTGTTTAGTCTACTTTCATAATAATTTTCCTCAAATATTTTGATTTTTTCTTGGATTATTTTATCCAGTCTTTGTAAAATAGATGTTAGAGTAATATATTCTATGCCTTCTTCTCCTCAGATTTTTCTTTTGTTTTATCAATAACATAATATCCTGTGGAAGCTGTACCATCATTCCATATTTTGGTCTATATTTTACCATACTTTCGTTCATTGCTGTAACTAGAATATTTGTTAAGGTTTCAACTTCTGCATCAATTTCATCAATTGTTGCATTTCTATTGGCTGGGAGACAGAGTCTGCTCTTTTGATCATCTATAGTGTTGTTAAATAAATTTCTGTTAAATGATTTAAAATCAAAGAACTCTTCATCTGTTCTTTATACAATAGTAATTGTTTTTATATTAATCAAAATTGCTTTATGATCAGAATTATAATCCAAAGTTTCTACACATTTCATTGGATCAGGTGCCGAAATCGCCATATTTGTGGAGGTTATAGATATGTCAATGTAAGAATGGTAGTTAAATTGACTCCTTGTTGGGTTATTTGACGGTCTGATTAATAAGTTAGGGGTTGTGTTTAGCCAATCGGCAAGAACCCTCCCACTAACATTTACATCCCTACCTCCCCATAGAGGGTGTTTGGCATTTAAGTCTGCTTCGATTATAGCTTCTTTATTTCCAATAATATTCCCTATGTTAACGAGGTCACTCTTTCAATATTGCCTAAAGGTTTTCTATATAGAGACATTATTATTAAGTTAGTAGGACGGCCTTTAACTTCAATTATCGTTCCCTCCAATTCTCCTAAATTTGCCTCAATGCGTTGTGCCCTAATCCAGTTTTTAATTAAAATTGCATTTCCTCCTCCTCTTCCGCGACCACTTTCCCTATCTTGACGAAAGACTGTGTAATTTCTTAATAGAAACGTGTGTCTGTTTGTGAGTTTATGCTCAGCTAACAGAAGAATATCTGGGTCATGTTCATTTAAAAAAATATTCAAATAATGCCTTTTGTGACGAGACACAATAGAATTTACGTTTATAAAAATTATTTTTAACTTAGTCATTGAGACGTAAATTTAACAATAATCCAAAAATAGCTTGAGATTTTTTTCGTCAGTTTTCAGGGTGTTTCTAATTTTAGCATATTCATCAATTTTTCTAAAAATTGTAAACATGTCTTTTCCGATGTATTTTATGCAGTCATTGTTAAAGATGTCAAAAGCATGGGCATCGCCATGTGTCATTTTTTGGGGTACTTTTGTAGCCGTTATTTGGCTGCTTTTAGTTACATTCGAGTAGGATAAATTTGGATTATGTGGTGGAGCCTTATTTTCTAAGATTAATTTTGCACCCATTTTACCTTTATCTTTCATTCTTTGGACTATTTTTTCCCTTGTTGGGCATTTTCTATAACTTGCTACATGACCGTATTGTTTGCAATTAATGCAATACACAGGTTGTCCTATTTGTTTCTTAACTTGGCCCGTAATGGGGTCTTTAACAATTGTTTCTTTATTGTCTTCTTCCTTGGGAGGAATCGAACAGTTATTTGGTTCATGGTTTTTATCGCATTTAACGCATCTGTAAATCATGTTACAATTTTTTGAAATATGCCCTATTCTTTGGCACCTCTTACAAATGATGCTATTGTCACTTTTATAATTTTCTATGCTAACTCCGCATTGAAAAATGTATTTCTGCCTTTTAAAAGCTTTTATGTCACTGTCTCTCGAAAGTTGTATTACAAAACTATTTAGGCTTAGTTTTCTAACATTAATAATATTAACTTTCATTTCAGAAGATTATAATATTCCTTGATGTCATTTTCATCATAATTTCCTGATAGTTTTTTAATTACCAATGTTATTGGTTTATCTTCCTTAAGGGAATTTGTGAAAAAAACTGTAACCCTGTTCTATTAGTAGATTTGTAACTTTAGGGTGGTCCTCCCTTTTAGTTAGTTTAATTGTGATCATATTTTTATTCACAATTTTAATAGTAAAAAGATTGTGCCCTAATAATCTATTAATTTTATTAGTAATTTCTTTGACATTGACATTGTATATTTTAAAAACAGGAGGAGGGCTGACCTTACCTTGCTTTTGTTTGAGTTGTTGTTGGTATATCATTGTTGCAGCTACCCTCTTCAATAACCGCTGTGTTGTTGTTGCAATCATCCACCGTCATTGTTTCTGGCATTTCTTCTTCATTGTTCACGATTTTACTCGTATATTCCTTTTGGTTTTAGCCTTTAATTTATTGGCAGACGCCGTACCGAAGCCCCTGCTTGCTTCGGCAGCCCTATCATTATTTTTTATTTCATTATTCTCACTCACTTTATTTTTATTTCATTTTCAAGCTCAATGACACGAGCTTTAAATAGTTCACGGTCTTTAGCAAGTTCATTTATTATGCTTTTAAGTTTTGTAATTTCTATTTCAGTGTCACTGTCACTACTGTGCTTTTCTTTTTTTCTTTTTCGAAGTTTTTTATCTTTTTCACAAGCTTTCTGTTTATCTTCAGTAGTTAGACTACTTTGATCTGAGAAAAACTCACTGCTTTCCATTTTAGTAATGTCTTATTTTGTGGGTCTTCGGCTATTAGCCTTGCCCTAATTAAAATAAAGCTTAACTTTTTACACAATGAGTCTTATTGTTCATTGGCAGGAATTCAATAAAAATTCAATAGTAATCTTTATCAAAATCACTTCACTTTTCCACTTTAATATTTTATTTTATTTTATGTTCACTTCTTGTCACTTGATGATACCACTTTGAATGTTCGACACTGAATCCCCCGTTGCCATCGCCACTAAAACGAGTATTTATGGAAAATTGTGCTGTTAGCATCAACTTTCGGGGTTGATATGTTAGTGAATTCTTACCTATCGGTATAGCAAATGTACACGCACACACAAAAGAGAACATAAAATACTAACGGCAAATCTACACACACACATATAAATGTACATACTTTACTTGTGTGTTCAATAGTTGGAGAGAGCCTCAAATTTTGTATAAATACGAGCGGAATCATCCGGAGACAACAGTGGTAGAATGAGCATAAAGCTCGAAGTGAAAAGATCTTTGAAGTGAAATAAAAAGTGAAAAGTTATAGTGAATTATAAAAAAAAAACAAAAAAAAAAAAAAAAACTGAAAATGTCTTGTCACAGCTTAAATGCTGATGACGTTAAGGCAAATACTGCTGGTAACAATAGCCAGACAATAGACATTTGTGGTTCTAATCAAAGTGTGCCTACAATTTGTAATAATAACAATACTGACGTTTATATTGAAGTAAAACGCAAAAGAAAAAACAAACCTACTACGCCAATAGTGGACCAATTGATTGAACTTAATAAAAAATATGAAAGTATTCTTAACGAAAACGCTAAATTAAAAGAAGAAAATGAGGAATTTAAGAAAACTATCAAAGAACTTGCTAATAAAATTGCCACAAGCAGTGTTAACGTGGATGTCCATATACCCAAAGAATGGACAAATATAAATAACAACGACAACAATTGTACCACTGAGGCAGCCGTAGACCTCATGGTAGCTGATGAGTATGATTGTGAAGATGACATAACTGCAATGCCGGCGGTAAATAGTAGCAGCCAAGGGACCCCCCAGCAACTGGACATGCAAAATAACAGCGGAAAGACGGCAATTACAACAACAACTAAACCAAAAGGCAAGGCCAGCCCCCCTATTATTAAAATCTATAATGTTAATATTAAAGACTTTACAATCAAATTAAAAAACTTGCTAAATCACAATTTGTTTACGATTAACATTATAAATATGAACTTAATACATCCTAAATTGAGTAAAAATGAAGATCATCTGAAAGTCAGAGAATATCTAGAAAATATGAAAATTTCTTTTTTTTACTTACACTATCAAAGAAGAGAAGCCTCACACACTGATTATTAAGGGAGTCTCAGACACATATGATGAGACTGATCTTAAAATTTTTATTGAGGACACAGGAATAAATTTAAAATTTTTTAAAATAATCAAACTACAAAGAAGTAAATGGATTGTGCAATTTTCCAATGATT
Organism: Musca domestica; assembly: GCF_030504385.1. Taxonomy (NCBI): domain Eukaryota; kingdom Metazoa; phylum Arthropoda; class Insecta; order Diptera; family Muscidae; genus Musca; species Musca domestica. Next base: position 27,161,562 of record NW_026712346.1, read on the forward strand.
CTTACATAAAATCCTTTTCCAGACTTAGATTCATTCTAAATAATGGCGTTAGCATTGAGAAATATAAGAGTGTGGATCTTCCACAATGTAAAAATTGCCAAAGACATGGCCATATATTTCTTTGGAGTGAGCTGCAGTAAGTTGCCTAGCTGATTCAGCCTGCATATTTTTTAGAAATGTCAGCTCGGCTGTCAGCACTTTATTTTGACTCTCCAGCGAGATAATCTTATCTTGCAGTTGTCTAATGACTGCGTTCATTTCAGAGTAGTTGGTTGGCGAGTCGCATTTCCGTTTTAGTTGCGGCCTGGCATATTTTACCTCTTGCCATTCACCAATCTCGTCTGTAGTTTGTCTCTGCAACGGTTTAGTTGTATCTGCGTTGCCAGCATTCATGTTGTCAACATTTATGAATGCTGTAGTCTCGGTGGCGGATGATTTATTTTCGCCCAGTAGCAGCTTATCGGCAGCAGACTTATCTGCCGCCTGTAAGACGTTCATATGTAATAACGTCCGCTTGTAGCACAGTTTGTTTGAAAACTAATTTTATCTCCCTGAAGGTAATATTTGCCTTCAGTAATTTGTTTTCACTTTCAGTTGTTTATACTCACTGTTTGGTTTATATTTCACTGTTAACACAAATACACTCACAAATTTATGTGTACTATTATTATACATCGAAAAGATGAGATGTGCATAGTAGTCAATTGGTAATTTTTTCGAAAGATTGTGTGGAAGCGTGTTTAATTTTTTACAAAATTTTCGGAGAAATTAAATTTTCCTGAAGAAGCTTTGATAATTTTCACTAAAAATGTTTTATAGATAGATAGAAGTATAGATTTCAGGCTATGTTTTAAAGAAAGTTTGGTGTAATTATCACTTGCCGTTTGTGAATTATAAAAGTTTAACTTGACAGATTATAAAAATGTTGAAACAAATTTCCAACTAAAATTTAAAAAAATCTAATTTTTTATGAAAAATTAATTGAAAATTCTTTTTGAAAATGTAGCCTGATATGTTTACTTTAGGATGAAAGAAAAATATCGATGAAATTTTATATTTTACTATGTGAAAAAATTGAAATTATTATGTGGTCTATGACAGCAGAAATCCTCTTGTTGGCATAATTTCAATGAAGAAAAGTTTTTCTTGAAATAAATTTGAAAGCTCAAATCTTAATAAGTTTTATAAAAATTTCTTAAAAAACATTTCAGAATTTGTATATTTACATCAAAATTTAACATTAATCACAAAAAGTCATAATTTACGTTGAAAAGTTACAAAATCCCCAGAATACTTCATACTGCCAATGTACAGGCATTCAGTGACAAACGTATTTTTATTTTGCAATATTTTTTATGAAATTTAACATAATTTGTTCGAAAATTTTTTAAAAGCAGTCTTAGAAGGCATTTTCTACGTTATTTTGTCTAATTTTATGAAAAAATATTCCCAAAAAGAAATTCCTCTTTACAGGCATATATCACCTAGAACACTTGGAAATGTCATGAAATTAATTGCGTTTTACAAAATTGTTTTTCGATGAACTTTAAGGGCAGATATTATTGGCATTTCTTTTTATAATACTTTAAATTATATTTTACATCAAAATTCTGAACAAATCAATTATTTTCTTCTTCGATTTTTGAAAATAATAAATTACTACCAGTTTTTCTAAATGCATCGGGCAAAAATAATTTTGTAATTCCATACGGAGAAAATTCATATTCAAATCTCTTAAAATGAGTTTAAAACATTTAAAAATATTTTTTGGTGGTTATTTTTATGAGTCATAGCATTTTTTTTTTTCGAAGAGGGAGTACAAAGATGATGCTACTTTTGCAAATTAAAATTAAATACCAATATGGATAATTGAAAATTTTTAAATTAAATTAAGAAAAAAATTAAAATCAATCAAAGAAATCAAAAAATTATAAAAAAAGTAAAGAGTGGAAAAATCATCATGAAAAAAAAACAAACATCAAAAAAATATCTTTATTTTAAAAATGTTAATAATTGTTTAAAAATTAATCAAAGCCCTAAATTATTTTTATTTATTTCAAAATAATACTAAAAATTGTAGATTGATTAAAAAATATCTCTTTTTTGTAAAATATTTGTGAAAAGGACCGATTGTTTTGTTGTAAAATTGTTGCTTTTAAAACGTCAAGAATTTAAGCACGTTCTCCACGAATACGTCTGGCCAATTGGATATCCTTAGGCATGATGGTGACACGCTTAGCATGGATGGCGCACAAGTTAGTATCTTCGAAAAGACCAACCAAGTAGGCTTCACTGGCTTTTTGCAAGGCCATAACAGCAGAGCTCTGGAAACGCAAGTCAGTTTTGAAATCTTGAGCGATTTCACGAACCAAACGTTGGAAGGGCAATTTGCGGATCAACAATTCAGTACTCTTCTGATAACGACGGATTTCACGCAAAGCAACTGTACCAGGACGGAAACGATGAGGCTTCTTAACACCGCCGGTGGCTGGGGCACTCTTACGGGCAGCTTTGGTAGCTAGTTGTTTACGAGGAGCCTTTCCACCGGTCGATTTACTTATGGCTTAGTACGAGCCATTTTTCACTTGAATTTTTTCACTTCACTATAGATATGCACACAAACACTGTAATAACGTTGCCATCGCATATTGCATATTTATTTTCCCAAATAATTTAGTTACAATATTGAACTTAAAATTCTAAGAATTATATAAATGGTTTTCCTAACAGCATTTAAACTTTTTCTAGGAATATTATATATAAGTATTAATTTGTGGTAGGTCAACCCATTTGTGTTTTAAGTATTGACTTTGTCATAGGATTATTTGCGATTAACAAGAAAGGGAAGAAAACTTGTTAATCATTTATAATGAGTACTTACAACTAAAAATAAAATAAAGCAAAACTTAAACATAAAAAATAAAAATAAAAATAAAATAAATAAATAAACAAAACTTAAAAACTACTATTTACAATATATACAAAATTTTGATAATTTAATAATAATATTGTTCAGTTCTACATACAAGGTTTTCAATATTGTATGTTCCATATCTTCTGTTGTAAAAAATTATTTTTTCATTGTTATCAAATAATAAATTGTGTGTTTCTAAGTAGGTTAGACACATAGGTGACAAATAGCCATCATTTTGTAAATATCTTATGAACATTCTTCACTTATTACTCCATTTAGAATGATTGAGTTATTGCAATTATTGCAACTATTTATGAATTTAAGCCCAATTTTGGTCATGAATTTATCAATTCAATCTAGCTTGCTGGTGTTATTTATTAATTATTATTAATTATATTTATTATTTAATGATGGTGATCGGAATCTTCCATCATCAGTTCTTTCTGCCCTCATATTTAGGCAGTATGCTAACATTTTCGTTCAAAAACCATAATCTTTTCCATCTGACTAGAAGATATGCTGAACCAAATTGGGAATGCATAAGTTATGATTGGTCTTAATAGCTGTTTATAGATACACATTTTTATGTCCCTGCTAAGCCCTCTTTTTGAACTTAGAACATAATGCAATTTTTGAAAAGCTACCTTTACTTTTTGAAGTATGTACTCAACGTGCTTATTAAATGAGTAGTTTTCTTCAAAGAACACTCCCAGATATTTGATTACGGACACGTTTTCAATTATATTGTTATCTATTTTTATTTTAGGCCTTGTTTTCTTTCCTTTAATTATAATAGACTTACACTTATTTATGTTAAGTCTTAATTTCCATTTTTTTAAATAATCGTTTAATATTACCAGATAATCATTAAGTTTTTGCTGTGCAATTTTCGCTCTTGGGTGAGTGGCCGCTATCAGAATATCGTCTGCAAAGGACAGAACTAGCAATTCATTTTCAGGCTGGGGTAAATCTGCCAGGTACAAATTATATAAAACCGGACCAAGTACCGATCCTTGGGGAACGCCGGCTTTTATATTATATGTGGAGGAGTGGGATTTTTCTACATTTACAGCAAATGTTCTGCCATTTAAATAATTACTAGTGAGCCTTACTAAAGCCCTGTGGAAATTATAATTAGCTTCTATTTTACTTATAATGCCTTTTTGCCACACCGTGTCAAAAGCTTGTTCAAAATCGAGGCTTACTGCGATGGTGGCACTTCTCTTATTGAAACCGCTAGATATCTGATTTGAAAATGCTAGAAGAGCATGTGAAGTTGACAATCTCTTACGAAATCCAAATTGGAAATCTTTAAGCAAATTATTTTCATCAATGTGTAAATTAATCCTTTCCAAAATGAAAATTTCAAATAGTTTGCCTGAATTTGACAATAGAGATATTGACCTATAACTACAAGGGGAAGTTTGGTCTTCTCCCGGCTTTAAAATAGGTATTACCATTGCGTGTTTCCACTTATTTGGGAAATACCCTAAATTAAGACATTGATTAAATAATATGGCAAGCTTTTTCCATAATCTACTGTCGATTTTTGAATTATGAAATTCGGAATTCCGTCAACCCCGCTGCTTTATGGCGATCCTTATATCTTCAATCTTAAAAAGTTTTAGATTCTCATTCTCAGCGCCGTTTCCATATGCAGTAACCCCATTTCCAAATGTAACCACAGACTCATTCTCCACATGAGTAGGGAATGAGTCATTAAAGTTACTCTGAATCTTGGAGTACTGCTCTGCTATTAGATTAGCTTTTTCTTTATTATCATGAATTATTTCATTTTGTTCGTTTAGTAATTGGGAAATTTTGGTTCTTTGAATCGAGCATAATTTTTAACTTTTTTATACATGTCACCATTTTTTGTTATGCTGTTTAGTCTACTTTCATAATAATTTTCCTCAAATATTTTGATTTTTTCTTGGATTATTTTATCCAGTCTTTGTAAAATAGATGTTAGAGTAATATATTCTATGCCTTCTTCTCCTCAGATTTTTCTTTTGTTTTATCAATAACATAATATCCTGTGGAAGCTGTACCATCATTCCATATTTTGGTCTATATTTTACCATACTTTCGTTCATTGCTGTAACTAGAATATTTGTTAAGGTTTCAACTTCTGCATCAATTTCATCAATTGTTGCATTTCTATTGGCTGGGAGACAGAGTCTGCTCTTTTGATCATCTATAGTGTTGTTAAATAAATTTCTGTTAAATGATTTAAAATCAAAGAACTCTTCATCTGTTCTTTATACAATAGTAATTGTTTTTATATTAATCAAAATTGCTTTATGATCAGAATTATAATCCAAAGTTTCTACACATTTCATTGGATCAGGTGCCGAAATCGCCATATTTGTGGAGGTTATAGATATGTCAATGTAAGAATGGTAGTTAAATTGACTCCTTGTTGGGTTATTTGACGGTCTGATTAATAAGTTAGGGGTTGTGTTTAGCCAATCGGCAAGAACCCTCCCACTAACATTTACATCCCTACCTCCCCATAGAGGGTGTTTGGCATTTAAGTCTGCTTCGATTATAGCTTCTTTATTTCCAATAATATTCCCTATGTTAACGAGGTCACTCTTTCAATATTGCCTAAAGGTTTTCTATATAGAGACATTATTATTAAGTTAGTAGGACGGCCTTTAACTTCAATTATCGTTCCCTCCAATTCTCCTAAATTTGCCTCAATGCGTTGTGCCCTAATCCAGTTTTTAATTAAAATTGCATTTCCTCCTCCTCTTCCGCGACCACTTTCCCTATCTTGACGAAAGACTGTGTAATTTCTTAATAGAAACGTGTGTCTGTTTGTGAGTTTATGCTCAGCTAACAGAAGAATATCTGGGTCATGTTCATTTAAAAAAATATTCAAATAATGCCTTTTGTGACGAGACACAATAGAATTTACGTTTATAAAAATTATTTTTAACTTAGTCATTGAGACGTAAATTTAACAATAATCCAAAAATAGCTTGAGATTTTTTTCGTCAGTTTTCAGGGTGTTTCTAATTTTAGCATATTCATCAATTTTTCTAAAAATTGTAAACATGTCTTTTCCGATGTATTTTATGCAGTCATTGTTAAAGATGTCAAAAGCATGGGCATCGCCATGTGTCATTTTTTGGGGTACTTTTGTAGCCGTTATTTGGCTGCTTTTAGTTACATTCGAGTAGGATAAATTTGGATTATGTGGTGGAGCCTTATTTTCTAAGATTAATTTTGCACCCATTTTACCTTTATCTTTCATTCTTTGGACTATTTTTTCCCTTGTTGGGCATTTTCTATAACTTGCTACATGACCGTATTGTTTGCAATTAATGCAATACACAGGTTGTCCTATTTGTTTCTTAATTTGGCCCGTAATGGGGTCTTTAACAATTGTTTCTTTATTGTCTTCTTCCTTGGGAGGAATCGAACAGTTATTTGGTTCATGGTTTTTATCGCATTTAACGCATCTGTAAATCATGTTACAATTTTTTGAAATATGCCCTATTCTTTGGCACCTCTTACAAATGATGCTATTGTCACTTTTATAATTTTCTATGCTAACTCCGCATTGAAAAATGTATTTCTGCCTTTTAAAAGCTTTTATGTCACTGTCTCTCGAAAGTTGTATTACAAAACTATTTAGGCTTAGTTTTCTAACATTAATAATATTAACTTTCATTTCAGAAAGATTATAATATTCCTTGATGTCATTTTCATCATAATTTCCTGATAGTTTTTTAATTACCAATGTTATTGGTTTATCTTCCTTAAGGGAATTTGTGAAAAAACTGTAACCCTGTTCTATTAGTAGATTTGTAACTTTAGGGTGGTCCTCCCTTTTAGTTAGTTTAATTGTGATCATATTTTTATTCACAATTTTAATAGTAAAAAGATTGTGCCCTAATAATCTATTAATTTTATTAGTAATTTCTTTGACATTGACATTGTATATTTTAAAAACAGGAGGAGGGCTGACCTTACCTTGCTTTTGTTTGAGTTGTTGTTGGTATATCATTGTTGCAGCTACCCTCTTCAATAACCGCTGTGTTGTTGTTGCAATCATCCACCGTCATTGTTTCTGGCATTTCTTCTTCATTGTTCACGATTTTTACTCGTATATTCCTTTTGGTTTTAGCCTTTAATTTATTGGCAGACGCCGTACCGAAGCCCCTGCTTGCTTCGGCAGCCCAATCATTATTTTTTATTTCATTATTCTCACTCACTTTATTTTTATTTCATTTTCAAGCTCAATGACACGAGCTTTAAATAGTTCACGGTCTTTAGCAAGTTCATTTATTATGCTTTTAAGTTTTGTAATTTCTATTTCAGTGTCACTGTCACTACTGTGCTTTTCTTTTTTTTCTTTTTCGAAGTTTTTTATCTTTTTCACAAGCTTTCTGTTTATCTTCAGTAGTTAGACTACTTTGATCTGAGAAAAACTCACTGCTTTCCATTTTAGTAATGTCTTATTTTGTGGGTCTTCGGCTATTAGCCTTGCCCTAATTAAAATAAAGCTTAACTTTTTACACAATGAGTCTTATTGTTCATTGGCAGGAATTCAATAAAAATTCAATAGTAATCTTTATCAAAATCACTTCACTTTTCCACTTTAATATTTTATTTTATTTTATGTTCACTTCTTGTCACTTGATGATACCACTTTGAATGTTCGACACTGAATCCCCCGTTGCCATCGCCACTAAAACGAGTATTTATGGAAAATTGTGCTGTTAGCATCAACTTTCGGGGTTGATATGTTAGTGAATTCTTACCTATCGGTATAGCAAATGTACACGCACACACAAAAGAGAACATAAAATACTAACGGCAAATCTACACACACACATATAAATGTACATACTTTACTTGTGTGTTCAATAGTTGGAGAGAGCCTCAAATTTTGTATAAATACGAGCGGAATCATCCGGAGACAACAGTGGTAGAATGAGCATAAAGCTCGAAGTGAAAAGATCTTTGAAGTGAAATAAAAAGTGAAAAGTTATAGTGAATTATAAAAAAAAAAAAAACAAAAAAAAAAAAAAAAACTGAAAATGTCTTGTCACAGCTTAAATGCTGATGACGTTAAGGCAAATACTGCTGGTAACAATAGCCAGACAATAGACATTTGTGGTTCTAATCAAAGTGTGCCTACAATTTGTAATAATAACAATACTGACGTTTATATTGAAGTAAAACGCAAAAGAAAAAACAAACCTACTACGCCAATAGTGGACCAATTGATTGAACTTAATAAAAAATATGAAAGTATTCTTAACGAAAACGCTAAATTAAAAGAAGAAAATGAGGAATTTAAGAAAACTATCAAAGAACTTGCTAATAAAATTGCCACAAGCAGTGTTAACGTGGATGTCCATATACCCAAAGAATGGACAAATATAAATAACAACGACAACAATTGTACCACTGAGGCAGCCGTAGACCTCATGGTAGCTGATGAGTATGATTGTGAAGATGACATAACTGCAATGCCGGCGGTAAATAGTAGCAGCCAAGGGACCCCCCAGCAACTGGACATGCAAAATAACAGCGGAAAGACGGCAATTACAACAACAACTAAACCAAAAGGCAAGGCCAGCCCCCCTATTATTAAAATCTATAATGTTAATATTAAAGACTTTACAATCAAATTAAAAAACTTGCTAAATCACAATTTGTTTACGATTAACATTATAAATATGAACTTAATACATCCTAAATTGAGTAAAAATGAAGATCATCTGAAAGTCAGAGAATATCTAGAAAATATGAAAATTTCTTTTTTTTACTTACACTATCAAAGAAGAGAAGCCTCACACACTGATTATTAAGGGAGTCTCAGACACATATGATGAGACTGATCTTAAAATTTTTATTGAGGACACAGGAATAAATTTAAAATTTTTTAAAATAATCAAACTACAAAGAAGTAAATGGATTGTGCAATTTTCCAATGATTCTTACATAAAATCCTTTTCCAGACTTAGATTCATTCTAAATAATGGCGTTAGCATTGAGAAATATAAGAGTGTGGATCTTCCACAATGTAAAAATTGCCAAAGACATGGCCATATCTCTATCAATTGTAGGATGGTTCCAAATTGTGTAAAATGTGCTGGTCAACATGAACGTGGAAAATGTCACATTCCGCCCAAAGACCGAAACACTGAGGAAACAATAACAACTGACCCAAATACAGGTCAAATAATTAAGACGAAGGGAATCCCGGTTAAATGCGTTAATTGCAAAACTATAGGACATGTGGCAAGTTACAAAAAATGCCCAATAAAAAGCGGCTGCAAAAGCCAACACAAATAACTATGTAGCTAATAAGCCAAATATTACTTACCCTAAATTTTCTAGCAATCTATCATATGCAAATGCTATTAAAATTCCCTCAACAAAAAGTGCTATTGACAATAAAAATGGGCAAACTACCCTTCTTATTAAACAGGCCATGGGAGCCTTTGATAATGACTGTCAAAGGCTTTTAGGCAAAAATTTTATAACATGTATGGAAAAAATCAGCGACTTTGCAGTAAGTTATAAGGAACTGAAAACTGGCCAAGAAAAATCGGAGGCCATTTTTTGGCTTATTTTTAACGTTGAAACTTAATGAATAAATTTAAAATAATATTTATTAGTATAAATTCTCTAATTTCAAGACAAAAAAGACATTATTTTAATTTATTCATTAGTGAGAAAAATCCTGATATAGTACTGATCGCAGAACATAAGCTTAGCAAAAATCACAGTTTTAACCTAAAAGGTTACAAAATTTTTACACAACATAGAAAGGACAAGTTAGGAGGAGGAACGGCTATTGCAATAAGAGAGCAATTTAAATGTAATAGAATAGATGCTAATTTAGGTAGTATTGAGGCAACGCTAGTTAAAATTGGAAACCTAGGCGGTCAAACGATATTTTTATCTTCGCTTTACCTCAGACCCCAAGAAACATTGTCAAAACAAGATCTAGATAAATTAACTAGCATAATAGGACCTAACGAAGCAATAGTTGGTGCTGACCTAAATGCAAAACACCCGCTTTGGGGAGGCCACCAGACAAATGCTAATGGTCGAATATTAAATGACTGGGTTCTTTCTACAACTAATATAGATATTTTAAAAACAGAAGTCCCAAGCAGGGTGACACCGACGACGGATTCTTTTATAGATGTTTTCTTGATAACGAATCAGATAAGTCTGGTGAATCCGCGAAGGGCGATTACTGGGCTTGAGACGGGTGATTGTAACTCGGATCATAGAGCTGTTTTTCTTGATATATTATTAAGTAATATAGACAATGAAGAACCGGAGAATGTATTTGACTTCAACAGCATGAATATTCGTCGATTCAATAATGAATTAGGAGCAAATTTAGCACAAATATGCCTTCCTTAGGACAGAAATGCAACAGTCAGTGAAATAGATTCCACTATTGAAAATATGACTGTTGCTTTTAACACGGCTATGAATAATAATATTAAACAACATTATAGAAAAAAAATCTCCTCCCAGACCTTCCACCTGAAATTCTTAATTTATTGGCGCAGAAGAAGAATTTAAGAAGAAGAAGAAATAGAATTGTTAATTCTAATGAATATACATCATTAGAATCACAAATCAAAATTTTGGATAGGCTAATTAAACAACAAATTTCTCGTTTTGAAAAACAGTATTATACCAGATATCTAAACAGCATAGCAGCTAATGAAAACATGTTCAAACAAACAAAAGCTTTTTGTGGATTAGGCCCAAAGACAAAAATTGACTGCCTCATAATGAGCTAGGAGAGGAAATTGTTTCTAGTAAGGGCAAACTGACCTTTTAGCAAAAATGTTTTCTAATGATAACTCATTCTCCTCAAACAATAGAAAAACAACAATTTATTCCTGCAGTTAAAATAGGGAATAGTGTTATTCACAATACTAACGTAATAAAAAATCTTGGTGTAATACTTCAATCAGATATGCAATTCACAAGACATGTTGATTATGTACTCAACAAAGGAAAGGCCGTATATGCCAAACTGCGAAGTATGATAGGTAAAAGAGATAGTCTATCGCAGAATGTAAAGCTTATTTTGTACAAACAACTTGTAAGACCAGCTATGTCATATGCATTCCCCATTCGGTTCACAATATCGGCACATCAAATGGAAAGAATAAGAATACTAGAGAGGAAAATGTTTAAACACTGCCTTGGACTTAGAACAACAATAGATGAATTTGGTAGACTAAGAAGTCCTAAAAACTTATTACCTTATGAAAAAAGTAAAACTGACAGAAATGATAGGATTGATATGGTCTATATAGCGTTAAAATACCTGGAAAAGTGCACAATCCATAATAATGAACAAATATTAAACTGTAGAGTAAGAAGCAATGAGCTGAACACCATCATGGCAAACGGTGGGTACCTACCACCTATGAGCCTTCTAACACTATACAATGATGGCAAAATTTTTTTAAAATGAGGTCAAAATTGAATTTTGCCATAGAAGATATGGATCATACAATTTTCACAACACTATTTATTCTCTTGACCAATGAAAAAAAAAATTGTTCACTAAATCTGCAAAATGTACCCTTTACATGTGAAATACATCAAATAAACTGAAAAGCATTAAAACTAAAAAAAAAAAAACAAAAAAATAATAATAATTTAAACATGAATTATATTGTTTTGCTTTGTTTGTTATTGTTTTGTTTGTTATTTAGTATTAAGCCCATTAGTTGTAAGTAGTATAATCTAATTGATAACCTCGTTTTTATTCCCTTTTTTCGAGGTAACTTAAAATATTAAATACTTAAAGGTTGGCTGGCCTTGCCTAATTTAATTAAAATAAAAAATATAAATCTCTAGAAAAACAAGTAGTATTTGTGTTAGAGTAAGTTTAATTTAAGATAGTACTTGAGTAATATTTAAAACTCTGTAATGAATTTTTGGGAAATAAAGATGAAATGAAAAAAATGAATCCGGAGACAACATTAGTGCTTGTGCTATCATGAAGTTATAAGTGAAATAAACTAAAGTGAAAAAATGACTGGCCGTGGTAAAGGTGGTAAAGGCTTGGGAAAAGGAGGCGCTAAACGTCACAGGAAAGTACTCCGTGATAACATCCAAGGTATTACCAAGCCAGCTATTAGACGTTTGGCTTGTCGTGGCGGTGTAAAACGTATCTCTGGCCTGATTTACGAAGAAACTCGTGGTGTTCTGAAGGTGTTTTTGGAAAACGTTATTTGTGATGCTGTCACCTACACCGAACATGCTAAGCGTAAAACCGTCACCGCTATGGATGTCGTATATGCTTTGAAGAGACAAGGCCGTACCTTGTACGGTTTCGGCGGTTAAAAAATTCTTGACGCAATTTGGAGAAATCTTTTTTACAACAAAACAATCGGTCCTTTTCAGGACCACAAAATATATCAAAAAAGAGATACTTTCTTGTTGAAAACTATTTTTTTAAATTAAAATAAATAAAAAATAAAAACTTACCTTAGGAAATATGGGAATTTTATGTCAAAATTTCTAATAATTTTCTTTTTCAGCTTTCTCGTATTTTTTTCTCACAATTCGTGAAAAATGTCTAAAAATCAAAGAAATAAAAAATATAAATACTTACTCGTTTCAATTTTCTCCAGAATATTTTCACCGAAAACCTTGTTTTACCGATGTCTCGTATTTGATTCCCGATCATAAACATGCCGTCGGCAACTCACATCGCTAAACACATTTAGCTGTTCTTCTTCTTCCTTTTCGTATAATATGAGTATAACATAGCGTCGCTTTATGTATGTATTGGTATTATTTAGTCGATATTACTAAAGAACGACCATGCTGTGGTAGCAAAGGGATTTCATTTTGACTTTTTTAAACATGGTTGAATCTTTTCTCAAAATATAATTTGAAATTGTTGAATATTTTTATTAAATAGATCGTTGATTTACTTTATTTTGAAAAAATTCATTATAAATTTTTAAATTGTTCACTAATAATTTCCTTTAAAATTTTAACGAAAATTAAAATCATTGAATTTTATTTAAAAATTGTTCATTAAATGAATTTTATTTTATTTATGTTAAATTTTCTTATTTCATTTTCAATTAATTTCTATTTAATTTTCCATTAGATTATTTTTTAAAAGTCACTTTATTTAAAATTATTTTATTTATTTCTTTATCATTAATTTAAAAATTTGTGATTTCATTTAAAGTATCTTTTATTTTCATAAAATGTATTAATTATTCAAAATTTCTTTAATTTATTTTTTAATATTTTCATTAAAATTTGCTTAAATTTTCATTAATATTTGCCTTAATTTTTAAAAATTTTCTTATTTTATTTTAATTTAGTAGTTAATTTACGTTATTTTATTTTTCTTTCTAATTATTTTCGTTAATTTTCATTTCATTATGTTACTTTTATTCTATTTTTTGTGTTCAAAATTTTCCATAGCACCACAATGCGGTTTTATTTTCATGTATGCGTCGATTTATTTCCACCAAAACACTACTTTGCCGCCAAAATTCCCTTGCAAATCATCTAATTTGTGCCTTCACCAAGAATGCGCCGGGGTACGATTTTTTCACATAAAATTACTGCGAGCCACCACCAATGCCACATTGCTTCTTCTTCTTCCTCATAGTATACATACTATGAGGAAGAAGAACGCCACGATCTCTCCTCTCTCGCTCGCTCTATTCCTGAAATCATAAGAGACAACAACAACGACGACAACACAAATATGCAACTGACAACGAAAAACAGTTATTCTGCCAACGTCTCATAGAAAATTATTGAGAATTTTATTTTTTTCATACAAATGTAGCTTGACGCAATTTTCTTTCTCTTTTCAAATATTTTTTGTCGTCCTGAAAAGGACGGATTGGTTGATTTTTCTATGGAATTATACGATGGTCTGTATTCTTCTTCTTCATTCCATAATACCTTTCGAAATAATTTAGGCTTTCTTTTCGGTCTTCTTGGGCAAGAGAACAGCTTGGATGTTTGGCAATACACCACCTTGGGAAATGGTAACGCCAGACAGCAATTTGTTTAATTCTTCGTCGTTACGGATGGCCAATTGCAAGTGACGGGGAATGATACGAGTCTTCTTGTTGTCACGGGCAGCATTGCCAGCCAATTCCAAGACTTCAGCAGCCAAATATTCCATGACAGCGGCTAAATAGACGGGAGCACCGGCACCAACACGCTCAGCATAGTTGCCTTTGCGCAACAGACGATGGATACGACCGACGGGGAATTGAAGACCAGCACGATTGGAACGGGACTTTGCCTTTCCCTTAACTTTGCCACCTTTACCACGAGCAGATATTTTCACTTTGTTTTAGTTTTGAACACTTCACTTAAGCACTGAAAAACACAAATGATAAAAATTTTCGCCTCGAAACGTGCTATTTATACTTTTCTCACACACATTTCTTCAATAATGGGGTGGTTTGGCTTGTGTGTGCCTGCTAGCTGTGACTACCTGAAATTCTTGTCGACTACAATCTACAAATTCTGTATTGCTTGGCGTTTGGGTTATATGAGTTTGTGTTTGACCTTCATAGCGACAACACGTGTTTTTAAAACGAGCGGACAAAAAGTGAAAAAGTGCACAATAAATTGCTCGGAAACCCCGCAGCAGGTAGAAATAAGGAGAGGAGAGAAAAAAATTATAAGAAAAATGTGCGACCAGGAGAGGAGCCTCAACAACAGCACATTACTAACGGACGATGGAGCGACCACGGATGGCTATCAAACGGTAGATAGCCGTAAACAAAAGAAGAGAAAAAAGCGCAACTACTGCGACTGCGAGGACATCAGCTACCTTAAGCTGAAATTTGATGCGAAACTTTCGGGGATGAAGGCGCAAATAGAAAAAATGCAGGCCAAATTGGATAAGGCACTAAAGGAGAAAGCGGAGCTGGAGGAGAAATTTAAAAATTTCTCTAACAACATGATGGAAACTGAAACAACAACGGATTTCAATATGGATTTTCCCCCTTTAACAAACAACAAGGGGCCAAACAAAACATCGGCATCAATAAAATTACCTGCAATAAACCAGACGACACACACAACGGCTGTCGTAGACAGCGGATCCCAGGGACCAGGGACATCTACATGCCTACCTGCAGAATTGAAAAACAACTTCATAAATACAATGACAAACAAGGTCATAAATTCTATGACAAACAAAGTCATAAACTGCAATGACGTAAACAAAGTCATAAACAGTAATGACACAAACAAGACCATAAAAAGGAATGACGCAAACAAGGTCATAAATCCGAGAAAGAGGACATTCTCGGAAAACAACGCACGTGCAGAAGCAAACACCGCACGTGCACAACAATCAGCCAAGCAGGCAGGGAAAAACCAACCTGCAATTACAGTGTATGACGCCACAGTTGTTAAGATGACCAACATTCTCGACATCCATGTGGGAAGAAACCACTTTGTAATTAAAGTGGTGAGAAAAGGAGTTCTCTCAGTCCGAATACAAGGACTGGAAAACTTCATTAAGGCCAGAAATCTACTCGAAGAGAGGAACTATAGATTCCATACCCACACACCAAAGCAACATCTGCCGTACTCCGTACTCGCGGACGGACTCTGCGCAGAGTACACCCCGGAGGATGTAAAAAGGTATCTGGAAGGACTAGACTTCCAAATAGAAGTAACAATAGGAGCTAAAAAGTGGATTATTCGGCTTACTCGAACCACGGAGGTCAATAAGCTGTATAAAATTAGGAAAGTGATAGCTTGTGATGTCACTTTCCGAAAAGCTAAAGGAAGAGAGTTCGTGCAGTGCTTCAACTGCCAAAAACCTGGACATGTTTCAGCAAACTGCAACATGATTAAAAAATGTGTTAAATGCGCTCAGGACCACGAGCATGGACAATGCCTGATACGTGGGAAAAATGACAAAGCGGAGGAGGATAACTTTATCATTGGAGCCGCTAAACCACCGCTAAAATGTGCCAACTGCAACAAGGAGGGGCACACAGCCAGCTCGCCGGATTGCCCTAAAAAGAAGGCAATTCTGCAAAAATTACGAGAACGCAGAGAGGAAAAATTGGGCCAAACAAAAGCAAGGTCGCAACAGCTAACCACAACAAAAAACATATTGACCTACGCAGCAGCAGCAGGATCGCAAGCAAAGGTCAACGTGAGACCTATCCCGATAATGAAGACAAAGGAAACCAACGGAACCGCAGACATAGCCAAGGAAATATCACAGGAGTGCAAAACATCATTTGGCAAAGGCATAGGAGACCTTCTGAAAGATTTGGATTCATTCAAGGGCGAATTCCAAAGGATCAAAACGGCAGAAGGAGGGTCAACTGCATTGTTGTCCCTTCTTATGCATATTAAGGGATATTCATGTTAAAATGCATGTTCCTTAATATCAATTCTGTCGTTTCAAGGGAAAAGCGACACTACCTTCAGCTATTTCTCAGTGAACATCAACCAGATGTTCTATTAATAGCTGAACACAAACTAAACGAAAGGCATCGGATCACCTTCAAAGACTACAAATCTTTCAAACAGTGCAGACAAGGTCGCACTGGTAGAGGAACCGGAATTCTCATCAGAAATTCGCTAAAATCGGAGCACATTTTCGTCAACACTGGACAAATAGAATCCTGTGGAGCAAGGATTTGGACAAGGAGCGGTACGAATATAATCTTTATTGCGATGTACCAAAGACCGCATGCAAACTTCAACACGGCAGACCTCAATGAGATAGTCAATCTGTGTGCAACAGCTGAAGTGATTATTGGGTGTGACCTAAACGCCAAACACCACGACTGGGGAGGAGATGTAACCAACACGAGAGGACGTGCCTTACACTCCTTCCTCAACAGCTGTCCTAACCTAGATCTGTGTCCAACACTATAGCCGACCAGACCTAACGAACAAGGAGGATCACACATCGACTATTTCCTGAGGACGCCCGGGCTTGTTCTGGACTTCTATCAACTCACGACTTCGAGTCCGATCATCGAGCAGTAGAAATGTGCCTGCTCATAGAGGACATCGAAAGAGCTGAGAAAGCAGTGTTCTATAACTTCAAAAGAACAAGGATTCGCCGCTACAGACGACATTTTCAAGAAGGACTGCAGGAGCACATCCTTCCTGTGGATAGAAACGTCAGCATAGCCGAGGTAGACGCATGTGTAGATGGCCTAAGCTCCGTTTTCAAATCGGCCATAGAAAGCAACGTGCCAACTCAGGAAGTCAGAAATTCCTTCCTTGGAGATCTCCCACCCAACATCCAAAGATTCATCACCGAGCGAAAAAGGTTACGGGGAATATTAAGACGCACTGCAGATCCTGATCGCCACCCAATCCTCAATGCCGACATAAGGAACCTAAGCATAATAATCAAGCAACTGATTATTATCCACGAGAAAGAACGCTTCGAGGGCTACTTGGAAAGCATCGAGGTGAACTCGAAGACATACGGGAAGGTCAAAAGAGCCGCTGGCCTGGCATTCCGGCAACCAATAAAGGGAATTATAGACAATAACGGTGTAATTACCTCGGATAATACACAAAAGCTGAGATCCTGGCAGACTACATACAGGATAACCATCAATCCGAGGGAACAATAGACTATTCCTTCCGCAACATGGTCAACACAGCAGCGGAAGGAATTAGAAACCACTCGCCCTCTGTTGAATTCAGCAATGAATTCAAAGCAGATGGGTCCATCTATAACACACACCGATGGGAAGAAAATGGATTTGTTGATCCAGACATGGTCGGATCAACTATAGCAAGAAGGGCACCGAAGAAGTCTTGTGGTATCGATAAGGTCCCTGATATTGCTGTAAAAAAGGCTGGTGAAGCCATCATTCTTTTTCTCACCATATTGTTTAACCACTGCCTCAACATTGGCTATTTCCCAATAGCCTGGAAAGAGGCTTTAGTGGTACCAATTCCTAAGCCCGGAACAGATGCAACCCTAAGGGGGAGCTATAGACCGATATCCCTGCTATCGCCCTTTGGGAAGCTTCTTGAATACTTCCTTCTGCGCCGAATCACCAGGATCATCGAGGAGAAGAGGATACTAAAGGACTGCCAATTCGGATATAGAGCAAAGCACTCCACAACCCATGCCCTAGCAGCCTTTACAACATACGTCACGGACGGTTTCAAGACCAAAATGGGAACAATTGCAATTGGTCTGGACTTCACCAAAGCCTTTGATACGGTATGGCAACATGGCATTTTATACAAAATGCAATCGTTTGGATTCGATGGACAAACCTGTCGCATGGTAGCAAGCTTTCTCCAGGATCGAGTCTTTCGGGTCAGAGTTGATGACAAACTGTCTGAACAACGACTGGTAAAAGCAGGGGTTCCACAAGGATCACTGCTGGGACCAGTATTGTACAACTTGTTTGTCAGCGACATCCCTGGACCACCTGAAGGAGGATTACTGCTCATGTACGCCGATGACATTTTATTGGCGCTACGAGGTCGCTTCGGAAGCACTGTGGGAAGAAGATTGAATGCGTACATGAATACGCTCCACAACTACTTCAACAAATGGGGACTCAACCTCAACGTTGGAAAATGCGTATCTGTGGTTTACAAAGGGAAACCACAGTCTACGGCAAAGAGCTTCCGAAGATACATCCCTACGATCAAGGTTGGTGACCAACTAATTGAAACTTCCGATAGGATGAAATACCTGGGAATCATCCTACACGACAGATTTGACTTCTGCCGCCACGTGGACTATGTGCTGTCAAAGGCCAAAAAGATGAATTTCGCCTACCAGAGGCTATTCAGGATGCGAGGAGGACTGTCGCCGGACGTAAAACTGCTTATCTACAAGCAAGTTATCCGGCCCATAATAACCTATTCCTTTGCCGCTTGGGCTGACATATCTTCGGCCCAAATGGAAAGATTAAGGAAATGGGAAAGGAGGATCTTGGCAACGTGCTTAGGAATGAGGCCAACAATTGACGAGAATGGAATATTCAGACGACCACTCAACAGGAATATCTATAACGCCATCGAATTTAGCCGGATAGACATCTTCATGATGAAGAATGCACTAAACTTTCTGGAGAGAAGCCAAAACGTGGAAAATGGGATAGTGGAACAATTCCTGGACTACCAAGAGGAAATCCCCAATATTCAAAGAAGGAAGCATCTGCCACCCGCAGCTCTACTAACATTACGCGACGAAGGATTGCTCTACGATGATGAACGCCTAATGTACTACCATCGTAGGTATAACAGATTTGACGCTGACTCTGAGCCTGTCTACAACACAGCTCAGTAATAATATAATTGTAAATAGATTAGTTTAAGTTTATATAGTTTTAAGGTAGATTTAAGTTTATATTTTATTTTTTTTTTTGTATTAGCCTTTTTTTAAACTTTTAAGGCATATCTATACCAACGAATGTTGTTAAAACACTAAAATAATTTAATGATTGCTTAGCATAAAAATGCGGCACTAACATAATCTTAATATCGTAGTCTCCTACATTGTAAGCCCTATGGCAAAGGAGAATGTTTATTTACTAATCTATCTTATACTGTAGCCATTAAGTATATAATGTATAATCTGACAATTTAAAACAAATAAATGGCAAATTTAAAAGTGGCAAAAGTAAAAAGCGTTTCGGTTATCTTTTGTGAACAGTGTTAAAAGTGTTTGTGTGATTCAAAAAAAAAAAAAAAAAATAATTATAAGTGAAAATGCCACTCGTTGGAACGATGGCGGTTTTCTTCGCGCAGGTTGTGTGGGCAGGGCAATCGCCCGTAGGCCAGCACGTAAATCCTGCGGCTTGGACGGTATACCCGATACCGCCTTAAAAAAGGCGGGCGAGGTTATTTTCGCTTTCCTGGCAGTGTTATTTAATCACTGTCTGAACCTGGGTTACTTTCCTAGGGCATGGAAAGAAGCTATGTTGGTTCCCATATATAAGAGGGACTCTCCCCCTGGACAATGTAGCAGCTATAGGCCGATATCACTTTTATCGGCCTTTGGTAAACTCTTCGAGTCTTTCATTTTGGAAAGATTAAATAAACTCGTAGAGGATAAAAGGGTGTTGAAGGACAACCAGTTCGGGTTTAGGGCAGGCCTATCCACTGTCCATGCCCTAACTGCTCTCTCATCCTATGTGGCTTCAGGTCTAAACAATACTCAAGGCACTATTGCAATTGGACTTGATTTTTCGAAGGCCTTTGATACCGTATGACATCAAGGATTATTGTTTAAAATGCAACGGTTTGGATTTGATCACCAAACCTTGCGATTGGTAGGCAGTTTCTTATCCGATAGGTTAGAGTAGGCGAGCGACTATCCAGTCGCAGACCTGTACTGACAGGTGTGCCCCAGGGTTCCCTCCTAGGGCCGATGTTATATAACATCTATGTCAGTGACATGCCGACACCTCCACGAGGAGGGTTGGTATTATCGTATGCCGACGATGTGTTTGTGGCATATAAAGCCACGAATGCTCGTACAGCGGAAACACGTCTGAACATTTATCTTGCGGTCTTATATAGGTTCTTTACCGTATGGGGCCTCAAGCTAAATGGGGACAAATGCTCGGGAATTGTATTTACCGGGAAATCACGATATATTTCTCCAACTTTCGTAAGGCAACGTCCTGTCGTGAAAGTTGGACGTAATACCGTGGAAATTAAGGAGAGGATAAAATACCTTGGGGTCATTTTTCAAAAGAATTTTGACTTCAAAGGGCACATAGATTTCATCCTGACCAGAGCAAAAAAGGTCTTCTTCAGCTATGAAGGGCTGATGAAGATGCGTGGGGGATTAACTCCCGAAGTTAGGTTGCTGTTATATCGGCAAATAATGCGACCTATTGTTGCCTATGCTTTTCCTGTCTGGTTTGGTATCTCGTCCAGCCAGATGGAGAGGCTTAGGAAGTGGGAACGAAGTGTCCTGGCTTCATGTTTAGGCATGAGGGGACTAATACTTAGAGAAGATGGTACTATCAGACGACCCTCTAATAGGGCCATATATGATAGGGCAGGAGGGGAGAGAATTGACAGGGTCCTGATGTCAGGAGCACTGGAATTCTTAGACCGATCAGACGGACTTAACAACAGATTGTTTGAGGATGCCCTGCAAAGCAGCCTGGACGCAGAGGCACTGCGCAATGTTAGGTACCTACCCCCGGTTGGTTAAGAAGGTTGTTGGATGAAGGGTTGCTGTACATCGATGGTGAGCTACGTTTCTACCATCGGCGCTACAACACCCTCGATGTAGAAAGTACTGTGTACAACAGTACACAGTAACTGTAAATATTGTATATATTGTAAATAGTAGTTAGTAGAAACTAGTTTTAAGCCCTAGATTTAAGTTTTAGTTTTAAGATATATAATTAGTTGAATTCGCCCATTTTTAACTTTTGGATTTTTTGGGGCACTTATGTTAATTTTGCATTAAATTTCTTTTTGTTTGATTGGGTGCTGGTGGTACTCCACATTGTATGTAATTGTAGTAAATAGCGAATAGCTATAGTTTTAAGATTCTAGTACAGTAAGCCATTTCTGTTAGTATGTAAGTTTGTTATTTGCCATAGGCAAATTGAAATTGAAGTGAAAATGCCTCCTAAACCAGTGGTAAAGCAGCAAAGAAGGCCGGCAAAGCCCAAAAGAACATTACCAAGGGCGATAAGTCGAAGAGACGTACCAAGCGTAAGGAGAGTTACGCTATCTACATTTACAAAGTGTTGAAGCAAGTCCATCCCGACACCGGTATCTCCTCCAAGGCCATGAGCATCATGAATAGTTTCGTCAACGATATCTTCGAACGTATTGCCGCCGAAGCCTCTCGTTTGGCCCACTACAACAAGCGCTCGACCATCACCAGTCGGGAAATCCAGACCGCCGTCCGTCTATTATTGCCCGGTGAATTGGCTAAGCACGCCATCAGTGAAGGTACCAAGGCTGTTACTAAATACACCAGCTCCAAGTAAATGTCTTGATATTTTTCATTTTGCGTCGAAATACTACATTAAAAGGCCCTTTTCAGGGCCACAAAAAGCATTTCAAAAGATATCATATTTTTGTTGAAACTAAAATTTATCATTATTTAGTAATAAACGAATAAAATTCCATAGGAAATATATTTTTCTCTATACAATCATTTTTCCATGCATTTAGCTAACTCGCATATGTGCCTTTGCATGTTTGCTTGGATTCTATGCTTGCTTGTGCGATATGCTGTAACAGCCATCGTCGTCGTATAGGTGTGCGTGTGTTAGTGATGTTTTGCCTTGCCGTCGTTGATCAACATCGAATGGGCATCATGTATGTGTGAGCATTTTGTTACAGCACAACGGCAAAGCAACGAAATATAAGGCTGGAAAGGAAAAAATATATTAATGGAAAATGTAAATATTTTGCCAAAATGTCATTTTTGGATGAAATTCGTGAAATTTAACAGAGAATATGAAAATTACAAATTTTTCAAAATTAAGTAGAAATTATAAAAATGGCCAAATTATGGGGATTTACAAGAATTATGACCTGTGGGTAATTAGGAAAGATTTTAAATATTTTATTATCTTTTTTGACCTGGGTTAAAAAATAACCCAGTGGCGTCCACCATTATATTGGCTCAATAAAATTACCTAATAAGAACAGTAATTAGCGAAAGTAATTTTTTTCCCAAAATTAAACACGTGTACAAATTTACTTATTTATTTAGGTAACAAATATATACGATAACTGTTGAAAATAAATATTTTTCTCTTTTTTAATTTAATTTGTAGCCCTGAAAAGGGCTGTTAGATAGTATGTTTTCGAATATCGAAAATATTGTGGAAAAAGTAATCTTTCTGGGAAAAATTACTTCTTGGCGGCGGCTTTCTTAGCAGCTGGCTTCTTTGCTGCTGCGGCCTTTTTGGGCTTAGCAGCTGCAGTTATTGCCTTGGGTGCCTTTGCTGGTTTAGCTTTAACTGTACCGGTTTTCTTGGCAGCCTTTGTTTTATCGGCCGTCTTCTTTTCAGCGGTCTTCTTGTCAGAGGGTTTTTTGGCAGCTTCTCACCAGCGGCCTTTTTAGGGGCGGCAGCCTTCTTCTTTTTGTCACCAGCGGCTGGGGCCTTCTTCTTCTTTTCAGCAGTCTTGGCTTTGGGTTCCTTGGAGGCCGAAGCAGACAATTTGAATGAACCAGAAGCACCCTTGCCATTAGTTTGGATCAATTTTCCACTGGCAACGGCACCTTTCAAGTACTTCTTGATGAAGGGGGCCAATATTTGGCCCAGCGGCAACTGGGGAGGCGGTGGCTTCAACAACGGCGGCGTCAGACATGGTTATTCACTGTTTGTTTTATATTTCACTGTTAACACAAATACACTCACAAATTTATGTGTACTATTATTTTTGTTAGCGGCGAGCTAAAGTGTAGGTACATCGAAAAGATGAGATGTGCATAGTAGTCAATTGGTAAATTTTTCGAAAGATTGTGTGGAAGCGTGTTTAATTTTTTACAAAAGTTTTCGGAGAAATTAAATTTTCCTGAAGAAGCTTTGATAATTTTCACTAAAAATGTTTTATACCTTTAAAGTATAGATTTCAGGCTATGTTTTAAAGAAAGTTTGGTGTAATTATCACTTGCCGTTTGTGAATTATAAACGTTTAACTTGGCAGATTATAAAAATGTAATCACAAATTTCCAACTAAAATTTAAAAAAATCGAATTTTTTATGAAAATTAATTGAAAATTCTTTTTGAAAATGTAGCCTGATATGTTTACTTTAGGATCAAAGAAAAATATCGATGAAATTTCATATTTTACTATGTGAAAAAATTGAAATTATTATGACAGGTCTATGACAGCAGAAATCCTCTTGTTGGCATAATTTCAATGAAGAAAAGTTTTTCTTGAAATAAATTTGAAAGCTCAAATCTTAATAAGTTTTATAAAAATTTCTTAAAAAACATTTCAGAATTTGTATATTTACATCAAAATATAACATTATTCACCAGAAGTCATAATTTACGGGGAAAAGTTACAAAATCCCCAGAATACTTCATACTACCAATGTACAGGCATTCACTGACAAACGGTTATGTATTTTCATTTTGCAATATTTTTTATGAAATTTAACATAATTTGTTCTAAAATTTATTAAAAATAGTATTAGAAGCCATTTTCTAAGTTATTTTGTCAAATTTTTGTTACTTTTATGAAAAAATATTCCCAAAAAGAAATTCATCTTTACAGGCAAATATCACCTAGAACACTTGGAAATGTCATGAAATTAATTGCGTTTTACAAAATTGTTTTTCGATCAACTTCAAAGGTAGATATTATTGGCATTTCTTTTTATAATACTTTTAATTATATTTTACATCAAAATTCTCAACAAATCATTTTCTTCTTAAATTTTTAAAAAATAATAAATTATTACCAATTTCTCTAAATACATCGGGCAAAAATAATTTTGTAATTCCATATGGAGAAAATTCATATTCAAATGTCTTAAAATGCGTATAAAACATTTAAAAATTTTGCTGAAAAGGAATAAACATATTTCATACATCATTCCTGAAAAAAATTAAATAGGAGGGGCAAAATTTTAGCTGGAAATTTTTAAAATTCACATGAAATAATTCGTAGAAATTAAAGGCAGAGAATTTTTTCCCATTAAATTGAATAGTCCACAACAAAAAAAAATGATCGAAGGGGAATAAAATGAGAGAAATAGACAAATTTCGCGCCAAAAATCATGAAGAGAGCAATTTTTTGTTTAACGGGAAAAGGAAAAAAACAAAATGGACAAAAAAAATCCCGTTAGCAAAATGTATGTGGTGGTTGTTATTATGAGTCATAGCATTTTTTTCGAAGAGGGAGTACAAAAATGATAATAATTTTGCAAATTAAAGGAAACTATCAAAATGGATAATTGAAAAAATTCAAATAAAATTAAAAAAATAAAATATTCGATCAAAACAAAATAAAAAAAATAAAGTGACGAAAAATAATCAAGGAAAAAAATCAACATCAAAAAAATACTTCTTTATTTTAAAAATTTTCAAAAATAATCAATGCCCTAAATTTTTTTATTTATTTAAAAAAAATACTAAAATTTGTAGATTGAGTGAAAAAATATCTCTTTTTTGTAAAATATTTGTGGTCCTGAAAAGGACCGATTGTTTTGTTGTAAAATTGTTGCATTTAAAACGTCAAGAATTTAAGCACGTTCTCCACGAATACGTCTGGCCAATTGGATATCCTTAGGCATGATGGTGACACGCTTAGCATGGATGGCGCACAAGTTAGTATCTTCGTAAAGACCAACCAAGTAGGCTTCACTGGCTTCTTGCAAAGCCATAAGAGCAGAGCTCTGGAAACGCAAGTCAGTTTTGGAATCTTGAGCAATTTCACGATCCAAACGTTGGAAGGGCAATTTGCGGATCAACAATTCAATACTCTTCTGGTAACGACGGATTTCACGCAAAGCAACTGTACCAGGACGGAAACGATGAGGCTTCTTAACACCGCCGGTGGCTGGGGCTCTCTTACGGGCAGCTTTGGTGGCTAGTTGTTTACGGGGAGCCTTTCCACCGGTCGATTTACGGGCAGTTTGCTAAGTACGAGCCATTTTTCACTTGAATTTTTTTCACTTCACTAGAGATATGCACATAAACACTGTTAACACTGTAATAACGTTGCCATCGCCACGAAAACGAGTATTTATAGAAAATTGCGCTGTTAGCAACACCTTTGGGGTTGATATGTTAGTGAATTCTTACCTATCGGTATACCAAATGTACACGCACACACAAAAGAGAACATACGATACTAACGGCAAATGTACACACACATATAACTGTACATACTTTACTTGTGCGTTAAATGGTTGGAGAGAGCCTCAAATTTTGTATAAATACGAGCGGAATCGCCCGGAAAAAAACATTAGTGCTCAAACTGTTCGTGAAGTGATGAGTGAAATAAACTAAAGTGAAAAAATGACTAGTCGTGGTAAAGGTGGTAAAGGCTTGGGAAAAGGTGGCGCTAAACGTCACAGGAAAGTGCTCCGTGATAGGTATTACCAAGCCAGCTATTACCAAGCCAGCTTCGGCGGTTAAACAAATTCTTGACGCAATTTGGAGAAATCTTTTTTACAACAAAACAAACGGTCCTTTTCAGGACCACAAAATATATCAAAAAAGAGATAATTTCTTGTTGAAAACTATGTTTTTAATTAAAATAAATAAAAAATAAACACTAAAAGAAAAAATATAAATACTTACTCGTTTCAATTTTTCCTGAATATTTTCACCGAAAACATTGTTTTACCGAGGTCTCATATTTTATTCCCGATCATAAACATGCCGTCGGCAACTCACATCGCTAAACACATTTAGTTCTTCTTCTTCCTTTTCGTATAATATGAGTATAATATAGCGTCGCTTTATGTATGTATTGATGCTGTTTAGTCGATATTATTAAAGAACAACCATGCTGTGTTAGCAAAGGAATTTCATTTTCACTTTTTTAAATATTGTTAAATCTTTTCTCAAAATTTAATTTGAAATTGTTGAATATTTTTATTAAATAGATCGCTGATTCATATTATCTTAAAAAATTTCTTTAAAAATTTGTAAATTATTCACTAATCATTTCCTTTAAAATTGTATCAAAAATTAAAATTATTGAATTTTCTTTAAAAATTCTTCATTAAATGAATTTTATTTTATTTATGTTAAATTTTTTTATTTAATTTTCAACTAATTTCTATTTAATTTTTCATTATATTATTTTTTAAAAATCACTACTTCGTTTTATTTAAAATTATTTTATTTATTTCCTTATTATTAATTTAAAATTATTTTATATATTTCCTTACTATTAATTTAAAAATTTGTGATTTCATTTAAAGTATCTTTTATTTTCATAAAATCTATTTATTATTCGAAATTTCTTTAATTTATTTCCAAATATTTTCATTTAAATTTCTTTAACTTTTCATTAATATTTGCCTTAATTTTTAAAAATGTTCTTATTTTATTTTAATTTAGTTGTTAATTTACGTTATTTTATTTTTCTTTGTTATTATTTTCGTTAATTTTCATTTCATTATGTTACTTTTATTCTATTTTTTGTGTTTAAAATTTTCCATAGCACCACAACGTACTTTTATTTTCATTTTCACCAAAACACTACTTTGCCGCCAAAATTCCCTTGCAAATCGTCTACTTTGTGCCTTCACCAAGAATGCGCCGGGGTACGATTTTTTCACATAAAATTACTGCGGGCCACCATCAATGCAACATGCTTCTTCTTCTTCCTCCTCATAGTATACATACTCATTTGGTGACGCTACGATCTCTCTCTCGTGCTCTATTCCTGAAATCATAAGAGACAACAATAACGCCAACACATATATGCAACTGACAACGAAAAACATTTATTCTGCCAACGTCTCATAGAAAATTATTGAGAATTTTTATTTTTTTAATATTAATGCAAATAATGTAGTTTGACGCAATTTTCTTTCTCTTTTCAAATATTTTTTGCCGTCCTGAAAAGGACGGATTGGTTGATTTTTCTATGGAATTATACGATGGTCTGTATTCTTCTTCTTCATTCCATAATACCTTTCGAAATAATTTAGGCTTTCTTTTCGGTCTTCTTTGGCAAGAGAACAGCTTGGATGTTTGGCAATACACCACCTTGGGCAATGGTAACGCCAGACAGCAATTTGTTCAATTCTTCGTCGTTACGGATGGCCAATTGCAAGTGACGGGGAATGATACGAGTCTTATTGTTGTCACGGGCAGCATTGCCAGCCAATTCCAAGACTTCAGCAGCCAAATATTCCATGACAGCGGCTAAATAGACGGGAACACCGGCACCAACACGCTCAGCATAGTTGCCTTTGCGCAACAGACGATGGATACGACCGACGGGGAATTGAAGACCAGCACGATTGGAACGGGACTTTGCCTTTCTCTTAACTTTGCCACCTTTACTACGACCAGACATTTTCACTTTATTTTAGTTTTGAACACTTCACTTAAGCACTGAAAAACACAAATGAAAAAAATTTTCACCTCGAAACGTGCTATTTATACTTTTCTCACACACACATTTCTTCAATAATGGGGTGGTTTGCTTGTGTGTGCCAGCTAGCTGTGACTACCTGAAATTCTTGTCGTCTACAATCTACAAATTCTGTATAGCTGGCCGTTTTGGTTCATCATTTGTGAACAGTGTTAAAAGTGTTTGTGTGACTCAAAAAAAAAATAATAAGTGAAAATGCCTCCTAAAACCAGTGGTAAAGCAGCAAAGAAGGCCGGCAAAGCCCAAAAGAACATTACCAAGGGCGATAAGTCGAAGAGACGTACCAAGCGTAAGGAGAGTTACGCTATCTACATTTACAAAGTGTTGAAGCAAGTCCATCCCGACACCGGTATCTCCTCCAAGGCCATGAGCATCATGGACAGTTTCGTCAACGATATCTTCGAACGTATTGCCGCCGAAGCCCCTCGTTTGGCCCACTACAACAAGCGCTCGACAATCACCAGTCGGGAAATCCAGACCGCCGTCCGTCTATTGTTGCCCGGTGAATTGGCTAAGCACGCCGTCAGTGAAGGTACCAAGGCTGTTACTAAATACACCAGCTCCAAGTAAATGTCTTGATATTTTTCATTTTGCGTCGAAATAACAAAAAACATTTCAAAAGAGATCATATTTTGTTGAAGCTACAATTTATCATTATTTAGTAATAAACGAATAAAATTCCATAAGAAATATATTTTTCTCTATACAATGATTTTTTCCATGCATTTAGCTAACTCGCATATGTACCTCTGTTTAGCCTTTGCATGTTTGCTTGGGTTCTATGCTTGCTTGTGCGATATGCTATAACAGTGGTGATTTGCCTTGCCGTCGTTGATCAACATCGAATGGGCATCATGTATGTGTGAGCATTTTGTTACAGCACAACGGCAAAGCAACGAAATATAAGGCTGGAAAGGAAAAAATATATTGATGGAAAATGTAAATATTTTGCCAACATGTAATTTTTGGATGAAATTCGTGAAATTTAACAGAGAATATGAAAATTACAAATTTTTCAAAATTAAGTAGAAATTATAAAAATGGCCAAATTATGGGGATTTACAAGAATTATGACCTGTGGTTAATTAGGAAAAATTTTAAATATTTTATTATCTTTTATGACCTGGGTTAAAAAATAATCCAGTGGCGTCCACCATTATATTGGCTCAATAAAATTACCTAGTAAGAACAGTAATTAGCGAAAGTAATTTTTTTCCCAAAATTAAACACGTGTACAAATTTACTTATTTATTTAGGTAACAAATATATACGATAACTGTTGAAAATAAATATTTTTCTCTTTTTTAATTTAATTTGTAGCCCTGAAAAGGGCTGTTAGATAGTATGTTTTCGAATATCGAAAATATTGTGGAAAAAGTTATCTTTCTGGGAAAAATTACTTCTTGGCGGCGGCTTTCTTAGCAGCTGGCTTCTTTGCTGCTGCGGCCTTTTTGGGCTTAGCAGCTGCAGTTATTGCCTTGGGTGCCTTTGCTGGTTTAGCTTTAACTGTACCGGTTTTCTTGGCAGCCTTTGAATTTGTTTTGTCGGCCTTCTTCTTTTCAGCGGTCTTCTTGGCGGCAGAGGGTTTTTTGGCAGCTGCCTTCTTCTCACCAGCGGCCTTTTTAGGGGCGGCAGCCTTCTTCTTTTTGTCACCAGCGGCTGGGGCCTTCTTCTTCTTTTCGGCAGTCTTGGCTTTGGGTTCCTTGGAGGCCGAAGCAGACAATTTGAATGAACCAGAAGCACCCTTACCATTAGTTTGGATCAATTTTCCACTGGCAACGGCACCTTTCAAGTACTTCTTGATGAAGGGGGCCAATTTTTGGGATTCTACTTTGTAGGTGCTGGCCAAGTATTTCTTGATGGCGAGCAATGATGAACCTCCACGTTCCTTCAGGGTCTTGATGGCGGCATCAACCATTTGCTGGGTTGGAGGGTGGGTAGGGGCAGCTGATGGCTTCTTTGCTTTGGCAGCGGCTTTTTTTGGTGCCTTTTTCTCAACAACGTCAACTGGGGAGGCGGTGGCTTCAACAACTGCGGCGTCAGACATGGTTATTCACTGTTTGGTTTATATTTCACTGTTAACACAAATACACTCACAAATTTATGTGTACTATTATTTTTGTTAGCGGCGTTCAAGTTTATTAATTCAATTCATTAATACAATTTATATATGACTTATGTCTAACAAAAGCTCTTAAGGACTACTTAATCAAAAATAAAACACATATGTGTATATGGAAGTGCACACAATCACGGCACCGGCGAAAATTTCGTCGGTCGCCGCGAACTCAATTAGCTTTATTTCTATTTCATACGCCGGCGACCGGCGAACAAAACAGTACAAGGTGGCCATACTTGTACGAATTTTATGTGTTTTAGTAAATAAAGTTACTTTTTACTTTAAAATTTGTTATGGTCACTCTACTATCTGTTACTCGTACAAAAAAAAACATAATTAGTTTGTTTATTTATTTGTGTACTTGCGCCTGAGTGAAGATGGATATCAGTGAATTTGTAATAGAGAAGATGGACATAAGTGAAATTATAATAAAGAACGTAAAGAATTATGTGTTCTTGTATAATTCATTGTAGTCAACAAATGAGCAAAAAGTAAACAACTTCATCAGCTGTTTTATAATTTCGTCGTTATTGTGTTCCATACGACGAATTTTCGCGGCTCATTTTGTCGCCACGTAGGGCGAAATTCGTCGTTCGCTCCAATTGTGTTCCTAGCATAAAACTACTTAGCATACTAATATTTATCTAAGTTTAACTCATTAATACATATATATGTGCATAATATATGCATCATATCGCTAACACCAGAAATTAAATTTCATTAAATGTAATATATGTTGTATTTAGCTTATATTATAATCCCCAAAAAAAAAGAATTATTAAAAAAGGGGCTAATAAACAAAAGAAAAAAAGTGTATTTTAGAACTGTGGCTATGGTGCTTAAAACTACTTATAATTAACTATGTACAGGTGTGCTTCATCGGCTACTGTGATATATTGTAGAAGGTATTATTAATGTCGAACGTCTTATAACGGCGGTGATAGAAAAGTAATTGATTATCAATAGAGAGAAGGCCTGCTCTGTCCAAAGGTAATAAACACTTTGGTGCGTGATAGTTTGTCTCTAATATGTTGTTAATGTCAGTAATACTATAATCATTAAGGCTGTCAATAATTAAGGAATTTTCCAAAAATGATGATTTTTCTAGGAATTTTAGAGCACCTTTGATCAGGAACATATCGATTCTGTCGAAAGGTGTGTTCTCGTATACAGCGGAATTGTGCGGGAGTCGCCATATTCCACTGTCGTCTAGTATGGGTTTTATTTCAAGACACGATCTTAGCACCCTCCTATCCCAGATACGAATTCTCTCCATTTGATGGGAGGAGATTCCGTACCAGACGGGGAAGGCGTATGCCAAGATTGGTCGAATTATTTGTTTATAAATTAACAGTTTGACAGGCAGTGTTAGTCCACCTGATCTGCAAATAACCCGCTGGTAAGCCCAGAATAATTTTTTGGCCTTACCGAGAATGTAGTCCACATGTCTGACGAACTCAAAATTGGAGTGGAAAACCACGCCCAGATATTTGAGCTGGTCAGACACGCGGATAAATTGTCCTCCGATATATGGCGTAGCTTCAAAGCCTCTGGAGCTGGGGAAGAGGTATTTTTTTATACCTTTAAAAACGATGCCTTCACATTTGTTGATGTTAAGGCTCATTTTCCATTTCTCAAAATATATGGAAAGGGTGGTCAGATATTGGTTTAGGCGTCTATTTGTGTTATGAGCATGGGCTCCAGATGCAGCGATAAATATATCGTCTGCATATATTAATAGCAGATCCCCCTCGGGTGGTTGAGGAATATCTGCCAGGAATATATTAAACAATATAGGTCCAATTAAGGACCCTTGTGGGACGCCTGCGTATATATTCCTGTCCGTGGAGAAGGAATCTCCGATTCTAACTTTGAACTTTCTTGATTTTAGAAAGTCCGCTACAATTCTGCAGGTATTGCGATCCGTGTTTAAATTAACCATTTTGTAAACAATGGCATTGTGCCATACGTTGTCGAATGCCCTGGAGAAATCAAGGCTAATCCCTATTGTAACATGCCTATTGTTTAGGGCATTAGAAACATGATTCCCAAGGACTGTGAGGGCATGTGACGTGGACAGTCCTTTCCTGAAGCCAAACTGGCTGTCAGAAAGTAGTCCGCGGTCCTCAATTTCCAAGGAAATCTGTTATGGCGGATGGGAACAGTTATGGCGGTCTTCCAAATATTGGGGAAATAACCCAGGTTTAAGCAATGGTTATAGATTATAGCCAAAGTGGACCATGTTGAATTATCAGTCTTTCTAAGTACAAACTCAGGGATTCCATCGGGTCCACTGGATTAACTGTTGGGTCTCCTCTTGACTGCAGCACCTATATCCTCAGGGGATATAAGACTGAGTTCTGGGATATGTTCAGAGCCATCCGCTAGTAAATTCTCAGAAAAATTTACCAGGGGAGACCTAATATTGAATTCTTGTTCTATAATATTAATACTACCATCTTGGGACCGTGGTGCAGTAATCATGCCTTGAATAGAATCAGCGATGATATTGGCTTTATCCTCGTCAATATATATAGCAGTTCCATTATCATCAGAAAGAGCAGGTATAGTATTTTGTTAGCGGCGAGCTAAAGTGTAGGTACATCGAAAAGATGAGATGTGCATAGTAGTCAATTGGTAAATTTTTCGAAAGATTGTGTAGAAGCGTGTTTAATTTTTTACAAAAGTTTTCGTAGAAATTAAATTTTCCTGAACAAGCTTTGATAATTTTCACTAAAAATGTTTTATAACTTTAAAGTGTAGATTTCATGCTATGTTTTAAAGAAAGTTTGGTGTAATTATCACTTGCCGTTTTCAACTAAAATTTAAAAAAAATCAAAATTTTCATGAAAATTTAAGTGAAAATTCTTTTTGAAAATGTAGCCTGATATGTTTACTTTACGATCAAGAAAAAATATCGATGAAATATGTGAAAAAATTGAAATTATTATGTGGTCTATGACAGCAGAAATCCTCTTGTTGACATAATTTCAATGAAAAAAAGTTTTTCTTGGAATAAATTTGAAACCTCAAATCCTAATAAGTTTTATAATAATTTCTTAAAAAACATTTCAGAATTTGTATATTTACATCAAAATATAACATTATTCACAAAAAGTCATAATTTACGGGGAAAAGTTACAAAATCCCCAGAATACTTCATACTACCAATGTACAGGCATTCAGCGACAAACGGTTATGTATTTTCATTTTGCAATATTTTCTATGAAATTTAACATAATTTGTTCCAAAATTTACTAAAAATAGTATTTGAAGCCATTTTCTAAGTTATTTTGTCAAATTTTTGTTAATTTTATGAAAAAATATTCCCAAAAAGAAATTCCTCTTTACTGGCAAATATCACCTAGAACACTTGGAAATGTCATGAAATTAATTGCGTTTTACCAAATTGTTTTTCGATCAACTTTGAGGGCAGATATTATTGGCATTTCTTTTTATAATACTTTAAATTATATTTTCCATCAAAATTCTCAACAAATCAATTATAATTATTATAATAAAATTTTGCTGAAAAGGAATAAAACATATTTCATACATCATTCCTGAAAAAAAATTAAATAGGAGGGGCAAAAATTTAGCTGGAAATTTTTAAAATCACATGAAATAATTCGTATAAATTAAATTCAGAGAATTTTTTCCCATTAAATTGAATAGTCCACAACAGAAAAAAAATGATCGAAGGGGCATAAAATAAAACAAAATGGACAAAGAAATCCCGTTAGAAAAATGTATGTGGTGGTTGTTTTTATGAGTCATAGAATTTTTTTCGAAGAGGGAGTACAAAAATGACAAAAATTTTGCAAATTAAAGGAAAATATCAAAATGGATAATTCAAAAAATTCAAATAAAATTAAGAAAAATAAAATATTCGATCAAAATAAAGTAAAAAAATAAAGTGGCGAAAAATAATCAAGGAAAAAAAAACCAACATCAAAAAATACTTCTTTATTTTAAAAATTTTCAAAAATAATCAAAGCCCAAATTTCTTTTTATTTATTTCAAAAAAATACTAAAAATTGTAGATTGAGTAAAAAAATATCTCTTTTTTGTAAAATATTTGTGGTCCTGAAAAGGACCGATTGTTTTGTTGTAAAATTGTTGCTTTTAAAACGTCAAGAATTTAAGCACGTTCTCCACGAATACGTCTGGCCAATTGGATATCCTTAGGCATGATGGTGACACGCTTAGCATGGATGGCGCACAAGTTAGTATCTTCGAAAAGACCAACCAAGTAGGCTTCGCTGGCTTCTTGCAAAGCCATAAAAGCAGAGCTCTGGAAACGCAAGTCAGTTTTGAAATCTTGGGCGATTTCACGAACCAAACGTTGGAAGGGCAATTTGCGGATCAACAATTCAGTACTCTTCTGGTAACGACGGATTTCACGCAAAGCAACTGTACCAGGACGGAAACGATGATTCTTCTTAACACCGCCGGTGGCTGGGCACTCTTACGGGCAGCTTTGGTGGCTAGTTGTTTACGGGGAGCCTTTCCACCGGTCGATTTACGGGCAGTTTGCTTAGTACGAGCCATTTTTCACTTCACTAGAGATATGCACACAAACAATCAATTCAATTTTGACAAAGGTCACATTTATTTGGATATACTTCTTACATGCTAACAGTAGTGACTTACTGTGCTAAAACCTTAAAAAATAATTATAGCTATTCGCATTCCTGAAAAAAAATTAAATAGGAGGGGCAAAAATTTAGCTGGAAATTTTTAAAATCACATGAAATAATTCGTATAAATTAAATTCAGAGAATTTTTTCCCATTAAATTGAATAGTCCACAACAGAAAAAAATGATCGAAAGGGCATAAAATAAAACAAAATGGACAAAGAAATCCCGTTAGAAAAATGTATGTGGTGGTTGTTTTTATGAGTCATAGAATTTTTTTCGAAGAGGGAGTACAAAAATGAGAAAAATTTTGCAAATTAAAGGAAAATATCAAAATGGATAATTCAAAAAATTTAAATAAAATTAAGAAAAATAAAATATTCGATCAAAATAAAGTAAAAAAATAAAGTGGCGAAAAATAATCAAGGAAAAAAACCAACATCAAAAAATACTTCTTTATTTTAAAAATTTTCAAAAATAATCAAAGCCCTAAATTCTTTTTATTTATTTCAAAAAAATACTAAAAATTGTAGATTGAGTAAAAAAATATCTCTTTTTTGTAAAATATTTGTGGTCCTGAAAAGGACCGATTGTTTTGTTGTAAAATTGTTGCTTTTAAAACGTCAAGAATTTAAGCACGTTCTCCACGAATACGTCTGGCCAATTGGATATCCTTAGGCATGATGGTGACACGCTTAGCATGGATGGCGCACAAGTTAGTATCTTCGAAAAGACCAACCAAGTAGGCTTCGCTGGCTTCTTGCAAAGCCATAAAAGCAGAGCTCTGGAAACGCAAGTCAGTTTTGAAATCTTTGGCGATTTCACGAACCAAACGTTGGAAGGGCAATTTGCGGATCAACAATTCAGTACTCTTCTGGTAACGACGGATTTCCCGCAAAGCAACTGTACCAGGACGGAAACGATGATTCTTCTTAACACCGCCGGTGGCTGGGGCACTCTTACGGGCAGCTTTGGTGGCTAGTTGTTTACGGGGAGCCTTTCCACCGGTCGATTTAGGGGCAGTTTGCTTAGTACGAGCCATTTTTCACTTGAATTTTTTTCACTTCACTAGAGATATGCACACAACCAATCAATTCAATTTTGACAAAGGTCACATTTATTTGGATATACTTCTTACATGCTAACAGTAGTGACTTACTGTGCTAAAACCTTAAAAAATAATTATAGCTATTCGCTACCTACTACTTAAGTTACAAAAATTGCTGTGGTCTAACCATCAGCACACTATCAAACAAAAGAAAAATTAAACTCAAAATTTACATAAAGGCCCCAAAAAATCCAAAAATAAAAAATGGGCGAAATCGACTAATTATATAACTTAAAACTAAAACTTAAAATTTAAGACTTAAAACTAATTTTTACAATATTTTATTTTACAATATTTACATTTACTGTGTACTGTTGTACACCGTACTTTCCACATCAAGGGTGTTGTAACGTCGATGGTAGAAACGAAGCTCACCATCGACGTACAACAGCCCTTCCTCATCTAGCCTTTTTAAGGCACCCGGTGGCAGGTACCTTACAGTCCTCAGTGCATCCGCGTCCAGGGTGCATTGCAGAGCGTTCTCCACAGTACTGTTATTCAGTCCGTCCGTCTTGTCTAAGAATTCCAGTGCTCCTTAGACCAAGACCCTGTCAATTCTTTCTCCACCTGCCCTGTCGTATATGGCCCTATTAGAGGTCCTCCTGACAGTTCCATCCTGACCAAATGTTAGTTCTCTCATGCCTAAACATGAAGCCAGGACACTACGCTCCCACCTCCTAAGCCTTTCCATCTGGCTGGACGATATGCCAAACCAGGCAGGAAAAGCGTAGGCAAGAATAGGTCGCATTATTTGCCGATATAGCAGCAACTTAACTTCGGGAGTTAAGCCATCCCGCATCTTCATCAGCCCTTGATAGCTGAAGAAGACCATTCTCTCTCTGTCCAGGATAAAATCTATATGTCCATTGAAGTCAAAGTTCTTTTGAAAAATGACCCGAAGGTATTTTATCATGTCCTTTATTTCCACAATATGAGGTCCAACTTTCACAACCGGATGGTACCTTGTAAAATTTGGACGAACATATTGAGTTTTCCCGGTAAATACAATTGCCGAGCATTTGTCCCCATTTAGCTTGAGGCCCCATATGGTAAAGAACCTATATAAGTCCTCAAGATAAATGTTCAAACGTGCTTCCGCTATACGAAGTAATGGGGCCGTATACGCCACAAGCACATCATCAGCATATGATAATGCCAACCCTCCACGTGGAGGTGTAGGCATGTCACTGACATAGATGTTAAACAACATCGGCCCTAGGAGGGAGCCCTGGGGCACGCCAGTCAGTACAGGTCTGCGACTAGATAGTCGCTCACCTACCCTAACTCTGAAATACCTATCAGACAGGAAACTTTCTACTAACCTCACAGTTTGGTGATCAAAACCAAACCGTTGCATTTTAAACAATAGACCTTGATGCCACACGGTATCAAAGGCTTTAGAAAAATCAAGTCCAACTGCAATAGTACCATACCTATTGTTAAGACCTGAAACCACATAGGATGAGAGAGCAGTTAGGGCATGGACAGTGGATAGGCCTGCTCTAAACCCGAACTGGTTGTCCTTCAACACCCTTTTATCCTCTACGAGTTTATTTAATCTTTCCAAAATGAAAGACTCGAAGAGTTTACCGAAGGCTGATAAAAGTGATATCGGCCTATAGCTACTACATTGTCCCAGAGGTGAACCCCTCTTAAATATGGGAACCAACATAGCCTCTTTCCATGCCCTGGGAAAGTAACCCAGGTTCAGACAGTGATTAAATAACACTGCCAGGAACGTGAAAATAACCTCTCCCGCCTTTTTTAAGGCGGTATCGGGTATTTTGTCCAAACCGCAGGATTTTCGTGCTGGCCTACGGGCGATTGCCCTACCCACACAACCGGCGCGAAGAAAACCAACCTCGTTCCAACGAGTGGTGTTTTCAACAATAGCCCCATCTGCAGTAAATGTATCGCCGAAATTTACCATGGGGGACCGATCGCTGATCCCCTCGGTAGCTCGATTAACTGAGCTACGGAGAGCATCATGTTCCCCAGGAAACCGATTAACTGGTCCTCCTGACCTTTTCACTGTCGTCCGTAATAAGTCGACCTGTAATGTCTACTAGCTGACTTACAGGTTCTCTAGTATCGAGTCCAGCTGCCCTTTTGACTTTGCCAAAAGTTTTCCCATCAACTCTTATTCTCCCTAAATAATCTTTGAGTCTATCTTGTTCGAAAATTCGAACAGAGTCCTCAATTATGCGATCCAGATTTCTGATATCGGCTCTAAGAGCAGGAAATCTATCTGGATCACCAGATCTTCGGAGAGTGCGGCATAGCCTGCGACGCTCACGTATAAAGCCCAAAATTCTCGGAGGAAGATCTCCAAGATTTTTAGGCTTGCGGAAAATCTCGCCTAGATTTTCCACACACCTATCTACCTTATCTATTGATGCATTTCTGTTAGATGGTAGTTTGCACTCATCTAGCCCTAACCTAAGCTGCCGCCTAAATCGTCCTATATTCATGCGATTGAAGTTCAGAAATTTCTGTCCTTCATTTCTC
This sequence comes from Musca domestica, assembly GCF_030504385.1. NCBI lineage: Eukaryota > Metazoa > Arthropoda > Insecta > Diptera > Muscidae > Musca > Musca domestica. The sequence continues at coordinate 27,199,939 of NW_026712346.1, forward strand.
GCCAAACCCCCAAATTTAATTGAATTTGAATCGCCCTGTGATCCGATTCAAAACCAAATGCCATAGAAATATTTCCGCCACCAATCAGAGGGAGTCCTGGTGTACGCAGAAATAAATCTATATATGAGGCAGATGTCGCAATCTCCCTAGTCGGAATATCCGACCTTATTACGTCAAAGTCTAGGCAGTCCTGTAAAAGTCTGTCTAAAACTTGTCCACTCCAGTTTCTCACATTACCTCCCCACGAAGTGTACTTCGCGTTTAGGTCGGTTCCGATCAAAACTTCCCCAGAGTTATATAGGTCAAAAACCTGCATAATGTCTACGGACCGTAGTGTCTCATTGGGTGCGAGGTACATTGAGACGAAAGCTACAGTGGAGCCATCGGACTCTATATGTCCGGTTGAGAGTGGTATTCGATCACAGCGAATACCATCTCGAATAGCAACCGCGGTACCACCCCCGCGTTGCGCCCCCTCACGATATTGGAGAAAAACCCTATATCCCTCTAAACTAAAATTATGAGCAGGGCTGAGCTTATGCTCGGCCAAAAAGAGTACATCCGGCCTCCTCTCCTCAACTAACAACTTCAAAAAGTGTCTCTTTGATAATGAAATCAAAGAGTTCACATTGACAAAAACTACTTTAAAACTGGACATTTCCAGCAAAAACTAATTTAAAACTGGACATTGCCTGAAGATGCCATTATTTTTTGGAAGATAGGACCAAATGTCCTAGCCTTCTCACATTTTTGGGAAAAGTCCGTTCCAAAGAACTGGACAATATTCTCAGACTGAGAAATTACCTCTTTGTGGGGAGGTTGATTGCTAGAACGTGGACCGTTACTAGCTGGGACTTGTTGAGGGGCCGATTTTGCACGGCCACCTGCGACACCAGCATATGTCATACTGGAGCCAATGGCAGCAATTCGTAAAGAACGTGCCTCATTTTTGGCCTGTATGTCGGCCTTGGCTTTAGCCTTGCGGGCTAAGATTGCCAGACGGAAAGGGCAATCCTTAGCCGAAGCAGGATGTCCGTATTTGCCACAATTGACACAGTAGCAAGGCTGTGCCACCTTTTTTACTACCTCCCCGGTATTTGGGTCGGTATATTCGACTAGAGTGTCTTGTCCCTTTGGAGGATCAGGACACTCTTTAGGACCATGATTGCCATTGCACTTATTTCAGCGCTTTGGCATAGTACAATTGGTCGCAATATGGTCGTGGCCTTGGCAATTATAACATTGCTGCATTCCACGACCTTTGTCTTTACGGACCTTGACGTTGCAGTCAAAAATCATTTTGAGGTTATACAACCCCAAAATGTCCGAACTTTTGCTGACGCCCAAAACCACAATCGATAGGAGATGTTGGTCAGACCGACTATCTCAATTTTTAAGCCTGATTGGTTATGGAGGAATTCACTAACCGCCTCAGGCGAATATTCGCAGCTAAGGTCCTCAATGGCAAGCATATGAGGGCGTAGTTCTTTTGGTGTGTGGGTATAAAATTTATACCCACGATCTGTCAAGATCTGCTTGACATTATTAAATGCATTAAGGCCTCTGACCTTCAATGCCAAAACGGACGGACGGACCAATGTGATAGAAAACTCACCAGGACGAAGATGCTGTCTGAGGATGCCCGCCACTTCCGGAACGCCAGCGTCAAAAATTTTAAAGGACGGCATGTTTTTGCCGGCCCCATTAGGTTGATATGCTGCTTTTCTTTGCAGCAGCAGGAACAGTCGTCGCAGCAATGGCGGGAGCCACCTTCGCAGCAACGGCGGGAATGGGCTTTGCAGCAACATTGACGCCATTTTTCTGTTGTGGCGAATTCTTCTCCACAGCTTCCTACAGGACATATCGAAGTTTCGGCACTGCACCTTTGGACATGTCCTTCTTCTTCTTTGCCTCTGTCGCCGGCGGTGGTTATGGAGGAATTCACTAACCGCCTCAGGCGAATATTCGCAGCTAAGGTCCTCAATGGCAAGCATATGAGGGCGTAGTTCTTTTGGTGTGTGGGTATAAAATTTATACCCACGATCTGTCAAGATCTGCTTGACATTATTAAATGCATTAAGGCCTCTGACCTTCAATGCCAAAACGGACGGACGGACCAATGTGATAGAAAACTCACCAGGACGAAGATGCTGTCTGAGGATGCCCGCCACTTCCGGAACGCCAGCGTCAAAAATTTTAAAGGACGGCATGTTTTTGCCGGCCCCATTAGGTTGATATGCTGCTTTTCTTTGCAGCAGCAGGAACAGTCGTCGCAGCAATGGCGGGAGCCACCTTCGCAGCAACGGCGGGAATGGGCTTTGCAGCAACATTGACGCCATTTTTCTGTTGTGGCGAATTCTTCTCCACAGCTTCCTACAGGACATATCGAAGTTTCGGCACTGCACCTTTGGACATGTCCTTCTTCTTCTTTGCCTCTGTCGCCGGCGGTGCGACCTCCATCTCGTCATCCGCCATACCGAGTTCTTCGGCTGCCTCGGTAGCCAATACGGTCTCCTTGCTGGAATTACTAAGCGCTTGCTTGGCAGCAGCCAGCTCTGCTGCCATGCCCTTCTTTTCTTCTTCAAGTCGGGTAATGCGGGCTTCCAACTGCCGCACTAGGGCCTCCAACTTGATGTTGTCAAAGGCGGAATTGCCTATGTTGCAGTGGCAGCGCTTTTTTCGTGGCTGCCTTTGGACATCCGAGTTTATGGATTGTCCACCTTCGCTGGTTGCTTCATCAGATGCAACGTATTCGGCTTTGGGTGTAGTTGCCGTTTTTGGTTTGGCAAAGACACCCTCGTTGTTGTTATTGGCGCCACCAAAATTCATTTTGGCCGCCGCAGCATTCAATTTTTCCGCCACTTCAATTTTGGCGCCAAATCCCAAATTGTTGATTTTGACGGCGTCAAAAATTTTCGCCGTCGGCTTTGGGGTGCTGACGGTTTTGTGGTTTTCCGCCAGCACTGATGGTCTGTGGTCTTCTTCAACCACCACTGCTCGTTCTGTTGTGTTTGTGCCTTTATATCAGCAAAATTCCAATTTTGCTGACTACTATAAGAATCTCAACTTTTTGAGAGACCAAAAATTAATTTGTCGATTTTTGCCAATTTCGACAAAAAATCACAAAATTTATCTCTTTTATTGTAGAACACACCAAAATCCACAAAGTCAGTTAATTTTTATTACGAACAGTCACTTTTTCACTTTATTTCAGCACCACTCAGCTCAAAGCACGATATGCACACAAACACTGTTAACACTGTAATAACGTTGCCATCGCCACGAAAACGAGTATTTATAGAAAATTGTGCTGTTAGCATCAACTTTCGGGGTTGATATGTTAGTGAATTCTTACCTATCGGTATACCAAATGTACACGCACACACAAAAGAGAACATACAATACTAACGGCAAATGTAGACACACACATATAACTGTACATACTTTACTTGTGCGTTAAATGGTTGGAGAGAGCCTCAAATTTGGTATAAATACGAGCGGAATCGCCCGGAAAAAAACAATTCTGTGTTGTGCTGTGGTCGTGTGAAGACATAAATCGGAAGATTAAAAAATAAATAGTGCCCTTGTGAAATAAATTAAAAGTGTTTGTTGGCCTTTACTGAGATAAAATTTGTTTCAAACTACTTTGTTTCAAACTTTGGCCACAAAAAAAAAAAACAAAGAAACGTGAATTGTGTTTTGCCGTCGGCATTTGATGTTTTCATTTACCGTCGGAGAAGCAAAATTCTTTCGAGTTGGCAGTTGGATTTGAATTGCTGACTGAATGGCTGGTGTTGGCAGTGCTGTAGGTGGTGACGGCGTTGCCAACTACGAATCTACCAACTAGGGGTTGGTTTGTGTCGTCGCTTATAGAAATGGTGATGCAACGATATGGATGGTGCCTTGGATATTGCGCCAAACACAAAACGCCTGGAGGCAGGCAATGGATTTGGAGACATTTCCTATGGATAAGCAGTATTGTCAATATCGCCTAAGGAGAAAAAAAGGCAAAAAACGCAAACACTGCAAATGCGACCGAGACGACACATACGTATCGATGAAGTTAGAAGCTGCTAATGCAGAATTAAAAAAGCTCTTCAAACTATTGAGCAGAAGTACATAGCCCTCCTGACAGACTTCAATGCTCTCAAGGAGAGGCAAGATGAGAATGCCCGGGAATTCCATGCAATGTTAAAAAGAGAAGCTTCATATAAACGTGAAGTGGAACGATTGGAGAAGAAAAAATCCTTAAAAATCAGTGATGCCAATTTGGTATCACCAACAATTGTTGAAGAGGCCACCATGGAGGTGGATACTGCTACCGCGCCGCTAGCAGAGCAGTCCGTGGTCACACCGCCAGTGCCACAGGTATCGATGGTAGCATGCCGTGCGCCATCACAGGTAGGCAAGAAGCCCATACTACCTGGAGGAGGGAAGGAGGTTGCCGCAGTTTCTACAAAACCAGCAGCAAACTACCAATGGAAAAGGCAGAAAAGCAGCAAGTAATGCTGGTTCCAGCCAACAAAAGGGCGTTACACCTAAAGGGGCAGGCAAGTCGAAACTTCCACCACCTATTTCGGTATACAACGCCAATGTCAAGGCATTGACCTAGTAATTTCCAAACTAGGTCATGACAAGTTTACTATTTCAATAGTAAACAGAAAAATTTCCAACTTCCAAGTCCTGACATTGGAAGAACATCAATCCGTCCGTGAACTATTGGTGGAACAAGGTATAAACTTTTATACCTTTACACCAAAGGGACAATCGATATATTCGGTTGTCATTGAAAAATTGCCTGACTCTTACGACGTAAAAGACGTAGAAGCAGGACTAAAAGCTTTACCTATATACTTAGAGGTAAAGCGTGTAGTAAAGTTGGGTGGTAACAAGTGGTTAGTGCACCTGGAAAAAGGTTCGGACATCAGCGGACTTTATAAGGTAAAGCGTATTTTCACGAACGGCATTGTCGTGCCATAACTGCCAACGGCACTTCCATGTGTCAACTAATTGTGGTATGCCTTACTGCTGCTTTAAGTGCGCTGGGGACCATGGTTCTGGTAAGTGCAAAATACCCAAGGGCGTTAATAAGCCCACAGTGATACCTGTAACTGACCCAGTTACAGGTAAGGTAACAATGCGGCCAGATTACGTATTCAAATGCGTAAACTGCAACCGCACTGGACACGCTGCGAACGCTCGCGACTGTCCAACACGCCTGAAGCTTTTGGCAAAAGCAGATGAAGGCAAGGTTGCTAAGGCAGTGGAAACTTTGCCCAAGGCCAGTTTCCCTAAAGACAGTGGTAAGATACAGCCTAATGTATCATTTGCTTCTGCAACATCGGCTAAAGCTGCTCCGAAAGCTAATCTGACTTTGGGCCAGCAATCAAAAGCCAATGTGGTTACAGCTCAACCCAAAGCTAACACAACTTTGGGTCTACCCAAAGCCAACATAGCTCTGGGCGAGCAATCGCTAGACAAAGTAGTCAGTGGCTTCACGCTTTTTGACGAACTCTGTAACGAAGTCTTTGGTAAAGATTTCTTGACATCTGTCATGCAGGTTCGTCAATTTTAAATCTGGACATGTTTGATGTCCAGATTTAAACGTAATACCCACAGATGGACCAACCAGAGTAGATATTAGATCACAATCTTTTATCGACATCTGTTTGGCATCATCTGGTACCCATGTTGATGACAATGGGGGGCGAGGTATTGCAACTTTAGATTGCAATTCTGACCATAGGGCGTTAAAAATGACGGTTTACGGGGACGAACCTGAACGTAGACCTAGACGAACTTTCTTCGACTACAGAAGAATGGACAGAAGACAATTAAATTTCTATAAATCAGAATGTTACTCATTCGGAAATAGATGTTTGCACCGATGCCACGAGCGAGGTTTTCCGATCTGCCATGGAGTCCGCAAGTCAGCTCAGTGGGTTCAATTCCTCAGTGAAACCCAGGTGAACGATCGTATGTGTGGTAGGGTAAAGGCGGCTGCGGGTATTAACCGCTACGCCAAAATACCAGATCTTATCAGCAATGATGGGACCACGGCAGTCATGTCTAGCCAAAAGGCTAACATGTTAGCGGATGTTGTTCAAGGGCAATCCGATGCCGATGATACCACTCCTTTTAGCAACACTGTTAGAAGTGAAGTATCAATTTTTAATAATAATTCCCCACTGGTGACATTTGCAGATAACTTAACTGCAGATGGATCCACAATAAGTGAGGAAAATGTGTGGCGAAGAAATAAATTCCTAAAAGCTTCCAATATTGGAGCAGGACTGAAACGAAGATCTAATCGCAAATCCGCAGGACCGGATGGAATCCCTGACATTGTGTTAAGGAGGACCGATGGTCCAACCTGGAAACACATTGCGATAATCTTTAATCACTGCATAAATTTGGGCTACTTCCCGGATTCATGGAAAAGGGCAATCACTATTCCCATCCTAAAACCTGGAAAAGACCCGACATCATGCAATAGTTATAGGCCAATAAGCTTACTTCCTGCGTTCGGTAAGCTATTTGAGTATTTCATACTCTCCGAAATAAGAGAGAAGTTAGAAGAAAGAGCAATCCTATCTGACAGTCAATTTGGCTTCAGACAGGGTCATTCAACATCACATGACCTGATGGTCTTAGGGGACTATGTGACTAAAGCTCTAAATAACAGATACATAACTATGGCTGTTAATTTAGATTTTGCCAGGGCGTTTGACAATGTCTGGCAAAATGCCATCATATATAAAATGAGAAGACTAGGCTTCGACTTTAATATATGTAGATTAATCACTAGCTTCCTAGCAAATAGAAGCTTTAAAGTGAAAGTTGAAGATGACCTTTCATCTGAAAGGGCAGTTACTGCCGGAGTCCCACAAGGTTCACTCCTTGGACCCGTCCTCTTTAACATATTTATTAGCGATATACCACGTGCGCCTGATGGGCATTTGCTCCTGATTTATGCAGACGACATATTTGTCGCTGCTACGGAAGCCCACGCTGGGAATACTAATAATAGGCTAAATGCATATTTGAAGCAACTCTCCGAATTCTTCCAAACTTGGAAAATGCACTTGAATGTCGACAAGTGTGAGGCCATAACCTTCAAAGGCAAAAAGAAATACTTGTACCGTAGCGCCAGACAGTACGAGGCTTCGCTTGCAATTGGAGGGGAAACTATTAGAAATTCAGACCAAGTCAAATACTTGGGTGTAATCTTTCAAAGTAAATTTGAATTTAATAGACATATAGACTTTGTACTAAGAAAAGTCAAAGGCATATTTTGGGCCTATCAACGTGCTATCGGCACAAGAGGTGGGCTGACCGTTAAAGTTAGACTATTAATCTATAAACAGATCAGTAGACCATTAATTGCTTACGCCTTTCCTGTCTGGTTTGGGGTCTCTTCCAACCAAATGGAAAGGCTTCGCATATGGGAAAGACGCATTCTTAGGTCCTGCTTGGGCTTAAGATCAACGCAGGGTGAAGAAGGAATATAGCGCTTACCGCCCAATAGGGTAGTATATAGTTCCATAGACTTCAACCGTATAGATAAGTTTCTAATGTCCAGTGCCCTTAAATTCCTAGATCGGGCAGCTACGTTAGATAATAGTCTAGTTAGGGAAAGCCTTTTGCACGAAACTGATGTACAAAGGTTAATTCGGGCCAATTATAGGCCGCCGAGTAGCTTAGTTACACTAGATGAAGAAGGTCTTCTATATAGAGAGGACACACTCCTCTTCTATCATCGTAGGTTCGGCTCGTTAGACATCGACGACACAGTCTACCAAGCAGCCCAGTAACTGGTGTAACGCCCTCCATGTAAATAATGTAAATAGTAGTATGTAAATTAGTATAAGTAGAATATATAGTTATAAGATTAGTTTTTAAATTTAGTATGTAAGAAACAAAAATCATAAAAATGTTAGGGTCCCTTTTTTTATACATCTTTTTTAGAGGAATTCATTAATGTTAATTTATTTACATTAAAGTATTATAGAATTTTTTGAATTAATTTCAGGTAACATTAAATCTGTGACCCCCCTTATCGCATTATTTAGATAAACTTAGAAAAATAAGACTTTATGCCAAGTATTTTTATGCTATAGACTTAAGAAATATTGTTAGACAATAAGTTATTAAATAACTATGTGTAGAGAGCAGATGAAAAAATAAACTTGAAACTTGAATCCGGAAAAAAACATTAGTGCTCAAACTGTTCGTGAAGTGATAAGTGAAATAAACTAAAGTGAAAAAATGACTGGTCGTGGTAAAGGTGGCGCTAAACGTCACAGGAAAGTGCTCCGTGATAACATCCAAGGTATTACCAAGCCGTTTGGCTCGTCGTGGCGGTGTAAAACGTATCTCTGGCCTGATTTACGAAGAAACTCGTGGTGTTCTGAAGGTGTTTTTGGAAAACGTTATTCGTGATGCTGTCACCTACACCGAACATGCTAAGCGTAAAACCGTCACCGCTGTGGATGTCGTATATGCTTTGAAGAGACATGGCCGTACCTTGTACGGTTTCGGCGGTTAAACAAATTCTTGACGCAATTTGGAGAAATCTTTTTTACAACAAAACAATCGGTCCTTTTCAGGACCACAAAATATATCAAAGAAGAGATACTTTCTTGTTGAAAACTATTTTTTTTAATTAAAATAAATAAAAAATAAACACTTACCTTAGGAAATGTAGGAATTTTATGTTAAAATTTCTAATACTTTTCTTTTTCAGCTTTCTCGTATTTTTTTTCTCACAATTCGTGAAAAATGTCTAAAAATCAAATAAAGAAAAAACATAAATACTTACTCGTTTCAATTTTTTCCTGAATATTTTCACCGAAAACTTGTTTTACCGAGGTCTCGTATTTTATTCCCGACCATAAACATGCCGTCGGCAACTCACATCGCTAAACACATTTAGTTCTTCTTCTTCTTCCTTTTCGTATAATATGAGTATAACATAGCGTCGCTTTATGTATGTATTGGTGCTGTTTAGTCGATATTATTAAAGAACAACCATGCTGTGTTAGCAAAGGAATTTCATTTTCACTTTTTTAAATATTGTTGAATCTTTTCTCAAAATTTAATTTGAAATTGTTGAATATTTTTATTAATTAGATCGTTGATTCATATTATCTAAAAAAATTTCTTTAAAAATTTGTAAATTATTCACTAATCATTTCCTTTAAAATTGTATCAAAAATTAAAATTATTGAATTTTATTTAAAAATTCTTCATTAAATGAAATTTATTTTATTTATGTTACATTTTCTTATTTAATTTTCAACTAATTTTTATTTAATTTTTCATTAGATTATTTTTTAAAAATCACTACTTTGTTTTATTTAAAATTATTTTATTTATTTCCTTATTATTAATTTAAAATTATTTTATTTATTTCCTTATTATTAATTTAAAATTATTTTAAATATTTCCTTACTATTAATTTAAAAATTTGTGATTTCATTTAAAGTATCTTTTATTTTCATAAAATCGATTTATTATTCGAAATTTCTTTAATTTATTTCCAAACATTTTCATTTAAATTTCTTTAAATTTTCATTAATATTTGCCTTAATTTTTAAAAATGTTCTTATTTTATTTTAATTTAGTTGTTAATTTACGTTATTTTATTTTTCTTTGTTATTATTTTCGTTAATTTTCATTTCATTATGTTACTTTTATTCTATTTTTTGTTTTTAAAATTTTCCATAGCACCACAACGTACTTTTATTTTCATGTATGCGTCGATTTATTTCCACCAAAACACTACTTTGCCGCCAAAATTCCCTTGCAAATCATCTACTTTGTGCCTTCACCAAGAATGCGCCGGGGTACGATTTTTTCACATAAAATTACCACCACCACCACCACCAATGCAACATGCTTCTTCTTCTTCCTCCTCATAGTATACATACTCATTTGGTGACGCCACGATCTCTCTCTCGTGCTCTATTCCTGAAATCATAAGAGACAACAACAACGACAACACAAATATGCAACTGACAACGAAAAACAGTTATTCTGCAAACGTCTCATAGAAAATTATTGAGAATTTTTATTATTTTTTTTTTTTTAATATTAATGCAAATAATGTAGCTTGACGCAATTTTCTTTCTCTTTTCAAATATTTTTTGTCGTCCTGAAAAGGACGGATTGGTTGATTTTTCTATGGAATTATTCGATGGTATGTATTCTTCTTCTTCATTCCATAATACCTTACGAAATAATTTAGGCTTTCTTTTCGGTCTTCTTGGGCAAGAGAACAGCTTGGATGTTTGGCAATACACCACCTTGGGCAATGGTAACGCCAGACAGCAATTTGTTCAATTCTTCGTCGTTACGGATGGCCAATTGCAAGTGACGGGGAATGATACGATTCTTCTTGTTGTCACGGGCAGCATTGCCAGCCAATTCCAAGCCTTCAGCAGCCAAATATTCCATGACAGCGGCTAAATAGACGGAAGCACCGGCACCAACACGCTCAGCATAGTTGCCTTTGCGCAACAAACGATGGATACGACCGACGGGGAATTGAAGACCAGCACGATTGGAACGGGACTTTGCCTTTCCCTTAACTTTGCCACCTTTACCACGACCAGACATTTTCACTTTATTTTAGTTTTGAACACTTCACTTAAGCACTGAAAAACACAAATGATAAAAATTTTCGCCTCGAAACGTGCTATTTATACTTTTCTCACGCACACATTTCTTCAATAATGGGGTGGTTTGCCTCGTGTGTGCCAGCTAGCTGTGACTACCTGAAATTCTTGTCGACTACAATCTACAAATTCTGTATAGCTGGCCGTTTTGGTTATCAGTCTTCAACACAACGTCATCGAAGCAACAACTAAGTGAACAGTGAATAAAAGTGAAAGTGAAAAGTGACCAATGGAACAGCTACCTGGACAACAGCTGAAGGACCAGGAGAAGAAGGATGGCTCGCTAACGGATACTAGCGAAAGGGACGGCTGCAGCACCGTCGAAGACCAGCGCATAAAGCGCAAGCGTAAGAAGTGTGGGTGCTCTGAGGAGTACGAATATCGCGCTTTCCAGCTGGAAACCGTGGTCCCCAACCTCCATGGTGTAATCCAGAAACTGGAGGCCCAGCTAAGGACTTTAGCTGAAGACAATGCCAGGCTGTCGGCACTTGTAAACAGCCGTGGTATTGAGGACTCCGTCAAGGCAGCCGAAGTCCTTGACGGAATGATGGAGGTGGAGTGTGTTGCACTGCCGGCAGCCACTCAAGCTGGGACGGACGGTCCTACCATCAATGGGACGGACGGTCCCAACAACGGTAGGGCGGACGGCCCTGGCTGTAAGAGGACGGACGGTCCTTCAACGTCCGCTGCCTGCATGGCAGCACTGAAGGCCGCTCCGATGAAGGATGCTGCTCGGCCTGCATCATCCTCGAAAAGGACGGACGGTCCTAAACCGAAGGCCGTGTCGAAGCCTGGCACTAAGGCTTCAGCAGCAGCAGCGACCAAGGCTGCTTCCCCCAAGGCCCCGCTGACGAATGGCTCGCCAGCTGCGAAGCCTACATCGGTTGTCCCCTCGAAGGATGGCCAAACTAAGAAGGCGACTCCCCCAATCACCATCTATGAGTCTGGTGTGAAGGAAGTGAGGACAGTGCTGGCATCGTCGCTCAACCCCCGCGACTTCACCATAAAGATGCTAAGGAAGGGTGTTATAACCCTTAGTTTAAGTAGCCTTAACATATACGATAAGGTCAGGACTCTTCTTGAACAGAGGGCGTATAAGTTCCACACCCATACGCCAAAAGACAGGTTGCCTTACACTGTAGTGGTCGACAGGCTTTCCGGCGAATTCACAGCCGATGAAATTAGGGCTGAGCTAGGTACGCTAGACTTCCCAGTCTTCGTACAGAGTCTGGTTAACATTGCTCCAGACAAGTGGCTAGTTAGAGTAGATCGGAAAACCGATATAAATAAATTGTACAAGGTTAATAGGCTTTTTAGTCTTAGTGTAGTTATCCGAAAGGATAAAGCTGTTAGGGCCACGCGTTGCTACAACTGTCAACGGCATGGACATATAGCTGCCAACTGCGGAATGCCCCCCAACTGTGAAAAGTGCAGCGAAGGACATCCGACCCACCTGTGCCCCACGTTTGGAAAGGACAAGGAGACGGACGCAGTACCCAAATGCGTCAACTGCAAAGTGGAAGGCCACTCTGCAGGTTCCCCTTCCTGCCCGAAACGGAAGGCAATTTTGGCCACTCGGACCCAGAGGAAGCTGGAAGCCGAGTCCAAACAAAATGCCAGGTCTGGCCGCATCGCTGATGAGAAGGCCAAGCTGACTTACGCTGGTGTTGCGGGAGGAAAATCTGGACAGCCCCAGAAACCCACCCGGCCATCTACCACCCCCAAATCTCCTGCTGCCGCCGCCCGCCCATCCGGACCCACCCAAGACATTGGAGGACTGATGAGCAGCATGCCCAAGGAGTTCGGAGACCTATCGACATTAACCAAGGTTAGGTCGTTCGGTCCCAGTTTTAGGCGTATCCGCGAAGAAAGGGGAGACGCGGATGCTTGGTGGGCCCTAATGGTCCATATAGCCTTAGAATAGGTATGTTGAAGTGCGTTTTTCTAAACGTCAGCTCCATAGTTTCTAAAACTAGGAGGCACTTCTTGCGGAATTTTGTCCTAGAGCATCAGCTGGACATTATTCTGCTGGCAGAAACCTGGCTCTCTCCCAGCCAAAAGTTTTACTGCCAAGGTTTTAAAATCTATAGGCAGGATAGGCTGACAGGCCCAAGAGGGGGCACTGCAGTCTTAGTAAAAGATAGGTTCGGCTCAGAAAAAATCCCCATTTCCTCAGGGGATATAGAATCTTGTGTCGCCAGGGTCTGGAGGGAAGATGGGTCCTCCATAGCCTTCGCTTCTGTTTACCAGCGCCCTGTTGGTCCCTTCCAAATTTTGGATCTGGACCCCAAACTCGCTTTACGCGACAGTGGCGACCTTGTAGTTGGTGGAGACCTGAACGCGAAACATCCCTTATGGGGTGGTGCAGAGGTCGATACCAGGGGAAGAGCAATCTGTGCCTTCCTTCTCGATTGTCCGGATGTAGCAGCCATTCCATCTGATAGGCCCACTAGGCCCAATGGAACGGCAGGGTCGTATATCGACTTCTTCCTGCATACGCCAGGCGCAGCACTGGCAGCGGGGAGATCGACCTCAACGACCCACTACTTTGAATCCGACCATAGGGCGATTCTCATAGAAAGAGAGTCAGGCTCCTTACAAAATGGAGAAGTCAGGTCGTTCCACAACTTCGACCGGATGAATATCTGTCGATATAGGCAGCGCTTGCGCAGCGGCTTGGAGGAGGTAACTCTGCCAGCCGACCGCAACGTATCCATTTCGGATATTGATAGCTGCATTGAGGATTAAGGCTCCGCCTTCCGAGATGCCATAGATGCTTCAGTGCCCAAATATAGGGCAAAAAGCACTATCCTGGGCAATCTCCCCCCTAGGATCGCGAGTTTTATTAGGGAGCGTAGACGGCTTTGTCGAGTGTTGCGTAGATCTGGTGATACTGAGCGACAACTAGTCCTCACGGCTGACATCCGCAACCTCGACAAGATCATCGAAGCCAATATTCGCCGATTCGAAAACGATCGGTATAAGGACTATCTCGAGGGAATTATGGTCAATTCCAGGACCTATGGTAAGGTCAAGCGATTGGCCGGCCTCTCCTCTCGAGATTCAGTCAGTCCTCTCGTAGACTCCACTGGTACCAGGGTGAGCTCTGACGAAAATAGGGCTGAGATGTTGGCGGACCAGGTGCAGGGAACGCTTCGACATGGGGGAGTTTCGGTTGCCGATTCCTTCCAGCGCCAAGTCAGCTTGGCGGTGGAGGGGATTGAAGACCATTCTCCTGTTGTGTCGTTTAGCAGTTTATTCACTGCTAATGGCTCCTCTGTGTACAACATCTCCCTTTGGGGAGATAGCGGGTTTGTCTATCCCAGGAAGGTTGGTTTTGCGCTTTCACGCCGACCAGCCCGTAAATCCTGCGGTATGGACCAAATTCCCGATGTAGCTTTGAAAAGGGCAGGAAATGTAATTCTGTCCTTTTTGACAATTCTCTTTAACCATTGTCTGAATTTAGGGTACTTTCCTACGGCTTGGAAGGAGGCCAAGATGGTTCCCATCCTGAAGCGGGGTTCTGATCCCTCTCAGTGTGGTAACTACAGGCCTATTTCCCTCCTATCGCCGTTTGGAAAGTTACTCGAATCCTTTATTCTGGCAAGGATTAGAAGAACCGTAGAAGATAGGAGAATTCTGCGGGATTGTCAGTTTGGTTTTAGGTCTGGTCTCTCCACGACCCATGCCTTAACGGCTTTCAGCAGCTTCGTTGGAAAAGGTTTTGATAGGAAGTACGGAACTATAGCCGTCTCCCTAGATATCGCCAGGGCTTTCGACTCTGTCTGGCACGATGGGATTTTATATAAATTCCAATCGTTTGGCTTTGACAGACAATCCTGTAGAATGGTCGCTAGTTTTCTTAGGGATCGATTCTTCAGGATTAAGGTGGGTGAGCGACTCTCTAGTCGCCGCCCAGTGTTGGCAGGGGTTCCTCAAGGTTCCCTTCTTGGCCCGATGTTATACAACATCTTTTCTTGTGACATCCCGGCTCCTCCTCCTGGTGGTCTTCTCCTGACCTATGCCGATGATGTCCTCTTAGCCTTTTCCGGTCCGCTTGCTAGGTCGTTAACGAGTACCTCGATGCCCTCCATCGGTACTTCGTTACATGGCGCCTAAAGTTGAATGTAGGGAAATGTTGTGCTACGGCCTTTCTTGGTCGGCCAGGCATAGTATACCCTAATTTTAAGAGGTTTCAGCCGGTTCTTAGAATAGGTTCTTAGCAGGTTCCAGTTTCAGACAAGATGAAATATTTAGAGGTTCGACCATATTCGGCACATAGACTACGTCCTGGCTAGGGCTAAGGGTCTATATTTCGGATATAGTCGAATCTTGAGGATGAGGGGTGGTCTTTCACACGATGTTAGGCTTTTGATCTACCGGCAGGTGATCAGACCTATCATCGCCTACGCCTTCCCCGTCTGGTTTGACATTTCGTCACATCAGATGGAAAGGCTAAGGTTGTGGGAAAGAAAAATTCTTTCCTCTTGTCTGGGACTGCGCCCCATCCTTAGGGCAGATGGCTCCTATAGATCCTATTCCTGTAGGGCGATCTACGATAGGGCGAAAATAGACAGGATAGATGTCTTTATGACTAAGACTGGACTGGCATTTTTCGACAAATGCCAGTTCATAGACAATAGCATCGTTGAGGGAACGTTTAGGTGCTTAGAAGATGCGGACCAGCTACGAGCTCGTAAGCATTTGCCGCCAGCCGCCCTTTACAGGCTGAACGAGCTGCGCTTACTCCATGGGGATGAAGGTCTTCTATTCTACCATAGAAGATTTTTATCCTCTGACTGGAGTAGACTGGTGTACAACACCGCCCAGCTCTCTTAAGTTAGGTTAAGTAGTTTTAAGTGTATTGTAAATATTTAGTTTTAATTTAGTTTTAATTTTTTCCACCTAGTTCATAAGATCTTCATAGCCCTTTTTTTATATTATTCTATTTTTCGGGGCATAATTTAAGTTGTAGCCATAAGGCATAATGTAGCTTGTTGTGATCACAAACTTGTTGTGACACTTTTTGTTAACGTAAAGTAGGCGTTGTACAAATGCATGTTTATTTATAGTATAGTTAGGTTTAAGCCATTTAACCTATGTTAGTATTAAGACTTGAATTAATAAAATGGCCATAGGCTAAAAATGAAATGAATGAAATGTTTTGGTTATCAATTGTGAACAGTGTTAAAAGTGTTTGTGTGATTCAAAAAAAATAATAAGTGAAAATGCCTCCTAAAACCAGTGGTAAAGCAGCAAAGAAGGCCGGCAAAGCCCAAAAGAACATTACCAAGGGCGATAAGTCGAAGAGACGTACCAAGCGCAAGGAGAGTTACGCTATCTACATTTACAAAGTGTTGAAGCAAGTCCATCCCGACACCGGTATCTCCTCCAAGGCCATGAGCATCATGAACAGTTTCGTCAACGATATCTTCGAACGTATTGCCGCCGAAGCCTCTCGTTTGGCCCACTACAACAAGCGCTCGACCATCACCAGTCGGGAAATCCAGACCGCCGTCCGTCTATTGTTGCCCGGTGAATTGGCTAAGCACGCCGTCAGTGAAGGTACCAAGGCTGTTACTAAATACACCAGCTCCAAGTAAATGTCTTGATATTTTTCAGTTTGCGTCGAAATACTACCTTAAAAGGCCCTTTTCAGGGCCACAAAAAACATATCAAAAGAGATCATATTTTGTTGAAGCTACAATTTATCATTATTTAGTAATAAACGAATAAAATTCCATAAGAAATATATTTTTCTCTATACAATGATTTTTTCCATGCATTTAGCTAACTCGCATATGTACCTCTGTTTAGCCTTTGCATGTTTGCTTGGGTTCTATGCTTGTTTGTGCGATATGCTATAACAGCCATCGTCGTCGTATATGTGTGCGTGTGTTAGTGGTGATTTGCCTCGCCGTCGTTGATCAACATCGAATGGGCATCCTGTATGTGTGAGCATTTTGTTACAGCACAACGGCAAAGCAACGAAATATAAGGCTGAGGCAGAAATTTTCAAAGGAAAGAATATATTGATGGAAAATGTAAATATTTTGCCAAAATGTCATTTTTAGATGAAATGTGTGAAATGAAACAGAGAATACGAAAATATCAAAATTTTTAAAATTAAGTAGAAATTATAAAAATGACCAAATTATGGGGATTTTCGAGAATTATGACCTGTGGGTAATTAGGAAAAATTTTAAATATTTTATTATCTTTTATGACCTGGGTTAAAAAATAATCCAGTGGCGTCCACCATTATATTGGCTCAATAAAATTACCTAATAAGAACAGCAATTAGCGAAAGTAATTTTTTTCCCAAAATTAAACACGTGTACAAATTTACTTATTTATTTAGGTAACAAATATATACGATAACTGTTGAAAATAAATATTTTTCTCTTTTTTAATTTAATTTGTAGCCCTGAAAAGGGCTGTTAGATAGTATGTTTTCGAATATCGAAAATATTGTGGAAAAAGTAATCTTTCTGGGAAAAATTACTTCTTGGCGGCGGCTTTCTTAGCAGCTGGCTTCTTTGCTGCTGCGGCCTTTTTGGGCTTAGCAGCTGCAGTTTTCGCCTTGGGTGCCTTTGGTTTAGTGGCAGATGCTTTGGCGGCGGTCTTTGCTGGTTTAGCTTTAACTGTGCCGGTTTTCTTGGCAGCCTTTGCCTTTGTTTTGTCGGCCTTCTTCTTTTCAGCGGTCTTCTTGGCGGCAGAGGGTTTTTTGGCAGCTGCCTTCTTCTCACCAGCGGCCTTTTTAGGGGCGGCAGCCTTCTTCTTTTTGTCACCAGCGGCTGGGGCCTTCTTCTTCTTTTCGGCAGTCTTGGCTTTGGGTTGCTTGGAGGCCGAAGCTGACAATTTGAATGAACCAGAAGCACCCTTACCTTTAGTTTGGATCAGTTTTCCACTGGCAACGGCACCTTTCAAGGGAAAGCTGATGGCTTCTTTGCTTTGGCAGCGGCTTTTTTTGGTGCCTTTTTCTCAACAGCGGCAACTGGGGAGGCGGTGGCTTCAACAACGGCGGCGTCAGACATGGTTATTCACTGTTTGGTTTATATTTCACTGTTAACACAAATACACTCACAAATGTATGTGTACTATTATTTTTGTTAGCGGCGAGCTAAAGTGTAGGTACATCGAAAAGATGAGATGTGCATAGTAGTCAATTGGTAAATTTTTCGAAAGATTGTGTGGAAGCGTGTTTAATTTTTTACAAAAGTTTTCGGAGAAATTAAATTTTCCTAAACAAGCTTTGATAATTTTCACTAAAAATGTTTTATAACTTTAAAGTATAGATTTCAGGCTATGTTTTAAAGAAAGTTTGGTGTAATTATCACTTGCCGTTTGTGAATTATAAACGTTTAACTTGGCAGATTATAAAAATGTAATCACAAATTTCCAACTAAAATTTAAAAAAATCGAAATTTTCATGAAAATTTAATTGAAAATTCTTTTTGAAAATGTAGCCTGATATGTTTACTTTACGATCAAAGAAAAATATCGATGAAATTTCATATTTTACAATGTGAAAAAATTGAAATTATTATGTGGTCTATGACAGCAGAAATCCTCTTGTTGGCATAATTTCAATGAAGAAAAGTTTTTCTTGAAATAAATTTGAAAGCTCAAATCTTAATAAGTTTTATAAAAATTTCTTAAAAAACATTTCAGAATTTGTATATTTACATCAAAATATAACATTATTCATAAAAAGTCATAATTTACGGGGAAAAGTTACAAAATCCCCAGAATACTTCATACTACCAATGTACAGGCATTCAGTGACAAACGGTTATGTATTTTCATTTTGCAATATTTTTTATGAAATTTAACATAATTTGTTCTAAAATTTATTAAAAATAGTATTAGAAGCCATTTTCTAAGTTATTTTGTCAAATTTTTGTTAATTTTATGAAAAAAATATTCCCAAAAAGAAATTCCTCTTTACAGGCAAATATCACCTAGAACACTTGGAAATGTCATGAAATTAATTGCGTTTTACAAAATTGTTTTTCGATCAACTTTGAGGGCAGATATTATTGGCATTTCTTTTTATAATACTTTAAATTATATTTTACATCAAAATTCTCAACAAATCAATTATTTTCTTCTTCGATTTTTGAAAATAATAAATTATGACCAATTTCTCTAAATACATCGGACAAAAATAATTTTGTGATTCCATACGGAGAAAATTCATAAACAAATCTCTTAAAATGCTTTTAAAACATTTAAAAATTTTGCTGAAAAGGAATAAAACATATTTCATACATCATTCCTGAAAAAAATTAATTAGGAGGGGCAAAAATTTATAATTTTTTAAAAATTTTCAAAAATAATCAAAGCCCTAAATTCTTTTTATTTATTTCAAAAAAATACTAAAAATTGTAGATTGAGTAAAAAAATATCTCTTTTTTGTAAAGTATTTGTGGTCCTGAAAAGGACCGATTGTTTTGTTGTAAAATTGTTGCTTTTAAAACGTCAAGAATTTAAGCACGTTCTCCACGAATACGTCTGGCCAATTGGATATCCTTAGGCATGATGGTGACACGCTTAGCATGGATGGCGCACAAGTTAGTATCTTCGAAAAGACCAACCAAGTAGGCTTCGCTGGCTTCTTGCAAAGCCATAACAGCAGAGCTCTGGAAACGCAAGTCAGTTTTGAAATCTTGAGCGATTTCACGAACCAAACGTTGGAAGGGCAATTTGCGGATCAACAATTCAATACTCTTCTGGTAACGACGGATTTCACGCAAAGCAACTGTGGCTAGGGCACTCTTACGGGCAGCTTTGGTGGCTAGTTGTTTACGGGGAGCCTTTCCACCGGTCGATTTACGGGCAGTTTGCTTAGTACGAGCCATTTTTCACTTGATTTTTTTTCACTTCACAAACACTGTTAACACTGTAATAACGTTGCCATCTTTTTCGCTTCGTTTTTCGTTTTGCCTAAGGCCATATTTATCGATAAAATACTTAAAATCTATACAGCATGACTTACTGCTAAATTAGGAATAAAATAAACATATTGCTATTCGCTATCTACTACAAGTATATTAAAACGCTGCAGAATTCCGCCAGCGGCAATTATACAAATAATTAAATACAAAAATCAGAAAACCCCAAAAAAATCAATGTAAAAAAGGGCAAGGACATGGTAATATTAAAAAATAAACTACATTAACTTATAGACTACTTACTATCTAATTAAAAACTAGGTCTAAGACAAAAATAATATTTACAAAGATTACTGAGTCGTTTTATATACGGTATCAACGATATTCATGGAATTATACCTCCTGTGGTAAAATAACAGTTCATCTAATTCGTTATATAAAAGACCTTCTTCGAGGAGTTTAGGTAGAGACCCTGGTGGGAAGTGCTTTCTTGAGGGCAGAGCCTCTGCATCATATGGGCAATACAGGGAATCCTCAACCAAATTATTCTCCAGCTGCCGTGCACCCTGTACAAAGTTCAAGGCCCCCCTCATGAGGAACCGATCAATCCGCTCAATGCCAGCCGTGTCATATGTTGCCCTACATGATGGCTTTCTAATTGACCCATCAGATCTGATAGATGGTCTCAGCCCTAGACAATAGTTTAAAATAGCCCTTTCCCATCTCCTAAGTCTCTCCATCTGGCTCGACAAAATGGGGAACCATACCGGAAAAGCATAGGAAACTATGGGTCTAATTACCTGTTTGTACAATAGAAATTTAATGGAATTTGAAAGGCCACCGTTATGTCGAAGCACACCCTGATATGCAAAATACATTTTTTTCGCACGTTCAAGAATAAAATCCACGTGCCTGATAAATTCTAGTTTCTCACAGAGGATAACTCCCAAATATCTGATTTTATCCTTTACAGGAATTATTTCGTCCCCCACTTTAAGTATAGGGTGGAAGGATCTGAAATTAGGGAAAACGACTCGTGGTTTACCTTTGGATACTATTGCCGTACATTTGTCAACGTTTAGTTTGAGGCCCCACATAGAGAAGTATCTATGTAAGGCCTCAAGCCAAGTATTCAAGCGGGAGGAAAGAGATGTCGCCCTAGGTCCGGACATTGCTAAGATAACGTCATCCGCATACAGAAGTAACAAGCCCCCCTGGGGTGGTTCGGGCATGTCACTAATGAAGATGTTATAGAGAATGGGACCCAGCAGAGATCCCTGGGGAACACCTGCTCGGACCGATCTCTCAGTGGAAAGGTGGTCTCCGACTTTCAATTTGAAACTCCTACCCCGAAGGAAGCTTGCCACTAATCTGCAAGTTTGAGCATCACAACCAAATTCTTTTAATTTGAACAAGATACCCCCATGCCACACAGAATCAAATGCCCCAGCAAAATCGAGTCCAACAGCTATGGTTCCATATCTACGATCAAAACCCTTAATTATAAAAGAGGTCAGGACAGTAAGGGCGTGGGACGTAGAATGTCTAGCGCTAAAACCAAATTGAGAATCTTTTAGAATTCTTTTGTCCTCAACAAACTTCCTGAGTCTTATAAGTATAATAGATTCATACAGCTTTCCGAATGCTTACAGCATCGAAATGGGACGATAGCTCCCACAGTCCGACGGCGCAGAGCCCTTTTTTAAAATGGGAATAACCATGGCCTCTTTCCAGGGTTTTGGAAAGTACCCAAAATTAAAAGAATGGTTAAAGAGTATAGACAGGAACCCAAAAAGGACAGAGCCAGCTCTTTTTAGGGCTGTGTCTGGGATTCTGTCTAAGCCACATGATTTTCGCGCCGGTCTTCTCGCAAGCGCTTCGCCAACATCGCTAGGTGAAACAAAACCTGCGTTCATCCATCTATCGAAATTATCAATAGCAGACCCATCGGCTGTGAATGTACCGGAGAAGTTGATCATAGACGACCGGTCTTCCAAATCTCCAATAGCGCTATTTATGGAGCTTCGGTCAGAATCGTCAACTAACACATCAGTGGATCCAAGGGCGTTCTCAAGCCGATCCGCTAAAGCCTCAGCTTTAAGACTGTCTTCCACAATGTATGAGCCATCAGGTTTACTTAAATTTCCTACATTATCTTTATAAGCAACTCCTGCCGCAGCTTTAATCTTCCCAAAGGTTCTATTGTTTATAGTGATGCTTTCAAGGAAATTGTGGAAGCGTTCTTCTTCAAAAATACGAATGGAATCAGCTATTATCCTATCTAAGTTCTTGATATCCGCTTTTAAAATTTTTATCAGGGATGGATCAATAGATCTGCGTAAAGCTCGGCTGATTCTTCTTCGTTCTTTTATAAAATTCAGAATTCGTGGGGGGAGGTCCCCTAATACCTTACACTTCGATTTAACACGGGGAACAGAAGAGTCAATCGCGTTTCTAAAAACACCTTCCAAGTGCTTGACAGTCGAGTCAATGTCTTGGATGGAGACATTTCTGTCGATAGGCAAACAAGTTTCGGAAAGACCTTGTCGGACTTTGTTTTGAAAACGGTTGACATTCATTTTGTCAAAATTATAAAAGCTCCTAGTTTCCCTGTTTCTTAAGTCACCAAAATCAAGAATTATCTCCAGGGCCCTATGGTCCGATTCAAAATCTAGGGCATTGGCCATATTGTTACCTCCTAAAAAGGACAAACCTGGGGATCGTATGAATATATCAATGTATGAACCCAATCCCGAGTTAGGTCTTGTGGGACTGTCAGAGGAGAAGATGTGGAGATTTGGACAATCTATCAGATAATTAGCCAAGGCTCTACCCCTAGCATTAATTTCTGTGCCACCCCATGACGGATGTTTGGCATTTAAATTTAATCCAATAAGGACATCTCCCATTAGGGATAGGTCAAATAAAGGCTGCAGATCAGACACTTGGAAATTATTCACAGGGCGACAATATACAGCAGCGAGGAACAAGATGGAACCATCATCCCTTAAGGTTCTCAACAGACACGATTCAACCTCGCCCGTGGTGCTGGAGACGTGATCGCAGTGGTATTTGTCTTTAATAAACACCGCAGTCCCGCCTCCACCACCACATTCCCTGTATTGAAAGAAACATCTAAAACCTTCTAAACAAAATCTATGTGATGGTGTAAGCTTATGCTCAGCCACAAGAAGAACATCAGGTTGTCTTTCATTAATAAAAGCTTTAAGGTAATGTCTCTTGGCTAAAGAGATGAGTGAGTTCGCACTTAGAAGCACAATTTTAAAATTGGACATCCCCAGCTATACATAGAAGCCATGCAGACATTGCTGCATCTAATCCCGCTTTATTTTTTATTTCTGTGAAAATAGGTCCAAATTGTCTAGCTTTCTCACATTTCTTTCCATAATCGGTACCAAAAAATTGAATTATATTTGTAGCATTTACTCCAGCATTTAATACGTTTGGGGCTGAAGCAACAGATTCTCTATTATTTCTAGGTGCAACAACATTCGGAGACGTATTTTTACCCAAAGAAGCCGCAAATGTTACCCCTTCCCGCAAAAGTGAGAACCTTTGGGAACGGGCTTCAACTTTTACTTGGGCATCAGCTCGATTTTTTGCTTTTCTAGCGATAATAGCCAATCTGCGTGGGCAATCGCGGGATGAAGCTGTATGGCCACCTTTATTGCAGTTCACACAGCTGACTACGTGCATGGGGGTTTTGGTAATTTTACCTGTCCACAAAAACTTCATTTTCCTTGGAAGGTATGGGACATTTTGAGGAAGGATGACTATCCAGACATTTGTTGCAGCGGGGGGGCATTGTACAGTTGATTGCAACATGACCCGGACGCTGCCAATTAAAGCAAAGTATGAACTCACGACCTTTGTCTTTTCTAATTCTAATGTCACAATCTAAAATTCTCCTGAGGTTATACAAGCTCAAAATATCAGTTTGTTTTGAAACTCGGAGAAGCCATTTATTAGGGGAAACATTAGATACACCTAACACTTCAATAGGAAAAGATACCCTATTTTGAAGAAAATCCTTCACCTCGTCATTAGAAAATTCATTGCTAAGATTTTCTATCACCAGCATGTAGGGCAACAACGCTCTCGGTGTATGGGTGTGGAACTTATAGCCACGATCGACTAGCAGCTGTTTAACATCCTCATAAGTTTTAAGGCCCTTAACCTTAAGGGACAACAAGGAAGGGCGAATATAGGAGATAGAGAACTCACCTGAGTTAAACCTTTGGTTGAGGATTCCCGATATTTCTTTTACTCCTACATCATAAATAGTAAACGCTGGCATGGATTTGCCAACAGGATTTCTTATACTAGGTGATGACGTCTTGGTACCAACAGCTGCCTCTGCGTCGCTATTCTTCAGGTTAGCTTGTTTTGTCACTTTCTTATGTGGAATAACTTCCTCCGGAACAGGGTTCTTTTTTGGAATTGCCCCTTGGGATACATCCATATTTACAGGCTGGGGCATCAAGTCAATCACCATACCAAGGTCTTCGGCTACCTCGGCAACCCAATCTTCCTTCTGTTGAAGATTGGCATCATTCACAATTGGCTGGGAGCCAGCAGGATCCATTAAATATGATGGAGGGGAGAGATTCATTGGTGGTTTTGGTTGTAAAACACCCATTTGAATGTCTAGCTTTCTCTGCAAGTCGACTATAGTGCGATGGAAACTTATTTCTCGAGCATGGGATAGGGATAGCTTGGTGGTGGTTTTGGTTGTAAAACACCCATTTGAATGTCTAGCTTTCTCTGCAAGTCGACTATAGTGCGATGGAAACTTATTTCTCGAGCATGGGATAGGGATAGCTTACGAGCTGTATCATCCTGAGACTTGATGACAGCGTCAAGTTTCGCCATCAGTGCACGATTTTCTTCAAGTGCTTTTGATAAGTCCTTTTGAAGCTGCTGAATCAAAGCATTCATTTTTGCTGATTCAAAGGACGGGTCGCTATTGCTATTACACCTTTTTTTCTTTCTTTTTCGGTGTTTATTAGAAATCACAACTTGATATCCACCACTAGTTGTTCCAATGTTCGAACCATCGG
This sequence comes from Musca domestica, assembly GCF_030504385.1. Taxonomy (NCBI): domain Eukaryota; kingdom Metazoa; phylum Arthropoda; class Insecta; order Diptera; family Muscidae; genus Musca; species Musca domestica. Next base: position 27,224,596 of record NW_026712346.1, read on the forward strand.
ACATTTCACTATTATTGTGAATAGCACAATCCATTGTGCTCGCATTAGCTAGGGCCATAGCGGATGTACACAATTTTTTTGTAGTATCGGCCATTTTCGCAGGTTCGCAAAAGGTATTCACAGCGTCGACATTTTGTATGCCATCCCTCTTTTTAGCCGAGACACATACCATCGGCATTGCCATGTCGGTAACGGATATAGAGTTACCAGATGATTTCATTGCTCCATCGGCTGGCATAGTGGATATTGGTAACCACTAGATGGCGCGCCGACGGGCAAACAACCTTAGTATTTGACGACAGGGGTATATATCAGCTATTGTGAGCCAAACACAGAGGAGAACAAAACGCACTGTTGTAGATGTTTTTCAAACGCACAGACACAAAAACGCAATTTAATTTTCTCCGCTAATCAACTTCACTGTTTGAACACACAACACAGACTGAACGTTGCCATCGCCACGAAAACGAGTATTTATAGAAAATTGTGCTGTTAGCATCAACTTTCGGGGTTGATATGTTAGTGAATTCTTACCTATCGGTATACCAAATGTACACGCACACACAAAAGAGAACATAGAAAAGGTGGCGCTAAACGTCACAGGAAAGTGCTCCGTGATAACATCCAAGGTATTACCAAGCCAGCTATTAGACGTTTGGCTCGTCGTGGCGGTGTAAAACGTATCTCTGGCCTGATTTACGAAGAAACTCGTGGTGTTCTGAAGGTGTTTTTGGAAAACGTTAGTCGTGATGCTGTCACCTACACCGAACATGCTAAGCGTAAAACCGTCACCGCTATGGATGTCGTATATGCTTTGAAGAGACAAGGCCGTACCTTGTACGGTTTCGGCGGTTAAAAAATTCTTGACGCAATTTGGAGAAATCTTTTTTACAACAAAACAATCGGTCCTTTTCAGGACCACAAAATATATCAAAAAAGAGATACTTTCTTGTTGAAAACTATTTTTTTAAATTAAAATAAATAAAAAATAAACACTTACCTTAGGAAATGTAGTAATTTTATGTTAAAATTTCTAATAATTTTCTTCTTCAGCTTTCTCGTATTTTTTTTCTCACAATTCGTGAAAAATGTCTAAAAATCAAATAAAGAAAAAATATAAATACTTACTCGTTTCAATTTTTTCCTGAATATTTTCACCGCAAACATTGTTTTACCGAGGTCTCGTATTTTATTCACGATCATAAACATGCCGTCGGCAACTCACATCGCTAAACACATTAAGTTCTTCTTCTTCTTCCTTTTCGTATAATATGAGTATAACATAGCGTCGCTTTATGTATGTATTGGTGCTGTTTAGTCGATATTATTAAAGAACAACCATGATGTGTTAGCAAAGGAATTTCATTTTCACTTTTTTAAATATTGTTGAATCTTTTCTCAAAATTTAATTTGAAGTGGTTGAATATATTAGATTTTTATTAAATAGATCGTTGATTCATATTATCTTAAAAAATTTCTTTAAAAATTTGTAAATTATTCACTAATCATTTCCTTTAAAATTGTATCAAAAATTAAAATTATTGAATTTTATTTAAAAATTCTTCATTAAATGAATTTTATTTTATTTATGTTAAATTTTTTTATTTAATTTTCAACTAATTTCTATTTAATTTTTCATTAGATTATTTTTTAAAAATCATTTCTTCGTTTTATTTAAAATTATTTTATTTATTTCCTTATTATAAATTTAAAATTATTTTATATATTTCCTTACTATTAATTTAAAAATTTGTGATTTCATTTAAAGTATCTGTTATTTTCATAAAATCTATTTATTATTCGAAATTTCTTAAATTTATTTCCAAGAATGCGCCGGGGTACGATTTTTTCACATAAAATTACTGCGAGCCACCACCAATGCAACATGTTTCTTCTTCTTCCTCCTCATAGTATACATACTCATTTGGTGACGCCACGATCTCTCTCTCGTGCTCTATTCCTGAAATCATAAGAGACAACAACAACGACAACACAAATATGCAACTGACAACGAAAAACAGTTATTCTGCCAACGTCTCATAGAAAATTATTGAGAATTTGTATTTTTCTTTTTTAATATTAATGCAAATAATGTAGCTTGACGCAATTTTCTTTCTCTTTTCAAATATTTTTTGTCATCCTGAAAAGGACGGATTGGTTGATTTTTCTATGGAATTATACGATGGTCTGTATTCTTCTTCTTCATTCCATAATACCTTTCGAAATAATTTAGGCTTTCTTTTCGGTCTTCTTGGGCAAGAGAACAGCTTGGATGTTTGGCAATACACCACCTTGGGCAATGGTAACGCCAGACAGCAATTTGTTAAATTCTTCGTCGTTACGGATGGCCAATTGCAAGTGACGGGGAATGATACGAGTCTTCTTGTTGTCACGGGCAGCATTGCCAGCCAATTCCAAGACTTCAGCAGCCAAATATTCCATGACAGCGGCTAAATAGACGGGAGCACCGGCACCAACACGCTCAGCATAGTTGCCTTTGCGCAACAGACGATGGATACGACCGACGGAGAATTGAAGACCAGCACGATTGGAACGGGACTTTGGCTTTCCCTTAACTTTGCCACCTTTACCACGACCAGACATTTTCACTTTATTTTAGTTTTGAACACTTCACTTAAGCACTGAAAAACACAAATGAAAAAAATTTTCGCCTCGAAACGTGCTAGTTATACTTTTTTCACACACACATTTCTTCAATAATGGGGTGGTTTGCCTTTTGTGTGCCAGCTAGCTGTGACTACCTGAAATTCTTGTCGACTACAATCTACAAATTCTGTATAGCTGGCCGTTTTGGTTATCATTTGTGAACAGTGTTAAAAGTGTTTGTGTGATTCAAAAAAATAATAAGTGAAAATGCCTCCTAAAACCAGTGGTTAAGCAGCAAAGAAGGCCGGCAAAGCCCAAAAGAACATTACCAAGGGCGATAAGTCGAAGAGACGTACCAAGCGTAAGGAGAGTTACGCTATCTACATTTACAAAGTGTTGAAGCAAGTCCATCCCGACACCGGTATCTCCTCCAAGTCCATGAGCATCATGAACAGTTTCGTCAACGATATCTTCGAACGTATTGCCGCCGAAGCCTCTCATTTGGCCCACTACAACAAGCGCTCGACCATCACCAGTCGGGAAATCCAGACCGCCGTCCGTCTATTGTTGCCCGGTGAATTGGCTAAGCACGCCGTCAGTGAAGGTACAAAGGCTGTTACTAAATACACCAGCTCCAAGTATATGTCTTGATATTTTTCATTTTGCGTCGAAATACTACCTTAAATGGCCCATTTCAGGGCCACAAAAAACATTTCAAAAGAGATCATATTTTGTTGAAGCTACAATTTATCATTATTTAGTAATAAACGAATAAAATTCCATAAGAATTATATATTTCTCTATACAATGTTTTTTTCCATGCATTTAGCTAACTCGCATAGGTACCTCTGTTTAGCCTTTGCATGTTTGCTTGGGTTCTATGCTTGCTTGTGCGATATGCTATAACAGCCATCGTCGTCGTTTATGTGTGCGTGTGTTAGTGGTGATTTGCCTTGCCGTCGTTGATCAACATCGAATGGGCATCCTGTATGTGTGAGCATTTTGTTACAGCACAACGGCAAAGCAACGAAATATAAGGCTGAGGCAGAAATTTTCAAAGGAAAAAATATATTGATGGAAAATGTAAATATTTTGCCAAAATGTCATTTTTTGATGAAATTTGTGAAATTAAACAGAGAATACGAAAATATCAAAATTTTTAAAATTAAGTAGAAATTATAAAAATGACCAAATTATGGGGATTTTCGAGAATTATGACCTGTGGGTAATTAGGAAAAATTTTAAATATTTTATTATCTTTTATGACCTGGGTTAAAAAATAATCCAGTGGCGTCCACCATTATATTGGCTCAATAAAATTACCTAATAAGAACAGTAATTAGAGAAAGTAATTTTTTTCCCAAAATTAAACACGTGTACAAATTTACTTATTTATTTAGGTAACAAATATATACGACAACTGTTGAAAATTAATATTTTTCTCTTTTTTAATTTAATTTGTAGCCCTGAAAAGGGCTGTTAGATAGTATGTTTTCGAATATCGAAAATATTGTGGAAAAAGTAATCTTTCTGGGAAAAATTACTTCATGGCGGCGGCTTTCTTAGCAGTTGGCTTCTTTGCTGCTGCAGCCTTTTTGGGCTTAGCAGCTGCAGTTTTTGCCTTGGGTGCCTTTGGTTTAGTGGCAGATGCTTTGGCGGCGGTCTTTGCTGGTTTAGCTTTAACTGTACCGGTTTTCTTGGGAGCCTTTGTTTTGTTGGCCTTCTTCTTTTTAGCGGTGTTCTTGGCGGCAGAGGGTTTTTTGGCAGCTGCCTTCTTCTCACCAGCGGCCTTTTTAGGGGCGGCAGCCTTCTTCTTTTTGTCACCAGCGGCTGGGGCCTTCTTCTTCTTTCCTTGGAGGCCGAAGCAGATAATTTGAATGAACCAGAAGCACCCTTACCTTTAGTACTTCGTGATGAAGGGGGACAATTTTTGGGCATCTACTTTGTAGGTGCTGGCCAAGTATTTCTTGATGGCGGGCAATGATGAACCTATACGTTCCTTCAGGGTCTTGATGGCGGCATCAACCATTTGCTGGGTTGGAGGGTGGGTAGGGGCAGCTGATGGCTTCTTTGCTTTGGCAGCGGCTTTTTTGGTGCCTTTTTCTCAACAGCGGCAACTGGGGAGGCGGTGGCTTCAACAACGGCGGCGTCATACATGGTTATTCACTGTTTGGTTTATATTTCACTGTTAACACAAATACACTCACAAATTTATGTGTACTATTATTTTTGTTAGCGGCGAGCTAAAGTGTAGGTACATCGAAAAGATGAGATGTGCATATGAGTCAATTGGTAAATTTTTCGAAAAATTGTGTGGAAGCGTGTTTAATTTTTTACAAAAGTTTTCGGAGAAATTAAATTTTCCTGAACAAGCTTTGATAATTTTCACTAAAAATGTTTTATAACTTTAAAGTATAGATTTCAGATGTTAAAGAAAGTTTGGTGTAATTATCACTTGCCGTGAATTATAAACGTTTAACTTGGCAGATTATAAAAATGTAATCACAAATTTCCAACTAAAATTTAAAAAAATCGAATTTTTCATGAAAATTTAATTGAAAATTCTTTCTGAAAATGTAGCCTGATATGTTTACTTTACGATCAAAGAAAAATATCGATGAAATTTCATATTTTACAATGTGAAAAAATTGAAATTATTATGTGGTCTATGACAGCAGAAATCCTCTTGTTGGCATAAAATCTTGAAATAAATTTGAAAGCTCAAATATTAATAAGTTTTATAAAAATTTCTTAAAAAACATTTCAGAATTTGTATATTTACATCAAAATATAACATTATTAACAAAAAGTCATAATTTACGGGGAAAAGTTAATTTTATGAAAAAATATTCCCAAAAAGAAATTCCTCTTTACAGGCAAATATCACCTAGAACACTTGGAAATGTCATGAAATTAATTGCGTTTTACAAAATTGTTTTTCGATCAACTTTGAGGGCAGATGTTATTGGCATTTCTTTTTATAATACTTTAAATTATATTTTACATCAAAATTCTCAACAAATCAATTATTTTCTTCTTCGACTTTTGAAAATAATAAATTATGACCAATTTCTCTAAATACATCGGACAAAAATAATTTTGTGATTCCATACGTAGAAAATTCATAAACAAATCTCTTAAAATGCTTTTAAAACATTTAAAAATTTTGCTGAAAAGGAATAAAACATATTTCATACATCATTCCTGAAAACAATTAAATAGGAGGGGCAAAAATTTAGCTGGAAATTTTTAAAATTCACATGAAATAATTCGTATAAATTAAAGGCAGAGAATTTTTTCCCACTAAATTGAATAGTCCACAACAGAAAAAAATGATCGAAGGGGCATAAAATAAAACAAAATGGACAAAGAAATCCCGTTAGAAAAATGTATGTGGTGGTTGTTTTTATGAGTCATAGAATTTTTTTCGAAGAGGGAGTACAAAAATGATAATAATTTTGCAAATTAAAGGAAAATATCAAAATGGATAATTCAAAAAATTCAAATAAAATTAAAAAAATAAAATATTTGATCAAAATAAAATAAAAAAATAAAGTGACGAAAAATAATCAAGGAAAAAAACTAACATCAAAAAAATACTTCTTTATTTTAAAAATTTTCAAAAATAATCAAAGCCCTAAATTCTTTTTATTTATTTCAAAAAAATACTAAAAATTGTAGATTGAGTAAAAAATATCTCTTTTTTGTAAAATATTTGTGGTCCTGAAAAGGACCGATTGTTTTGTTGTAAAATTGTTGCTTTTAAAACGTCAAGAATTTAAGCACGTTCTCCACGAATACGTCTGGCCAATTGGATATCCTTAGGCATGATGGTGACACGCTTAGCATGGATGGCGCACAAGTTAGTATCTTCGAAAAGACCAACCAAGTAGGCTTCGCTGGCTTCTTGCAAAGCCATAACAGCAGAGCTCTGGAAACGCAAGTCAGTTTTGAAATCTTAAGCGAACCAAACGTTGGAAGGGCAATTTGCGGATCAACAATCCAGTACTCTTCTGGTAACGACGGATTTGACGCAAAGCAACTGTACCAGGACGGAAACGATGAGGCTTCTTAACACCGCCGGTGGCTGGGGCATTCTTACGGGCAGCTTTGGTAGCTAGTTGTTTACGGTGAGCCTTTCCACCGGTCGATTTACGGGCAGTTTGCTTAGTACGAGCCATTTTTCACTTGAATTTTTTTCACTTCACTAGAGATATGCACACAAACACTGTTAACACTGTAATAACGTTGCCATCGCCACGAAAACGAGTATTTATAGAAAATTGTGCTGTTAGCATCAACTTTCGGGGTTGATATGTTAGTGAATTCTTACCTATCGGTATACCAAATGTACACGCACACACAAAAGAGAACATCCAATACTAACGGCAAATGTACACACACACATATAATTGTACATACTTTACTTGTGCGTTAAATGGTTGGAGAGAGCCTCAAATTTTGTATAAATACGAGCGGAATCGCCCGAAAAAAAAAGGTCATTCTGCTTTGAGCTCTTGGAGTGTGCGGACCACCAGTGCTAGTGATTAAAAAGTGAAAAAGTGAAAATAAAAAAATAAAGTGAACTTGGAGTGTTTCAAACTTTAGAGATAAAGGCTCCAAGTTATAAAGTGAAATCCCGTCGGCATTTTTAAAATTTGTGTTTTGCCGTCGGGAAATTGTCAAGTGTGTTCCGTCGGCAAATTGCAAATAATTTTGCCGTCGGCACTTGGCCCACATAAGGGTGTGTTCGGACACCATGGAGGTGCCCGATGGTAATGCCGTGCCGGGACCCTCGGTCGGTAATGCAGTACAACATGTCGGTAATGTAGTGCCGATGACCGTGGGTGTTGGTAATGCAGTACCGGTCGGTTATGCAGTACCTTATGGTAATGCAGTGCCGGTCGGTAATACAGTTCATCTCGCCGGCCGAACTGTCGATAATGCAGTTTCGGTCGGTAACACCGTCAATCTCACCGACCACAATTTTCCAACGGTCGGTAATGCAGTGCCCCCACAACTCGCCACTGCTGTACCTATGGGCAAAGCCGCGCCCCTTGTCTGTGGCGGCAATAGGAGAGACCACAGACGACTCCACCACTGATGGCGCCGTTGTTGAAAAGCAATGGAAACGCAAAAAGAAACGTGGCTCTACTGAGGGTGATTCTCCTTATGAATCACTAAAACTGGAGGCGAAAGTCAACCAGTTGGAAGCATTGTTGTCCAACATTATGGAGGACAACAAAGCCTTATCGGCCGAGTTGGCAGCCGTTAAGGCCAGGCAAGAGGAGACCGCCAGGCAGCTCAATGCTGAATTCCTGAAGGTCAACAGCTGCAAAAGAATAATTGCAGCTTATGAGAAGAAATTCTCTATAAATGCATGTGAGATTCTGGTGAACTCACATAGCAAATTGGATACTACCGCTATGGAGGTAGAACTGCCCACACTGCCAGTGGTGCAGTCTGTGTGCACACCGCCAGTGGCAAAAAACGAAGAAGAAAATAACTTATCGATGGAAGCAAGCCGTGCTCCATCACAGGCAGTCAACAAGCCCATCCTGCCTGGGAAGAAGGATGTCAAGGTCGTAGGAAAAGCGACCAAAGCAGCCAAACGGAAGGTGAAAGTGGTGCAAATAACCAACAGTACCAAAGAAGAGCCAGCAGCAGCAACCGCAGCAGCAGCAGTAGCAACCACGTCAGCAGCAGCAGCCGCCAAACCTCGAAAGGATGCTACACCAGGCAAGTCAGGTAAGTCGATACCAGCTATATCGACATTTGACGTTAATGTTAAGGGCATTATTGACGCTTTAATTAGCTTGTTGGGGCATGACAAATTTACCATTAAATTGGTAAATAGGAAAATAAGCGCCTTTCACCTAACATCATTGGAAGACCATGAGAAGGTAAAGGCTTACTTTGCTAAAGAGGTTATACACTACTATACCCATGCACCTAAAGGCCAAAAACCGTACTCCGTAATTTTGGAGGGCCTTTCGGACTCGTATGACACCAATCATGTCGAAACAGGTCTCAAAGCTTTGAACCTAAATATCGACATAAAGCGTGTCACAAAACTAGGAAGCGCTAAATTTCTGATCCATTTGGGCAAGGGATCAGATATTGAACGTATTTACAAAATACGTCGCCTTTTTACTAGTGATGTCCACTTTAGAAAGGACAAAAAGAAAGGTCTAACGCAATGTCACAATTGCCAAAGACACTTTCATGTGTCGGTTAATTGTGGCTTGCCATATTGCTGCGTAAAGTGCGCAGGAGACCATGGCCCAGGAAAGTGCAAAATTACCAAGGGCGTAAATAAACCAACTCTCGTTCCTGTGACTGACCCCATCACAGGAAAGGTTACAATGCAGCCGAACTACGTGTTCAAATGCATCAACTGTAACCGTGTTGGTCACGCCGCAAATGCGCGCGATTGTCCAACTCTCCTAAAGCTATTGGCTAAAATAGCTGAAGGTCAGGCTGCTAAAACGGCAAAAACTGCGGCTAAGGGTTTCCCTATTAACAGCGGAAAGATACAACCTTCTGTATCATTCGCCGCTGTTACTTCGGCAAAGATGCCAGCCGCCAATATGACTTTGGGCCAACAACCTAAAGCCAATACACCTTTGGGACAACAACCCAAAGCAAATATTGTTTTGGGCCAACAACCCAAAACCAATGTTGCTTTGGGACAACAACAGTCCTTAGGACAAGTAGTCAGCGGGTTTACTCTGTTTGACGAAATTTGCAACGAAATCTTTGGCAAGGATTTCTTGACGTCAGTCATGCAAGTTCGTCAGTTCTCAGAGGAACTAAAAAGTCAGGATAAGGCGAGCCAGGCTAAAGCCATGGCCTCCTTAGTAGGTATGTTAGGTATAAATGGTTAGGTCAACTACATTTATATTTGCCAACATCAACTCCGTAATATCGAGGCACAAGAGGCACTACCTCCGATTATTCCTCGATGAGCATCGGCCGGAGGTCATGATGTTGGCTGAACATAAACTATCTCAAAACCACAGATTTGAGATAGGCGGGTACGTTAGTTACTTACAATATAGGAAAGAGCATAGGGGTGGGGGCACTGCTATATTAGTAAGGGATAACGTAAAATGTAGTCGAGTACCACTTGATTTGGGTCCCATCGAGTGTACTTGTATTAAGATATCTAGGGCCGGCGGGTCACCACTGTACGCAGTGGCTATGTACTGCAGGCCATCCGATAACTTTGACATTAATAGCTTAGAACCTCTTAGGGACTTAGCTACATCTGGGGAGGTTATTATAGGGGCGGACCTTAATGCTAGACATACTAGCTGGGGGAATGTTTCAACTTGTCACAGAGGGAGGATAGTTTTAAATTTTTTAATTAGCTGTCCAGATCTAAATATTATACCCACAGATGGGTTCACAAACCTTTATTGATATTTGCTTGGCTACATCTGGTATACATATAGATGATAATGATGGGCGAGGAATTACAACCGTAGATTGTAATTCTGACCATAGAGCCCTGAAAATGACGGTTTACGGGGACGAACCGGAACGTAGACCAAGACGGACTTTCTTCGATAGACAGAGCCGAATCAGTCGATAACAGGTTAGTAAGAGAAAGCCTTGAACATGAAACAAACATGGACAGGCTAGCTCGGGCCAATTATAGGCCACCGAGCAGTTTACTAACGATGAATGAAGAGGGTCTTCTCTACAGAGAAGACCAACTCCTCTTCTATCATCGAAGGTTTGGGACGCTCGCGTTAGATAACCCCGTCTACAAGGTATCGCAGTAGCCGGTGTAGCATCCTTGTAAATAATGTAAATTAGATAATAAGTAGTTTTAATAATAGATTTAATTAGCTTTAAGAAATTAAAAATTAAAAAGTTAGGGACTCCAGTTTTTTGTACATCATTTTTTTAGGAGATCATTATAATTATAAGCATAATTATAAGTATATTTGTATTAGAATCGTATAGATAAAGGCTACAGCTTCACCGTAGCCTAAGTTAAGTATTATATAGGTAAACTTAGAAAAATAAGATTTATGTTAAGTATAGATTAAGGAAATATTGTTAGCCGTAAGGTATTCAAAAATTGTTTAATGATATGGATGAAATAAATTAAAACTGAAACTGAAACCGGAAAAAAACATTCTGCTTTGAGCTCTTGGAGTGTGCGGACATACATCGGACAGTGAAAAGTGAAAAAATAAAAGTGAACCAGTGCTAGTGAAGTGAACTTGGAAATTTGTTTCAAACTTCTTTATTAGGAAGAGATATATTCCAAGTGTCGTCGTTTTCCCGTCGGCACGAGGAAATATAAGTGTCTTGCAGTCGGCAATTTTACTACAAATTTGCCGTCTGTATAGCAGGTATGGTAATGCCGTGCCGACAGTCCCGGTCGGTAATGCAGTACCCATTGTCGGTAATGCAGTACCAATGGTCGGGAAGTATCGACCGATAATGCAGTACCATATGATAATGCAGTGTCGGTCGGTAGTGCCATGCCACCCATCCGACGGATGATCAGTAACACCGCTCCGGTCGATAATGCCGTTCCGGTCGATAATACCGTACCAAACATACGACGACCGGTCGGTAATGTAAATGTTAAGGGCGTGACGGACAATTTGATCAAATTGCTTGGTTACGACAGATTTACCATTAAATTGATAAATAGAAAAGTTAGCGCCTTTCACCTTACCTCGTTGGAAGACCACGAGAAGGTAAAGGCATTTTTCGTTAAAGAGGGTATACATTTTTATACCCACGCTCCTAAAGGCCAAACGCCGTACTCCGTAGTTTTGGAGGGCCTAGCGGACTCTTACGACACCACACATGTCGAGGCAGGGCTAAAGGCTCTGAACCTTAACCTTGACATAAAGCGTGTCACAAAATTAGGGGGGGCAAAATTCCTGATTCACCTGGGCAAGGGATCAGATATTCAGCGTATTTATAAAATACGCCGCCTCTTCACGAGCGATGTCCACATCAGAAAGGACAAGAAAAAAGGCCTGACGCAATGTCACAATTGCCAACGACACTTTCATGTGTCGGCTAACTGAGGCATGCCGTATTGCTGCGTCAAATGCGCAGGGGACCATGGCCCAGGGAATTGCATGGTTAGGTCTTCTACATTTATATTTGCCAACGTCAACTCCGTCGTATCGAGGCACAAGAGGCACTATCTCCGGTTATTCCTCGATGAGCATCGGCCGGAGGTCATGATGTTGGCTGAACATAAACTATCTCAAAACCACAGATTTGAGATAGGTGGGTATGTTAGCTACTTACAGTATAGAAGAGGAGTTAGTGGTGGGGGTACCGCTATACTAGTAAGGGATAACATAAAAAGTGAAAGAGTACCACTCGACATGGGACCCATCGAGTGTACTTGTGTTAAAATTTATAGGGCCGGCGGGTCACCACTGTACGCAGTGGCATTGTACTGCAGGCCTCAGGAAAATTTTGATATTAATAGCCTCTAAGAGACTTAGCTAATTCTGGGGAAATTATAATAGGGGCCGACCTGAATGCTAGACACACTAGCTGGGGGGATGACCAAATATGTTCAAGAGGGAGGATAGTTTTGGATTTTTTAATCAGCTGTCCTGATATAAATATAATACCAACAGATGGACCTACCAGAGTTGCTCTTGGATCACAATCCTTTATTAGCATCTGCTTAGCTTCATCTGGCATCCATGTGGATGATAATAGTGGGCTAGGAATTGCAACTTTAGATTGTAATTCTGACCATAGGGCTATAAAAATGACCGTTTACGGAAACGAACCGGAATGTAGACCAAGACGGACTTTCTTCGATTATAGAAGAATGGACGGAAGACTATTTAACAGGATATTGGCAGAAAGGCTTCCCATCTGCCAACTTCCTATAGATCGGAATGTTACTCATTCGGAAATTGATGCCTGCATCGATGCCACGAGCGAGGTTTTCCGATCCGCCATGGAGTCTGCTATTCCTAAAGTTTATTCTGGGAATAGAGGACTCCGTAGACTTTCGCCTGAAATACTAGACCTAATCAGGCAAAAGAAAGTTCTACGGAGAAGATTACATCGTACAGGAAACCCTTCAACTCTAAGGGCGGAAATTCGCAACGCCGATAGAATTATCCAAGGTGCGATTGCGGAATACGAGTCAGTTCAATGGGTGCGATACCTCAGCGAAATCCAGGTGAACGATCGTATGTACGGTAGGGTTAAGGCTGCAGCGGGTATTAGTCGCTATGCCAAAATCCCAGACCTCATCGGCAACGATGGGGTTTCGGCAGTCGTGTCTAGCCAAAAGGCTGACATGTTAGCAGACGTCGTCCAAGGACACTCTGATGCCGACGATACTTCTTCTTTCAGTAATACTGTTAGAAATGAAATATCAATGTATAATGATACGTCCCCTTTGGTGACATTTGCAGATAACCTAATTGCAGATGGATCTATAATAAGTGAGGACAATATATGGCGACAATATAAATTCCTCAAAGCACCAAATATTGGGGCAGAGTTAAAAACAAGATCAAATCGAAAATCCGCAGGGCCGGATGGAATCCCTGACATCGTGTTAAGGGGGACCGATAGCACTGCTTGGAAACATATTTCGATAATCTTTAACCATTGCATAAACTTGGGCTATTTTCCGGTTTCATGGAAAAGGGCGATAACAATACCCATCCTGAAACCTGGTAAGGACCCAACACATTGCAATAACTATAGACCAATTAGCCTACTCCCAGCTCTTGGGAAGCTTTTTGAATATTTTATACTTTCGGAGATTAAAGAAATCCTGGAAGATAAAGAAATTATACCTGACAGCCAATTTGGCTTCAGGCGAGGCCATTCAACATCACAAGCCCTCATGGTCTTAGGGGCCGTTTTGGCTAAGGCACTAAATAACCGGCAGATCACAATCGCGGTTAGTTTAGATTTTGCCAAAGCATTTGATAATATTTGGCAAAACGCCATCATATATAAAAAGAGAAGGCTAGGCTTCGATTTTAATATATGTAGACTAGTGACTAGTTTCCTAGCAAATCGTAGTTTTAGAGTTAAAGTTGATGAGAACCTTTCTTCAGAAAAGGCTGTAAATGCCGGGGTACCACAATGGTCTCTCCTTGGCCCTGTCCTTTTCAAAATTTTTACTAGTGATATCTTCATCGCTGCGGCCGGAGCACATGCGGGGAACACTAACTCACGTTTAAACGCATATTTGGAGCAGCTCTCCGAATATTTCCATACCTGGAAAATGCGCTTAAACGTAGACAAATGTGAAGCGATTACCTTCAAGGGCAAGAAAAAATACTTAGACCGCAGCGCCAGGCAGTATGAGCCAAATCTTGCGATTGGAAGGCAACAAATTCGCAATTCAGACCAGATCAAATATCTGGGCGTTATTTTGCATAGCAACTTCGAGTTTGTTAGGCACATTGACTACACTCTTAGAAAAGTCAAAATTGTATACTGGGCCTACCAGCGCGCCATAAGTACGACTGGAGGGCTGACTGTTAATGTTAGATTACTTATCTACAAACAAATAATAAGGCCTCTCATTGCATATGCCTTTCCTATTTGGTTTGGAATATCTTCCAGCCAAATGGAAAGACTCCGCGTTTGGGAAAGGCGAATTTTAAGGTCCTGTTTAGGCTTAAGGCGAACCCAGGGTGAAGATGGAACCTGGCGTATACCTCCCAACAGGATAATTTACAAATCAATCGACTTTAGCCGTATAGATAAATTTCTTATGGCTAGCGCTCTAAAGTGCCTAGACAGAGCCGCATCAGTCGATAACAGGTTAGTAAGAGAAAGCCTTGAACATGAAACAGACATGGACAGGCTAGCTCGGGCCAATTATAGGTCACCGAGCAGTTTACTAACGATGAATGAAGAGGGTCTTCTCTACAGAGAAGACCATCTCCTCTTCTATCATCGTAGGTTTGGGACGCTCGCGTTAGAAAACCCCGTCTATCAGGTATCGCAATAGCCGGTGTAGCATCCTTGTATATAGTGTAAATAGTAGATTAAGTAGGTTAAGTAGAATTAACATTAGATAATAATTAGTTTTAATTATAGATGTAATTAGATATAAGAAATTAAAATAATAAAAAGTTAGGGACTCCAGTTTTTTAAAAACATCATTTTTTTTAGGAGACCGTATAATTATAAGAGTAATTATAAGTATATTTGTAATCAAAATAGTATAGAGAAAGGCTACAGCTTCGCTGTAGCCTTAGTTAAGTATTATATAGATAAACTTAGAAAAATAAATAATATAAGGAAATATTGTTAGCCGTAAGGTATTTAAAACCGTTTAAGGATACTGATGTAATAAATTGAAACTGAAAATGAAACCGGAAAAAAACATTAGTGCTCAAACTGTTCGTGAAGTGATAAGTGAAATAAACTAAAGTGAAAAAATGACTGGTCGTGGTAAAGGTGGTAAAGGCTTGGGAAAAGGTGGCGCTAAACGTCACAGGAAAGTGCTCCGTGATAACATCCAAGGTATTACCAAGCCAGCTATTAGACGTTTGGCTCGTCGTGGCGGTGTAAAACGTATCTCTGGCCTGATTTACGAAGAAACTCGTGGTGTTCTGAAGGTGTTTTTGGAAAACGTTATTCGTGATGCTGTCACCTACACCGAACATGCTAAGCGTAAAACCGTCACCGTTATGGATGTCGTATATGCTTTGAAGAGACAAGGCCGTACCTTGTACGGTTTCGGCGGTTAAACAAACTCTTGACGCAATTTGGAGAAATCTTTTTTACAACAAAACAATCGGTCCTTTTCAGGACCACAAAATATATCAAAAAAGAGATACTTTCTTGTTGAAAACTATTTTTTTTTAATTAAAATAAATAAAAAATAAACACTTACCTTAGAAATATAGGAATTTTATGTCAAAATTTCTAATATTTTTCTTCTTCAGCTTTCTCGTACTTTTTTCTCACAATTCGTGAAAAATGTCTAAAAATCAAATAAAGAAAAAATATAAATACTTACTCCTTTCAATTTTCTCCAGAATATTTTCACCGAAAACCTTGTTTTACCGATGTCTCGTATTTTATTCCCGATCATAAACATGCCGTCGGCAACTCACATCGCTAAACACATTCAGTTGTTCTTCTTCTTCCTTTTCGTATAATATGAGTATAACATAGCGTCGCTTTATGTATGTATTGGTGCTGTTTAGTCAATATTACTAAAGAACAACCAAGCTATGGTAGCAAAGGAATTTCATTTGGACTTTTTTAAACATTGTTGAATGTTTTCTCAAAATTTAATTTGAAATTGTTGAATATTTTTATTAAATAGATCGTTGATTCATATTATCTTCAAAAATTTCATTTCAAATTTGTGAATGATTCACTAATAATTTCCTTTAAAATTGTATCGAAAATTAATATCACTGAATTTTATTTAAAAATTCTTCATTAAATGGATTTTATTTTATTTATGTTAAATTTTCCAGTTTAATTTTCAATTAATTTCTATTTAATTTTTCATTAGATTTCTTTTTTTTTCATTGTAATTATTTTCATTAATTTTCATTTCATTATGTTACTTTTATTCTATTTTTTGTGTTTAAAATTTTTCATAGCACCACAATGCGGTTTTATTTTCATGTATGCGTCGATTTATTTCCACCAAAACACTACCTTGCCGCCAAAATTCCCTTGCATTCCCCAAGAATGCGCCGGGGTACGATTTTTTCACATAAAATTACTACAAAGCCACCACCAACTGCCACATGCATCTTCTTCATGCTATACATACTCATTTGGTGACGCCACGATCTCTCCTCTCTCGCGCTCTATTCCTGAAATCATAAGAGACAACAACAACGACAACACAAATATGCAACTGACAACGAAAAACAGTTATTCTGCCAACGGCTCATAGAAAATTACTGAGAATTTTATTTTTTCATACAAATGTAGCTTGACGCAATTTTCTTTCTCTTTTCAAATATTTTTTGTCGTCCTGAAAAGGACGGATTGGTTGATTTTTCTATGGAATTATACGATGGTCTGTATTCTTTTTCTTCTTCATTTCATAATACCTTCTTTCGAGATAATTTAGGCTTTCTTTTCGGTCTTCTTGGGCAAGAGAACAGCTTGGATGTTTGGCAATACACCACCTTGGGCAATGGTAACGCCAGACAGCAATTTGTTAAATTCTTCGTCGTTACGGATGGCCAATTGCAAGTGATACGAGTCTTCTTGTTGTCACGGGCAGCATTGCCAGCCAATTCCAAGACTTCAGCAGCCAAATATTCCATGACAGCGGCTAAATAGACGGGAGCACCGGCACCAACACGCTCAGCATAGTTGTCTTTGTGCAACAGACGATGGATACGACCGACGGGGAATTGAAGACCAGCACAACTGCGGAATGCCCCCCAACTGTGAAAAGTGCAGCGAAGGACATCCGACCCACCTGTGTCCCACGTTTGGAGAGGACAAGGAGACGGACGCAGTACCCAAATGCGTCAACTGCAAAGTGGAAGGCCATTCTGCAGGTTCCCCTTCCTGCCCGAAACGGAAGGCAATTTTGGCCACTCGGACCCAGAGGAAGCTGGAAGCCGAGTCCAAACAAAAAGCCAGGTCTGGCCGCATCGCTGATGAGAAGGCCAAGCTGACTTATGCTGGTGTTGCGGGAGGAAAATCTGGACAGCCCCAGAAACCCACCCGGCCATCTACCACCCCCAAATCTCCTGCTGCCGCCGCTCGCCCATCCGGACCCACCCAAGACATTGGAGGACTGATGAGCAGCATGCCCAAGGACTTCGGAGACCTATCGACATTAGCCAAGGTTAGGTCGTTCGGTCCCAGTTTTAGGCGTATCCGCGAAGAAAGGGGAGACGCGGAAGCTTAGTGGGCCCTAATGGTCCATATAGCCTTAGAATAGGTATGTTGAAGTGCGTTTTTCTAAGCGTCAGCTCCATAGTTTCTAAAACTAGGAGGCACTTCTTGCGGAATTTTGTCCTAGAGCATCAGCCGGACATTATTCTGCTGGCAGAAACTTGGCTCTCTCCCAGCCAAAAGTTTTACTGCCAAGGATTTAAAATCTATAGGCAGGATAGACTGACAGGCCCAAGAGGGGGCACTGCAGTCTTAGTAAAAGATAGGTTTCGCTCAGAAAAAATCCCCATTTCCTCAGGAGATATAGAATCTTGTGTCGCTAGGGTTTGGAGGGAAGATGGGTCCTCCATAGCCTTCGCTTCTGTTTACCAGCGCCCTGTTGGTCCCTTCCAAATTTTGGATCTGGACCCCATACTCGCTTTACGCGACAGTGGCGACCTTGTAGTTGGTGGAGACCTGAACGCGAAACATCCCTTATGGGGTGGTGCAGAGGTCGACACCAGGGGAAGAGCAATCTCTGCCTTCCTCCTCGATTGTCCGGATGTAGCAGCCATTCCATCTGATAGGCCCACTAGGCCCAATGGAACGGCAGGGTCGTATATCGACTTCTTCCTGCATACGCCAGGCGTAGCACTGACAGCGGGTAGATCGACCTCAACGACCCACTACTTTGAATCCGACCATAGGGCGATTCTCATAGAAATAGAGTCAGGCTCCTTACAAAATGGAGAAGTCAGGTCGTTTCACAACTTCGACCGGATGAATATCCGTCGATATAGGCAGCGCTTGCGCAGCGGCTTGGAGGAGGTAACTCTGCCAGCCGACCGCAACGTATCCATTTCGGATATTGATAGCTGCATTGAGGATTTAGGCTCCGCCTTCCGAGATGCCATAGACGCTTCAGTGCCCAAATATAGGGCAAGAACTTCTATCCTGGGCAATCTCCCTCCTAGGATCGCAAGCTTTATTAGGGAACGTAGACTGTCGAGTGTTGCGTAGATCTGGTGATCCTGAGCAACGACTAGTCCTCACGGCCGATATCCGCAACCTCGACCAGATTATAGAAGCCAATATTCGCCTATTCGAAAACGAAAGGTATAAAGGCTTTCTCGAGGGAATTAGGGTCAATTCCAAGACCTATGGCAAGGTCAAGCGAATGACTGGCCTTGCCTCTCGAGATCCAGTCAGTCCCCTTGTAGACTCCTCTGGTGTTAGGATCAGATCGGATGAACTTAGGGCAGAGATGTTGGCGGACCAGGTGCAGGGAACGCTTCGACATGAGGGAGCTTCGATCGACGATCCTTTTCAGCGTCAAGTCAACTTGGCGGTGGAAGGGATTAGAGACCATTCTCCTATTGTGTCGTTTAGCAGTTCATTCACTGCTAATGGCTCCTCTGTGGACAACTTCTCTCTTTGGGAAGACGGCGGGTTTGTCTATCCCAGGAAGGTTGGTTTCGCGCTTTCACGCCAACCAGCCCGTAAAGCCTGCGGTATGGACAAATTCCCGATGTAGCTTTGAAAAGGGCAGGAAATGTAATTCTGTCCTTTTTGACAATTCTCTTTAATCATTGTCTGAATTTAGGGTACTTTCCTACGGCTTGGAAGGAGGCCAAGATGGTTCCCATTCTGAAACGGGGTTCTGATCCCTCTCAGTGTTGCAACTACAGGCCTATTTCCCTTCTATCGCCGTTTGGAATCTGGCAAAGATTAGAAGAACCGCAGAAGATAGGAGAATTCTGCGGGATTGTCAGTTCGGTTTTAGGTCTGGTCTCTCTACGACCCATGCCTTAACGGCTTTCAGCAACTTTGTTGGAAAAGGTTTCGACAGGAAGTACGGAACTATAGCCGTCTCCTTAGATATTGCCAGGGCTTTTGACTCTGTCTGGCACGACGGAATTTTGTATAAATTCCAGTCGTTTGGCTTTGACAGCCAGTCCTGTAAAATGGTCGCTAGCTTCCTTAGGGATCGATTCTTCAGGATTAAGGTGGGTGAGCGACTCTCTAGTCGCCGCCCTGTGTTGGCAGGGGTTCCTCAAGGTTCCCTTCTTGGCCCGATGTTGTACAACATCTTTTCCTCTGACATCCCGGCTCCCCCCTCTGGTGGTCTTCTCCTGACCTATGCCGATGATGTCTTATTAGCCTTTTCCGGTCCGCTTGCTACGTCGGTCAATAGGCGCGTTAACGAGTACCTAGATGCCCTCCATCGGTACTTCGTTACATGGCGCCTAAAGTTGAATGTAGGGAAATATTGTGCTACGGCCTTCCTCGGTCGGCCAGGCATAGTTTACCCTAATTTTAGGAGGTTTCAGCCGGTTCTGAAAATAGGTTCGGAGCAGGTTCCTGTTTCAGACAAGATGAAATACTTAGGGGTAGTATTTCATGAGAGGTTCGACTTGGCTAGGGCTAAGGGTCTATATTTCGGATATAGTCGAATCTTAGGTATGAGGGGTGGTCTTTCCCACGATGTTAGGCTTCTGATCTACCGGCAGGTGATCAGACCTATCGTCGCCTACGCCTTCCCCGTCTGGTTTGACATTTCGTCTCACCAGATGGAAAGGCTGGGCCCCATCCTTAGGGCAGATGGCTCCTATAGACCCTATTCCTGTAGGGCGATCTACGATAGGGCGAAAATAGACAGGATAAATGTCTTCATGATGAAGACTGGACTAGCATTTTTAGACAAATGCCAGTTTTTAGATAATAGCATCGTTGAGGGAATGATTAGGTGCTTTGAGGATGCGGACCAGCTTCGAGCTCGGAAGCATTTGCCTCCTGCGGCCCTTGCCAGGCTGAACGAGCTGGGCCTGCTCTTTGGGGATGAGGGTCTTCTATTCTTTCATAGGAGATTTTTAGACCCGGTTTGGAGTAAACTGGTGTATAACACTGCCCAGCTCACTTAAGTTAGATTAAGTTAGTTTAATTAGTTATAAGCGTATTGTAAATATTTAATTTTAATTTTTATTATCTAGTTCGTAAGTTTCCCTCAGCCCTTTTTTTGTATGATTCTACTTTTCGGGGCATAATTTAAGTAGTAGCCTTAAGGCTTAATGTAGCAAGTTGTGTACACAAACATGTTGTGGCACTTTTAGTTAATGTAAAGTAGGCGTTGTACAAATGCATGTTTATTTATCGTATAGCTAAGTTTAAGCCATTTTACCTATGTTAGTAGTAAGTTTTTGAATTAATAAAACGGTCATAGGCTAAAACTGAAACTGAAACCGTTTTGGTTATCATTTGTGAACAGTGTTAAAAGTGTTTGTGTGATTCAAAAAAAAAATAATAAGTGAAAATGCCTCCTAAAACCAGTGGTAAAGGACCGGTATCTCCTCCAAGGCCATGAGCATGATGAACAGTTTCGTCAACGATATCTTCGAACGTATTGCCGCCGAAGCCTCTCGTTTGGCCCACTACAACAAGCGCTCGACCATCACCAGTCGGGAAATCCAGACCGCCGTCCGTCTATTGTTGCCCGGTGAATTGGCTAAGCACGCCGTCAGTGAAGGTACCAAGGCTGTTACTAAATACACCAGCTCCAAGTAAATGTCTTGATATTTTTCATTTTGCGTCGAAATACTACCTTAAAAGGCCCTTTTCAGGGCCACAAAAAACATTTCAAAAGAGATCATATTTTGTTGAAGCTACAATTTATCATTATTTAGTAATAAACGAATAAAATTCCATAACAAATATATTTTTCTCTATACAATGATTTTTTCCATGCATTTAGCTAACTCGCATATGTACCTCTGTTTAGCCTTTGCATGTTTGCTTGGGTTCTATGCTTGCTTGTGCGATATGCTATAACAGCCATCTTCGTCGTATATGTGTGCGTGTGTTAGTGGTGATTTGCCTTGCCGTCGTTGATCAACATCGAATGGGCATCCTGTATGTGTGAGCATTTTGTTACAGCACAACGGCAAAGCAACGAAATATAAGGCTGAGGCAGAAATTTTCAAAGGAAAAAATATATTGATGGTAAATGTAAATATTTTGCCAAAATGTCATTTTTAGATGAAATTTGTGAAATTAAACAGAGAATACGAAAATATCAAAATTTTTAAAATTAAGTAGAAATTATAAAAATGACCAAATTATGGGGATTTTCGAGAATTATGACCTGTGGGTAATTAGGAAAAATTTTAAATATTTTATTATCTTTTATGACCTGGGTTAAAAAATAATCCAGTGGCGTCCACCATTATATTGGCTCAATAAAATTACCTAATAAGAACAGTAATTAGCGAAAGTAATTTTTTTCCCAAAATTAAACACGTGTACAAATTTACTTATTTATTTAGGTAACAAATATATACGACAACTGTTGAAAATAAATATTTTTCTCTTTTTTAATTTAATTTGTAGCCCTGAAAAGGGCTGTTAGATAGCATGTTTTCGAATATCGAAAATATTGTGGAAAAAGTAATCTTTCTGGGAAAAATTACTTCTTGGCGGCGGCTTTCTTAGTAGCTGGCTTCTTTGCTGCTGCGGCCTTTTTGGGCTTAGCAGCTGCAGTTTTTGCCTTGGGTGCCTTTGGTTTAGTGGCAGATGCTTTGGCGGCGGTCTTTGCTGGTTTAACTTTAACTGTACCGGTTTTCTTGGCAGCCTTTGCATTTGTTTTGTCGGCCTTCTTCTTTTCAGCGGTCTTCTTGGCGGCAGAGGGTTTTTTGGCAGCTGCCTTCTTCTCACCAGCGGCATTTTTAGGGGCGGCAGCCTTCTTCTTTTTGTCACCAGCGGCTGGGGCCTTCTTCTTCTTTTCGGCAGTCTTGGCTTTGGGTTTCTTGGAGGCCGAAGCAGACAATTTGAATGAACCAGAAGCACCCTTACCTTTAGTTTGGATCAATTTTCCACTGGCAACGGCACCTTTCAAGTACTTCTTGATGAAGGGGGCCAATTTTTGGGCATCTACTTTGTAGGTGCTGGCCAAGTATTTCTTGATGGCGGGCAATGATGAACCTCCACGTTCCTTCAGGGTCTTGATGGCGGCATCAACCATTTGCCGGGTTGGAGGGTGGGTAGGGGCAGCTGATGGCTTCTTTGCTTTGGCAGCGGCTTTTTTTGGTGCATTTTTTCTCAACAGCGGCAACTGGGGAGGCGGTGGCTTCAACAACGGCGGCGTCAGGCATGGTTATTCACTGTTTGGTTTATATTTCACTGTTAACACAAATACACTCACAAATTTATGTGTACTATTATTTTTGTTAGCAGCGAGCTAAAGTGTAGGTACATCGAAAAGATGAGATGTGCATAGTAGTCAATTGGTAAATTTTTGGAAAGATTGTGTGGAAGCGTGTTTAATTTTTTACAAAAGTTTTCGGAGAAATTAAATTTTCCTGAAGAAGCTTTGATAATTTTCACTAAAAATGTTTTATACCTTTGGCTATGTTTTAAAGAAAGTTTGGTGTAATTATCACTTGCCGTTTGTGAATTATAAACGTTTAACTTGGCAAATTATAAAAATGTAATCACAAATTTCCAACTAAAATTTAAAAAAATCGAATTTTTCATGAAAATTTAATTGAAAATTCTTTTTGAAAATGTAGCCTGATATGTTTACTTTACGATCAAAGAAAAATATCGATGAAATTTCATATTTTACTATGTGAAAAAATTGAAATTATTATGTGGTCTATGACAGCAGAAATCCTCTTGTTGGCATAATTTCAATGAAGAAAAGTTTTTCTTGAAATAAATTTGAAAGCTCAAATCTTAATAAGTTTTATAAAAATTTCTTAAAAAACATTTCAGAATTTGTATATTTACATCAAAATATAACATTATTCACAAAAAGTCATAATTTACGGGGAAAAGTTACAAAATCCCCAGAATACTTCATACTACCAATGTACAGGCATTCAGTGACAAACGGTTATGTATTTTCATTTTGCAATATTTTTAATGAAATTTAACATAATTTGTTCTAAAATTGTTTAAAAATAGTATTAGAAGCCATTTTCTACGTTATTTTGTCAAATTTTTGTTAATTTTATGAAAAAATATTCCCAAAAAGAAATTCCTCTTTACAGGCAAATATCACCTAGTACACTTGGAAATGTCATGAAATTAATTGCGTTTTACAAAATTGTTTTTCGATCAACTTTGAGGGCAGATATTATTGGCATTTCTTTTTATAATACTTTAAATTATATTTTACATCAAAATTCTCAACAAATCAATTATTTTCTTCTTCGATTTTTGAAAATAATAAATTATGACCAATTTCTCTAAATACATCGGACAAAAATAATTGTGTGATTCCATACGGAGAAAATTCATAAACAAATCTCTTAAAATGCTTTTAAAACATTTAAAAATTTTGCTGAAAAGGAATAAAACATATTTCATACATCATTCCTGAAAAAAAATTAAATAGGAGGGGCAAAAATTTAGCTGGAAATTTTTAAAATTCACATGAAATAATTCGTATAAATTAAAGGCAGAGAATTTTTTCCCACTAAATTGAATAGTCCACAACAGAAAAAAAATGATCTAAGGGGCATAAAATAAAACAAAATGGACAAAGAAATCCCGTTAGAAAAATATATGTGGTGGTTGTTTTTATGAGTCATAAAATTTTTTTCGAAGAGGGAGTACAAAAATGATAATAATTTTGCAAATTAAAGGAAAATATCAAAATGGATAATTCAAAAAATTCAAATAAAATTAAAAAAAATAAATAAAATATTCGATCAAAATAAAATAAAAAAATAAAGTGACGAAAAATAATCAAGGAAAAAAAACCAACATCAAAAAAATACTTCTTTATTTTAAAAATTTTCAAAAATAATCAAAGCCCTAAATTCTTTTTATTTATTTCAAAAAAATACTAAAAATTGTAGATTGAGTAAAAAAATATCTCTTTTTTAACGTCAAGAATTTAAGCACGTTCTCCACGAATAGGTCTGGCCAATTGGATATCCTTAGGCATGATGGCGACACGCTTAGCATGGATGGCGCACAAGTTAGTATCTTCGAAAAGACCAACCAAGTAGGCTTCGGTGTAGGCAGGACGGAAACGATGAGGCTTCTTAACACCGCCGGTGGCTGGGGCACTCTTACGGGCAGCTTTGGTGGCTAGTTGTTTAAGGGGAGCCTTTCCACCGGTCGATTTACGGGCAGTTTGCTTAGTACGAGCCATTTTTCACTTCATTAGAGATATGCACACAAACACTGTTAACACTGTAATAACGTTGCCATCGCATTTTTTCGCTTTTAACATAGCCATTTTTTATTGAGAGAAACTTAAAGATAAACAGAATGACTTACTGATAAAGTACTATAACTAAACATGTGGCTTTGCGCTAACTTCTTAAAAATAAGTATTATTAGTTTATGCTGCGGATTACCGCGAGCGAAAAACTTAATAGAACATTTAATTCAATAATTTGAATGATGCATTTTTAAGCCTCCAAAAAAAAAAAAATAAATAAAAAGGGCAAAGTATATATATATATATATATATATATGTATCTTAAAACTAGAGATTACTACTAAGAACTAAAACTAAACTAAAACAAAACTTAACCTACTATTTACAAATATGTACAATACGGTAAACAATCACTGCGTGGTGATGTAGACAGTGTTGTTGATGTCCATGGTGCTGTACCTTCTGTGGTAAAAGACGAGTTTTCCCTCATTATTAAAGAGGAGATCTTCGTCCCCTAGTTTAGAAAGCGCAACAGGTGGCAGATGTTTCCTTGTTCTTAAGGAACTTGAGTCGAATTGGTATTGCAGGGATCCTGTGACCAGTTCATTTGGCACATTCTGTGCTGTCTCCAGGAAATTTAATGCACCTCTTACGAGAAAACGATCAATTCTTTCAATATTTGCTGTATCGTACGTTACCCTACATGAAGGCGATCTGACTGATCCATCGCTCCTGCACGTGGTTCTTAGTCCCAGGCAATAGGTTAAGATGGATCTTTCCCATCTTCTCAATCTGTCCATCTGATTGGAAGATATCAGAAACCACACAGGGAATGCATAAGAAATAATTGGACGAATTATTTGCTTGTAAATCAAGAGTTTTACCTGAGTTGATAGACCACCGCTATGGCGTAATATGCCATGATAGCCAAAATAAATTTTTTTAGCCCTTTCTAAGATAAAATCTACATGCCTAATAAATTCTAATTTTTCATCGAACATTACACCCAGGTACTTTAACCTGTCACACACAGGTATGGTTCCTCCTGCTATTGTTAGGACTGGTTTAAAGGATCTAAAGTTAGGATACACTACTCTAGACTTTCCTTTAAAAACGACGGCTGTACATTTGCCCACATTCAGCTTGAGGCCCCACTTAGAGAAGTATCTATGTAGTTCCTCAAGATGCATGTTAATTCGGGATGTAAGTGTACTAGCCCTCGGCCCAGACATTGCCAAGATGACGTCATCGGCATATAGGAGTTGCAAACCGCCTGTGGGGGGTTCAGGCATATCACTGACAAAAATATTATAAAGGATCGGGCCCAAAAGGGAACCCTGGGGTACTCCTGCCAGGACAGTTCTCTCGTTTGAGAGACTTTCCCCTACCTTGACCCTAAAGATTCTATCCCTTAGAAAGCTGGCTATCAATCTACATGTTTGGTGGTCAAACCCTAATTGTTTCATCTTGTAGAGAATGCCGTTGTGCCAAACGGAGTCAAACGCTTTGGCAAAATCGAGTCCTATGGCAATGGTTCCATGTCTCTGATCAAGCCTTTTAACAACAAAAGAAGCAAATACCGTCAGAGCATGTGAGGTCGAGTGGCCTATACGAAAGCCAAATTGGCTATTTTTAAGGATCCTTTTGTCTTCAACAATGGTTCTAATCCTTTTCAATATGAATGACTCATAGAGCTTTCCAAAGGCAGATAGCAATGAAATGGGTCTATAGCTTCCACATCTATTCAGAGGGGATCCCTTCTTATGAATTGGGACTATCATAGCTCTTTTCCAGGCCTTCGGGAAGTAGCCTAGATTTAAGCAGTGGTTAAAAAGTATAGATAGAAATACAAAAATGACATTACCAGCTTTTTTCAAAGCGATGTCTGGGATTCTGTCTAGTCCACATGACTTTTTTGCCGGTCTACATGCAAGAGCATTTTGTATTCCGCTTGGGCTTATGAAGCCGGCTTCCTCCCAATTGGAGGGCCTGTCAATTGAGGTACCGTCTGCAGTAAACGTAGAGCAAAACGTAACCATAGGGCCCAAATCATCCATGTCCTCCGCAACCCGATTAACAGAGCTTCGGAAGTCATAATCTATTGGTCCATTCACTGGTCTAAGCCCACTTTGCAGATAATCCGCAATTTCTTCGGATTTCAAAGTATCTGTTACGATTAGCTCACCATTTCCATCCAGTAAGTCGCCAATAGGATCCCTGTAAGTAAGTCCAGCGGCGGCCTTAACTTGTCCAAAGGTTCAATTATCTATTTTAATTCCTTCTAAGAGGCCTTGATAACGCTCCTGCTCGAATATTCGGATTGAGTCCTCTATAATACGGTCTAAGTTACGTATGTCAGCCCTAAGTGTCGAAAATCTGGATGGGTCATTGGATCTACGTAGGGTTCTAGAGATTCTACGGCGTTCTTGAATAAAACCAAGTATTCTAGGGGGAAGATTTCCTAGGGCCAAATGCTTACTTCTTTGCTTCGGGACAGAGACCTCTATGGCGTTCTTAAAAATCGTTTCCAGATTGCAAACAGTTCTGTCAATCTGTTCGACGGGGACATTTGTATCAGCAGGGAGAGAAATGTCAGTAAGACCCTGATTTATTTCTCTCCTGAAACGATTAATATTCATCTTGTTAAAGTTTCGATACAAGTTTGGTTCCCCAGTGAGGAAACCACCCAACCAAAGAATGACCTCTATCGCCCTATGGTCCGATTCAAAATCATAGGTTGACACGGTTCTGTTACCGCCCACCATTGGCAGACCTGGGGTGCGCAGAAACACATCAATAAAGGATCCGCCTGAGTCATTTGGCCTTGTGGGACAGTCAGCTGAGAAAATCTCGAAATTAGGACAATCTATCAAATACGAGGCTAATGCCCTACCCTAGCGTCAGTTTCAGAACCGCCCCAAGATGGATGTTTGGCATTTAGGTCACCTGCTATTAGAACTTCACCATTCTGATACAAATCGATTAAAGGCTGAAGATCGGACGGTACAAAGTTTACATTCGGGGGACAATAGGTTGTCGCAAAGATTACTGCGGTACCATTATCTCTCAACATTTTGACGACGCACGATTCTACCACACCTGTTTTAATTGAGATACGTTCACAATTGAATTTTTCTCGGATTAGAACTGCGGTTCCACCACCGCCTCCGCCTTCTCTATGTTGAATAAAACTTTTAAACCTCTCTAAGCTGAATTTATGGGAGGTCCTAAGTTTATGCTCTGCAATAAGTATAACGTCAGGGTTGCGTGTCTTCATATAATTTTTTAAGAAGTGTCTTTTGTTAAAGAGACTATCGAGTTGACGTTTATAAATGCTACTTTAAAATTGGACATCGCTAGCAACAAACAATAGCCATGCTGACATTGCGGCATCTAGTCCTGCTTTGGCTCGGATCTCCTGGAATATGGGGCCAAATGTTTTTGCCTTCTCGCATTTTTGGTTAAAATCGGATCCAAAAAATTGGACGATATTACCAGCATTTGTTCCCAAATTTTGTTTAGAGGAAACATTCTGTGCTGGACGACTTGTGCGTGAAGTACTCTTATTAGCGGTGGCAGTACCCATGACCGCAGCAAAGGAGACACCTTCACGGATATCAGCTAGCCTTTGGATTTGATTTGCGACCTAGCTTGAGCCACAGCCTTAGATTTTTCCTTTCTAGCCAAAATCGCCAGTCGACGAGGACAATCCCGAGCAGATGCCGGGTGACCAACTAGCCCACAATTGGCACACTTACATGGTATTGCAGGTTTCGATACAGTTCCCCCTGTAATGGGGTCTGTAGATTCAATGAATGTTTCCTGTTCTTTTGGGGGAACAGGGCATTTACTTTTATCGTGGTTGTCGCCACATTTAACACAGACAGATGTGATGTTGCAATTCATTGACACATGTCCGGGCTTCTGGCAGTTAAAACAACGAACATATGTAATGCCTTTGTCCTTAGTAATTTTAATATTACAGTCCAGAATACAGCGTAGGTTATACAAACTATTGATGTCTGATTGTTTGGTAACTCGGAGCAACCATTTCTTGTCAGTTATACTAACGAGACCTACTACTTCTACTTTGAGAGGAAGTTTTTGCTCGAGGAAGTCCTTCACCTCTGTGTTTAAATAATCTTTAGGAAGATTATTTATCACCAATTTATAGGGTAATAAGAACCTAGGCGTATGGGTATGATATTTATACCCACGGTCTGAAAGTAATTGTTTCACTTTCTCGTACATTTGGAGGCCCTTCACCTTGAGAGACAACACAGACGGACGCAAATATGTTATAGTGAACTCACCTGTATGGTAATGCTGGTTGAGGATCCCTGCAAGTTCCCTGACATTAACACCGTGTATCGTAAACGCTAGCATCACTTTGGCAGTGGATGGTTTACTGGAGGGGGGCATCTTATTCATCGCTTCTTTCGTCGCTTCCTTCGTCGTTGGTTTCTTCTGGCTCGCCTTATCTGACACGGCAGGATACTCTGCAGCCGCTTTCGTCTTTGGGATAACACCTTTAGTAATTTCCATCGGTGTAGAATTCTTTGGAATTTCATCTGTTTTCGCCATGCCGATCATCCATTGGAGGAGGATTGGCTTTTTCCTGCACTGGCAGTGTGTCAGAAACATCCATTGATTGCATTGATGAAGTGGGAGGGTTATGATGTTTAACTCCCATTTGCTTGTCTAACTTCCTCTGCAGATCAGCAATGGTCCTATGAAAGGCCATTTCACGACCATGTGCTAGAGATAATTTAAGCACAGTCTCTTCCTGGGTCTTAATGACGGCGTCCAATTTTGTCATTAGAGAGCGGTTTTCTACTTGTGCTCTAGCCAGATCTTTTGTTAGTTGCTGAACCAATGCGTTAAGCTTCGCAGATTCGAAGTTAGGATAGCTGTTGCTATTACTATTGCAGCGTTTCTTCTTCCTTTTCCTGTACCTATCAGATATCACAACATGATAGCCACCACTAGTTGTGCCATTGTCGGAGATTTCAGCAAATTCACCTTTGTCATGAATAGCAGATACATCCCCCATTTCCACAGCAGTTGACTTCGTATCGACATTTAAATTAGCCGGTACACAAACGCTTTTCATAGCATCGACCTTTTTCGCTGATTCGTCAAAGTTTTTCACAGCACTGACCTTTTTGATATCATCTACCATCGTAGCGGATACACAAACCTTCTGCACTGTTTATCGGTAATAGATACGGCCTTGCCATTCTTCTTCACTGCTCCATCGGCCGACATGGTGATGTTGGTATACCACTAGATGGCGCGCCGACGGGCACACGGTATTGCGGTTTATCGACAGGGGTATTATCGCCTGTTATTAAAGCTCAAAATGAAAATGCTTTAAAAACTTTTTAGCAGAGCCAAATTTCACATGCACAGTCACAACACACAAGCTCACAATATTAGTTTTTTATCCGCTAAAGAACCGAACTGATCAACACCACAACACCGATCAACGTTGCCATCGCCACGAAAACGAGTATTTATAGAAAATTGTGCTGTTAGCATCAACTTTCGGTGTTGATATGTTAGTGAATTCTTACCTATCGGTATACCAAATGTACACGCACACACAAAAGAGAACATACAATACTAACGGCAAATGTACACACACACATATAACTGTACATACTTTACTTGTGCGTTAAATGGTTGGAGAGAGCCTCAAATTTTGTATAAATACGAGCGGAATCGCCCGGAAAAAAAAATATTAAAAAAAATATTAGTTCTCAAACTGTTAGTGAAGTGATAAGTGAAATAAACTAAAGTGAAAAAATGACTGGTCGTGGTAAAGGTGGTAAAGGCTTGGGAAAAGGTGGCGCTAAACGTCACAGGAAAGTGCTCCGTGATAACATCCAAGGTATTACCAAGCCAGCTATAAGACGCACGCCGTCAGTGAAGGTACCAAGGCTGTTACTAAATTTTCATTTTGCGTCGAAATACTACCTTAAAAGACCCTTTTCAGGGCCACAAAAAACATTTCAAAAGAGATCATATTTTGTTGAAGCTACAATTTATCATTAATAAATATAAGGCTGAGGCAGAAATATAAGGCTGAGGCAGAAATTTTCAAAGGAAAAAATATATTGATGGAAAATGTAAATATTTTGTCAAAATGTCATTTTTAGATGAAATTTGTGAAATTAAACAGAGAATACGAAAATATCAACATTTTTAAAATTAAGTAGAAAGTATAAAAATGACCAAATTATGGGGATTTTCGAGAATTATGACCTGTGGGTAATTAGGAAAAATTTTAAATATTTTATTATCTTTTATGGCCTGGGTTAAAAAATAATCCAGTGGCGTCCACCATTATATTGGCTCAATAAAATTACCTAATAAGAACAGTAATTAGCGAAAGTAATTTTTTTCCCAAAATTAAACACGTGTACAAATTTACTTATTTATTTAGGTAACAAATATATACGATAACTGTTGAAAATAAATATTTTTCTCTTTTCTAATTTAATTTGTAGCTCTGAAAAGGGCTGTTAGATAGTATGTTTTCGAATATCGAAAATATTGTGGAAAAAGTAATCTTTCTGGGAAAAATTACTTCTTGGCGGCGGTTTTCTTAGCAGCTGGCTTCTTTGCTGCTGCGGCCTTTTTGGGCTTAGCAGCTGCAGTTTTTGCCTTGGGTGCCTTTGGTTTAGTGGCAGATGCTTTGGCGGCGGTCTTTGCTGGTTTAGCTTTAACTGTACCGGTTTTCTTGGCAGCCTTTGCCTTTGTTTTGTCGGCCTTCTTCTTTTCAGCGGTCTTCTTGGCGGCAGAGGGTTTTTTGGCAGCTGCCTTCTTCTCACCAGCGGCCTTTTTAGGGGCGGCAGCCTTCTTCTTTTTGTCACCAGCGGCTGGGGCCTTCTTCTTCTTTTCGGCAATCTTGGCTTTGGGTTCCTTGGAGGCCGAAGCAGACTATTTGAATGAACCAGAAGCACCCTTACCTTTAGTTTGGATCAAATTTCCACTGGCAACGGCACCTTTCAAGTACTTCTTGATGAAGGGGGCCAATTTTTGGGCATCTACTTTGTAGGTGCTGGCCAAGTATTTCTTGATGGCGGGCAATGATGAACCTCCACGTTCCTTCAGGTTCTTGTTGGCGGCATCAACCATTTGCTGGGTTGGAGGGTGGGTAGGGGCAGCTGATTGCTTCTTTGCTTTGACAGCGGCTTTTTTTGGTGCTTTTTTCTCAACTGGGGAGGCGGTGGCTTCAGCAACGGCGGCTTCAGACATGGTTATTCACTGTTTGGTTTATATTTCACTGTTAACACAAATACACTCACAAATTTATGTGTACTATTATTTTTGTTAGCGGCGTTCAAGTTCAAGTTCAATTTATTGAGATTATATTCATTACATTTTTTGGCTTTCGCCTAACCTTAAGTAAAATTAAAAATAATATTTGTACTTAGCATACTAGTATTTATCTAAGTCTATCTTATAATTACGTATATACATACATAGGTTGCAGCAGGTATGCAACCTATACTTAAGTCTAAAAATTAATATTATTAATTTATCTTTGAATAATTTCAACAAAAATTTTATTTCTTTTTCTCCCAAAAACATAATCTTAAAAAAGGAGTATCTTATCAATTTTTGTTTTAGATTCTTACATACTACTTAAAAACTAGGCACTTAAAATAATAATTATATACATATATACAGAGGACGTATCATCGGCTATTGTTCCAATTGGTAGACGGTGTTGTATAAGTCGAATGTTTTGTACCGGCGATGGTAGAACACTAATTGGTCTTCATTAAATAAAAGGCCTTCATTATTGAGGATTTCAAGGCTATTTGGAGGATGGTAATTTGCCTCCAATAGTCCATCAACATGTGGGGAGCTGTTTTCAAGACTTCTTGCAACCAAAGCGTTTTCGCAGTAAGTTGCTTTGTGTAGAAAGTTGAGAGCACTCTTCGCCAAAAATAATTTGGGGGCAATCGCCATATCCCATCATGACCCAAATAATGTTTTAGATTAAGGCAAGACCTTAAGATACCCCTTTCGCAGATTCGAATTCTCTCCATCTGATGGGAAGATATTCCGTACCAAACCGGGAACGCATAGGCCACTATTGGTCTTATTATCTGCTTATAAATTAACAATTTCACCGGGAGGGATAGACCGCCAGTTCGGCATATTATTCTTTGAAAAGCCCAGAATAGTTTTCTGGCTTTTTCTAGAATATGGTTAACATGTCTGACGAACTCAAAATTATAGTGGAATACCACTCCAAGGTATTTGAGCTCCTCAGACACATGTACCAACTGTCCGCCAATGCATGGGGTTGCCTCAAACCCTCTAGAGCTGGGGTACAGATATTTTTTTAGGCCTTTGAAAACAATGGCCTCGCATTTGCCAATATTTAGACACATTTTCCATCTGTAGAAATATACAGAGAGGTTCTCTAGATATTCGTTCAGACGTATGTTTGTGTTGTATGCATGTGCCCCCGTGGCGGCTATAAAAATATCATCTGCTTAGATGAGAAGTAAGTCACTCACGGGGGGCAGAGGGATGTCGCACAGAAATATATTGAATAGAACGGGGCCCAACAAGGATCCTTGAGGGACTCCCGTGTATATTTCTCTGGCGGATGAATGCGAATCACCTATCCTTACTTTAAATTTCCTAGACTGAAGGAAGTCGTATACTAGTCTACAGATAAGGTGAGAAAAATTTAAACTCTTCATTTTGTAGACTATGGCATTATGCCAGACATTGTCGAACGCTCTAGAGAAGTCTAAACTAACCCCTATGGTTATATGCCTGCGATTTAGTGCTCTAGAAACATGATCACCTAAAACAGAGAGAGCATGAGACGTAGATAATCCTTTTCTGAAGCCAAATTGGCAATCAGAGAGTAATTCTTTGTCTTCAATTTCATTAGAAATATTTCTTAAAATGAAATATTCCAGTAATTTTCCAAAGACCGAAATCAAACTGATGGGCCTATAGCTATTCCTATTGGTCGGGTCCTTACCAGGCTTTAAAATTGGGACAGTTATGGCTATTTTCCATGCCCTAGGAAAATATCCCAAATTTATACATTGGTTGAAAATTATCGCAAGATTTATCCATGTAGAGTTGTCAGTGTTCCTCAAGACGATTTCAGGAACACTGTCAACACCACTGGATTTGCGATTAGGTCTGGCTTTTACTGCAGAACCTATATCTGCAGGAGATATAAGCCTCAGATTATTTATTGAGCCACCATTTGAACCGTCCGCTAGTAAATTTTGTGAAAAATTGACTATTGGTGTCTTTGTCATAAATTCCCTCTCAATGCTGTTGATTGCAGAGTCTTGTGGACTAAAGATGAAGCCATTTTCGTCCACAAGATTTGGAATTGGGTTACGTTTACAACCTGCTGCAGATTTTACCTTGCTGTAGACCCTATTGTCCATTTTTATATTATTCAGGAAGTTGGTCCAATGCTCACATTCGTGCACTGATATCAATTCCTGAACAATTTTATTGAGTTTATTAATCTCTGCCCTAATGGTATCGTATCGACTAGGATTTCCTGTACGAAAGAGGGTTCTTCTTAGACGTTTCTTTTCCCTTATCAGATTATGAATATTGTCTGGTAGGGGGCGGAGGCCCCTAGCACCAAGTGAAAATTTGGGGATGGTGTCGACCATGGCTGATTGAAAAATAGACGTCATTTTTTCAATACCATTATCTATTTCATATATAGATGCATTTCTATCTGCCGCAATGCGACAAGCAGGTAATTGTTCATCTAAAATTCTGTTGAACCTACGCTTGTTTATTTTTTTATAGTTGAAAATTTTGCGTTTTTCCCTATGTTCAGGGTCTATTCCATGCACTTGCATTACAATAGCTAGGTGGTCTGAATTACAATCAATAGTACTCAGCCCCAGCCCACTATTATCATCGATGGATATGCCCAGCGAAGCTATACATATGACTATATATGTACTACTGTCCCCACTTATCCTAGTCGGCCCTCCCGTGGGAAAGATTATAAGGTCAGGGCAACCTAAAATAAAATAAAATCATACACCATTCTGCCCCTAGAATATATAGTGTTTCCTCCCCAATTAATATGCCTGGCATTTAGATCAGCGCCAATTAAAAGTTCACCCTCAGAGGACAGATGGCGCAGGGGCTCCAGATCGGCTGCTTCGAAGACGTCAGCAGGCCTGCAATACAGGCTCACAAAATGAAGCGATGATCCATCTGTCCTAAATAATTTAACACAGCTATTTTCTATAATGCCAGTATTTATATTTACTAGCTCACTTCTAAAAGTATCTCTGGTGAGAATGGCTGTACCTCTACCAGGTCCTTGTCTACGTTTTTGAATAAAAATATTGTATCCTTCCATCTCCAGGTTTTGATGGGCAGACAATCTATGCTCCGCCAACATCACCACATCCGGTCGGTGTTCATCAAGAAATAATCGAAATTGATGTTTCTTAGATCTCGACACAAGAGAGTTGATATTGGCGAAAATGCATTTACGTTGTCTAATCATCAAAACCAAGAGAAGTTAGGATGCCAACCATAGCTTTTGCTTGACTATCCTCATTTAAACTATTAATGTCCTTGGCATATCTACGTACCTTATTTAGACAGGTAAAGAAGTCTTTACCAAAGTTTTTGGTACATATTTCATTGAATTTTTCAAATGAATCCATAGCTTCACACATCGGTCCCTGATTTGTATTTACCGTTGTGTGCTGAATGTTGCCTATGTTGGCATTTTGTTTTGATGAGCTGGCATATGTTACACCGGGTTTTACTTTTCCACTGTTTAGTGGAAAGGAATTTTTCTTAGGTGTTTCAGCTTTTTCAACTTTAGCGTTATTTAATTTGGCCAGAAGAGCCTTTTTAATGGGGCATTGCTTTGAATTAGCAGGATGACCCTCTTTATTACAAGTTGCACATTTAAATACAAATTCGGGTTCCATTCTAGTTTCCCCGGTATGGGGATCAGTGACCATAACCATTTTTGGTTTGTGTACGCCCTTAGGAATGTGGCAGTTGCCAGTGCCATGTGGTCCGGCACATTTCACACATTTATATGGTCTACCGCAATTGTTGGAAACGTGGCCATGAGCTTGGCAATTTTGGCATTGCGGCAATGTCTTCTTCTTGTCTTTTTTTAAACGAATTCTACAATTTAGAAACCAACGAATTTTGTAGAATTTGTTAATTTCCGAACCTTTGCCCAAAAATATGAGCCATTTTTCAAAGCCTAGCTTAACTACATTTTTAACCTCAAGTTTCATATCAAGGTTAGTCAAAGCGGCTTCTATGTCAACCTTATCATAGGTTGAGGACAGTCTCTCCATAACAATGGAGTGGGGGGTTTCATGTTTTGGAGAGAATGTGAGAAATTCTACCCCCTTTTCGACAAAGAGAGCTCTCACCCTCTGATGGTCCTCAGCTGATTGTAGCTGAAAATTAGCCTTTTTGCCACTAACAATGTTGATGGAAAAATTATTATGCCCTAACAATTCTCTAATGTCATTAGTCACAGATTTTATATTTACATTTAAAGTTATAATCATAGGAACAGACTTACTTTTTCTTCCAGAAATAGCCGATGATACGTCATTGGTGGTCTCAGAAATTTCCTCACTGGTGTCCATGTCGATGTTGGATTCTTAGGAGATAATCTTGACTTTGCGCTTAGGTTTCTTCTTTGTGTTAAGAGTTGATCCTGTTGTAGCAGCAATGTTGTCCTTTGTTGTTGTTGTTGTTGTTTGTTGTGCCTCGGAGTTGGCAAATAGTGTAGTTGCTTTGGCCGCAACTTTGGCTTCCTTCATCTTCGCTGGCACTCGGCTTGCGCTCAGCACGTTAATGCGTGGTTCCGGTGGTGTCTCCACTGTAGATTGCACTGGCACTGTGACAGTGGGGTCCTCCCTTAATATGGCATCTTCAACTTTTTTTGGTATACTGCTCATATGTACGTTTGTTGGAGCATGTTCTTTTTCCATTTGTGCTATAATACGTTTATAGCTCATTTCTCGGGAATGGGCAGATGTTAGTTGCTTGGCAGATTCAATTTGCATGTTTTTTAATAATGCAATTTCGGCTGACAGTGATTCATTTCTGCTTTCGAGATTTGTCCTCTTTGTTAGCGGCATTCACTCATTCATTCATTTCATTTATTTCCATCAATTCATTAAACAATTTAAAAATATCTTATGAGATAACAATAGTTGTTATATCTACTTAGCATAATTTCTTATTTTTCTAAGTTTATCTAATTACTACAATTTTCTGGTCTCAGCCATGCTGATACCTATCTATATACTTATATATCTATAAACTTATAATTATGATTATAATTAATATGTTCTCCTAAAAAAGATGTTTAAAAAATGGAGTCCCTAACATTTTGATTTTTAATTCTTACAACTAATTAAATCTACTCTTAAAAATACTTATTTTCTAAAGTTAAATCTACTTATAACTACTTAATCTAATAACTAATCTACTATTTACAATATGTACAATGGATGCTACACCGGCTATTGCGATACCTTATAGACGGGGTTTTCTAACGCGAGCGTCCCAAACCTTCGATGATAGAAGAGGAGATGGTCTTCTCTGTAGAGAAGAACCTCTTCATTAATCGTTAGTAAACTGCTCGGTGGCCTATAATTGGCCCGAGCTAGCCTGTCCATGTCTGTTTCATGTTCAAGGCTTTCTCTTACTAACCTGTTATCAACTGATGCGGCTCTGTCTAGGCACTTTAGAGCGCTAGCCATAAGAAATTTATCTATACGGCTAAAGTCGATCGATTCGTAAATTATCCTGTTGGGAGGTAAACGCCAGGTTCCATCTTCACCCTGGGTTCGCCTTAAGCCTAAACAGGGCCTTAAAATTCGCCTTTCCCAAACGCGGAGTCTTTCCATTTGGCTGGAAGATATTCCAAACCAAATAGGAAAGGCATATGCAATGAGAGGCCTTATTATTTGTTTGTAGATAAGTAATCTAACATTAACAGTCAGCCCTCCAGTCGTACTTATGGCGCGCTGGTAGGCCCAGTATACAATTTTGACTTTTCTAAGAGTGTAGTCAATGTGCCTAACAAACTCGAAGTTGCTATGCAAAATAACGCCCAGATATTTGATCTGGTCTGAATTGCGAATTTGTTGCCTTCCAATCGCAAGATTTGGCTCATACTGCCTGGCGCTGCGGTCTAAGTATTTTTTCTTGCCCTTGAAGGTAATCGCTTCACATTTGTCTACGTTTAAGCGCATTTTCCAGGTATGGAAATATTCGGAGAGCTGCTCCAAATATGCGTTTAAACGTGAGTTAGTGTTCCCCGCATGTGCTCCGGCCGCAGCGATGAAGATATCATCTGCATATGCCAGGAGCAAATGCCCTTCGGGCGCATGCGGTATATCACTAGTAAAAATGTTGAAAAGGACAGGTCCAAGGAGAGACCCTTGTGGTACCCCGGCATTTACAGCCCTTTCTGAAGAAAGGTCCTCATCAACTTTAACTCTAAAACTACGATTTGCTAGAAAACTAGTCACTAGTCTACATATATTAAAATCGAAGCCTAGCCTTCTCATTTTATATATGATGGCGTTTTGCCAAACATTATCAAATGCCTTGGCAAAATCTAAACTAACCGCGATTGTGATCTGCCGGTTATTTAGTGCCTTAGTCACAAAGGCCCCTAAGACCATGAGGGCTTGTGATGTTGAATGGCCTCGCCTGAAGCCAAATTGGCTGTCAGGTATAATTTCTTTATCTTCCATTATTTCTTTAATCTCCGAAAGTATAAAATATTCAAAAAGCTTCCCAAAAGCTGGGAGTAAGCTAATTGGTCTATAGTTATTGCAATGTGTTGGGTCCTTACCAGGTTTCAGGATGGGTATTGTTATCGCCCTTTTCCATGAAACCGGAAAATAGCCCAAGTTTATGCAATGGTTAAAGATAATCGAAATATGTTTCCAAGCAGCGCTATCGGTCCTCCTTAACACGATGTCAGGGATTCCATCCGGCCCCGCGGATTTGCGATTTGATCTTCTTCTTAACCCTGCCCCAATATTTGGTGCTTTGAGGAATTTATGTTGTCGCCATATATTGTCCTCACTTATTGTGGTTCCATCTGCAGTGAGGTGATCTGCAAATGTTACCAAAGGGGACGTATTATTATATATCGATACCTCATTTCTAACAGTATTACTGAAAGAGGAAGTATCGTTGGCATCGGAGTGTCCTTGGACAACGTCCGCTAACATGTCAGTCTTTTGACTAGACACGACTGCCGTAACCCCATCGTTACCGATGAGATCTGGGATTTTGGCATAGCGACTAATACCCGCTGCAGCCTTAACCCTACCGTACATACGATCGTTCACCTGGATTTCGCTGAGGTATCGTACCCATTGAACTGACTCGTATTCCGCAATCGCGCCTTGGATAATTCTATCGGCGTTGCGAATTTCCGCCCTGAGAGTTGAATACCTTTCAGGGTTTCTTGTACAATGTAATCTTCTCCGTAGAACTTTCTTCTGCCTGATTAGGTCTAGTATATGTGGCGAAAGTCTACGGGGTCCTCTATTCCCAGAATAAATTCTAGGAATACTGGACTCCATGGCGTTTCGGAAAACCTCGCTCGTGGCATCGATGCAAGCATCGATTTCCGAATGAGTAACATTCCGATTTATAGGAAGTTGGCAGTTGGGAAGCTCTTCTGCCAAAATCCTGTTAATTTGTCTTCTGTCCATTCTTCTATAATCAAAGAAAGTCCGTCTTGGTCTACTTTCCGGTTCGTTTCCGTAAACAATCATTTTTATAGCCCTGTGGTCAGAATTACAATCTAAAGTTGTAATTCCTCGCCCACCATTATCGTCTATATGTATACCAGATGAAGCCAAACAGATGTCAATGAAGGTTTGTGAACCTATGGTGACTCTGGTTGGTCCATCTGTGGGTATAACATTTAGATCAGGACAGCTAGTTAAAAAATCTAAAACTGTTTTCCCTCTGGTACAAGTTGAAACATTCCCCCAGCTAGTATGTTTAGCATTAAGGTCCGCCCCTATTATAACCTCCCCAGATCTAGCTAAGTCCCTAAGAGGTTCTAAGCTATTAATGTCAAATCTTTCATGAGGCCTGCAGTACATAGCCACTGCGTACAGTGGTGACCCGCCGGCCCTAAAGATCCTAATACAAGTACACTCGATGGGTCCCAAATCAAGTGGTACTTTTTCACATTTTATGTTTTCCCTTACTAATATAGCGGTACCCCCACCCCTAAGTTCTGGCCTATATTGTAAGTAACTAACGTACCCGCCTATATCAAATCTGTGGTTTTGAGATAGTTTATGTTCAGCCAACATCATGACCTCCGGCCGATGCTCATCGAGGAATAACCGGAGGTAGTGCCTCCTGTGCCTCGATATTACGGAGTTGATGTTGGCAAATATAAATGTAGTTGACCTAACCATTTATACCTAAAATACCTACTAGCGAGACCATGGATTTCGCCTGGCTCGCTTTGTCCTTACTCTTGAGTTCCTCAGAAAATTGACGAATCTGCATGACCGAGGTCAGGAAATCTTTTCCAAAGATTTCATTGCAGAGTTCATCAAAAAGAGTGAACCCACTAACAACTTGCCCTTAGGATTGTTGCTGGCCCAAAGTTATATTAGCTTTGGGTTGTTGTTGGCCCAGAGTTGTAGCTTTGGGCGCAGATGGAGTTTTTGTCGTTGTTGCAGAAGCAAACGACACACCAGGCTGTATCTTACCACTATTTATAGGGAAGTTAGCTTTTGGTGTAAACTCCGCAGTTTTTTGGTCTTACTTTCAGCTGCTTTAGCTAAAAGTTTGAGGCGAGTTGGACAGTCGCGAGCATTCGCGGCGTGTCCAGTACGGTTGCAGTTTACGCA
This sequence comes from Musca domestica, assembly GCF_030504385.1. NCBI lineage: Eukaryota > Metazoa > Arthropoda > Insecta > Diptera > Muscidae > Musca > Musca domestica. The sequence continues at coordinate 27,265,147 of NW_026712346.1, forward strand.
TTTGAATACGTAATCTGGCCGCATAGTAACCTTACCTGTAACTGGGTCAGTTACAGGTATCATTGTAGGCTTATTAACGCCCTTGGGAATTTTGCATTTCCTTGGGCCATGGTCACCTGCGCATTTAACGCAACAATATGGCATGCCACAATTTATCGACACATTATAGTGTCTTTGGCAATTGTGGCATTGCGTGAGACCTTTTTTCTTGTCCTTTCGGAAAAGGACATTGCCTGTGAGGACACGGCGTACTTTGTATAGGCCGTTAATGTCCGATCCTTTGCCCAAGTGGATCAGGAATTTGTTTCCCCCCAGTTTAGTGACACGTTTAATGTCGAGGTTTAGGTTCAAAGCTTTGAGCCCATCCTCGACATGTGTAGTGTCGTAGGTGTCCGATAGGCCCTCCATGACTACGGAGTACGGTGTTTGGCCTTTTGGAGCATGGGTATAAAAATGTATACCCTCTTTAACAAAAAATTCTTTCACCTTCTCATGGTCTTCCAATGAGGTAAGGTGAAAAGCACTAACCTTGCGATTGACTAATTTTACTGTAAATTTGTCGTGTCCGAGCAATTTAATCAAATTGTCAGTCACCCCCTTTACATTAACGTCAACTGTCGACAAAGGTGGTATCGACTTACCATTTTTTCCTGGTGTAGCATCCACTTTTCGCTTAACTGCTACTGCTGCCGCTGCTGCTGACGTTGTTGCTGCTGCTGCTGATGTTGTTGCTGCTGATGTTGTTGCTGCTGATGTTGTTGCTGTTTTGGGCTCTTCATTAGGTCCGTTGATAATTTGGACCTTCTTAACTTTCCGTCGTGGTTCTTTGGTCGGTTTTCCAGCGACCTCGACGTTCTTCTTCCCAGGCAGGATGGGCTTCTTGACTGCCTGTAGTGGAGCCCGGCTTGCTTCCACCTGAAACTGCGCCACCGGCGGTGTGCACGCAGACTGCCTCACTGGTGGCGTGAGCAGTTCGACCTCCATTGAGGCACCATCATTAAGTGTGGGTGAGCTCTCCATGATCTCACCGGCATTAACTGAGAATTTCTTCTCATACGCTGCAATAATGCGCTTGCAGCTGGAGACGCGCTGAAACTCAGTATTGAGTTGTCTGGCCGTCTCCTCTTGGCGCGCCTTGACGACAGCCAACTCTGCCGCCAAGGATTTGTTATCCTTCGCAAGAAGAGATAACGAGGTTTCCAGCTGGCGGATTTTAGCCTCCAGCTTCAACGATTCATAGGGCGAGTCGCCCTCTTGCGAACCACGTTTTTTCTTACGCTTCCGCTGCTTTCCAGCAGCGGCGCCGTCTGTGGTCGTGTCGTCTGTTGTGTCCTCTATACCAGCCGAGACACAAACAATGGGCACGGCTTTGCCCGCGGGAACTGCAGTTACCAGTTGTTGGGGTACTGCATTACCGACCGCTGGAAACCTCCGGCCGGTGAAATCGTCGGTAGTGCCGTCACGAACTGCCTTATCGACAGTTCGAGCGGATAAAAACACTGCATTACCGACCGGCACTGCGTTACCATAAGGTACTACACTACCGACCGGTACTGCATTACCTACACCAATGGTCATTGGTACTACATTACCGACATGCGATACTGTACTACCGACCAAAGGTGACGACAATACCATCGTTACCGATACTGCATCACCACAGGGTACTGCACTACCGACTGACACTGCATTACCGACACCGCCGGTCATTAGTACTGTATTACCGACTAGCGGTACTGCATTACCGACCGACGGCCCCGGTACGGCATTATCATCGGCCACCTCCATCGGGGACCGACTGCTCCTACCAACAAGGGTACCAAGGCTCCTACCACCAAGGGAGCTGCTACCAGCGGCAATCCTTTCCAAGATTGCCGCAGGAGAGTCACTGGACACACTTCCCGACGACAGGCACAAATTCAATTTGCCGACGGGATTTTAGTGAAACTTGGAAAAATCTCTTCTAAGTTTGAAACAAAGAAGCTTGAAACAAAACCTTTCCAAGTCCACTTCACTTATCACTTTTCACTTTTTATTTAACACTTAGCACTGGCACTTGTCCGCAGACGGTCTGTTCACTCCAAGAGCTTAAGACAGACTCTTTGTTAGCGGCGAGCTAAAGTGTAGGTACATCGAAAAGATGAGATGTGCATAGTAGTCAATTGGTACATTTTTCGATAGATTGTGTGGAAGCGTGTTTAATTTTTTACAAAAGTTTTCGGAGAAATTAAATTTTCCTGAAGAAGCTTTGATAATTTCCACTAAAACGTTTAACTTGGCAGATTATAAAAATGTAATCACAAATTTCCAACTAAAATTTAAAAAAATCGAATTTTCTATGAAAAATCAATTGAAAATTCTTTTTGAAAATGTAGCCTAATATGTTTACTTTAGGATTAAAGAAAAATATCAATGAAATTTCATATTTTACCATGTGAAAAAATTGAAATTATTATGTGGTCTATGACAGCAGAAATCCTCTTGTTGGCATAATTTCAATGAAGAAAAGTTTTTCTTGAAATAAATTTGAAAGCTCAAATCTTAATAAGTTTTATAAAAATTTATTAAAAAACATTTCAGAATTTGTATATTTACATCAAAATATAACATTATTCACAAAAAGTCATAATTTACGGGGAAAAGTTACAAAATCCCCTGAATACTTCATACTGCCAATGTACAGGCATTCAGTGACAAACGGTTATGTATTTTCATTTTGCAATATTTTTTATGAAATTTAACATAATTTGTTCTAAAATTTATTAAAAATAGTATTAGAAGCCACTTTCTAAGTTATTTTGTCAAATTTTTGTTAATTTTATGAAAAAATATTCCCAAAAAGAAATTCCTCTTTATAGGCAAATATCACCTAGAACACTTGGAAATGTCATGAAATTAATTGCGTTTTACAAAATTGTTTTTCGATCAACTTTGAGGGCAGATATTATTGGCATTTCTTTTTATAATATTTTAAATTATATTTTACATCAAAATTCTCAACAAATCAATTATTTTCTTCTTCGATTTTTGAAAATAATAAATTATGACCAATTTCTCTAAATATATCGGACAAAAATAATTTTGTGATTCCATACGGAGAAAATTCATAAACAAATCTCTTAAAATGCTTTTAAAATATTTAAAAATTTTGCTGAAAAGGAATAAAACATATTTCATACATCATTCCTGAAAACAATTAAATAGGAGGGGCACAAATTTAGCTGGAAATTTTTAAAATTCACATGAAATAATTCGTATAAATTAAAGGCAGAGAATTTTTTCCCACTAAATTGAATAGTCCACAACAGAAAAAAAATGATCGAAGGGGCATAAAATAAAACAAAATGGACAAAGAAATCCCGTTAGAAAAATGTATGTAGTGGTTGTTTTTATGAGTCATAGAATTTTTTTCGAAGAGGGAGTACAAAAATGATAATAATTTTGCAAATTAAAGGAAAATATCAAAATGGATAATTCAACAAATTCAAATAAAATTAAAAAAAAAAATAAAATATTCGATCAAAATAAAATAAAAAAATAAAGTGACGAAAAATAATCAAGGAAAAAAACCAACATCAAAAAAATACTTCGTTATTTTAAAAATTTTCAAAAATAATCAAAGCCCTAAATTCTTTTTATTTATTTCAAAAAAATACTAAAAATTGTAGATTGAGTAAAAAAATATTTCTTTTTTGTAAAATATTTGTGGTCCTGAAAAGGACCGATTGTTTTGTTGTAAAAATGTTGCTTTTAAAACGTCAAGAATTTAAGCACGTTCTCCACGAATACGTCTGGCCAATTGGATATCTTTAGGCATGATAGTGACACGCTTAGCATGGATGGCGCACAAGTTAGTATCTTCGAAAAGACCAACCAAGTAGGCTTCGCTGGCTTCTTGCAAAGCCATAACAGCAGAGCTCTGGAAACGCAAGTCAGTTTTGAAATCTTGAGCGATTTCACGAACCAAACGTTGGAAGGGCAATTTGCGGATCAACAATTCAGTACTCTTCTGGTAACGACGGATTTGACGCAAAGCAACTGTACAGGGACGGAAACGATGAGGCTTCTTAACTCCGCCGGTGGCTGGGGCACTCTTACGGGCAGCTTTGCTGGCTAGTTGTTTACGGGGAGCCTTTCCACCGGTCGATTTACGGGCAGTTTGCTTAGTACGAGCCATTTTTCACTTGAATTTTTTTCACTTCACTAGAGATATGCACACAAACACTGTTAACACTGTAATAACGTTGCCATCGCCACGAAAACGAGTATTTATAGAAAATTGTGCTGTTAGCATCAACTTTCGGGGTTGATATGTTAGTGAATTCTTACTTATCGGTATACCAAATGTACACGCACACACAAAAGAGAACATGCAATACTAACGGCAAATGTACACACACACATATAACTGTACATACTTTACTTGTGCGTTAAATGGTTGGAGAGAGCCTCAAATTTTGTATAAATACGAGCGGAATCGCCCGGAAAAAAACATCAACATTCTGTGTTGTGAAGTGAAAGTGTAAACATCATAGTGATCAGTGAATAAACTAAAACAAAATTATTTGAACTTTTGTGAAAGACTTAAGAACCAAAACTTGAACTCATTAAAAAAAAAATAAAATCGGAATTATTCATTGTGGTTCATGTGTCAGTGCAAATGTTGAAATTTCTGATTACTGGCGTCAGCATGACTACTTTGGAGGATGATGGTGACAACGCGCTTTTTTCTGAGGATTCAGCAGATCTAGCAGCTGAAGCGCAAGTTATTCCCATGAATGATGATAATGTTTCCAGCGAATCTTCTGGCATACTGAAGAAAGAGAAACGCAGTAAGAAAAAGCGGAAACACAAGTCTGAAGACGACTCAATATATGAAAATATGAAATTGAGGGCAACAATAACTCAACTCGAAAATTCCCTTAAATGTATGGAAGACAATAATCGATGTCTCCTAGCGGAGCTCACCGCCTTAAGGAAACAACTAGAAGAGAATACCAAACTGCTGATGGAATTCCATTCTAAGGAAAACAGTTATAAGAGGGTAATAGCAACTCTCCAAAATCAACTGGCCACTGGCCAAAATACTTCAAATAACCAGTCTTTGGAAAATTTAAACATAATGCCAAATGAAACGCAAACATTGAATGCAGAAAAAACACAGGTTCAGGCAGGCAAGAAGCCGATACTGCCTATGAATGCAGAAAAACACAGGTTCAGGCACGCAAGATGCCGACACTGCCTATGAATGCAGAGAAAAAGCAAGTTCTGGCAGGCAAGAAGCCGATACTGCCAATGCAGCAAAATGGACAAAAACATATACAACAAATCGGGAACAATGACGTCACCATATGTGAAGAAGTAATGTATACTGCAGACTGGGCTGAAGAGGCACATCGTAATACTGCAGCTGTCAACACAAATACAAACCAAAATTTACTACAAGAAAACAATAACAAAAACAGTAAAATCCCAGGAAAGGCCAGCCCACCCTCTATTAAAATTCATAACGCCAATATAAGGCAATTAACTATTAATTTAAAGAAAGAACTTAATCATGATTTATTTTCAATTAAAATTTTGAGAGGTAAAATGACAGAATTAAAATTAAAAACGATAAAAGACTATACATTAACAAGGGAATTTTTAGATAGTCAAAATATTGCCTATTATACATATACCCCTAAGGATCTTAAACCTAGAACTCTAATCATCAAGTCCCTTTCCAATACATATACTAAGGAAGACATAGAAGATGTTATTGCAGAAAAAAAGTTAAATATAGACCTAAAGTCTATAATAAAAATCAATGGAAATCAATGGCTGTTTCAAATAGGTAGTGCTTCGGACACAGGCACTTTAAAAAAGCTCAAATATTTTCTTAATTCTGAAATAAAAATTGAACAGTATAAAAAAGAGAGAGCCTTATACAATGCCGAAAATGTCAGTGGCATGGTCACATAGCCACTAACTGTAAAATGCCTTACAGGTGTGTTAAATGCCCTGGTGGTCATGAACCAGGTCAATGCCCCATACCTAATAAAGAACAGAACACTGAGGAGCAAATCTCAGTAGACCCAAATACAGGGGAAATAGTAAAAGCTATTGGTAAACCAGTTTATTGTTACAATTGCAAAATGTACGGTCATGTAGCCAGTGCCAAAGATTGTCCTACAAGGAAGAGACTTATTGAAAAAATGATTGCCCAGAAAAATCTTAAAAAATCAACTGCTATTTCTAAGCAATTTACCCAACAAATTCCTATTTCACAAGAAATAAAAACATCTAATTTCACCAATTCTGCCACATATTCCAATATGGCAAGAATTGGCAATAATGTACACAAGCTACCCCCTATTCAAAAAAGATCAGATGACTTCATGCAAAAATTTGATGCTGATTGTAAAAGGCTTCTGGGTAAAGATTTCTTCACTTGCCTCGAGAAGATTGGATCACACGTGGAGTCATACAAAAAATTATCAACAGATGCTGAAAGGACTCGTTCCTTATATCAGCTTTTTACAAGTCTAAAACTAGATGACTAATCTAAAAATTATTTTTATTAATGTAAATTCGATAGTGTCTAGACATAGAAGACACTATCTAAATCTTTTCACTAAACAATATAATCCGGACATACTTTTGTTAGCCGAACACGGAGTTTCGCCAAAACATTCTCTAAATTTAGAATCTTATAAAATTTATAGGCAGGATAGAATAAGTAGTTCAAATGGGGGAACAGCTATATGCCTAAAAAAATATATCAAAAGTGAGAGACTTCCAACAAACCTTAATAGCATGGAAGGTACTGCAGAAAAAATAAAGTCACTCAATGGTAGAGAAATAATAGTTTTGTCTCTATATAGTAAACCAAATAGTACTCTGAATATAATTGACCTAAATAATATAAGTGCTCTTATAGCCTCGAATGAGGCTATAATTGGTGCCGATTTAAATGCCAGGAACAGTGAATGGGGAGATAATCGCACAAACCAAAAAGGCAGAGTTTTAAAAGGCTGGCTAGATAATGAACCCAATTTATTCTTACGACCAACAGATAGTCCGACTCGATGTACTAGTAGATCTCAAACATACATTGACATTTTTATGTCAACACCAAGTATTTTAAGCCCAGTAAGGCCTAAAACTCTTGATTTTGAATCAGATCATAAGGCAATAATGATGGATATCCCAATTCAATTAGTGAGACAAATTCCTAAGAGAATATATGATTTTAATAGCCTACAGTTAAATGTTTTAAATAACACCTTGGCAACAGATCTACGAGGTCATATGCTGCCTTTAGATAGAAATGTAGAAATTTGGCAAATAGATGAAGCAATTAATCGTTTGACAGAGGCTTTCAATACAGCTATGAATTCTGCCATGAAAACTTTCATTCCCTCAGGCACCAGTCTAGCTAAGCTTCCTCCTGACATTATGCATTTAATTGCACAAAAAAAAAAAAAAAAAAAAAAAACAGCAAGAAGGAGACTCTACAGAATTTTTGACCCCCAAGAAGCAATTACCTTGAGGGCTATAATAAAAAACATGGATCATCTTATTCAACAAAAAATTAAGATGTTTGAAGAAAAAAACTTTATAAGTAAATTAGAAACTATTTGTCCTGGAAAAGACATGTTCCGTAAGGTCAAGGAAATAAGCGGAAAATTAACACAGAGAAAGATAACGCATCTTAATGACTCAGGAGATGAAATCGTAACAGATAAAGAAAAAGCAGATTTATTGGCTAAAAATTTTGTAAATATCCAAAACTCGAATAGTACTAATTTCGGCACTCGTGTTAGTACTGATTTAAATTTAGTACAATTTGGTGAGAACTTTCTAGCCAATGGAAGAAATCTTAATCCTCAACTAAGACTTTCCCTGCAATTAACCACTCCAAATGAGGTTGGGAAAATAATCAAAACTCTAAATAATAAAAAATCTTCTGGCGAGGACAACATTCCTAATTATATTTTAAGAAAAACTGATCATAGAACATGGCTATTTTTAACTGTGATATTCAATCATTGTTTAAACACAGGATATTTTCCAAAAAAATGGAAAACAGCAAAGGTCTTACCAATACTTAAGCCTGGTAAAGACCCCACAGATCCTAACAGCTACAGACCAATTTCTCTACTTTCCTGTCTAGGAAAGCTGTTTGAAGTTATAATTTTAGATAGACTCAATGATCACATTGAAAACAGCAACATACTAAAAAATAACCAGTTCCGTTTAGAAAGCAACATTCTACAACACATGCTTTACTGGCATTAAACAACATAATTAGCAACGGGTTCAATAAAAGAAGTGCTACAATTGCTGTCAGTCTAGACTTCCAAAAGGCATTCGACACAGTTCCTCGAGAAGGAATTGTTTCTAAAATGAAGAATGCCTATGGATTTAATTACTTTATAGTAAAACTTATTAATAATTATTTGGAACATAGACAATTCTATGTGGTAGTTGATGAGATTAATTCCAATATTCTTCAAGTTTGTGCTGGAGTACCCCAGGGGTCGGTTTTGGGGCCAGTCCTTTATAATATTTATCTGGCTGACATCCCACAACCACCAGCTAATATCCAAATGCTTATTTATGCGCACGACATCTTGGCTACCTCCACTCATCCTAGAGCTACGGTCGCTAACAAAAATTTTGCCAATTTCTAATGGTTCTAAAAGAATATTTTGACAAATGGTACCTGAAGTTAAACACACAAAAATGCCAAGCAATAATTTTTAAAGGCAATCGATTAAATCTGTACAAAAATGCCAAAAAATATATACCAAATATAAAAATTGGAAATGAAATAATAAATACTACACAGACAATGAAATACCTTGGTGTTGTTTTTAAAGAGGACATGAGTTACATAAAACGTGCAGATCTCCTAATTAAAAAGGGGAAAATAGCATATCATTCCTACCTAGGGGTACTCAATAAAAGACGAAAACTTAATAAAAATATAAAACTAGCATTATATAAGCAAATTATTAGACCCACAATGAGCTGTGCCTTCCCAGTGTGGTCACAAATATCGTCACATCAAATGGAACGTATTCGTCAATTTGAAAGGAAAATAATATCCCAATGCCTAGGTTTAGGATGGCAACAAACTGAGCAGGGATTTTATAAACGCCCGTCTAACAAGAAAATCTTTCAAGATAGCAAAATAGAAAGATTTGACAAATTTACTGTTAGAACAGCCATTGATTGTCTAACTAAATGTTGTACACATAATAACCAAATAGTAAAAGATTTTATAATTTCTGATGAAGTATATAATAGATTGATAGTCATAAATGGATTTTTACCTGCAACGAGTCTGTTAAATCTAGCAAGCACTGGAGACTTATATGATGAGTTAGGTAACTTACTTTTTTATCACAGAAAATACAAAACCTTAGACTTTAACAACAAAGTATATAGTACTGAACAATGAATTAAAACTAAATCTAAATCTTATTTTTATGTTATGTTTGTTTTATTAGTTTTAAGTAGATATAAGTAGAAATAAGTAATTGTAAAACTTGTATTTTTTATTCCTTTTTCACAAGACAAATATATAAAAATATCTTAATTTGTTATTCAAATGAATGGGTTGGCCTTAACCAATGTTCAATAATTATTTGAAATAATCGATATAATTCTAGATAAGTATATAAATACGTTAGTTCCGGAAAAAAAAAACATTAGTGCTCAAACTGTTCGTGAAGTGATAAGTGAAATAAACTAAAGTGAAAAAATGACTGGTCGTGGTAAAGGTGGTAAAGGCTTGGGAAAAGGTGGCGCTAAATGTCACAGGAAAGTGCTCCGTGATAATTTCCAAGGTATTACCAAGCCAGCTATTAGACTTTTGGCTCGTCGTGGCGGTGTAAAACATATCTCTGGCCTGATTTGCGAAGAAACTCGTGGTGTTCTGAAGGTGTTTTTGGTAAACGTTATTCGTGATGCTGTCACCTACACCGAACATGCTAAGCGTAAAACCGTCACCGCTATGGATGTCGTATATGCTTTGAAGAGACAAGGCCGTACCTTGTACGGTTTCGGCGGTTAAACAAATTCTTGACGCAATTTGGAGAAATCTTATTTACAACAAAACAATCGGTCCTTTTCAGGACCACAAAATATATCAAAAAAGAGATACTTTCTTGTTGAAAACTATTTTTTTTAATTAAAATAAATAAAAAATAAACACTTACCTTAGGAAATGTAGGAATTTTATGTTAAAATTTCTAATAATTTTCTTTTTCAGCTTTCTCGTATTTTTTTTTCTCACAATTCGTGAAAAATGTCTAAAAATCAAATAAAGAAAAAATATAAATACTTACTCGTTTCAATTTTTTCCTGAATATTTTCACCGTAAACATTGTTTTACCGAGGTCTCGTATTTTATTCACGATCATAAACATGCCGTCGGCAACTCACATCGCTAAACACATTTAGTTCTTCTTCTTCTTCCTTTTCGTATAATATGAGTATAACATAACGTCGCTTTATGTATGTATTGGTATTATTTTGTCGATATTATTAAAGAACAACCATGCTGTGTTAGCAAAGGAATTTCATTTTGACTTTTTCAAACATTGTTGAATCTTTTCTCAACATTTAATTTAAAATTGTTGAAAATATTTATTAAATAGATCGTTGATTCATATTATCTTCAAAAATTTAATTAAATATTTGTAAATTATTCACTAATCATTTCCTTTAAAATTGTATCAAAAATTAAAATTATTGAATTTTATTTAAAAATTCTTCATTAAATGAATTTTATTTTATTTATGTTAAATTTTTTTATTTAATTTTCAACTAATTTCTATTTAATTTTTCATTAGATTATTTTTTAAAAATCACTAATTCGTTTTATTTAAAATTATTTTACTTATTTCCTTATTATTAATTTAAAATTATTTTGTATATTTCCTTACTATTAATTTAAAAATTTGTGACTTCATTTAAAGTATCTTTTATTTTCATAAAATCTATTTATTATTCGAAATTTCTTTAATTTATTTCCAAATATTTTCATTTAAATTTCTTTAAATTTTCACTAATATTTGCCTTAATTTTTAAAAATTTTCTTATTTTATTTTAATTTAGTTGTTAATTTACGTTATTTTATTTTTCTTTGTAATTATTTTCGTTAATTTTCATTTCATTATGTTACTTTTATTCTATTTTTTGTGTTTAAAATTTTCCATAGCACCACAACGTACTTTTATTTTCATGTATGCGTCGATTTATTTCCACCAAAACAATACTTTGCCGCCAAAATTCCCTTGCAAATCGTCTACTTTGTGCCTTCACCAAGAATGCGCCGGGGTACGATTTTTTCACATAAAATTACTGCGAGCCACCACCAATGCAACATGCTTCTTCTTCCTCCTCATAGTATACATACTCATTTGGTGACGCCACGATCTCTCTCTCGTGCTCTATTCCTGAAATCATAAGAGACAACAACAACGACAACACAAATATGCAACTGACAACGAAAAACAGTTATTCTGCCAACGTCTCATAGAAAATTATTGAGAATTTGTATATTTTTTTAATATTAATGCAAATAATGTAGCTTGACGCAATTTTCTTTCTCTTTTCAAATATTTTTTGTCGTCCTGAAAAGGACGGATTGGTTGATTTTTCTATGGAATTATACGATGGTCTGTATTCTTCTTCTTCATTCCATAATACCTTTCGAAATAATTTAGCCTTTCTTTTCGGTCTTCTTGGGCAAGAGAACAGCTTGGATGTTTGGCAATACACCACCTTGGGTAATGGTAACGCCAGACAGCAATTTGTTAAATTCTTCGTCGTTACGGATGCCCAATTGCAAGTGACGGGGAATGATACGAGTCTTCTTGTTGTCACGGGCAGCATTGCCAGCCAATTCCAAGACTTCGGCAGCCAAATATTCCATGACAGCGGCTAAATAGACGGGAGCACCGGCACCAACACGCTCAGCATAGTTGCCTTTGCCCAACAGACGATGGATACGACCGACGGGGAATTGAAGACCAGCACGATTGAAACAGGACTTTGCCTTTCCCTTAACTTTGCCACCTTTACCACGACCAGACATTTTCACTTTATTTTAGTTTTGAACACTTCACTTAAGCACTGAAAAACACAAATGATAAAAATTTTCGCCTCGAAACGTGCTATTTATACTTTTCTCACACACACATTTCTTCAATAATGGGGTGGTTTGCCTTGTGTGTGCCAGCTAGCTGTGACTACCTGAAATTCTTGTCGACTACAATCTACAAATTCTGTATAGCTGGCCGTTTAGGTTATTCAAGTGTTAACAGTGTTTGTGTGCGCATCTAGTGAAGTGAAATAAAACAAGCTACAAAGCAAAGTGAAACTTACTGTGTTCGCTCCTTATTTGGAGTAGTGTTAAAAATAAACATTTATAGTGGAAAAAAGACATTCAAATGTAGAACTGAATATGGATGAAAAAACATCCAAAATAAACACTACCATCATAAAAGGTAGAAAAGTGACTGTTGAATCATTTTTTGATGAAAATATTTCTACATTAAATAAAAATAATAATGTAGTCAAACAAACATCTGCTGACATTAATTGTGAAAATAAGGCATTGGCTATGCTCATCGAATACCTAAGTGATGCAAGCATAAATGCGGCAACAAGTGATACTTCCAAAACTATAAAAGACATTTCATTGCGAAAACGCAAAAAGAAAAAGAGAGCTGAAGGTGACAGTAGTGAATCATCTTTAGAAATTTCAAAGCTGGCAATCATCAATGCACAGCTTATGGCCGAATTAAAAAGCCTAAAAGAAAAATGTAATATCCTATGTGAAGAATTACAAAAATATAAATCGCAAGAATTCAATAAGCATACAAATGCTAAAGATGCAAATAATGATTGGTCGGCTGAGGTAGCAGAAAACCTCAGCACTGCGATGGAAGTAGAAGTACAAACTGCACTGCCAGCAGTTTCTGTTCGTATGGACGGTACGAAAAATATTGCAAAAATCAAAAATAGAAAAGTGATAATGAAGGACGACATCCAGAAATCAAACAAGATCGACAAAATTCCGGCAAACGGCAATAATATGCAGAAATCTACAAATATGCAGAAATCTTCAAATGTGCAGAAATCTTCAAATGTGCAGAAATCTTCAGATGTCCCGGCGGCTAGCAGTCCAACTACATCTAATAATAAGAATGACAGTAGAAAAACGAATACTTCTATAACTGTATACGATATCGGTGCGGAAGAGATGTCCAAACTAATCAACGAATGGTTGGGTCACGGTGAGTACTCATTAATTTTATTAAGAAATTCAAGAATAAATGTGAAGGTCAGATCTCTCGAAGACTTTACAAAGGTAACACAGAAATTAGGTGAATCTGGTATAAAATACCACACCCATACACCCAAAATTCTCTTACCATATAAGGTAGTGGTAGAAAATCTCTCCAGAGAATTTTCAGAAAACGAAATTAAAAATTGTTTGGAAAATAATTTTAATTTTAACTTTCCAATTGAGGTAATTGAAACCATTAATATTTCAGAAAATAAATGGTTAATTTGGTTTGCACGCCACTCAGATATTAATAAAATTTACAAAATCAAGAAAATTCTTAATTGGAATGTACGCATTCGTAAGAATAAAGGTAGAAATGACACACAGTGCCGAAATTGTCAAAGACCTGGACATACTTCTGCAGGATGCGGCATGCCATATAGGTGTGTTAAATGTTGCGACCCTCATGGTCCAGGGGAATGTCCACTACCTGGTAAAGAACAGGGAATTGATGAAATTACGATTGTTGATCCAAATACTGGAGAAGAAGTTAGAAATACCATTAAATTTGTCAATTGCGAAAAAGAGGGGCATGTTGCAAGTTCCCCCAAATGCCCAATGAAAATAGCTTATATGGCAAAAATAAATAAAGCCAAGGAAGAAGCACGTGCCAAATCAATGGCATATAAAGCATCTTCGGCATTGACACATCCAGGTGTTCAGTACGCTGATGTAATAAACAACAGCCGTACTACAAAACCAGCCCCTAACATTCAGCCTACCCCACATAGGCAGCAAAATGAGGGTATTTTGGACATATTCTCTACCGTATCGGAGGATTGTCAAAAGACATTTGGTGTCAACTTGAGTTTAGTCATAAGTTAAGTGGTTAAATTCATACCAGAATACCGAAGATTAAAAGAGACAGAGGGGCAAGCCCAAGCCACTCTTGGCATGATATTCGCATTGAGTAGTATCGATGACTAATTCACTTATTTGCTTCTTTCTGAACATAAACTCTTGTATCTCATTGGCCAAGAGACATTATCTCAATATTTTTATAAAAAACAATAAACCGGATGTGTTGTTATTGGCGGAGCATAAATTGTCTGCAAAGCATAATTTTTATATTAATGGTTATAAAATATTTCGTTGCGATAGAGTCGAAGGCATGGGGGGAGGGACTGCAGTTCTTGTAAAAGAAAAGCATAAATGCGAAAGATTTTATTTAAATTGTGGGAATATAGAAGCATGTGCTGCCAGAATATGGAAGAGTGATGGTACACCCATTACTTTCATTTCCCTATACCAACGACCAGGTGAAAGATTTCAGGTAAATGATCTTAATGCTATTGTAGACTTAGGCAACACAAGTGAAATTGTTGTAGGAGCAGATTTGAATGCAAAACTCCCATTATGGGGAGGGAATGAAACAAATGATAGGGGTAGAAAACTTGAAAATTTTATAACTCTTTGCCCAAATTTAATGGCTTGTTCCACTCATAGGCCTACTAGACCTAATGGGACAGGTGAGTCACATATAGACTTTTTTCTACATTCTCCAGGCATTATTCCAGAAGGTGGAAATCAATTAGCTACACTGGATTTTGAGTCTGACCACAGAGCAGTTAGGCTGATTATAAATGTAAATGATGTACAAAGGGGGATAGTTCAGAAGTTTTACGATTATGACCATATGAACATCCATCGTTTCAGGCGTAGATTACATGTAGAACTAGCACATCATATGTTACCTACTAGTAATAATGTTACGATTAACAATATTGATGATTGTGTAGCTGAATTAGAATCAGTCTTTAGAAATGCCATTCAGGAAGCAGTTCCAAAAAGATCTCGTAGAAAGGGAACTTTGGGAGAACTACCTTCTAGAATACTTCACTTTATAAAAGAACGTAAAAGGCTTAATCGAGCTTTAAAAAGGTCGCATGACCCAGATAGAATGTTAATATTAAAGGCTGATATTCGAAACCTCAGCAGAATAATAGAGGGTATGATTTATGAATTCGAAGGAAATCGCCGAAAATCTATGCTGCAGAACATAGAAGTCAACAGTAAAACCTATTCAAAAGTAAAGATGGCAGTTGGTATATCGGGTAAAAACTCTGTAGGTGACCTGGTTAGTAACGATGGTAGCATCGTCTGTGAAGATTTAGCCAAAGCAGAAATAATAGCTAACAATATAGAAAGCAATTACCAAACAAGCGATTTTCCTAATGACAGCTCATTTAATAACCTCATAAATGAGGCTATAGATGGAATTAGTAGCGGTTCACCACTGGTACACTTCAATATGAACAATCTAGCTGATGGCTCGGTTTTCGTGAACAGGACTCAATGGTATGAGATTGGTTTTGTTAAACCAGGGGACATAAAATGGGCTATATCCCGAAGACCATCCAAGAAAGCCTGTGGCATTGATGATATACCAGATATAGCCCTGAAGCGGGCAGGAGACGTGGTATTCAAATTTTTGGCAGTGCTCATTAATCACTGCTTAAACCTTTCCTATTTTCCTAGAGCGTGGAAGGTGGCTTTAATGGTCCCAATCCCAAAACCGGGGGGGAATCCGGAAAATTGTAGCGACTATAGACCGATTTCGCTACTTTCACTTTTTGGGAAAATTCTGGAAATGGTAATACAACAACGAATCAAGCGTGATATTGAGGATAGAAATATCCTGAGAAATTGTCAATTTGGTTTTAAACCTGGGCACTGTACAACACACGCTCTTGCCTGTTTTACGGACTATGTATCGAAGGGGCTAAATAAAAAAAATGGAACTTTGGCTGTCAGCCTAGATTTTTCTAAGGCATTTGATAGGGTATGGCAACAGGGAATCATCTACAAATTACAGTCTTTCGGCTTTAGTGAACACATTTGTAGTATGGTGAAAAGCTTTCTTGATGGGAGACATTTCAAGGTTAAAGTGGGTGAAAAACGATCAAGTCAAAGACAGGTATTAGCAGGCGTACCACAAGGATCTATCTTGGGACCCCTACTATATAACATCTATGTAAGTGATATCCCTGGACCACCCCAAGGTGGACTTCTTCTAATGTATGCGGACGATGTACTTATTGCCTTCAGAGGACCTCTCGCAAAAGCGGTCAATAGAAAAATGAACACTTATCTGCAAGAATTAAGTGTATATTTCGATAGATGGAAACTCCAACTGAATGTTGCGAAATGCCAATCAATTGTACTTACAGGCACAAAAGGGTTAGTTTACAAAAATTTTCGACATTTTGTTCCCAATGTGCGAATTGGCGATGGTGTGATACAAACATACGACACATTGAAATATCTTGGAATATTATTCCACGACAGGTTTGACTTCTGCAGACATGTAGATTTTGTGTTAAAAAAGGCTAAAAAAGTCTATTTTACATACAATAAAGTATTAAGCATGAGTGGCGGCCTTCCTATAAAGGTCAAACTATTAATATACACTCAAGTCATTAGACCCATAATTTCATATGCGTTCCCATCCTGGTTTGGAATATCTTCACACCAGATGGAACGCATAAGAATATGGGAACGTGCTATATTGCGGGCTTGTTTAGGTTTGCGTGGCTTTATATTGTCTGATGGATCATTTAAAATGCCATCAAATAAGGAAGTTTATGAGAGATCTGGCCTTCGACGCATTGACAGATTTTTGGTCAAAAGTGGCCTTAAATTTGTAGAAAAAAGTCAAAATATTAACAACGAGATGATAAGGAGCTCATTAATAAGCAATGACGACCCTACCATTCTGGAAAAAAGACATCTCTCTCCCGCCGACCTTACTAAGCTTCGAGACGAAGGAATACTTTATGATAATAATAGTAATCTCCTATTCTACCATAGAAGGTACAAAACATTTAATATTACAGACACAGTGTACATTACCTCACAATAATGTATGTATTATTATGTAAATATTGTATATAATTGTAGTTTAAGTATAGATTTAAGATTAGTATTAAGCCTAGATTTAAGATTAGATTTAAGACAAATTTTCAAAAAACTATATGAACTAGCTCTTTTTAATAATCCTTTTTTGAGCTACTACTAACGACCATTAACTTAAAAATGTATGATGATGTGTAAACAGTAAAACTGTTACACTATTATAACAAAATCAACTTGTTATATGTAAATTGATATACCTAGGCTTAAGAGATTTCAAAAATCCCAAGCATATATTAAATTGAATTTAAAATAAGCCAATATTTTCTTTGTAACAATATATGGATTAATAAATGGCAAATTTAAAAGCAAAAGCAAAAGCAAACCGTTTTGGTTCATCATTTGTGAACAGTGTTAAAAGTGTTTGTGTGATTCAAAAAAAAAAAAAAAATAATAATAAGTGAAAATGCCTCCTAAAGCCAGTGGTAAAGCAGCAAAAAAGGCCGGCAAAGCCCAAAAGAACATTACCAAGGGCGATAAGTCGAAGAGACGTACCAAGCGTAAGGAGAGTTACGCTATCTACATTTACAAAGTGTTGAAGCAAGTCCATCCCGACACCGGTATCTCCTCCAAGGCTATGAGCATCATGAACAGTTTCGTCAACGATATCTTCGAACGTATTACCGCCGAAGCCTCTCGTTTGGCCCACTACAACAAGCGCTCGACCATCACCAGTCGGGAAATCCAGACCGCCGTCCGTCTATTGTTGCCCGGTGAATTGGCTAAGCACGCCGTCAGTGAAGGTACCAAGGCTGTTACTAAATACACCAGCTCCAAGTAAATGTCTTGATATTTTTCATTTTGCGTCGAAATACTACCTTAAAAGGCCCTTTTCAGGGCCACAAAAAACATTTCAAAAGAGATCATATTTTGTTGAAGCTACAATTTATCATTATTTAGTAATAAACGAATAAAATTCCATAACAAATATATTTTTCTCTATACAATGATTTTTCCATGCATTTAGCTAACTCGCATATGTGCCTATGTTTAGCCATTGCTTGTGCGATATGCTATAACAGCCATCGTCGTCGTATATGTGTGCGTGTGTTAGTGGTGATTTGCCTTGTCGTCGTTGATCAACATCGAATGGGCATCATGTATGTGTGAGCATTTTGATACAGCACAACGGCAAAGCAACGAAATATAAGGCTGAGGCATAAATTTTCAAAGGAAAAAATGTATTGATGGAAAATGTAAATATTTTGCCAAAATGTCATTTTTGGATGAAATTTGTGAAATTTGACAGAGAATATGAAAATGACAAATTTTTCAAAATTAAGTAGAAATTATAAAAATGACCAAAATATGGGGATTTTCGAGAATTATGACCTGTGGGTAATTAGGAAAAATTTAAAATATTTTATTATCTTTTATGACCTGGGTTAAAAAATAATCCAGTGGCGTCCACGATTATATTGGCTCAATAAAATTACCTAATAAGAACAGTAATTAGCGATAGTAATTTTTTCCCAAAATCAAACACGTGTACAAATTTACTTATTTATTTAGGTAACAAAAATATATACGATAACTGTTGAAAATAAATATTTTTCTCTTTTTTAATTTAATTTGTAGCCCTGAAAAGGGCTGTTAGATAGTATGTCTTCGAATATCGAAAATATTGTGGAAAAAGTAATCTTTCTGGGAAAAATTACTTCTTGGCGGCGGCTTTCTTAGCATCTGGCTTCTTTGCTGCTGCAGCCTTTTTGGGCTTAGCAGCTGCAGTTTTTGCCTTGGGTGCCTTTGGTTTAGTGGCAGATGCTTTGGCGGCGGTCTTTGCTGGTTTAGCTTTAACTGTACCGGGTTTCTTGGCTTGGCTTTCTTCTTTTCGGCAGTCTTGGCTTTGGGTTCCTTGGAGGCCGAAGCAGACAATTTGAATGAACCAGAACCACCCTTACTTTTAGTTTTTATCAATTTTCCACTGGCAACGGCACCTTTCAAGTACTTCTTGATGAAGGGGGCCAATTTTTGGGCAATGATGAACCTCCACGTTCCTTCAGGGTCTTGATTGCGGCATCAACCATTTGCTGGGTTGGAGGGTGGGTAGGGGCAGCTGATGGCTTCTTTGCTTTGGCAGCGGCTTTTTTTGGTGCCTTTTTCTCAACAGCGGCAACTGGGGAGGCGGTGGCTTCAACAACGGCGGCGTCAGACATGGTTATTCACTGTTTGGTTTATATTTCACTGTTAACACAAATACACTCACAAATTTATGTGTACTATTATTTTTGTTAGCGGCGTTCAAGTTCAAGTTCAATTTATTGAGATTATATTCATTACATTTTTTTTTTGGCTTTCGCCTAACCTTAAGTAATATTAAAAAATAATATTTGTACTTAGCATACTAGTATTTATCTAAGTCTATCTTATAATTACGTATATACATACATAGGTTGCAGCAGGTATGCAACCTATACTTAATTCTAAAAATTAATATTATTAATTTATCTTTGAATAATTTCAACAAGAATTTTATTTCTTTATCTCCCAAAAAAATAATCTTAAAAAAGGAGTATCTTATCAATTTTTGTTTTAGATTCTTACATACTACTTAAAAACTAGGCACTTAAAATAATAATTATATAAATATATACAGAGGACGTATCATCGGCTATTGTTCCAATTGGTAGACGGTGTTGTATAAGTCGAATGTTTTGTACCGTCGATGGTAAAACACTAGTTGGTCTTCATTAAATAAAAGGCCTTCATTATTGAGGATTTCAAGGCTATTTGGAGGATGGTAATTTGCCTCCAATAGTCCATCAACATGTGGGAAGCTGTTTTCAAGACTTCTTGCAACCAAAGCGTTTTCGCAGTAAGTTGCTTTGTGTAGAAAGTTGAGAGCACTCTTCGCCAAAAAGACATCAATCCTTTTGAATGGGAGATCTTTGTATATTAAATAATTTGGGGGCAATCGCCATATCCCATCCTGACCCAAATGATGTTTTAGATTAAGGCAAGACCGTAAGATACCCCTTTCCCAGATTCGAATTCTCTCCATCTGATGGGAAGATATTCCGTACCAAACCGGGAACGCATAGGCCACTATTGGTCTTATTATCTGCTTATAAATTAACAATTTCACCGGGAGGGATAGACCGCCAGTTCGGCATATTATTCTTTGAAAAGCCCAGAATAGTTTTTTGGCTTTTTCTAGAATATGGTTAACATGTCTGACGAACTCAAAATTAGAGTGGAATACCACTCCAAGGTATTTGAGCTCCTCAGACACATGTACCAACTGTCCGCCAATGCATGGGGTTGCCTCAAACCCTCTAGAGCTGGGGTACAGATATTTTTTTAGGCCTTTGAAAACAATGGCCTCGCATTTGCCAATATTTAGACACATTTTCCATCTGTCGAAATATACAGAGAGGTTCTCTAGATATTCGTTCAGACGTATGTTTGTGTTGTATGCATGTGCCCCCGAGGCGGCTATAAAAATATCATCTGCATAGATGAGAAGTAAGTCACTCACGGTGGGCAGAGGGATGTCGCACAGAAATATATTGAATAGAACGGGGCCCAACAAGGATCCTTGAGGGACTCCCGTGTATATTTCTCTGGCGGATGAATGCGAATCACCTATCCTTACTTTATATTTCCTAGACTGAAGGAAGTCGTATACTAGTCTACAAATAAATGAGAAAAATTTAAACTCTTCATTTTGTAGACTATGGCATTATGCCAGACATTGTCGAACGCTCTAGAGAAGTCTAGACTAACCCCTATGGTTATATGCCTGCGATTTAGTGCTCTAGAAACATGATCACCTAAAACAGAGAGAGCATGAGACGTAGATAATCCTTTTCTGAAGCCAAATTGGCAATCAGAGAGTATTTCTTTGTCTTCAATTTCATTAGAAATATTTCTTAAAATTAAATATTCCAGTAATTTTCCAAAGACCGAAATCAAACTGATGAGCCTATAGCTATTCCTATTGGTCGGGTCCTTACCAGGCTTTAAAATTGGGACAGTTATGGCTATTTTCCATTCCCTAGGAAAATATCCCAAATTTATACATTGGTTGAAAATTATCGCAAGATTTATCCATGTATAGTTGTCAGTGTTCCTCAAGACGATTTCAGGAACACCGTCAACACCACTGGATTTGCGATTAGGTCTGGCTTTTACTGCAGAACCTATATCTGCAGGAGATATAAGCCTCAGATTATTTATTGAACCACCATTCGAACCGTCCGCTAGTAAATTTTGTGAAAAATTGACTATTGGTGTCTTTGTCATAAATTCCCTCTCAATGCTGTTGATTGCAGAGTCTTGTGGACTAGAAGGTAATATGTTGCCTTGTATGCCGTCAGCAATAAAATTAGCTTTTTGTTCTTCAGCCGTAAAGATGAAGCCATTTTCGTCCACAAGATCTGGAATTGGGTTACGTTTACAACCTGCTGCAGATTTTACCTTGCTGTAGACCCTATTGTCCATTTTTATATTATTCAGGAAGTTGGTCCAATGCTCACATTCGTGCACTGATATCTATTCCTGAACCATTTTATTGAGGTTATTAATCTCTGCCCTAATGGTATCGTATCGACTGGGATTTCCTGTACGAAAGAGGGTTCTTCTTAGACGTTTCTTTTCCCTTATCAGATTAAGAATATTGTCTGGTAGGGGGCGGAGGCCCCTAGCACCAGGTGAAAATTTGGGGATGGTGTCGACCATGGCTGATTGAAAAATAGACGTCATCTTTTCAATACCATTATCTATTTCATATATAGATGCATTTCTATCTGCCGCAATGCGACAAGCAGGTAATTGTTCATCTAAAATTCTGTTGAACCTACGCTTGTTTATTTTTTTATAGTTGAAAATTTTGCGTTTTTCCCTATGTTCAGGGTCTATTCCATGCACTTGCATTACAATAGCTAGGTGGTCTGAATTACAATCAATGGTACTCAGCCCCAGCCCACTATTATCATCGATGGATATGCCCAGCGAAGCTATACATATGTCTATATAGGTACTACTGTCCCTACTTATCCTAGTCGGCCCTCCCGTGGGAACGATTATAAGGTCAGGGCAACCTAAATAAAATCATACACCATTCTGCCTCTAGAACATATAGTGTTTCCTCCCCAATTAATATGCCTGGCATTTAGATCAGCGCCAATTAAAAGTTCACCCTCAGAGGCCAGATGGCGCAGGGGCTCCAGATCGGCTGCTTCGAAGACGTCAGCAGGCCTGCAATACAGGCTCACAAAATGAAGCGATGATCCATCTGTCCTAAATAATTTAACACAGCTATTTTCTATAATGCCAGTATTTATATTTACTAGCTCACTTCTAAAAGTATCTCTGGTGAGAATGGCTGTACCTCTACCAGGTCCTTGTCTACGTTTTTGAATAAAAATATTGTATCCTTCCATCTCCAGGTTTTGATGGGCAGACAATCTATGCTCCGCCAACATCACCACATCCGGTCGGTGTTCATCAAGAAATAATCGAAATTGATGTTTCTTAGATCTCGACACAAGAGAGTTGATATTGGCGAAAATACATTTAAGTTGTCTAATCATCAAAACCAAGAGAAGTTAGGATGCCAACCATAGCTTTTGCTTGACTATCCTCATTTAAACTATTAATGTCCTTGGCATATCTACGTACCTTATTTAGACAGGTAAAGAAGTCTTTACCAAAGTTTTTGGTACATATTTCATTGAATTTTTCAAATGAATCCATAGCTTCACACATCGGTCCCTGATTTGTATTTACCGTTGTGTGCTGAATGTTGCCTATGTTGGCATTTTGTTTTGATGAGCTGGCATATGTTACACCGGGTTTTACTTTTCCACTGTTTAGTGGAAAAGAATTTTTCTTAGGTGTTTCAGCTTTTTCAACTTTAGCGTTATTTAATTTGGCCAGAAGAGCCTTTTTAATGGGGCATTGCTTTGAATTAGCAGGATGACCCTCTTTATTACAATTTGCACATTTAAATACAAATTCGGGTTCCATTCTAGTTTCCCCGGTAAGGGGATCAGTGACCATAACCATTTTTGGTTTGTGTACGCCCTTAGGAATATGGCAGTTGCCAGGGCCATGTGGTCCGGCACATTTCACACATTTATATGGTCTACCGCAATTGTTGGAAACGTGGCCATGAGCTTGGCAATTTCGGCATTGCGGCAATGTCTTCTTCTTGTCTTTTTTTAATCGAATTCTACAATTTAGAAACCAACGAATTTTGTAGAATTTGTTAATTTCCGAACCTTTGCCCAAAAATATGAGCCATTTTTCAAAGCCTAGCTTAACTACATTTTTAACCTCAAGTTTCATATCAAGGTTAGCCAAAGCGGCTTCTATGTCAACCTTATCATAGGTTGAAGACAGTCTCTCCATAACAATGGAGTGGGGGGTTTCATGTTTTGGAGAGAATGTGAGAAATTCTACCCCCTTTTCGACAAAGAGAGCTCTCACCCTCTGATGGTCCTCAGCTGATTGTAGCTGAAAATTAGCCTTTTTGCCACTAACAATGTTGATGGAAAAATTATTATGCCCTAACAATTCTCTAATGTCATTAGTCACAGATTTTATATTTACATTTAAAGTTATAATCATAGGAACAAACTTACTTTTTCTTCCAGAAATAGCCGATGATACGTCATTGGTGGTTTCAGGAATTTCCTCACTGGTGTCCATGTCGATGTTGGATTCTTGGGAGATAATATTGACTTTGCGCTTAGGTTTCTTCTTTGTGTTAAGAGTTGAGCCTGTTGTAGCAGCAATGTTGTCCTTTGTTGTTGTTGTTTGTTGTGCCTCGGAGTTGGCAAATAGTGTAGTTGCTTTGGCCGCAACTTTGGCTTCCTTCATCTTCGCTGGCACTCGGCTTGCGCTCAGCACGTTAATGCGTGGTTCCGGTGGTGTCTCCACTGTAGATTGCACTGGCACTGTGACAGTGGGGTCCACCCTTAATATGGCCTCTTCAACTTTTTTTGGTATACTGCTCATATGTACGTTTGTTGAAGCATGTTCTTTTTCCATTTGTGCTATAATACGTTTATAGCTCATTTCTCGGGAATGGGCAGATGTTAGTTGCTTGGCAGATTCAATTTGTATGTTTTTTAATAATGCAATTTCGGCTGACAGTGATTCATTTCTGCTTTCGAGATTTGTCATCTTTCGGTGAAGTTGGGCAATAACGGCTTCCAACTGTGCATTTTCGCTTGGTGTAGTACCTTTACGTTTCAAAGACGGCTTTGTTTTGACTGTTGTCCAATCATCCACTGATGCGGTAGATTTATGTTCCATCAGATCAGTTGTCTTATCAGATGGGTCCTCTATTTCAATATCTGTATTGGCAGTAGATATTGTTGCAGGTGGTGGTTTTTCGGCTTGCGAGTGTTTGCCGACGGCAGAGAAGCCTGCCGTTCACCTTCTGACAAATTTTTCGCAGAGAAGTTTGAAGGCAAAAATTTTATCTCTTTAATGGTGAGATTTGTCCTCACAATTTAACTTCACTTATTCACTGTTTGGTTTATATTTCACTGTTAACACAAATACACTCACAAATTTATGTGTACTATTATTTTTGTTAGCGGCGAGCTAAAGTGTAGGTACATCGAAAAGATGAGATGTGCATAGTAGTCAATTGGTAAATTTTTCGAAAGATTGTGTGGAAGCGTGTTTAATTTTTTACAAAAGTTTTCGGAGAAATTAAATTTTCCTGAAGAAGCTTTGATAATTTTCACTAAAAATGTTTTATAACTTTAAAGTATAGACTATGTTTTAAAGAAAGTTTGGTGTAATTATCACTTGCCGTTTGTGAATTATAAACGTTTAACTTGGCAGATTATAAAAATGTAATCACAAATTTCCAACTAAAATTTAAAAAAATCGAATTTTTCATGAAAATTTAATTGAAAATTCTTTTTGAAAATGTAGCCTGATATGTTTACTTTAGGATCAAAGAAAAATATCGATGAAATTTCATATTTTACAATGTGAAAAAATTGAAATTATTATGTGGTCTATGACAGCAGAAATCCTCTTGTTGGCATAATTTCAATGAAGAAAAGTTTTTCTTGAAATAAATTTGAAAGCTCAAATCTTAATAAGTTTTATAAAAATTTCTTAAAAAACATTTCAGAATTTGTATATTTACATCAAAATATAACATTATTCATAAAAAGTCATAATTTACGGGGAAAAGTTACAAAATCCCCAGAATACTTCATACTACCAATGTACAGGCATTCAGTGACAAACGGTTATGTATTTTCATTTTGCAATATTTTTTATGAAATTTAACATAATTTGTTCTAAAATTTATTAAAAATAGTATTAGAAGCCATTTTCTAAGTTATTTTGTCAAATTTTTGTTAATTTTATGAAAAAAATATTCCCAAAAAGAAATTCCTCTTTACAGGCAAATATCACCTAGAACATTTGGAAATGTCATGAAATTAATTGCGTTTTACAAAATTGTTTTTCGATCAACTTTGAGGGCAGGTATTATTGGCATTTCTTTTTATAATACTTTAAATTATATTTTACATCAAAATTCTCAACAAATCAATTATTTTCTTCTTCGATTTTTGAAAATAATAAATTATGACCAATTTCTCTAAATACATCGGACAAAAATAATTTTGTGATTCCATACGGAGAAAATTCATAAACAAATCTCTTAAAATGCTTTTAAAAAATTTAAAAATTTTGCTGAAAAGGAATAAAACATATTTCATACATCATTCCTGAAAAAAATTAAAAAGGAGGGGCAAAAATTTAGCTGGAAATTTTTAAAATTCACATGAAATAATTCGTATAAATTAAAGGCAGAGAATTTTTTCCCACTAAATTGAATAGTCCACAACAGAAAAAAAAATGATCGAAGGGGCATAAAATAAAAGAAAATGGACAAAGAAATCCCGTTAGAAAAATATATGTGGTGGTGGTTTTTATGAGTCATAGAATTTTTTTCGAAGAGGGAGTACAAAAATGATAATAATTTTGCAAATTAAAGGAAAATATCAAAATGGATAATTCAAAAAATTCAAATAAAATTAAAAAAAAATAAAATATTCGATCAAAATAAAATAAACGAAAAATAATCAAGGAAAAAAACCAACATCAAAAAATACTTATTTTTTTTAAATTTTCAAAAATAATCAAAGCCCTAAATTCTTTTTATTTATTTCAAAAAAATACTAAAAATTGAAGATTGAGTAAAAAAATATATCTTTTGTGTAAAATATTTGTGGTCTTGAAAAGGACCGATTGTTTTGTTGTAAAATTGTTGCATTTAAAACGTCAAGAATTTAAGCACGTTCTCCACGAATACGTCTGGCCAATTGGATATCCTTAGGCATGATGGTGACACGCTTAGCATGGATGGCGCACAAGTTAGTATCTTCGAAAAGACCAACCAAGTAGGCTTCGCTGGCTTCTTGCAAAGCCATAACAGCAGAGCTCTGGAAACGCAAGTCAGTTTTGAAATCTTGAGCGATTTCACGAACCAAACGCTGGAAGGGCAATTTGCGGATCAACAATTCAGTACTCTTCTGGTAACGACGGATTTCACGCAAAGCAACTGTACCAGGATGGAAACGATGAGGCTTCTTAACACCGCCGGTGGCTGGGGCACTCTTACGGGCAGCTTTGGTGGCTAGTTGTTTACGGGGAGCCTTTCCACCGGTCGATTTACGGGCAGTTTGCTTAGTACGAGCCATTTTTCACTTGAATTTTTTCACTTCACTAGAGATATGCACACAAACACTGAAAACACTGTAATAACGTTGCCTGTTTTTTTTTTTTGCTTTTTATTTATTTCCCAAAAAAAATTCATTACATTTATTTCTTATTCTAGTCGTATTTCTATATATCTTATATCTAACGTGTTTTCACACTTATCTAGATTTTTTAATTTTAATTAAAATATGGAATAAACTACGTGGAAGGCCAGCCCGTTCAATATTAGGTTTTTAATTATAGTCTTTTATTTATTTTCCTTGTGAAAATGGGAAAACACAAGTTATACGAATACTTAAAAACTAAGATAACAAATAAACAAAACAAGAATAAAATATGTACAGTTATTAATTTACATATATTTTTATTTTATTGGTCATAACGATATACTATATCATTGATATTGTATGATTTATGTCGTCTATGGTAGAACATTAGCTGTCCTGTTGGATTATATAGTCCACCAGAGTTATGCAAATGTAATAAGCTCAGAGCTGGGAGGTATTTATTTGATGCTTTAAGTCTTATAAAATCTTCGTTACTTATTGTTAAATTTTTTACTAAATGATTGCTGTGGCTTGTGCATATTTGTAGAAATTCTATGGCCATTTTTACAGTGAACCTATCGAATCTATCCATTTTTATATATCCCTGCTTTTGTAATATCCCTGCTCTGTGAGCTGTCTGCCCAGACCAAGACAGTGAACTAATATTTTTCTTTCAAAAATTCTAATCCTCTCCATTTGATGAGAGGATATAAATGCCCACACAGGGAAGGCGTAACTCATTGTTGGTCTAACTAATTGTTTATACATTAGTAGTTTAATTTTGGTACTTAGTCCTCTTTTTTTGCCAAATAGCCATTGATAGCCTTGATAAGCCATCCTTCCCTTTTTAATTACTAAGTCCACATGCCTGATGTAACTCATACCTTGTTCAAATATTACCCCCAGATACTTTAATTTTTCAGTATTGGACAATATCACGCCTCCTATGTTTATTTTTGGTATGTAGCTCCTGGCATTTTTATAGAGATTACAGCCTTTTCCTTTAAATATTATTGCCATACTTTTCTCAGTATTAATTGATAAATTCCATTTATCAAAGTATTGCTTTAGTACTTCAAGATATTGATTTATTTTGTTATTGGCTATTTTAGCTCTAGCATGAGTTGCTGCTATCAATATATCATCTGCGTATATTAATAGCAGCATATCATTTGGGGGTTGTGGAATATCAGCCAAGTATAAATTATAGAGGACTGGTCCCAGTACCGAACCCTGAGGAACTCCACTTCTCACAGATTGAGTTTGAGATTTTGCTCCCTCAAAGCATACATAAAATTGTCTATCTTGTAGGTAGTCTTGGATAATTTTTGTAAGTAATGGGCAGAATTTATACGTATTTTGCATTTTGTTGGTTATGCCCTCTCTGGATACCGTGTCAAATGCCTTATTAAAATCTAAGCTAACTGCAATAGTTGCACTTCTGCTATTTAACCCGTTTATAATTTTGTCGTTAATGGATAAGAGTGCATGTGTGGTTGCAAGTTGCTTTCGAAAGCCAAAATGATTGGCTTTCAGAATATTATCATTCATAATATGTTCATTTAATTTGTCCAAAATTATTATTTCGAACAATTTACCTAACCAGGATAATAGTGAAATTGGTCTATAATTTGAGGCTTTTGTGGGATCTTTTCCTGGTTTTAGGATGGGAATAACTTTTGAAGTTTTCCATTTCTTTGGGTAATAGCCAATGTTTAGGCATTGGTTAAACAATATGGCTATTATCGTACAAGTCCTATGGTCCAGCTTTCTTAAAATGTAATTTGGGATCTTGTCGTCTCCTGTTGACTTTTTATTATTCATGTATTTTAAAATATTCCCTATTTCATTTGAGTTAGTGAGTCTTATAGGTAGACTATTGTTGGAATTCAGATTTCTTCCATCTGCCATATAATTTATTCCAAACTGCGTCATGGGCTCATTTGAAACAATTAAATCTGGAGTAATTATATTACATGAATTAGAGCTTTGGATATTAGCAAATGATTTTGCCATGACATTAGCCTTGTCCGTCTCTGAAGTTATTTGTCTTCCATCTTCATCTAGGTAGTCTACTTTATTTGTATATAGTTTCCCACTTAGCCCTTTTATTTGTTTGAACATATCCTTATTCGGCTTTATTTTTTCTAGTTTTTCAACTAATTTTTGTTGCTCAAATAGCTTTATTTTTTGTCCAATCAATTGGCTCATGTTCTTAATAACTGCTTTCAGCGTTATTGCTTCCTGTGGGTCAACTATTCTGTGAAGTCTCCTTCGAGTTGTCTTTTTTTGGGCAATTAAATGCAAAATATCCTGGGGAAGTTTTGATAAGGTGTCTCCAGTTGGGACAAATTGAGTCATAGCCGTTTCCATTGCTATATTTATTGCATCTGTCAATGTTTCTAATGCTGTGTCTATTTGCTCTCTATTAATGTTCATATCAATAGGGAGTGTTAAGTTTTGTAGCTGCCTAGTTAGTGTGTTGTTAAATAGTCTTTTATTTAGGCTATTGTAATCAAAAATTTTGTTTATCTGTTGATTTTCTATTACTGCCGATAATTGTAACATTATGGCTCTGTGGTCAGACTCGAAGTCTAAAGTTATTGGTCTATCCTGAATCCATAGCCCTGGTGTTGCCATAAATATATCTATGTATGATTGCGTAGTCTCACATATTCTGGTTGGTTCATTTGTTGCTCTAATACTTAAGCTTGGATGATTTTCTAGCCATTCCCTTAATAATCTACCACAAGCATTAGTTTCATTCCCACCCCATTCTATATGTTTTGCGTTTAGGTCTCCCCCAATAACTGCTTCATTTGCGGCTATTACTCCGCTAATGGTTTCTAAGTCTAATAAGTTTAATCCTCGAGGCCGTTGGTAAAGAGACATGAAGATAATATTTCTTCCATTTATGTCCCTTACCTTGACCACAGTGCCCTCCATTTTAGTGAAGTTTATAGAAATTCTTTCACATTTTAGTTTATTTTTGATACAAATAGCTGTCCCACCCTTGGTACTGCCTACTTTATGTTGTCTAAATATATTGTAGCCATTAATGCTTTATTTATGTTTGGCTTGGAGGCCATGTTCAGCCAGCATGAGAATGTCTGGTTTATGTCTTAGTACAAAAATATTTAAATAGTGTCTTTTTATCCTAGACACTATTCCATTTACATTTACAAAAATTATTTTTAGATTAGTCATATAATTTAAGGCTTGTAAACAGTTGGTAAAGAGATCTTGTCCTTTCTTCGTCCGTATTTAATTTTTTATAGTGTTCTACATGCGAACCTATTTTTTGAAGGCAGGTAAAGAAGTCTTTACCAAGTAGCCTTTTGCAGTCTGAATCAAATATTTGCATAAATTCGTCCGATTTTGTATTCTGTGGTGGTGTGTTTTTAGGCACGCTTGTACCCGTCTTTGCAATGCTGGAATACAGTACATCTTTACTTACGTTTGGTGAAGTTATTTTCACACTTGCCTGTTGATTTATTGTTGGTTGACTTTTAAACATTTTTCTCTCTTTTAACTTTTCTAATAGCCTTATTTTTACAGGGCATACTTTTGAGCTTGCAACATGTCCTGTCTGTTTGCAATTGCAGCAGTACACAGGAATGCCATATGTTTTTGAAATTTCCCCTGTTACTGGGTCAACATTTATTTGTTCCTTGTTATTGAGTTCTTTTGGGGGAATTGGACATTCCCCTGGTCCGTGATTACCAGGACATTTGACACACCTGTACGGCATTCTACAATTCGTAGAAATATGTCCATGTCCCTGGCAATTACGGCACTGAATAAGACCCTCTTTTTTATATTTTTCAATTGTAATGTTCTGGTACAGACAATATTGAAGTTTTTTAAACACTGCCAAGTCCGTAGAATTATCTATCTGCACAAGCCATCGATCACCATTTAATTTAATTATTGATTTTATATCAATATTGAGTTTTTTGTCAAATATGAATCCTTCTATATCTTCCTTTTCCCAGTTCTCAGATATACCTTTTAATATTAATGTTCTTGGTTTTAAATCTTTAGGTGTGTACGTGAAGTACGGTATCTTCTCTTTATCAAGAAATTCCTTTGCAGTATAAAAATCCTCTATTTTAGTTACTTTAAGTTCAATCATTTTCTTTTGTAAGGTATTTATAGTGAAATGGTAATTTTTTAGAGTTTTTTTTTTTTTGAGATTTAGTGCTAATTGCCTAATATTAGTTTTTGATATTTTAATAATAGGTGGGCTGGCCTTACCTGTATTAGCTTTGTTGATATTTTTGTTTAGCTGGGTGTTGATGTTTTCCAGATTAGGATTTAGTTGATTTCCAGGGGTTGTTGCTGTTTCCTCACGGCTTACTTCGGCAATCCAGTCATCAGTGTCCATTTCGTTGTTATGTGTTGATACGTTGTTGTTGTTAGGTGTTGTTTTATTTAATTGTTGATTATTTCCTTTGATTTGTTTATTTTCATCGTTATTGTATTTTGTTTCTTGTTTTTGATTGTTCTTATTTTCATTTATTTCTTTTGTTGATTTCACTGTTATCAACTTGCTTTCATCTTTTTGGTTATTTTCTTTTTGTTGTTGGCAATTTTCTTTCATTGCTTTTAGAGTTTTTTCAAGTTCATTAATGCAGGCGTAACACCTTTCGCGATCTTTCATTATTTCGTCAATGAATGCTTTGAGTTTTATAATTTCGTATTGTGCTTCCGTGTCACTATCACTAATACCATTTTTGTCCTTTTTTCTTTTGGTTCTATGTTTCTTTTTACCGGTTTCACTTATCATATCTTCGGTAGTAGTAGTGCTACCATTGTCAGTATTGATTTCAGATTTTTCCATTTTGCAGCCTTTTTTTGCCTTCTTTGTTTTCAGGGACCTTGGCAAAGATGCCTTGCCCAAGTTTAAAACAAAATTTTATCTCTTTAAATTTCTTCTGTTTATATTCAAGGCACACAACACAAGAATTATGGCACAGTTTCTATATTTTTCTAAGTTCAATGAGTATCTTCACTTTTAGGCACTTATTATTTCACTTCACTGTTATATGTTCACTTCACGAAAGCACAATCACTAATAAAACCGATGATAACGTTGCCTGCTGGACTATAGCGGGTATTTATAGAAAATTGTGCTGTTAGCATCAACTTTCGGGGTTGATATGTTAGTGAATTCTTACCTATAGGTATACCAAATGTACACGCACACACAAAAGAGAACATACAATACTAACGGCAAATGTACACACACACATATAACTGTACATACTTTACTTGTGCGTTAAATGGTTGGAGAGAGCCTCAAATTTTGTATAAATACGAGCGGAATCGCCCGGAAAAAAACATTAGTGCACAAACTGTTCGTGAAGTAATAAGACCTATTAGTGAATAGTGATAAAGTAAAAAATAGTGCCTAAAATAATTGGTGGTGAAGCGATTTGTGAACCCAGTAGGATGACCGTAGTGGCTACCGAGGCAGCCGAAGACCTCGGTATGGCGGACGACGAAATGGAGATCGCGCCGCTAGCGAAAGAAGCGAAGAAGAAAAAGGAGAACTCGAAGGGGGCCATACCTAAATTGAAGTATGTGCTGAAAGAGGTCCAAGAGGAGAAGAAGATGCTACCACCTTCAACAACTCCCCAGGTGGTTACCAAGAAACTGGCGAATGAGGTTCCTGAAGCTGCTAACAAGACTGTTCCTGTTGCCGCTCAGAAGAACAATATGGAGAAGCAGGCCGGCAAAACCATGTCGGCATTTAAGATTTTCGGTGCTGGGGTCCAAGAATTATCCGGCGTCCTCAACCAACACTTAAGATCAGGTGAGTTTAGTATTACTCTGGTCCGTCCGTCCGTATTGTCGCTAAAGGTCAAAGGCCTCAGCGTGTTTAATTATGTCAAAAATATTTTGACAGAACGTGGGTATAAGTTTTTTACCCATACTCCGAAGGAATTACGACCCTACATGCTAGTCATAGAGGGCCTATCCAGTGAGTACCCCCTCAGGCGGTCAGTGGGTTCAGGCCTTAAGGTAGAGATTGTTGGTTTAACCAACATATCATATAGATTATGGCTCTTGCGTGTGTCCAAGAGCTCAGATATTTTTGGGTTATATAACCTAAAGAAGATCTTTGATTGTAATATCAAGATCCGCAAAGATAAAGGTCATGGCATGCAGCTATGCCATAATTGCCGAAATCATGACTACATTGCAACTAATTGCACGTTGCCTAAACGTTGCAATAAATGCAAGGGCAATCATGGCCCCAAAGAGTGCCCTGTTCCCCCTAAGGGACAAGAAACTCTTATTGAGTATACCGACCCTACATCTGGGGAGGTAGTAAAAAAGGTAGCACAAGAATGCTATTGTGCCAACTGCGGAAAGTTCGGACACCCAGCTTCGGCTCGTGACTGTCCGCACCGACTCGCAATTTTAGCCCGCAAGGCTAAAGCTAAGGCAGACATACAGGCCAAAAACGAGGCGCGTTCTCTTAGAATCGCAGCTGTCGTGCTAAAACGGCCCCACCTCCACTTCCAGCTAGAAATATTCCCATTTCTAGCAATCGCCCTCCTCAAAAAGAAGGCACTTCTCAATCTGAGAATATAGTCCAGTTCTTTGGAATGGACTTCTCTCAGAAATGTAAGAAAGCTAGGACCTTTGGTCCTATCTTTCAAAAAATTATGGCCTCTTCAGGTATAGACTCAGCCATGTCTGCCTGGTTGTTGTGTACCGCTGGTAATGTCTAATTTTAAAATAATATTTAATAATGTCAACTCTTTGATCTCTTTATCAAGGAGACATTATATGAAGTAGTTAGTTGAGGAGAGGAGGCCTGATGTACTCCTTTTGGCCGAGCATATGCTCATCCCTTCTCATAACTTAAGTTTAGTGGGATATAGGGTTTTTATTCAATATCGTGATACGGGGCGACGCGGGGGTGGTACCGCGGTTGCTATTCGAGATAGTATTCGCTGTGATCGAATACCACTCTCTACTGGACATATAGAGTCCTGCGCGGTGAGGATATGGAAAGACGATGGCTCCTCTGTAGCTTTCGTCTCAATGTACCTCTCACCCCTTGAGACTCTACGGTCCGATGACATTCTGCAGGTTTTTGACCTACATAACTCTGGGGAAGTTTTAATCGGAAACGACCTAAATGCGATGCACACTTCGTGGGGAGGTAATGTGAGAAACACCAGAGGACGAGTTTTGGACAGAATCCTCCAGTACTGCCAGGACTTTGAAGTAATAAGGTCGGATATTCCGACCAGGGAGACAGCGACATCAGCCTCATACATAGATCTTTTTCTGCGTACACCAGGACTCCCTCTGGTTGGTGGCGGAAATATTTCTATGGCATTTGATTTTGAATCGGATCACAGGGCGATTCAAATTCAATTAAATTTGGAGGGTTTAGCGAGACATGAAGGACAGAAATTTCTGAACTTCAATCGCATGAATGTAGGACGATTTAGGCGGCAGCGTAGGTCAGGGCTAGATGAGTGCACACTACCATCTAACCGAAATGCTTCAATAGATGAGGTAGATAGGTGTGTGGAAAATCTAGGTGAGATTTTCCGCAATGCTATAGAGACCTCTGTACCTAAACAGATAGTTAAACCTAAAACTCTTGGAGATCTTCCTCCGAGAATTTTAGGCTTTATTCGCGAGCGTCGCAGGCTATGCCGGATTCTCCGAAGATCTGGTGACCCAGGTAGATATCCTGTTCTCAGAGCAGATATCAGAAATCTGGACCGCATAATTGAGGACTCTGTTGGAATCTTCGAACAGGAGAAACTCAAAAATTATTTAGGGAGAATAAGAGTGGATGGGAAAACTTTTGGCAAAGTCAAAAGGGCAGCTGGACTAGATACTAGAGAACCTGTCAGTCATTTAGTGGACAGTACAGGTCGACTTATTACGGACGACGGTGAAAAGGCCGAAGCCTTAGCAGACCATGTGCAGGGTGTTTCGCCGGCCATGGGTGGGCCGAGTGCTAATTTCCCAGGAGGACCAGTTAATCGGTTTCCTGGGGAACATGATGCCCTCCGTAACTCAGTTAGTCGAGCTATAGAGGGAATCAGCGATCGGTCCCCCATGGTGAATTTTGGTGAAACATTCACTGCAGATGGGGCTTCTGTTGAAAACGCCACTCGTTGGAACGAGGGCGGTTTTCTTCGCGCCGGTTGTGTGGGCAGGGCAATCGCCCGTAGGCCAGCACGTAAATCCTGCGGCTTGGACGGTATACCCGATACCGTCTTAAAAAAGGCGGGCGAGGTTATTTTCGCTTTCCTGGCAGTGTTATTTAATCACTGTCTGAACCTGGGCTACTTTCCCAGGGCATGGAAAGAAGCTATGTTGGTTCCCATATATAAGAGGGGCTCTCCACCGAGACAATGTAGCAGCTATAGGCCGATATCACTTTTATCGGCCTTTGGTAAACTCTTTGAGTCTTTCATTCTGGAAAGACTGAATAAACTCGTAGAGGATAAGAGGGTGTTGAAGGACAATCAGTTCGGGTTTAGGGCAGGTCTATCAACTGTCCATGCCCTAACTGCACTCACATCCTACGTGGCTTCAGGTCTAAACAATAGGCAAGGCACTATTGCAATTGGACTTGATTTTTCTAAGGCCTTTGATACTGTATGGCATCAAGGATTATTATTTAAAATTAAACGGTTTGGATTTGATCACCAAACCTTACGACTAGTAGGCAATTTCTTATCCGATAGGTATTATAGGGTTAGAGTAGGCGAGCGACTATCTCTTCGCAGACCTGTACTGACAGGTGTGCCCCAGGGTTCCCTCCTAGGGCCGATGTTATATAACATCTATGTCAGTGACATGCCGACACCTCCGCGAGGAGGGTTGGTATTATCGTATGCCGAGGATGTGCTTGTGGCATATAAAGCCACTAATGCTCGTACAGCTGAAGCAGGTATGAACATTTATCTTGCGGTCTTATATAGTTTCTTTACCGTATGGGGCCTCAAGCTAAATGGGGATAAATGCTCGGGAATTACATTTACCGGGATATCACGATATATTTCTCCAACTTTCGTAAGGCACCGTCCGGTCGTGAAAGTTGGACCTAATACCGTGGAAATTAAGGACAGGATAAAGTACCTTGGGGTCATTTTTCAAAAGAATTTTGACTTCAAAGGGCACATAGATTTTATCCTGGCCAGAGCAAAAAAGGTCTTCTTCAGCTATGAAGGGCTGATGAAGATGCGTGGTGGGCTAACTCCCGAAGTTAGGTTGCTGCTATACCGGCAAATAATGCGACCTATTGTTGCCTACGCTTTTCCAGTCTGGTTTGGCATCTCGTCCAGCCAGATGGAGAGGCTTAGGAGATGGGAGCGAAGTGTCCTGGCTTCATGTTTAGGCATGAGAGGACTAATATTTAGATAAGATGGTACTATCAGACGACCCTCCAATAGGGCCATATATGATAGGGCATGAGGGGAGAGAATTGACAGGGTCCTGATATTAGGAGCACTGGAATTCTTAGACCGATCAGACGGACTTAACAACAGACTGGTTGAGGACGCCCTGCAAAGCAGCCTGGACGCAGAGGCTCTGGGCAATGTTAGGTACCTACCCCCGAGTTCCTTAAGAATGTTGTTGGACGAAGGGTTGCTGTACGTCGATGGTGAGCTACGTTTCTACCATCGGCGCTACAACACCCTCGCTGTGGAAAGTACTGTGTACAACAGTACACAGTAACTGTAAATATTGTAAATAGTAGTTAGTAGAAACTAGTTTTAAGCCCTAGATTTAAGTCTTAGTTTTAAGATATATAATTAGTTGAATTCGCCCATTTTTAATTTTTGGATTTTTTGGTGCACTTATGTTAATTATGCATTAAATTTCTTTTTGTTTGATTGGGTGCTGGTGGTACTCCACAGCAATTGTATGTAATTGTAGTAAATAGCGAATAGTTATAGTTTTAGGATTCTAGTACAGTAAGCCATTTCTGTTAGTACGTAAGTTTGCTATCCAAATAAATATGGCCATAGGCAAAATTGAAATTGAAATTAATTCGTGAAGTGATAAGTGAAATAAACTGAAGTGAAAAAATGACTGGTCGTGGTAAAGGTGGTAAAGGCTTGGAAAAAGGTGGCGCTAAACGTCACAGGAAAGTGCTCCGTGATAACATCCAAGGTATTACCAAGCCAGCTATTAGACGTTTGGCTCGTCGTAGCGGTGTAAAACGTATCTCTGGCCTGACTTACGAAGAAACTCGTGGTGTTCTGAAGGTGTTTTTGGAAAACGTTATTCGTGATGCTGTCACCTACACCGAACATGCTAAGCGTAAAACCGTCGCCGCTATGGATGTCGTATATGCTTTGAAGAGACAAGGCCGTACCTTGTACGGTTTCGGCGGTTAAACAAATTCTTGACGCAATTTGGAGAAATCTTTTTTACAACAAAACAATCGGTCCTTTTCAGGACCACAAAATATATCAAAAAAGAGATACTTTCTTGTTGAAAACTATTTTTTTTAATTAAAATAAATAAAAAATAAACACTTACCTTAGGAAATGTAGGAATTTTATCTTAAAATTTCTAATAATTTTCTTTTTCAGCTTTCTCGTTTTTTTTTTTCTCACAATTCGTGAAAAATGTCTAAAAATCAAATAAAGAAAAAATATAAATACTTACTCGTTTCAATTTTTTCCTGAATATTTTCACCGAAAACATTGTTTTACCGAGGTCTCGTATTTTATTCCCGATCATAAACATGCCGTCGGCAACTCACATCGCTAAACACATTAAGTTCTTCTTCTTCTTCCTTTTCGTATAATATGAGTATAACATAGCGTCGCTTTATGTATGTATTGGTGCTGTTTAGTCGATATTATTAAAGAACAACCATGCTGCGTTAGCAAAGGAATTTCATTTTCACTTTTTTAAATATTGTTGAATCTTTTCTCAAAATTTAATTTGAAATTGTTGAATATTTTTATTAAATAGATCGTTGATTCATATTATCTTAAAAATTTTCTTTAAAAATTTGTAAATTATTCACTAATCATTTCCTTTAAAATTGTATCAAAATTTAAAATTATTGAATTTTATTTAAAAATTCTTCATTAAATGAATTTTATTTTATTTCTGTTAAATTTTTTTTATTTAATTTTCAACTAATTTCTATTTAATTTTTCATTAGATTATTTTTTAAAAATCATTACTTCGTTTTATTTAAAATTATTTTATTTATTTCCTTATTATTAATTTAAAATTATTTTATATATTTCCTTACTATTAATTTAAAAATTTGTGATTTCATTTAAAGTATCTTTTATTTTCATAAAATCTATTTATTATTCGAAATTTCTTTAATTTTTTTTTCAAATATTTTCGTTAAAATTTGCTTAAATTTTCATTAATATTTGCCTTAATTTTTAAAAATTTTCTTATTTTATTTTAATTTAGTTGTTAATTTACGTTATTTTATTTTTCTTTGTAATTATTTTCGTTAATTTTCATTTCATTATGTTACTTTTATTCTATTTTTTGTGTTTAAAATTTTCCATAGCACCACAACGTACTTTTATTTTCATGTATGCGTCGATTTATTTCCACCAAAACACTACTTTGCCGCCAAAATTCCCTTGCAAATCGTCTACTTTGTGACTTCACCAAGAATGCGCCGGGGAACGATTTTTTCACATAAAATTACTGCGAGCGACCACCAATGCAACAAGCTTCTTCTTCTTCCTCCTCATAGTATACATACTCATTTGGTGACGCCACGATCTCTCTCTCTCTCTCGTGCTCTATTCCTGAAATCATAAGAGACAACAACAACGACAACACAAATATGCAACTGACAACGAAAAACAGTTATTCTGCCAACGTCTCATAGAAAATTATTGAGAATTTGTATTTTTTTTTAATATTAATGCAAATAATGTAGCTTGACGCAATTTTCTTTCTCTTTTCAAATATTTTTTGTCGTCCTGAAAAGGACGGATTGGTTGATTTTTCTATGGAATTATACGATGGTCTGTATTCTTCTTCTTCATTCCATAATACCTTTCGAAATAATTTAGGCTTTCTTTTCGGTCTTCTTGGGCAAGAGAACAGCTTGGATGTTTGGCAATACACCACCTTGGGCAATGGTAACGCCAGACAGCAATTTGTTCAATTCTTCGTCGTTACGGATGGCCAATTGCAAGTGACGGGGAATGATACGAGTCTTCTTGTTGTCACGGGCAGCATTGCCAGCCAATTCCAAGACTTCAGCAGCCAAATATTCCATGACAGCGGCTAAATAGACGGGAGCACCGGCACCAACACCGGCACCTATAGCTGGCCGTTTTGGTTAATCATTTGTGAACAGTGTTAAAAGTGTTTGTGTGATTCAAAAAAAAAAAAAAATAATAATAAGTAAAAATGCCTCCTAAAACCAGTGGTAAAGCAGCAAAGAAGGCCGGCAAAGCCCAAAAGAACATTACCAAGGGCGATAAGTCGAAGAGACGTACCAAGCGTAAGGAGAGTTACGCTATCTACATTTACAAAGTGTTGAAGCAAGTCCATCCCGACACCGGTATCTCCTCCAATGCCATGAGCATCATGAACAGTTTCGTCAACGATATCTTCGAACGTATTGCCGCCGAAGCCTCTCGTTTGGCCCACTACAACAAGCGATCGACCATCACCAGTCGGGAAATCCAGACCGCCGTCCGTCTATTGTTGCCCGGTGAATTGGCTAAGCACGCCGTCAGTGAAGGTACCAAGGCTGTTACTAAATACACCAGCCCAAAGTAAATGTCTTGATATTTTTCATTTTGTGTCTTGTCTTGATATATTTCGAAATACTACCTTAAAAGGCCCTTTTCAGGGCCACAAAAATCATTTCAAAAGAGATCACATTTTGTTGAAGCTACAATTTATCATTATTTAGTAATAAACGAATAAAATTCCATAGGAAATATATTTTTCTCTATACAATGATTTTTCCATGCATTTAGCTAACTCGCATATGTGCCTTTGCTTGCTTGTGCGATATGCTATAACAGCCATCGTCGTCGTATATGTGTGCGTGTGTTAGTGGTGATTTGCCTTGCCGTCGTTGATCAACATCGAATGGGCATCATGTATGTGTGAGAATTTTGATACAGCACAACGGCAAAGCAACGAAATTTTCAAAGGAAAAAATGAATTGATGGAAAATGTAAATATTTTGCCAAAATGTCATTTTTTGATGAAATTTGTGAAATTAAACAGAGAATACGAAAATATCAAAATTTTTAAAATTAAGTAGAAATTATAAAAATGACCAAAATATGGGGATTTTCGAGAATTATGACCTGTGGGTAATTAGGAAAAATTTTAAACATTTTATTATTTTTTTATGACCTGGGTTAAAAAATAATCCAGTGGCGTCCACCATAATATTGGCTCAATAAAATTACCTAATAAGAACAGTAATTAGCGAAAGTAAATTTTTTCCCAAAATTAAACACGTGTACAAATTTACTTATTTATTTAGGTAACAAATATATACGATAACTGTTGAAAATAAATATTTTTCTCTTTTTTAATTTAATTTGTAGCCCTGAAAAGGGCTGTTAGATAGTATGTCTTCGAATATCGAAAATATTGTTTAGCCTTTGCATTTTTGCTTGGGTTCTATGCTTGCTTGTGCGATA
Organism: Musca domestica; assembly: GCF_030504385.1. NCBI lineage: Eukaryota > Metazoa > Arthropoda > Insecta > Diptera > Muscidae > Musca > Musca domestica. The sequence continues at coordinate 27,305,820 of NW_026712346.1, forward strand.
TGCTATAACAGCCATCGTCGTCGTATATGTGTGCGTGTGTTAGTGGTGATTTGCCTTGCCGTCGTTGATCAACATTCATTTCATTTTATTTACATCAATTCATTAAACAATATGGAAGATATCTTATGATCTAACAATATTTCTTATATCTACTTAGCATAATTTCTTATTTTTCTAAGTTTAACTAATTACTACAGTTTTCTGGTATCAGCGGTGCTGATACCAATCTATATACTTTTATATCTATAAACTTATAATTATGATTATAATTAAATTGTACTCCTAAAAAAGATGTTAAAAAACTGGAGTCCCTAACATTTTAATTTTTTAATATTCTTAAATCTAGTTACATCTATACTTAAATATACTTATTATCTACAGTTAAATCTACTTATAACTACTTAATCTAATAACTAATCTACTATTTACAATATGTACAAGTGGATGCTACACCGGCTACTGCGATACCTTATAGACGGGGTTTTCTAACGCGAGCGTCCCAAACCTACGATGATAGAAGAGGAGATGGTCTTCTCTGTAGAGAAGACCCTCTTCGTTCATCATTAGTAAACTGCTCGGTGGCCTATAATTGGCCCGAGCTAGCCTGTCCATGTCTGTTTCATGTTCAAGGCTTTCTCTTACTAACCTGTTATCGACTGATGCGGCTCTGTCTAGGCACTTTAGAGCGCTAGCCATAAGGAATTTATCTATACGGCTAAAGTCGATTGATTCGTAAATTATCCTGTTGGGAGGTAAACGCCAGGTTCCATCTTCACCCTGGGTTCGCCGTAAGCCTAAACAGGACCTTAAAATTCGCCTTTCCCAAACGCGGAGTCTTTCCATTTGGCTGGAAGATATTCCAAACCAAATAGGAAAGGCATAAGCAATGAGTGGCCTTATTATCTGTTTGTAGATAAGTAATCTAATCTTAACAGTCAGCCCTCCAGTCGCACTTATGGCGCGCTGGTAGGCCCAATATACATTCTTGAATTTCTGAGTGTGTAGTCAATGTGCCTTACAAACTCGAAATTGCTCTGTAAGATAACGCCCAGATATTTGATCTGGTCCGAATTGCGGATTTGTTGCCCTCCAATCACAAGATTTGGCTTATACTGCCTGGCGCTGCGGTATAAGTATTTTTTCTTGCCCTTGAAGGTAATCGCTTCACACTTGTCTACGTTTAAGTGCATTTTCCAAGTATGGAAATATTCGGAAAGTTGGTCCAAATATGCATTTAAACGCGCGTTAGTGTTCCCCGCATGTGCTCCGGCCGCAGCGATGAAGATATCATCTGCATATTCCAGGAGCAAATGCCCTTCGGGCGCATGTGGTACATCACTAGTAAAAATGTTGAAAATGACAGGGCCAAGGAGAGATCCTTGTGGTACCCCAGCATTTACTGCCCTTTCTGAAGAAAGGTCCTCATCAACTTTAACACGGAAACTACGATTAGCTAGGAAGCTAGTCACTAGTCTACATATATTAAAATCGAAGCCTAGCCTTCTCATTTTATATATGATGGCATTTTGCCAAACATTATCAAATGCTTTAGCAAAATCTAAACTAACCGCGATTGTGATCTGCCGGTTATTTAGTGCCTTAGTCACAAAGGCCCCTAAGACCATGAGGGCTTGTGATGTTGAGTGGCCTCTCCTGAAGCCAAATTGGCTGTCAGGTATAATTTCTTTATCTTCCAGGATTTCTTTAATCTCTGAAAGTATAAAATGTTCAAAAAGCTTCCCAAAAGCTGAGAGTAAGCTAATTGGTCTATAGTTATTGCAATGTGTTGGGTCCTTACCAGGTTTCAGGATGGGTATTGTTATCGCCCTTTTCCATGAAACCGGAAAATAGCCCAAATTTATGCAATGGTTAAAGATAATCGAAATATGTTTCCAAGCAGCGCTATCGGTCCTCCTCCGCGGATTTGCGATTAGATCTTCTTCTTAACCCTGCCCCAATATTTGGTGCTTTGAGGAATTTATGTTGTCGCCATATATTGTCCTCACTTATTGTGGATCCATCTGCAGTTAGGTGATCTGCAAATGTCACCAAAGGGGACGTATCATTATACATCGATACTTCATTTCTAACAGTATTACTGAAAGAAGAAGTATCGTCAGCATCGGAGTGTCCTTGGACAACGTCCGCTAACATGTCAGCCTTTTGGCTAGACACGACTGCCGTAACCCCATCGTTACCGATTAGATCTGGGATTTTGGCATAGCGACTAATACTCGCTGCAGCCTTAACCCTACCGTACATACGATCGTTCACCTGGATTTCGCTGAGGTATCGTATCCATTGAGCTGACTCGTATTCCGCAATCGCGCCTTGGATAATTCTATCGGCGTTGCGAATTTCCGCCCTGAGAGTTGAATACCTTTCAGGGTTTCTTGTACGATGTAATCTTCTCCGTAGAACTTTCTTTTGCCTGATTAGGTCTAATATTTCAGGCGAAAGTCTACGGGGTCCTCTATTCCCAGAATAAATTCTAGGAATGCTGGACTCCATGGCGTTTCGGAAAACCTCGCTCGTGGCATCGATGCAGGCATCGATTTCCGAATGAGTAACATTCCGATCTATGGGAAGTTGGCAGTTGGGAAGCTCTTCTGCCAAAATCCTGTTAAATTGTTTTCTGTCCATTCTTCTATAATCAAAGAAAGTCCGTCTTTGTCTACGTTCCGGTTCGTTCCCGTAAACCGTCATTTTCAGGGCCCTATGGTCAGAATTACAATCAACAGTTGTAATTCCTCGCCCACCATTATCGTCTATATGTATACCAGATGAAGCCAAACAGATGTCAATGAAGGTTTGTGAACCTGGAGAGACTCTGGTTGGCCCATCTGTGGGTATAACATTTAGATCAGGACAGCTAGTTAGAAAATCTAAAACTATCTTCCCTCTAGTACAAGTTGAAACATTCCCCCAGCTAGTATGTCTAGCATTAAGGTCTGCCCCTATTATTACTTCCCCCGATCTAGCTATGTCCCTAAGAGGTTCTAAGCTATTAATATCAAATCTTTCAGATGGCTTGCAGTACATAGCCACTGCGTACAGTGGTGACCCGCCGGCCCTAAAGATCCTAATACAAGTACACTCGATGGGTCCCAAATCAAGTGGTACTTTTTCACTTTTTATGTTTTCCCTTACTAATATAGCGGTACCCCCTCCTCTGAGTTCTGACCTATATTGTAGGTAACTAACATACCCGCCTATCTCAAATCTGTGGTTTTGAGATAGTTTATGTTCAGCCAACATCATGACCTCCGGACGATGCTCATCGAGGAATAACCGGATATTACGGAGTTGACGTTGGCAAATATAAATGTAGATGACCTAACCATTTATACCTAACATACCTACTAACGAGACCATGGCTTTCGCCTGACTCGCTTTGTCCTTACTCTTGAGTTCCTCAGAAAATTGACGAACCTGCATGACCGAAGTCAGGAAATCTTTTCCAAAGATTTCATTGCAGAGTTCATCAAAAAGAGTGAACCCACTAACAACTTGCCCTAAGGATTGTTGTTGGCCCAAAATTATGTTAGCTTTGGGTTGTTGCTGGCCCAAAGTCATATTAGCTTTGGGTTGTTGTTGGCCCAGAGATGTAGCTTTGGGCGCAGATGGAGTTTTGGTCGTTGTTGCAGAAGCAAACGACACACCAGGCTGTATCTTTCCACTATTTAGAGGGAAGCTAGCCTTTGGTGTAAACTTCGCAGTTTTTTTGGCCTTACTTTCAGCTGCTTTAGCTAAAAGTTTGAGGCGAGTTGGACAGTCGCGAGCATTCGCGGCGCGTCCAGTACGGTTGCAGTTTACGCATTTGAATACGTAATCTGGCCGCATAGTAACCTTACCTGTAACTGGGTCAGTTACAGGTATCATTGTAGGCTTATTAACGCCCTTGGGAATTTTGCATTTCCCTGGGCCATGGTCACCTGCGCATTTAACGCAACAATATGGCATGCCACAATTTACCGACACATGATAGTGTCTTTGGCAATTGTGGCATTGCGTGAGCCCTTTTTTCTTGTCCTTTCGGAAAAGGACATTGCCTGTGAGGACACGGCGTACTTTGTATAGGCCGTTAATATCCGATCCTTTGCCCAAGTGAATCAGAAATTTGTTTCCCCCCAGCTTTGTGACACGTTTAATGTCGAGGTTTAGGTTCAAAGCTTTGAGCCCAGCCTCGACATGTGTAGTGTCGTAGGTGTACGATAGGCCCTCCATAACTACGGAGTACGGGGTTTGGCCTTTTGGAGCATGGGTATAAAAATGTATACCCTCTTTAACAAAAAATTCTTTCACCTTCTCATGGTCTTCCAATGAGGTAAGGTGAAAAGCACTAACCTTGCGATTGACTAATTTTACTGTAAATTTGTCGTGTCCGAGCAATTTTATTAAATCGTCAGTCACCCCCTTTACGTTAATGTCAACTGTCGACAAGGGTGGTATCGACTTACCATTTTTTCCGGGAGTAGCATCCATTTTCGGCTTAGCTACTACTGCTGCTGCTGCTGCTGATGTTGTTGCTGCTGCTGCTGTTGTTGCTGCTGCTGATGTTGCTGCTGCTGGTCCGTTGTTGGGTCCATTGATAATCTGGACCTTTTTCACCTTACGCCGTGCTGCTTTGGTCGGTTTTCCAGCGACCACGACGTCCTTCTTCCCAGGCAGGATGGGCTTCTTGACTGCCTGTAGTGGAGCCCGGCTTGCTTCCACCTGAAACTGCGCCACCGGCGGTGTGCACGCAGACTGCCTCACTGGCGGCGTGAGCAGGTCGACCTCCATTGAGGCATCATCTTTTTGTGTGGGTGAGCTCTCCAGGATCTCACCGGCCTTAACTGAGAATTTCTTCTCATATGCTGCAATAATGCGCTTGCAGCTGGAGACGCGCTGAAACTCAGTATTGAGTTGACTGGCCGTCTCCTCTTGGCGCGCCTTGACGACAGCCAACTCTGCCGTCAAAGTTTTGTTATCCTTCGCAAGAAGAGATAACGAGGTTTCCAGCTGGCGGATTTTTGCCTCCAGCTTCAACGATTCATAGGGCGAGTCGCCCTCTTGCGAACCACGTTTTTTCTTTCGCTTCCGCTGCTTTTCAACAGCGGCGCTATCCGTGGTCGTGTCGTCTGTTGTGTCCTCTTTACTAGCCGAGACACAAACAAGGGGCACGGCTTTGCCCGCGGGAACTGCAGTTACCAGTTGTTGGGGTACTGCGTTACCGACCGCTGGAAACCTCCGGCCGGTGAGATCGTCGGTAGTACCGTCTCGAACTGTGTTATCGACAGTTCGAGCGGGCAAAAACACTGTATTACCGGCCGACACTGCATTACTATATGATACTGCACTACCGGCCAGTACTGCATTACCGACACCGCCGGTCATTGGTACCGCATTACCGACTTGCGGTACTGCACTACCAACCGACGGTCCCGGTACGGCATTACCATCGGCCACCTCCATCAGGGGCCGACTGCTTCTTCCACAAAGGGAGCTACTACCAGCGGCAATCCTTTCCAAGATTGCCGCAGGAGAGTCACTATACACACTTCCCGACGGCTGGCACAAATTCAATTTGCCGACGGGATTTACTGAAACTTGGAAAAATCTCTTCTAAGTTTGAAACGAAGAAGTTTGAAACAAAGCCCTTCCAAGTTCAGTTCACTATCACTTTTATTTTTCACTTTTTATTTTTCACTTTACACGACACTAGCACTTGTCCGAAGACGGTCTGTTCACTCCAAGAGCTTAAGACAGACTTTTTCGTTGATCAACATCGAATGGGCATCATGTATGTGTGAGCATTTTGTTACAGCACAACGGCAAAGCAACGAAATATAAGGCTGCGGCAGAAATTTTCAAAGGAAAAAATATATTGATGGAAAATGTAAATATTTTGCCAAACTGTCATTTTTAGATGAAATTTGTGAAATGAAACAGAGAATACGAAAATATCAAAATTTTTAAAATTAAGTAGAAATTATAAAAATGACCAAATTATGGGGATTTTCGAGAATTATGACCTGTGGGTAATTAGGAAAAATTTTAAATATTTTATTATCTTTTATGACCTGCGTTAAAAAATAATCCAGTGGCGTCCACCATTATATTGGCTCAATAAAATTACCTAATAAGAACAGTAATTAGCGAAAGTAATTTTTTTCCCAAAATTAAACACGTGTACAAATTTACTTATTTATTTAGGTAACAAGTATATACGATAAATGTTGAAAGGAAATATTTTTCTCTTTTTTAATTTAATTTGTAGCCCTGAAAAGGGCTGTTTGATAGTATGTTTTCGAATATCGAAAATATTGTGGAAAAAGTAATCTTTCTGGGAAAAATTACTTCTTTGCGGCGGCTTTCTTAGCAGCTGGCTTCTTTGCTGCTGCGGCCTTTTTGGGCTTAGCAGCTGCAGTTTTTGCCTTGGGTGCCTTTGGTTTAGTGGCAGATACTTTGGCGGCGGCCTTTGCTGGTTTAGCTTTAACTGTACCGGTTTTCTTGGCAGCCTTTGCCTTTGTTTTGTCGGCCTTCTTCTTTTCAGCGGTCTTCTTGGCGGCAGAGTGTTTTTTGGCAGCTGCTTCTTCTCACCAGCGGCCTTTTTAGGGGCGGCAGCCTTCTTCTTTTTGTCACCAGCGGCTGGGGCCTACTTCTTCTTTTCACCAGTCTTGGCTTTGGGTTCCTTGGAGGCCGAAGCAGACAATTTGAATGAACCAGAAGCACCCTTACCTTTAGTCTGGATCAATTTTCCACTGGCAACGGCACCTTTCAAGTACTTCTTGATGAAGGGGGCCAATTTTTGGGCATCTACTTTGTAGGTGCTGGCCAAGTATTTCTTGATGGCGGGCAATGATGAACCTCCACGTTCCTTCAGGGTCTTGATGGCGGCATCAACCATTTGCTGGGTTGGAGGGTGGGTAGGGGCAGCTGATGGCTTCTTTGCTTTGGCAGCGGCTTTTTTTGGTGCCTTTTTCTCAACAGCGGCAACTGGGGAGGCGGTGGCTTCAACAACGGCGGCGTCAGACATGGTTATTCACTGTTTGGTTTATATTTCACTGTTAACACAAATACACTCACAAATTTATGTATACTATTATTTTTGTTAGCGGCGAGCTAAAGTGTAGGTACATCGAAAAGATGAGATGTGCATAGTAGTCAATTGGTAAATTTTTCGAAAGATTGTGTGGAAGCGTGTTTAATTTTTTACAAAAGTTTTCGGAGAAATTAAATTTTCCTGAACAAGCTTTGATAATTTTCACTAAAAATGTTTTATAACTTTAAAGTATAGATTTCAGGCTATGTTTTAAAGAAAGTTTGGTGTAATTATCACTTGCCGTTTGTGAATTATAAACGTTTAACTTGGCAGATTATAACAATGTAATCACAAATTTCCAACTAAAATTAAAAAAAATCGAATTTTTCATGAAAATTTAATTGAAAATTCTTTTTGAAAATGTAGCCTGATATGTTTACTTTAGGATCAAAGAAAAATATCGATGAAATTTCATATTTTACTATGTGAAAAAATTGAAATTATTATGTGGTCTATGACAGCAGAAATCCTCTTGTTGGCATAATTTCAATGAAGAAAAGTTTTTCTAGAAATAAATTTGAAAGCTCAAATCTTAATAAGTTTTATAAAAATTTCTTAAAAAACATTTCAGAATTTGTATATTTACATCAAAATATAACATTATTCACAAAAAGTCATAATTTACGGGGATTTTGTACCCAGAATACTTCATACTACCAATGTACAGGCATTCAGTGACAAACGGTTATGTATTTTCATTTTGCAATATTTTTTATGAAATTTAACATAATTTGTTTTAAAATTTATTAAAAATAGTATTAGAAGCCATTTTCTAAGTTATTTTGTCAAATTTTTGTTCATTTTATGAAAAAATATTCCCAAAAAGAAATTCCTCTTTACAAGCAAATATCACCTAGAACACTTGGAAATGTCATGAAATTAATTGCGTTTTACAAAATTGTTTTTCGATCAACTTTGAGGGCAGATATTATTGGCATTTCTTTTTATAATACTTTAAATTATATTTTACATCAAAATTCTCAACAAATCAATTATTTTCTTCTTCGATTTTTGAAAATAATAAATTATGACCAATTTCTCTAAATACATCGGACAAAAATAATTTTGTGATTCCATACGGAGAAAATTCATAGACAACCCTCTTAAAATGTTTTTAAAACATTTAAAAATTTTGCTGAAAAGGAATAAAACATATTTCATACATCATTCCTGAAAAAAATTAAATAGGAGGGGCAAAAATTTAGCTGGAAATTTTTAAAATTCACATGAAATAATTCGTATAAATTAAAGGCAGAGAATTTTTTCCCTCTAAATTGAATAGTCCACAACAGAAAAAAAAATGATCGAAGGGGCATAAAATAAAACAAAATGGACAAAGAAATCCCGTTAGAAAAATGTATGTGGTGGTTGTTTTTATGAGTCATAGAATTTTTTTCGAAGAGGGAGTACAAAAATGATAATAATTTTGCAAATTAAAGGAAAATATCAAAATGGATAATTCAAAAAATTCAAATAAAATTAAAAAAAAATAAAATATTCGATCAAAATAAAATAAAAAAATAAAGTGACGAAAAATAATCAAGGCAAAATGTTTTAAAGAACGTTTTAAAGAAAGTTTAGTGTAATTATCACTTGCCGTTTGTGAATTATAAACGTTTAACTTGGCAGATTATAACAATGTAATCACAAATTTCCAACTAAAATTAAAAGAAATCGAATTTTTCATGAAAATTTAATTGAAAATTCTTTTTGAAAATGTAGCCTGATATGTTTACTTTACGATCAAAGAAAAATATCTATGAAATTTCATATTTTACTATGTGAAAAAATTGAAATTATTATGTGGTCTATGACAGCAGAAATCCTCTTGTTGGCATAATTTCAATGAAGAAAAGTTTTTCTTGAAATAAATTTGAAAGCTCAAATCTTAATAAGTTTTATAAAAATTTCTTAAAAAACATTTCAGAATTTGTATATTTACATCAAAATATAACATTATTCACAAAAAGTCATAATTTACGGGGATTTTGTACCCAGAATACTTCATACTACCAATGTACAGGCATTCAGTGACAAACGGTTATGTATTTTCATTTTGCAATATTTTTTATGAAATTTAACATAATTTGTTTTAAAATTTATTAAAAATAGTATTAGAAGCCATTTTCTAAGTTATTTTGTCAAATTTTTGTTCATTTTATGAAAAAATATTCCCAAAAAGAAATTCCTCTTTACAAGCAAATATCACCTAGAACACTTGGAAATGTCATGAAATTAATTGCGTCTTACAAAATTGTTTTTCGATCAACTTTGAGGGCAGATATTATTGGCATTTCTTTTTATAATACTTTAAATTATATTTTACATCAAAATTCTCAACAAATCAATTATTTTCTTCTTCGATTTTTGAAAATAATAAATTATGACCAATTTCTCTAAATACATCGGACAAAAATAATTTTGTGATTCCATACGGAGAAAATTCGTAAACAACCCTCTTAAAATGCTTTTAAAACATTTAAAAATTTTGCTGAAAAGGAATAAAACATATTTCATACATCATTCCTGAAAAAAATTAAATAGGAGGGGCAAAAATTTAGCTGGAAATTTTTAAAATTCACATGAAATAATTCGTATAAATTAAAGGCAGAGAATTTTTTCCCACTAAATTGAATAGTCCACAACAGAAAAAAAAATGATCGAAGGGGCATAAAATAAAACAAAATGGACAAAGAAATCCCGTTAGAAAAATGTATGTGGTGGTTGTTTTTATGAGTCATAGAATTTTTTTCGAAGAGGGAGTACAAAAATGATAATAATTTTGCAAATTAAAGGAAAATATCAAAATGGATAATTCAAAAAATTCAAATAAAATTAAAAAAAATAATAAAATATTCGATCAAAACAAAATAAAAAAATAAAGTGACGAAAAATAATCAAGGAAAAAAACCAACGTCAAAAAAATACTTCTTTATTTTAAAAATTTTCAAAAATAATCAAAGCCCTAAATTCTTTTTATTTATTTCAAAAAAATACTAAAAATTGTAGATTGAGTAAAAAAATATCTCTTTTTTGTAAAATATTTGTGGTCCTGAAAAGGACCGATTGTTTTGTTGTAAAATTGTTGCATTTAAAACGTCAAGAATTTAAGCACGTTCTCCACGAATACGTCTGGCCAATTGGATATCCTTAGGCATGATGGTGACACGCTTAGCATGGATGGCGCACAAGTTAGTATCTTCGAAAAGACCAATCAAGTAGGCAGCATATTTGGATTTTTGCTGCATAGAGCACAATGGTGGAAATAGAAGACACAGCAGTAGCAGTTATCATCAAAACAACGTTGCTGACGGGAAGTTTCAACCCCGTCATCCCACTAGAGCAAGGAGATTTCCCGCCAAATCTAAAAATGGCGGAAAAGCAGTCCCCATTACCGGGGATGAGTAGTGACTTAGCGGGTGTATTTGCCAAGTCTTCAACGGCAAATATACCCAAAAAAGGCGATCCAGCTGCATCTGATGGTGCAACCAGTGAAGGTGGGCATTCGATTTCATCGGATGTACAGAGGCAGCCCAGAAAAAAACGCTGCCATTGTAACGTAGGCACTTCAGCCTACGATAATATGAAGTTGGAGGCCCTAGTACGACAGCTAGAGGCAAGAATTGTTCGACTAGAACAAGAAAAGGGGTGCATGGCAGCAGAACTGGCTGCTGTCAATGAAGCGCTTGCCAAACGCGCAGCTGCAGATACGCAGCCTCCCCCCAGTAGGATGACCGTAGTGGCTACCGAGGCAGCCGAAGACCTCGGTATGGCGGACGACGAAATGGAGATCGCGCCGCTAGCGAAAGAAGCGAAGAAGAAGAAGGAGAACTCGAAGGGGGCCATACCTAAATTGAAGTATGTGCTGAAAGAGGTTCAAGAGGAGAAGAAGTTGCTGCCACCTTCAACAACCCCCCAGGTGGTTACCAAGAAACTGGTGAAAGAGGTTCCTGAAGCTGCTAACAAGACTGTTCCTGTTGCCGCTCAGAAGAACAATATGGAGAAGCAGGCCAGCAAAACCATGCCGGCTTTTAAAATTTTCGGTGCTGGGGTCCAAGAATTATCCGGCGTTCTCAACCAACACTTAAGATCAGGTGAGTTTAGTATTACTCTGGTCCGTCCTTCCGTATTGTCGCTAAAGGTAAAAGGCCTAAGCGCGTTTAATTATGTCAAAAATATTTTGACAGAACGTGGGTATAAATTTTTTACCCATACTCCGAAGGAATTACGACCCTACATGCTAGTCATAGAGGGCCTATCCAGTGAGTACCCCCTGAGGCGGTCAGTGATTTTATAACTAACCGTTCAGACCTTAAGGTAGAGATTGTTGGTTTAACCAACATATCATATAGATTATGGTTCTTGCGTGTGTCCAAGAGCTCAGATATTTTTGGGTTATATAACCTGAAGAAGATCTTTAATTGCAATATCAAGATCCGCAAAGATAAATGTCATGGCATGCAGCAATGCTATAATTGCCAAAATCATGACCACATTGCAACTAATTGCACGTTGCCTAAACGTTGCAATAAATGCAAGGGCAATCATGGCCCCAAAGAGTGCCCTGTTCCCCCTAAGGGACAAGAAACTCTTATTGAGTATACCGACCCAACTTCTGGGGAGGTAGTAAAAAAGGTAGCACAAGAATGCTACTGTGTCAACTGCGGAAAGAACGGACACCCAGCTTCGGCTCGTGACTGTCCGCACCGACTCGCAATTTTAGCCTGCAAGGCTAAAGCTAAGGCAGACATACAGGCCAAAAACGAGGCGCGTTCTCTTAGAATCGCAGCTATCGGCTCCAGCATGACATATGCTGGTGTCGCAGGTGGCCGTGCAAAAACGGCACCTCCACGTCCAGCTAGAAATATTCCCAATTCTAGCTATCGCCCTCCACAAAAAGAAGGTACTTCTCAATCTGAGAGCATAGAAATGTGAGAAAGCTAGGACTTTTGGTCCTATCTTTCAAAAAATTATGGCCTCTTCACGTATAGACGCAGCCATGTCTGCCTGGTTGTTGTTGGTGGCGGAAATATTTCTACGGCATTTGATTTTGAATCGGATCACAGGGCGATTCAAATTCAATTAAATTTGGGAGATTTGGCGAGACATGAAGGACAGAAATTTCTAAACTTCAATCGCATGAATGTAGGACGATTTAGGCGGCAGCTTAGGTTAGGGCTAGATGAGTGCACACTACCATCTAACAGAAATGCTTCAATAGATGAGGTAGATAGGTGTGTGGAAAATCTAGGTGAGATTTTCCGCAATGCTATAGAGACCTCTGTACCTAAACAGAGAGTTAAACCTAAACCTCTTGGAGATCTTCCTCCGAGAATTTTGGGCTTTATTCGTGAGCGTCGCAGGTTATGCCGCACTCTCCGAAGATCTGGGGATCCAAATAGATTTCCTGCTCTTAGAGCGGATATCAGAAATTTGGATCGCATAATTGAGGACTCTGTTCGAATCTTTGAACAGGAGAGACTCAAAACTTATTTAGGGAGAATAAGAGTTGATGGGAAAACTTTTGGCAAAGTCATAAGGGCAGCTGGACTAGATACTAGAGAACCTGTTAGTCAGTTAGTGAATAATACAGGTCTACTTATTACGGACGACGGTGAAAAGGCTGAAGCCTTGGCAGACCATGTGCAGGGTGTTTCGCCGGCCATGGGAGGACCGAGTGCTAATTTCTCAGGAGGACCAGTTAATCGGTTTCCTGGGGAACATGATGCCCTCCGTAGCTCTGTTGAAAACGCCACTCGTTGGAACGAGGGTGGTTTTCTTCGCGCCGGTTGTGTGGGCAGGGCAATCGCCCGTAGGCCAGCACGTAAATCCTGCGGCTTGGACGGTATACCCGATACCGCCTTAAAAAAGGCGGGCGAGGTTATTTTCGCTTTCCTGGCAGTGTTATTTAATCACTGTCTGAACCTGGGTTACTTTCCTAGGGCATGGAAAGAAGCTATGTTGGTTCCCATATATAAGAGGGACTCTCCCCCTGGACAATGTAGCAGTTATAGGGCGATGTCACTTTTATCGGCCTTTGGTGAACTCTTCGAGTCTTTCATTCTGGAAAGACTGAATAAACTCGTAGAGGACAAAAGGGTGTTGAAGGACAACCAGTTCGGGTTTAGGGCAGGCCTGTCAACTGTCCATGCCCTAACTGCACTCACATCCTATGTGGCTTCAGGTCTAAACAATAGGCAAGGCACTATTGCAATTGGACTTGATTTTTCTAAGGCCTTTGATACTGTATGGTATCAAGGATTATTGTTTAAAATGCAACGGTTTGGATTTGATCACCAAACTTTGCGATTGGTAGGCAGTTTCTTATCCGATAGGTATTATAGGGTTAGAGTAGGCGAGCGACTATCCAGTCGCAGACCTGTACTGACAGGTGTGCCCCAGGGTTCCCCCCTAGGGCCGATGTTATATAACATCTATGTCAGTGACATGCCTACACCTCCACGAGGAGGGTTGGTATTATCGTATGCCGACGATGTGTTTGTGGCATATAAAGCCACGAATGCTCGTACAGCGGAAACACGTCTGAACATTTATCTTGCGGTCTAATATAGGTTCTTCACCGTATGGGGCCTCAAGCTAAATGGGGACAAATGCTCGGGAATTGTATTTACCGGGAAATCACGATATATTTCTCCAACTTTCGTAAGGCATCGTCCGGTCGTGAAAGTTGGACCTAATACCGTGGAAATTAAGGACAGGATAAAATACCTTGGGGTCATTTTTCAAAAGAATTTTGACTACAAAGGGCACATAGATTTTATCCTGGCCAGAGCAAAAAAGGTCTTCTTCAGCTATGAAGGGCTGATGAAGATGCGTGGGGGATTAACTCCCGAAGTTAGGTTGCTGCTATATCGGCAAATAATGCGACCTATTTGGTATCTCGTCCAGCCAGATGGAGAGGCTTAGGAAGTGGGAACGAAGTGTCCTGGCTTCATGTTTAGGCTTGTGGGGACTAATACTTAGAGAAGATGGTACTATCAGACGACCCTCAAATAGGGCCATATATGATAGGGCAGGAGGGGAGAGAATTGACAGGGTCCTGATATCAGGAGCACTGGAATTCTTAGACCGATCAGACGGACTTAACAACAGATTGGTTGAGGACGCCCTGCAAAGCAGCCTGGACGCAGAGGCACTGCGCAATGTTAGGTACCTACCCCAGGGTGCCTAAAGAAGGTTGTTGGAAGAAGGGTTGCTGTACGTCGATGGTGAGCTAGGTTTCCACCATCGGCGCTACAACACCCTCGATGTAGAAAGTACTGTGTACAACAGTACATAGTAACTGTAAATATTGTATATATTGTAAATAGTAGTTAGTAGAAACTAGTTTTAAGCCCTAGATTTAAGTTTTAGTTTTAAGATATATAATTAGTTGAAATCGCCCATTTTTTATTTTTGGATTTTTTGGGGCACTTATGTTAATTTTGTATTAAATTTCTTTTTGTTTGATTGGGTGCTGGTGGTACTCCACAGCAATTGTATGTAATTGTAGTAAATAGCGAATAGCTATAGTTTTCAGATTCTAGTACAGTAAGCCATTTCTGTTAGTACGTAAATTTGTTATCCAAATAAATATGGCCATAGGCAAAATGAAATGAAGTAATAAGTGAAATAAACTAAAGTGAAAAAATGACTGATCGTGGTAAAGGTGGTAAAGGCTTGGGAAAAGGTGGCTCCGTGATAACATCCAAGGTATTACCAAGCCAGCTATTAGACGTTTGGCTCGTCGTAGCGGTGTAAAACGTATCTCTGGCCTGACTTACGAAGAAACTCGTGGTGTTCTGAAGGTGTTTTTGGAAAACGTTATTCGTGATGCTGTCACCTACACCGAACATGCTAAGCGTAAAACCGTCACCGCTATGGATGTCGTATATGCTTTGAAGAGACAAGGCCGTACCTTGTACGGTTTCGGCGGTTAAACAAATTCTTGACGCAATTTGGAGAAATCTTTTTTACAACAAAACAATCGGTCCTTTTCAGGACCACAAAATATATCAAAAAAGAGATACTTTCTTGTTGAAAACTATTTTTTAATATTAAACAATCGGTCCTTTTCAGGACCACAAAATATATCAAAAAAGAGATACTTTCTTGTTGAAAACTATTTTTTTAATTAAAATAAATAAAAAATAAACACTTACCTTAGGAAATGTAGGAATTTTATCTTAAAATTTCTAATAATTTTCTTTTTCAGCTTTCTCGTTTTTTTTTCTCACAATTCGTGAAAAATGTCTAAAAATCAAATAAAGAAAAAATATAAATACTTACTCGTTTCAATTTTTTCCTGAATATTTTCACCGAAAACATTGTTTTACCGAGGTCTCGTATTTTATTCCCGATCATAAACATGCCGTCGGCAACTCACATCGCTAAACACATTAAGTTCTTCTTCTTCTTCCTTTTCGTATAATATGAGTATAACATAGCGTCGCTTTATGTATGTATTGGTGCTGTTTAGTCGATATTATTAAAGAACAACCATGCTGCGTTAGCAAAGGAATTTCATTTTCACTTTTTTAAATATTGTTGAATCTTTTCTCAAAATTTAATTTGAAATTGTTGAATATTTTTATTAAATAGATCGTTGATTCATATTATCTTAAAAATTTTCTTTAAAAATTTGTAAATTATTCACTAATCATTTCCTTTAAAATTGTATCAAAAATTAAAATTATTGAATTTTATTTAAAAATTCTTCATTAAATGAATTTTATTTTATTTTTGTTAAATTTTTTTTATTTAATTTTCAACTAATTTCTATTTAATTTTTCATTAGATTATTTTTTAAAAATCATTACTTCGTTTTATTTAAAATTATTTTATTTATTTCCTTATTATTAATTTAAAATTATTTTATATATTTCCTTACTATTAATTTAAAAATTTGTGATTTCATTTAAAGTATCTTTTATTTTCATAAAATCTATTTATTATTCGAAATTTCTTTTATTTTTTTTTCAAATATTTTCGTTAAAATTTGCTTAAATTTTCATTAATATTTGCCTTAATTTTTAAAAATTTTCTTATTTTATTTTAATTTAGTTGTTAATTTACGTTATTTTATTTTTCTTTGTAATTATTTTCGTTAATTTTCATTTCATTATGTTACTTTTATTCTATTTTTTGTGTTTAAAATTTTCCATAGCACCACAACGAACTTTTATTTTCATGTATGCGTCGATTTATTTCCACCAAAACACTACTTTGCCGCCAAAATTCCCTTGCAAATCGTCTACTTTGTGCCTTCACCGGGGTACCATTTTTTCACATAAAATTACTGCGAGCCACCACCAATGCAACATGCTTCTTCTTCTTCCTCCTCATAGTATACATACTCATTTGGTGACGCCACGATCTCTCTCTCGTGCTCTATTCCTGAAATCATAAGAGACAACAACAACGACAACACAAAAATGCAACTGACAACGAAAAACAGTTATTCTGCCAACGTCTCAGAAAATTATTGAGAATTTTATTTTTTTCATACAAATGTAGCTTGACGCAATTTTCTTTCTCTTTTCAAATATTTTTTGTCGTCCTGAAAAGGACGGATTGGTTGATTTTTCTATGGAATTATACGATGGTCTGTATTCTTCTTCTTCATTCCATAATACCTTTCGAAATAATTTAGGCTTTCTTTTCGGTCTTCTTGGGCAAGAGAACAGCTTGGATGTTTGGCAATACACCACCTTGGGCAATGGTAACGCCAGACAGCAATTTGTTCAATTCTTCGTCGTTACGGATGGCCAATTGCAAGTGACGGGGAATGATACGAGTCTTCTTGTTGTCACGAGCAGCATTGCCAGCCACTTCCAAGACTTTAGCAGCCAAATATTCCATGACAGCGGCTAAATAGACGGGAGCACCGGCACCAACACGCTCAGCATCCAGACCGCCGTCCGTCTATTGTTGCCCGGTGAATTGGCTAAGCACGCCGTCAGTGAAGGTACCAAGGCTGTTACTAAATACACCAGCTCCAAGTAAATGTCTTGATATTTTTCATTTTGCGTCGAAATACTACCTTAAAAGGCCCTTTTCAGGGCCACAAAAAACATTTCAAAAGAGATCATATTATGTTGAAGCTACAATTTATCATTATTTAGTAATAAGCGAATAAAATTCCATAAGAATTATATATTTCTCTATACAATGATTTTTTCCATGCATTTAGCTAACTCGCATATGTACCTCTGTTTAGCCTTTGCATGTTTGCTTGGGTTCTATGCTTGCTTGTGCGATATGCGATAACAGCCATCGTCGTCGTATATGTGTGCGTGTATTAGTGGTGATTTGCCTTGCCGTCGTTGATCAACATCGAATGGGCATCCTGTATGTGTGAGCATTTTGTTACAGCACAACGGCAAAGCAACGAAATATAAGGCTGAGGCAGAAATTTTCAAAGGAAAAAATATATTGATGGAAAATGTAAATATTTTGCCAAAATGTCATTTCTAGATGAAATTTGTGAAATTAAACAGAGAATACGAAAATATCAAAATTTTTAAAATTAAGTAGAAATTATAAAAATGACCAAAATATGGGGATTTTCGAGAATTATGACCTGTGGGTAATTAGGAAAAATTGTAAATATTTTATTATTTTTTTATGACCTGGGTTAAAAAATAATCCAGTGGCGTCCACCATTATATTGGCTCAATTAATTTCCTAATAAGAACAGTAATTAGCGAAAGTAAATTTTTTCCCAAAATTAAACACGTGTACAAATTTACTTATTTATTTAGGTAACAAATATATACGATAACTGTTGAAAATAAATATTTTTCTCTTTTTTAATTTAATTTGTAGCCCTGAAAAGGGCTGTTAGATAGTTTGTCTTCGAATATCGAAAATATTGTGGAAAAAGTAATCTTTCTGGGAAAAATTACTTCTTGGCGGCGGCTTTCTTAGCATCTGGCTTCTTTGCTGCTGCGGCCTTTTTGGGCTTAGCAGCTGCAGTTTTTGCCTTGGGTGCCTTTGGTTTAGTGGCAGATGCTTTGGCGGCGGTCTTTGCTGGTTTAGCTTTAACTGTACCGGTTTTCTTGGCAGCCTTTGCCTTTGTTTTGTCGGCCTTCTTCTTTTCAGCGGTCTTCTTGGCGGCAGAGGGTTTTTTTGGCAGCTGCCTTTTTAGGGGCGGCAGCCTTCTTCTTTTTGTCACCAGCGGCTGGGGCCTTCTTCTTCTTTTCGGCAGTCTTGGCTTTGGGTTCCTTGGAGGCCGAAGCAGACAATTTGAATGAACCAGAACCACCCTTACTTTTAGTTTGGATCAATTTTCCACTGGCAACGGCACCTTTCAAGTACTTCTTGATGAAGGGGGCCAATTTTTGGGCATCTACTTTGTAGGTGCTGGCCAAGTATTTCTTGATGGCGGGCAATGATGAACCTCCACGTTCCTTCAGGGTCTTGATGGCGGCATCAACCATTTGCTGGGTTGGAGGGTGGGTAGGGGCAGCTGATGGCTTCTTTGCTTTGGCAGCGGCTTTTTTTGGTGCCTTTTTCTCAACAGCGGCAACTGGGGAGGCGGTGGCTTCAACAACGGCGGCGTCAGACATGGTTATTCACTGTTTGGTTTATATTTCACTGTTAACACAAATACACTCACAAATGTATGTGTACTATTATTTTTGTTAGCGGCGAGCTAAAGTGTAGGTACATCGAAAAGATGAGATGTGCATAGTAGTCAATTGGTAAATTTTTCGAAAGATTGTGTGGAAGCGTGTTTAATTTTTTACAAAAGTTTTCGGAGAAATTAAATTTTCCTGAAGAAGCTTTGATAATTTTCACTAAAAATGTTTTATAACTTTAAAGTATAGATTTCAGGCTATGTTTTAAAGAAAGTTTGGTGTAATTATCACTTGCCGTTTGTGAATTATAAACGTTTAACTTGGCAGATTATAAAAATGTAATCACAAATTTCCAACTAAAATTTAAAAAAATCGAATTTTTCATGAAAATTTTATTGAAAATTCTTTTTGAAAATGTAGCCTGATATGTTTACTTTAGGATCAAAGAAAAATATCGATGAAATTTCATATTTTACTATGTGAAAAAATTGAAATTATTATGTGGTCTATGACAGCAGAAATCCTCTTGTTGGCATAATTTCAATGAAGAAAAGTTTTTCTTGAAATAAATTTGAAAGCTCAAATCTTAACAAGTTTTATAAAAATTTATTAAATAACATTTCAGAATTTGTATATTTACATCAAAATATAACATTATTCACAAAAAGTAATAATTTACGGGGAAAAGTTACAAAATCCCCAGAAGACTTCATACTACCAATGTACAGGCATTCAGTGACAAACGGTTATGTATTTTCATTTTGCAATATTTTTTATGAAATTTAACATAATTTGTTCTAAAATTTATTAAAATAGTATTAGAAGCCATTTTCTAAGTTATTTTGTCAAATTTTTGTTAATTTTATGAAAAAATATTCCCAAAAAGAAATTCCTCTTTACAGGCAAATATCACCTAGAACACTTGGAAATGTCATGAAATTAATTGCGTTTTACAAAATTGTTTTTCGATCAACTTTGAGGGCAGGTATTATTGGCATTTCTTTTTATAATACTTTAAATTATATTTTACATCAAAATTCTCAACAAATTAATTATTTTCTTCTTCCATTTTTGAAAATAATAAATTATGACCAATTTCTCTAAATACGTCGGACAAAAATAATTTTGTGATTCCATACGGAGAAAATTCATTATCAAATCTCTTAAAATGCTTTTAAAAAATTTAAAAATTTTGCTGAAAAGGAATAAAACATATTTCATACATCATTCCTGAAAAAAATTAAATAGGAGGGGCAAAAATTTATCTGGTAATTTTTAAAATTCACATGAAATAATTTGTATAAATTAAAGGCAGAGAATTTTTTCCCACTAAATTGAATAGTCCACAACAGAAAAAAAAATGATCGAAGGGTCATAAAATAAAACAAAATGGACAAAGAAATCCCGTTAGAAAAATGTATGTGGTGGTTGTTTTTATGAGTCATAGAATTTTATTCGAAGAGGGAGTACAAAAATGATAATAATTTTGCAAATTAAAGGAAAATATCAAAATGGATAATTCAAAAAATTCAAATAAAATTAAAAAAAAATAAAATATTCGATCAAAATAAAATAAAAAAATAAAGTGACGAAAAATAATCAAGGAAAAAAACCAACGTCAAAAAAATACTTCTTTATTTTAAAAATTTTCAAAAATAATCAAAGCCCTAAATTCTTTTTATTTATTTCAAAAAAATACTAAAAATTGTAGATTGAGTAAAAAATATCTCTTTTTTGTAAAATATTTGTGGTCCTGAAAAGGACCGATTGTTTTGTTGTAAAATTGTTGCATTTAAAACGCCAAGAATTTAAGCACGTTCTCCACGAATACGTCTGGCCAATTGGATATCCTTAGGCATGATGGTGACACGCTTAGCATGGATGGCGCACAAGTTAGTATCTTCGAAAAGACCAACCAAGTAGGCTTCGCTGGCTTCTTGCAAAGCCATAAGAGCAGAGCTCTGGAAACGCAAGTCAGTTTTGGAATCTTGAGCGATTTCACGAACCAAACGTTGGAAGGGCAATTTGCGGATCAACAATTCAATACTCTTCTGGTAACGACGGATTTCACGCAAAGCAACTGTACCAGGACGGAAACGATGAGGCTTCTTAACACCGCCGGTGGCTGGGGCACTCTTACGGGCAGCTTTGGTGGCTAGTTGTTTACGGGGAGCCTTTCCACCGGTCGATTTACGGGCAGTTTGCTTAGTACGAGCCATTTTTCACTTGAATTTTTTTCACTTCACTAGAGATATGCACACAAACACTGTTAACACTGTAATAACGTTGCCATCGTTTTCGTTTTGCCAAAGGCCATATTTATTGATAAAATAATTAAAATCTATACAGCATGACTTACTGCTAAATTAGGAATAAAATAAAAATAAGGCTATTCGCTATCTACTACAAGTATATTAAAACGCTGCAGAATTCTGCCAGCGGCGATTATACAAATAATTAAATACAATATTCAGAAAACCCCAAAAAATCAATGTAAAAAAGGGCATGGACATGGTAATATTAAAAATAAACTACATTAACTTATAGACTACTTACTATCTAATTAAAAACTAGGTCTAAGAAAAAATAATATTTACAAAGATTACTGAGTGGTTTTATATACGGTATCAACGATATTCATGGAATTATACCTCCTGCGGTAAAATAACAGTTCATCTAATTCGTTATATAAAAGACCTTCTTCGAGGAGTTTAGATAGAGACCCTGGTGGGAAGTGCTTTCTTGAGCGCAGAGCCTCTGCATCATATGGGCAATACAGGGAATCCTCAACCAAATTATTCTCCAGCTGCCGTGCACCCTGTACAAAGTTCAAGGCCCCCCTCATGAGGAACCGATCAATCCGCTCAATGTCAGCCGTGTCATATGTTGCCCTACATGATGGCTTTCTAATTGACCCATCAGATCTGATAGATGGTCTCAGGCCTAGACAATATTTTAAAATAGCCCTTTCCCATCTCCTAAGTCTCTCCATCTAGCTCGACGAAATGGGGAACCATACCGGAAAAGCATAGGAAACTATGGGTCTAATTACCTGTTTGTACAAAAGAAATTTAATGGAATTTGAAAGGCCACCGTTATGTCGAAGCACACCCTGATATGCAAAATACATTTTTTTTTCGCACGTTCAAGAATAAAATCCACGTGCCTGATAAATTCTAGTTTCTCACAGAGGATAACTCCCAAATATCTGATTTTATCCTTTACAGGAATTATTTCGTCCCCCACTTTAAGTATAGGGTGGAAGGATCTGAAATTAGGGAAAACGACTCGTGGTTTACCTTTGAATACTATTGCCGTACATTTGTCAACGTTTAGTTTGAGGCCCCACATAGAGAAGTATCTATGTAAGTCCTCAAGCCAAGTATTCAAGCGGGAAGAAAGAGATGTCGCCCTAGGTCCGGACATTGCTAAGATAACGTCATCCGCATACAGAAGTAGCAAGCCCCCATGGGGTGGTTCGGGCATGTCACTAACGAAGATGTTATAGAGAATGGGACCCAGCAGAGATCCCAGGGGAACACCTGCTCGGACCGATCTCTCAGTGGAAAGGTGGTCTCCGACTTTCAATTTGAAACTCCTACCCCGAAGGAAGCTTGCCACTAATCTGCAAGTTTGAGCATCACAACCAAATTCTTTTAATTTGAACAAGATACCCCCATGCCACACAGAATCAAATGCCCTAGCAAAATCGAGTCCAACAGCTATGGTTCCATATCTACGATCAAAACCCTTAATTATAAAAGAGGTCAGGACAGTAAGGGCGTGGGACGTAGAATGTCTAGCCCTAAAACCAAATTGAGAATCTTTTAGAATTCTTTTGTCCTCAACAAACTTCCTGAGTCTTATAAGTATAATAGATTCATACAGCTTTCCGAATGCTGACAGCATCGAAATGGGACGATAGCTCCCACAGTCCGACGGCGCAGAGCCCTTTTTTAAAATGGGAATAACCATGGCCTCTTTCCAGGGTTTTGGAAAGTACCCCAAATTAAAAGAATGGTTAAAGAGTATAGACAGGAACCCAAAAAGGACAGAGCCAGCTCTTTTTAGGGCTGTGTCTGGGATTCTGTCTAAACCACATGATTTTCGCGCCGGTCTTCTCGCAAGCGCTTCGCCAACATCGCTAGGTGAAACAAAACCTGCGTTCATCCATCTATTAAAGTAATAAATAGCAGACCCATCGGCTGTGAATGTACCGGAGAAGTTGATCATAGGTGACCGGTCTTCCAAATCTCCAATAGCGCTATTTATGGAGCTGCGGTCAGAATCGTCAACTAACACATCAGTGGATCCAAGGGCGTTCTCAAGTCGATCCGCTAAAGCCTCAGCTTTAAGACTGTCTTCCACAATGTATGAGCCATCAGGTTTACTTAAATTTCCTACATTATAAGCAACTCATGCCGCAGCTTTAATCTTCCCAAAGGTTCCATTGTTTATATGTTTCAAGGAAATTGTGGAAGCGTTCTTCTTCAAAAATACGAATGGAATCAGCTATTATCCTATCTAAGTTCTTGATGTCCGCTTTTAAAATTTTTATCAGGGATGGATCAATAGATCTGCGTAAAGCTCGGCTGATTCTTCTTCGTTCTTTTATAAAATTCAGAATTCGTGGGGGGAGGTCCCCTAATACCTTACACTTCGATTTAACACGGGGAACAGAAGAGTCAGTCGCGTTTCTAAAAACACCTTCCAAGTGCTTGACAGTCGAGTCAATGTCTTGGATGGAGACATTTCTGTCGATAGGCAAACAAGTTTCGGAAAGACCTTGTCGGACTTTGTTTTGAAAACGGTTGACATTCATTTTGTCAAAATTATAAAAGCTCCTAGTTTCCCTGTTTCTTAAGTCACCAAAATCAAGAATTATCTCCAGGGCCCTATGGTCCGATTCAAAATCTAGGGCATTGGCCATATTGTTACCTCCTAATAAGGACAAACCTGGGGATCGTATGAATACATCAATGTATGAACCCAATCCCGAGTTAGGTCTTGTGGGTCTGTCAGAGGAGAAGATGTGGAGATTTGGACAATCTATCAGATAATTAGCCAAGGCTCTACCCCTAGCATTAATTTCAGTGCCACCCCATGACGGATGTTCGGTATTTAAATCTCCTCCAATAAGGACCTCTCCCATTAGGGATAGGTCAAATAAAGGCTGCAGATCAGACACTTGGAAATTATTCACAGGGCGACAATATACAGCAGCGAGGAACAAGATGGAACCATCATCCCTTAAGGTTCTCAACAGACACGATTCAACCTCGCCCGTGGTGCTGGAGACGTGATCGCAGTGGTATTTGTCTTTAATAAACACCGCAGTCCCGCCTCCACCACCACATTCCCTGTATTGAAAGAAACATCTAAAACATTCTAAACAAAATCTATGTGATGGTGTAAGCTTATGCTCAGCCACAAGAAGAACATCAGGTTGTCTTTCATTAATAAAAGCTTTAAGGTAATGTCTCTTGGTTAAAGAGACGAGTGAGTTCGAACTTAGAAGCACAATTTTAAAATTGGACATCCCCAGCTATACATAGAAGCCATGCAGACATTGCTGCATCTAATCCCGCTTTATTTTTTATTTCTGTGAAAATAGTTCCAAATTGTCTAGCTTTCTCACATTTCTTTCCATAATCGGTACCAAAAAATTGAATTATATTTGTAGCATTTTAATCTTCCCAAAGGTTCCATTGTTTATATGTTTCAAGGAAATTGTGGAAGCGTTCTTCTTCAAAAATACGAATGGAATCAGCTATTATCCTATCTAAGTTCTTGATGTCCGCTTTTAAAATTTTTATCAGGGATGGATCAATAGATCTGAGTAAAGCTCGGCTGATTCTTCTTCGTTCTTTTATAAAATTCAGAATTCGTGGGGGGAGGTCCCCTAATACCTTACACTTCGATTTAACACGGGGAACAGAAGAGTCAATCGCGTTTCTAAAAACACCTTCCAAGTGCTTGACAGTCGAGTCAATGTCTTGGATGGAGACATTTCTGTCGATAGGCAAACAAGTTTCGGAAAGACCTTGTCGGACTTTGTTTTGAAAACGGTTGACATTCATTTTGTCAAAATTATAAAAGCTCCTAGTTTCCCTGTTTCTTAAGTCACCAAAATCAAGAATTATCTCCAGGGCCCTATGGTCCGATTCAAAATCTAGGGCATTGGCCATATTGTTACCTCCTAATAAGGACAAACCTGGGGATCGTATGAATACATCAATGTATGAACCCAATCCCGAGTTAGGTCTTGTGGGTCTGTCAGAGGAGAAGATGTGGAGATTTGGACAATCTATCAGATAATTAGCCAAGGCTCTACCCCTAGCATTAATTTCAGTGCCACCCCATGACGGATGTTCGGCATTTAAATCTCCTCCAATAAGGACCTCTCCCATTAGGGATAGGTCAAATAAAGGCTGCAGATCAGACACTTGGAAATTATTCACAGGGCGACAATATACAGCAGCGAGGAACAAGATGGAACCATCATCCCTTAAGGTTCTCAACAGACACGATTCAACCTCGCCCGTGGTGCTGGAGACGTGATCGCAGTGGTATTTGTCTTTAATAAACACCGCAGTCCCGCCTCCACCACCACATTCCCTGTATTGAAAGAAACATCTAAAACCTTCTAAACAAAATCTATGTGATGGTGTAAGCTTATGCTCAGCCAGAACAGATTCTCTATTATTTCTAGGTGCCACAACATTCGGAGACGTATTTTTACCCAAAGAAGCCGCAAATGTTACCCCTTCCCGCAAAAGTGAGAACCTTTGGGAACGGGCTTCAACTTTTGCTTGGGCATCAGCTCGATTTTTTGCTTTTCTAGCGATAATAGCCAATCTGCGTGGGCAATCGCGGGATGAAGCTGTATGACCGCCTTTATTGCAGTTCACACAGCTGACTACGTGCAGGGGGGTTTTGGTAATTTTACCTGAAACAGAGTCAACATTGTCCACAAAAACTTCATTTTCCTTGGAAGCTATGGGACATTTTGAGGAAGGATGACTATCCAGACATTTGTTGCAGCGGGGGGGCATTGTGCAGTTGATTGCAACATGACCCGGACGCTGCCAATTAAAGCAAAGTATGAACTCACGACCTTTGTCTTTTTTAATTCTAATGTCACAATCTAAAATTCTCCTGAGGTTATACAAGCTCAAAATATCAGTTTGTTTTGAAACTCGGAGAAGCCATATATTAGGGGAAACATTAGATACACCTAACACTTCTATAGGAAATGATACCCTATTTTGAAGAAAATCCTTCACCTCGTCATTAGAAAATTCATTGCTAAGATTTTCTATCACCAGCATGTAGGGCAACAACGCTCTCGGTGTATGGGTGTGGAACTTATAGCAACGATCCCTTAACCTTAAGGGACAACAAGGATGGGCGAATATAGGAGATAGAGAACTCACCTGAGTTAAACCTTTGGTTGAGGATTCCCGATATTTCTTCTTATACTAGGTGATGACGTCTTGGTACCAAGAGCTGCCTCTGCGTCGCTATTCTTCAGGGTAGCTTGTTTCGTCACTTTCTTATGTGGAATAACTTCCTCCGGAACAGGGTTCTTTTTTGGAATTGCCCCTTGGGATACATCCATATTTACAGGCTGGGGCATCAAGTCAATTGCAATACCAAGGTCTTCGGCTACCTCGGCAGCCCAATCTTCCTTCTGTTGAAGATTGGCATCATTCACAATTGACTGGGAGCCAGCAGGATCCATTAAATATGATGGAGGGGAGAGATTCATTGGTGGTTTTGGTTGTAAAACACCCATTTGAATGTCTAGCTTTCCTGCAAGTCGACTATAGTGCGATGGAAACTCATTTCTCGAGCATGGGATAGGGATAGCTTACGAGCTGTATCATCCTGAGACTTGATGACAGCGTCAAGTTTCGCCATCAGTGCACGATTTTCTTCATGTGCTTTTGATAAGTCCTTTTGAAGCTGCTTAATCAAAGCATTCATTTTTGCTGATTCAAAGGACGGGTCGCTATTGCTATTACACCTTTTTTCTTTCTTTTTCGGTGTTTATTAGAAATCACAACTTGATATCCACCACTAGTTGTTCCAATGTTCGAACCATCGGACATTTCACTATTATTGTGAATAGCACAATCCATTGTGCTCGCATTAGCTAGGGCCATAGCGGATGTACACAATTTTTTTGTAGTATCGGCCATTTTCGCAGGTTCGCAAAAGCGTCGACCTTTTGTATGCCATCCCTCTTTTTAGCCGAGACACATACCATCGGCATTGCTATGTCGGTAACGGATATAGAGTTACCAGATGCTTTCAATGCTCCATCGGCTGGCATAGTGGGTATTGGTAACCACTAGATGGCGCGCCGACGGGCAAACAACCTTAGTATTTGACGGCAGGGGTATATATCAGCTATTGTGAGCCAAACACAGAGGAGAACAAAACGCACTGTTGTAGATGTTTTTCAAACGCACAGACCCAAAAACACAATTTAATTTTCTCCGCTAGTCAACTTCACTGTTTGAACACACAACACAGACTGAACGTTGCCATCGCCACGAAAACGAATATTTATAGAAAATTGTGCTGTTAGCATCAACTTTCGGGGTTGATATGTTAGTGAATTCTTACCTATCGGTATACCAAATGTACACGCACACATAAAAGAGAACATACAATACTAACGGCAAATGTACACACACACATATAACTGTACATACTTTACTTGTGCGTTAAATGGTTGGAGAGAGCCTCAAATTTTGTATAAATACGAGCGGAATCGCCCGGAAAAAACATAAGTGCTCAAACTGTTCGTGAAGTGATAAGTGAAATAAACTAAAGTGAAAAAATGACTGGTCGTGGTAAAGGTGGTAAAGGCTTGGGAAAAGGTGGCTCCGTGATAACATCCAAGGTATTACCAAGCCAGCTATTAGACGTTTGGCTCGCCGTGGCGGTGTAAAACGTATCTCTGGCCTGATTTACGAAGAAACTCGTGGTGTTCTGAAGGTGTTTTTGGAAAACGTTATTCGTGATGCTGTCACCTACACCGAACATGCTAAGCGTAAAACCGTCACCGCTATGGATGCCGTATATGCTTTGAAGAGACAAGGCCGTACCTTGTACGGTTTCGGCGGTTAAACAAATTCTTGACGCAATTTGGAGAAATCTTTTTTTACAACAAAACAATCGGTTCTTTTCAGGACCACAAAATATATCAAAAAAGAGATACTTTCTTGCTGAAAACTATTTTTTTTTAATTAAAATTAATAAAAAATAAACACTTATCTTAGGAAATGTAGGAATTTTATGTTAAAATTTCTAATACTTTTCTTTTTCAGCTTTCTCGTATTTTTTTCTCACAATTCGTGAAAAATTTCTAAAAATCAAATAAAGAAAAAATATAAATACTTTCTCGTTTCAATTTTCTCCAGAATATTTACAGCGAAAACATTGTTTTACTGATGTCTCGTATTTTATTCCCGATCACAAACATGCCGTCGGCAACTCACATCGCTAAACACATTTAGTTCTTCTTCTTCTTCCTTTTCGTATAATATGAGTATAACATAGCGTCGCTTTATGTATGTATTGGTGCTGTTTAGTCGATATTATTAAAGAACAAACATGCTGTGTTAGCAAAGGAATTTCATTTTCACTTTTTTAAATATTGTTGAATCTTTTCTCAAAATTAAATTTGAAATTGTTGAATATTTTTATTAAATAGATCGTTGATTCATATTATCTTAAAAAATTTCTTTAAAAATTTGTAAATTATTCACTAATCATTTCCTTTAAAATTGTATCAAAAATTAAAATTATTGAATTTTATTTAAAAATTCTTCATTAAATGAATTTTATTTTATTTATGTTAAATTTTTTTATTTAATTTTCAACTAATTTCTATTTAATTTTTCATTAGATTATTTTTTAAAAATCACTACTTCGTTTTATTTAAAATTATTTTATTTATTTCCTTATTATTAATTTAACATTATTTTATATATTTCCTTACTATTAATTTAAAAATTTGTGATTTCATTGAAAGTATCTTTTATTTTCATAAAATCTATTTATTATTCGAAATTTCTTTAATTTATTTCCAAATATTTTCATTTAAATTTCATTAAATTTTCATTAATATTTGCCTCAATTTTTAAAAATTTTCTTATTTTATTTTAATTTAGTTGTTAATTTACGTTATTTTATTTTTCTTTGTAATTATTTCGTTAATTTTCATTTCATGATGTTACTTTTATTCTATTTTTTGTGTCTAAAATTTTCCATAGCACCACAACGTACTTTTATTTTCATGTATGCGTCGATTTATTTCCACCAAAACACTACTTTGCCGCCAAACTTCCCTTGCAAATCGTCTACTTTGTGCCTTCACCAAGAATGCGCCGGGGTACGATTTTTTTCACATAAAATTACTGCGAGCCACCACCAATGCAACATGCTTCTTCTTCTTCTTCCTCATAGTATACATACTCATTTGGTGACGCCACGATCTCTCTCTCTCGTGCTCTATTCCTGAAATCATAAGAGACAACAACAACGACAACACAAATATGCAACTGACAACGAAAAACAGTTATTCTGCCAACGTCTCATACAAAATTATTGAGAATTTTTATTTTTTTTCATACAAATGTAGCTTGACGCAATTTTCTTTCTCTTTTAAAATATTTTTTGTCGTCCTGAAAAGGACGGATTGGTTGATTTTTCTATGGAATTATACGATGGTCTGTATTCTTCTTCTTCATTCCATAATACCTTTCGAAATAATTTAGGCTTTCTTTTCGGTCTTCTTGGGCAAGAGAACAGCTTGGATGTTTGGCAATACACCACCTTGGGCAATGGTAACGCCAGACAGCAATTTGTTAAATTCTTCGTCGTTACGGATGGCCAATTGCAAGTGACGGGGAATGATACGAGTCTTCTTGTTGTCACGAGCAGCATTGCCAGCCAATTCCAAGACTTCAGCAGCCAAATATTCCATGACAGCGGCTAAATAGACGGGAGCACCGGCACCAACACGCTCAGCATCCAGACCGCCGTCCGTCTATTGTTGCCCGGTGAATTGGCTAAGCACGCCGTCAGTGAAGGTACCAAGGCTGTTACTAAATACACCAGCTCCAAGTAAATGTCTTGATATTTTTCATTTTGCTTCGAAATACTACCTTAAAAGGCCCTTTTCAGGGCCACAAAAAACATTTCAAAAGAGATCATATTATGTTGAAGCTACAATTTATCATTATTTAGTAATAAGCGAATAAAATTCCATAAGAATTATATATTTCTCTATACAATGATTTTTCCATGCATTTAGCTAACTCGCATATGTACCTCTGTTTAGCCTTTGCATGTTTGCTTGGGTTCTATGCTTGCTTGTGCGATATGCGATAACAGCCATCGTCGTCGTATATGTGTGCGTGTATTAGTGGTGATTTGCCTTGCCGTCGTTGATCAACATCGAATGGGCATCCTGTATGTGTGAGCATTTTGTTACAGCACAACGGCAAAGCAACGAAATATAAGGCTGAGGCAGAAATTTTCAAAGGAAAAAATATATTGATGGAAAATGTAAATATTTTGCCAAAATGTCATTTCTAGATGAAATTTGTGAAATTAAACAGAGAATACGAAAATATCAAAATTTTTAAAATTAAGTAGAAATTATAAAAATGACCAAAATATGGGGATTTTCGAGAATTATGACCTGTGGGTAATTAGGAAAAATTGTAAATATTTTATTATTTTTTTATGACCTGGGTTAAAAAATAATCCAGTGGCGTCCACCATTATATTGGCTCAATTAATTTCCTAATAAGAACAGTAATTAGCGAAAGTAAATTTTTTCCCAAAATTAAACACGTGTACAAATTTACTTATTTATTTAGGTAACAAATATATACGATAACTGTTGAAAATAAATATTTTTCTCTTTTTTAATTTAATTTGTAGCCCTGAAAAGGGCTGTTAGATAGTTTGTCTTCGAATATCGAAAATATTGTGGAAAAAGTAATCTTTCTGGGAAAAATTACTTCTTGGCGGCGGCTTTCTTAGCATCTGGCTTCTTTGCTGCTGCGGCCTTTTTGGGCTTAGCAGCTGCAGTTTTGCCTTGGGTGCCTTTGGTTTAGTGGCAGATGCTTTGGCGGCGGTCTTTGCTGGTTTAGCTTTAACTGTACCGGTTTTCTTGGCAGCCTTTGCCTTTGTTTTGTCGGCCTTCTTCTTTTCAGCGGTCTTCTTGGCGGCAGAGGGTTTTTTTGGCAGCTGCCTTTTTAGGGGCGGCAGCCTTCTTCTTTTTGTCACCAGCGGCTGGGGCCTTCTTCTTCTTTTCGGCAGTCTTGGCTTTGGGTTCCTTGGAGGCCGAAGCAGACAATTTGAATGAACCAGAACCACCCTTACTTTTAGTTTGGATCAATTTTCCACTGGCAACGGCACCTTTCAAGTACTTCTTGATGAAGGGGGCCAATTTTTGGGCATCTACTTTGTAGGTGCTGGCCAAGTATTTCTTGATGGCGGGCAATGATGAACCTCCACGTTCCTTCAGGGTCTTGATGGCGGCATCAACCATTTGCTGGGTTGGAGGGTGGGTAGGGGCAGCTGATGGCTTCTTTGCTTTGGCAGCGGCTTTTTTTGGTGCCTTTTTCTCAACAGCGGCAACTGGGGAGGCGGTGGCTTCAACAACGGCGGCGTCAGACATGGTTATTCACTGTTTGGTTTATATTTCACTGTTAACACAAATACACTCACAAATGTATGTGTACTATTATTTTTGTTAGCGGCGAGCTAAAGTGTAGGTACATCGAAAAGATGAGATGTGCATAGTAGTCAATTGGTAAATTTTTCGAAAGATTGTGTGGAAGCGTGTTTAATTTTTTACAAAAGTTTTCGGAGAAATTAAATTTTCCTAAACAAGCTTTGATAATTTTCACTAAAAATGTTTTATAACTTTAAAGTATAGATTTCAGGCTATGTTTTAAAGAAAGTTTGGTGTAATTATCACTTGCCGTTTGTGAATTATAAACGTTTAACTTGGCAGATTATAAAAATGTAATCACAAATTTCCAACTAAAATTTAAAAAAATCGAATTTTTCATGAAAATTTTATTGAAAATTCTTTTTGAAAATGTAGCCTGATATGTTTACTTTAGGATCAAAGAAAAATATCGATGAAATTTCATATTTTACTATGTGAAAAAATTGAAATTATTATGTGGTCTATGACAGCAGAAATCCTCTTGTTGGCATAATTTCAATGAAGAAAAGTTTTTCTTGAAATAAATTTGAAAGCTCAAATCTTAACAAGTTTTATAAAAATTTATTAAATAACATTTCAGAATTTGTATATTTACATCAAAATATAACATTATTCACAAAAAGTAATAATTTACGGGGAAAAGTTACAAAATCCCCAGAAGACTTCATACTACCAATGTACAGGCATTCAGTGACAAACGGTTATGTATTTTCATTTTGCAATATTTTTTATGAAATTTAACATAATTTGTTCTAAAATTTATTAAAATAGTATTAGAAGCCATTTTCTAAGTTATTTTGTCAAATTTTTGTTAATTTTATGAAAAAATATTCCCAAAAAGAAATTCCTCTTTACAGGCAAATATCACCTAGAACACTTGGAAATGTCATGAAATTAATTGCGTTTTACAAAATTGTTTTTCGATCAACTTTGAGGGCAGGTATTATTGGCATTTCTTTTTATAATACTTTAAATTATATTTTACATCAAAATTCTCAACAAATTAATTATTTTCTTCTTCCATTTTTGAAAATAATAAATTATGACCAATTTCTCTAAATACGTCGGACAAAAATAATTTTGTGATTCCATACGGAGAAAATTCATTATCAAATCTCTTAAAATGCTTTTAAAAAATTTAAAAATTTTGCTGAAAAGGAATAAAACATATTTCATACATCATTCCTGAAAAAAATTAAATAGGAGGGGCAAACATTTATCTGGTAATTTTTAAAATTCACATGAAATAATTTGTATAAATTAAAGGCAGAGAATTTTTTCCCACTAAATTGAATAGTCCACAACAGAAAAAAAAATGATCGAAGGGTCATAAAATAAAACAAAATGGACAAAGAAATCCCGTTAGAAAAATGTATGTGGTGGTTGTTTTTATGAGTCATAGAATTTTATTCGAAGAGGGAGTACAAAAATGATAATAATTTTGCAAATTAAAGGAAAATATCAAAATGGATAATTCAAAAAATTCAAATAAAATTAAAAAAAAATAAAATATTCGATCAAAATAAAATAAAAAAATAAAGTGACGAAAAATAATCAAGGAAAAAAACCAACGTCAAAAAAATACTTCTTTATTTTAAAAATTTTCAAAAATAATCAAAGCCCTAAATTCTTTTTATTTATTTCAAAAAAATACTAAAAATTGTAGATTGAGTAAAAAATATCTCTTTTTTGTAAAATATTTGTGGTCCTGAAAAGGACCGATTGTTTTGTTGTAAAATTGTTGCATTTAAAACGCCAAGAATTTAAGCACGTTCTCCACGAATACGTCTGGCCAATTGGATATCCTTAGGCATGATGGTGACACGCTTAGCATGGATGGCGCACAAGTTAGTATCTTCGAAAAGACCAACCAAGTAGGCTTCGCTGGCTTCTTGCAAAGCCATAAGAGCAGAGCTCTGGAAACGCAAGTCAGTTTTGGAATCTTGAGCGATTTCACGAACCAAACGTTGGAAGGGCAATTTGCGGATCAACAATTCAATACTCTTCTGGTAACGACGGATTTCACGCAAAGCAACTGTACCAGGACGGAAACGATGAGGCTTCTTAACACCGCCGGTGGCTGGGGCACTCTTACGGGCAGCTTTGGTGGCTAGTTGTTTACGGGGAGCCTTTCCACCGGTCGATTTACGGGCAGTTTGCTTAGTACGAGCCATTTTTCACTTGAATTTTTTTCACTTCACTAGAGATATGCACACAAACACTGTTAACACTGTAATAACGTTGCCATCGTTTTCGTTTTGCCAAAGGCCATATTTATTGATAAAATAATTAAAATCTATACAGCATGACTTACTGCTAAATTAGGAATAAAATAAACATAAGGCTATTCGCTATCTACTACAAGTATATTAAAACGCTGCAGAATTCTGCCAGCGGCGATTATACAAATAATTAAATACAATATTCAGAAAACCCCAAAAAATCAATGTAAAAAAGGGCATGGACATGGTAATATTAAAAAATAAACTACATTAACTTATAGACTACTTACTATCTAATTAAAAACTAGGTCTAAGAAAAAATAATATTTACAAAGATTACTGAGTGGTTTTATATACGGTATCAACGATATTCATGGAATTATACCTCCTGCGGTAAAATAACAGTTCATCTAATTCGTTATATAAAAGACCTTCTTCGAGGAGTTTAGATAGAGACCCTGGTGGGAAGTGCTTTCTTGAGCGCAGAGCCTCTGCATCATATGGGCAATACAGGGAATCCTCAACCAAATTATTCTCCAGCTGCCGTGCACCCTGTACAAAGTTCAAGGCCCCCCTCATGAGGAACCGATCAATCCGCTCAATGTCAGCCGTGTCATATGTTGCCCTACATGATGGCTTTCTAATTGACCCATCAGATCTGATAGATGGTCTCAGGCCTAGACAATATTTTAAAATAGCCCTTTCCCATCTCCTAAGTCTCTCCATCTAGCTCGACGAAATGGGGAACCATACCGGAAAAGCATAGGAAACTATGGGTCTAATTACCTGTTTGTACAAAAGAAATTTAATGGAATTTGAAAGGCCACCGTTATGTCGAAGCACACCCTGA
Source organism: Musca domestica (assembly GCF_030504385.1). NCBI lineage: Eukaryota > Metazoa > Arthropoda > Insecta > Diptera > Muscidae > Musca > Musca domestica. The sequence goes on from NW_026712346.1 coordinate 27,340,327, forward strand.
TATGCAAAATACATTTTTTTCGCACGTTCAAGAATAAAATCCACGTGCCTGATAAATTCTAGTTTCTCACAGAGGATAACTCCCAAATATCTGATTTTATCCTTTACAGGAATTATTTCGTCCCCCACTTTAAGTATAGGGTGGAAGGATCTGAAATTAGGGAAAACGACTCGTGGTTTACCTTTGAATACTATTGCCGTACATTTGTCAACGTTTAGTTTGAGGCCCCACATAGAGAAGTATCTATGTAAGTCCTCAAGCCAAGTATTCAAGCGGGAAGAAAGAGATGTCGCCCTAGGTCCAGACATTGCTAAGATAACGTCATCCGCATACAGAAGTAGCAAGCCCCCCTGGGGTGGTTCGGGCATGTCACTAACGAAGATGTTATAGAGAATGGGACCCAGCAGAGATCCCAGGGGAACACCTGCTCGGACCGATCTCTCAGTGGAAAGGTGGTCTCCGACTTTCAATTTGAAACTCCTACCCCGAAGGAAGCTTGCCACTAATCTGCAAGTTTGAGCATCACAACCAAATTCTTTTAATTTGAACAAGATACCCCATGCCACACAGAATCAAATGCCCTAGCAAAATCGAGTCCAACAGCTATGGTTCCATATCTACGATCAAAACCCTTAATTATAAAAGAGGTCAGGACAGTAAGGGCGTGGGACGTAGAATGTCTAGCCCTAAAACCAAATTGAGAATCTTTTAGAATTCTTTTGTCCTCAACAAACTTCCTGAGTCTTATAAGTATAATAGATTCATACAGCTTTCCGAATGCTGACAGCATCGAAATGGGACGATAGCTCCCACAGTCCGACGGCGCAGAGCCCTTTTTTAAAATGGGAATAACCATAGCCTCTTTCCAGGGTTTTGGAAAGTACCCCAAATTAAAAGAATGGTTAAAGAGTATAGACAGGAACCCAAAAAGGACAGAGCCAGCTCTTTTTAGGGCTGTGTCTGGGATTCTGTCTAAACCACATGATTTTCGCGCCGGTCTTCTCGCAAGCGCTTCGCCAACATCGCTAGGTGAAACAAAACCTGCGTTCATCCATCTATTAAAGTAATAAATAGCAGACCCATCGGCTGTGAATGTACCGGAGAAGTTGATCATAGGTGACCGGTCTTCCAAATCTCCAATAGCGCTATTTATGGAGCTGCGGTCAGAATCGTCAACTAACACATCAGTGGATCCAAGGGCGTTCTCAAGTCGATCCGCTAAAGCCTCAGCTTTAAGACTGTCTTCCACAATGTATGAGCCATCAGGTTTACTTAAATTTCCTACATTATAAGCAACTCATGCCGCAGCTTTAATCTTCCCAAAGGTTCCATTGTTTATATGTTTCAAGGAAATTGTGGAAGCGTTCTTCTTCAAAAATACGAATGGAATCAGCTATTATCCTATCTAAGTTCTTGATGTCCGCTTTTAAAATTTTTATCAGGGATGGATCAATAGATCTGCGTAAAGCTCGGCTGATTCTTCTTCGTTCTTTTATAAAATTCAGAATTCGTGGGGGGAGGTCCCCTAATACCTTACACTTCGATTTAACACGGGGAACAGAAGAGTCAGTCGCGTTTCTAAAAACACCTTCCAAGTGCTTGACAGTCGAGTCAATGTCTTGGATGGAGACATTTTTGTCGATAGGCAAACAAGTTTCGGAAAGACCTTGTCGGACTTTGTTTTGAAAACGGTTGACATTCATTTTGTCAAAATTATAAAAGCTCCTAGTTTCCCTGTTTCTTAAGTCACCAAAATCAAGAATTATCTCCAGGGCCCTATGGTCCGATTCAAAATCTAGGGCATTGGCCATATTGTTACCTCCTAATAAGGACAAACCTGGGGATCGTATGAATACATCAATGTATGAACCCAATCCCGAGTTAGGTCTTGTGGGTCTGTCAGAGGAGAAGATGTGGAGATTTGGACAATCTATCAGATAATTAGCCAAGGCTCTACCCCTAGCATTAATTTCAGTGCCACCCCATGACGGATGTTCGGTATTTAAATCTCCTCCAATAAGGACCTCTCCCATTAGGGATAGGTCAAATAAAGGCTGCAGATCAGACACTTGGAAATTATTCACAGGGCGACAATATACAGCAGCGAGGAACAAGATGGAACCATCATCCCTTAAGGTTCTCAACAGACACGATTCAACCTCGCCCGTGGTGCTGGAGACGTGATCGCAGTGGTATTTGTCTTTAATAAACACCGCAGTCCCGCCTCCACCACCACATTCCCTGTATTGAAAGAAACATCTAAAACATTCTAAACAAAATCTATGTGATGGTGTAAGCTTATGCTCAGCCACAAGAAGAACATCAGGTTGTCTTTCATTAATAAAAGCTTTAAGGTAATGTCTCTTGGTTAAAGAGACGAGTGAGTTCGAACTTAGAAGCACAATTTTAAAATTGGACATCCCCAGCTATACATAGAAGCCATGCAGACATTGCTGCATCTAATCCCGCTTTATTTTTATTTCTGTGAAAATAGTTCCAAATTGTCTAGCTTTCTCACATTTCTTTCCATAATCGGTACCAAAAAATTGAATTATATTTGTAGCATTTTAATCTTCCCAAAGGTTCCATTGTTTATATGTTTCAAGGAAATTGTGGAAGCGTTCTTCTTCAAAAATACGAATGGAATCAGCTATTATCCTATCTAAGTTCTTGATGTCCGCTTTTAAAATTTTTATCAGGGATGGATCAATAGATCTGAGTAAAGCTCGGCTGATTCTTCTTCGTTCTTTTATAAAATTCAGAATTCGTGGGGGGAGGTCCCCTAATACCTTACACTTCGATTTAACAGGGGAACAGAAGAGTCAATCGCGTTTCTAAAAACACCTTCCAAGTGCTTGACAGTCGAGTCAATGTCTTGGATGGAGACATTTCTGTCGATAGGCAAACAAGTTTCGGAAAGACCTTGTCGGACTTTGTTTTGAAAACGGTTGACATTCATTTTGTCAAAATTATAAAAGCTCCTAGTTTCCCTGTTTCTTAAGTCACCAAAATCAAGAATTATCTCCAGGGCCCTATGGTCCGATTCAAAATCTAGGGCATTGGCCATATTGTTACCTCCTAATAAGGACAAACCTGGGGATCGTATGAATACATCAATGTATGAACCCAATCCCGAGTTAGGTCTTGTGGGTCTGTCAGAGGAGAAGATGTGGAGATTTGGACAATCTATCAGATAATTAGCCAAGGCTCTACCCCTAGCATTAATTTCAGTGCCACCCCATGACGGATGTTCGGCATTTAAATCTCCTCCAATAAGGACCTCTCCCATTAGGGATAGGTCAAATAAAGGCTGCAGATCAGACACTTGGAAATTATTCACAGGGCGACAATATACAGCAGCGAGGAACAAGATGGAACCATCATCTCTTAAGGTTCTCAACAGACACGATTCAACCTCGCCCGTGGTGCTGGAGACGTGATCGCAGTGGTATTTGTCTTTAATAAACACCGCAGTCCCGCCTCCACCACCACATTCCCTGTATTGAAAGAAACATCTAAAACCTTCTAAACAAAATCTATGTGATGGTGTAAGCTTATGCTCAGCCAGAACAGATTCTCTATTATTTCTAGGTGCCACAACATTCGGAGACGTATTTTTACCCAAAGTGAGAACCTTTGGGAACGGGCTTCAACTTTTGCTTGGGCATCAGCTCGATTTTTTGCTTTTCTAGCGATAATAGCCAATCTGCGTGGGCAATCGCGGGATGAAGCTGTATGACCGCCTTTATTGCAGTTCACACAGCTGACTACGTGCAGGGGGGTTTTGGTAATTTTACCTGAAACAGAGTCAACATTGTCCACAAAAACTTCATTTTCCTTGGAAGCTATGGGACATTTTGAGGAAGGATGACTATCCAGACATTTGTTGCAGCGGGGGGGCATTGTGCAGTTGATTGCAACATGACCCGGACGCTGCCAATTAAAGCAAAGTATGAACTCACGACCTTTGTCTTTTTTAATTCTAATGTCACAATCTAAAATTCTCCTGAGGTTATACAAGCTCAAAATATCAGTTTGTTTTGAAACTCGGAGAAGCCATATATTAGGGGAAACATTAGATACACCTAACACTTCTATAGGAAATGATACCCTATTTTGAAGAAAATCCTTCACCTCGTCATTAGAAAATTCATTGCTAAGATTTTCTATCACCAGCATGTAGGGCAACAACGCTCTCGGTGTATGGGTGTGGAACTTATAGCCACGATCCCTTAACCTTAAGGGACAACAAAGATGGGCGAATATAGGAGATAGAGAACTCACCTGAGTTAAACCTTTGGTTGAGGATTCCCGATATTTCTTCTTATACTAGGTGATGACGTCTTGGTACCAAGAGCTGCCTCTGCGTCGCTATTCTTCAGGGTAGCTTGTTTCGTCACTTTCTTATGTGGAATAACTTCCTCCGGAACAGGGTTCTTTTTTGGAATTGCCCCTTGGGATACATCCATATTTACAGGCTGGGGCATCAAGTCAATTGCAATACCAAGGTCTTCGGCTACCTCGGCAGCCCAATCTTCCTTCTGTTGAAGATTGGCATCATTCACAATTGGCTGGGAGCCAGCAGGATCCATTAAATATGATGGAGGGGAGAGATTCATTGGTGGTTTTGGTTGTAAAACACCCATTTGAATGTCTAGCTTTCCTGCAAGTCGACTATAGTGCGATGGAAACTCATTTCTCGAGCATGGGATAGGGATAGCTTACGAGCTGTATCATCCTGAGACTTGATGACAGCGTCAAGTTTCGCCATCAGTGCACGATTTTCTTCATGTGCTTTTGATAAGTCCTTTTGAAGCTGCTTAATCAAAGCATTCATTTTTGCTGATTCAAAGGACGGGTCGCTATTGCTATTACACCTTTTTTCTTTCTTTTTCGGTGTTTATTAGAAATCACAACTTGATATCCACCACTAGTTGTTCCAATGTTCGAACCATCGGACATTTCACTATTATTGTGAATAGCACAATCCATTGTGCTCGCATTAGCTAGGGCCATAGCGGATGTACACAATTTTTTTGTAGTATCGGCCATTTTCGCAGGTTCGCAAAAGCGTCGACCTTTTGTATGCCATCCCTCTTTTTAGCCGAGACACATACCATCGGCATTGCTATGTCGGTAACGGATATAGAGTTACCAGATGCTTTCAATGCTCCATCGGCTGGCATAGTGGGTATTGGTAACCACTAGATGGCGCGCCGACGGGCAAACAACCTTAGTATTTGACGGCAGGGGTATATATCAGCTATTGTGAGCCAAACACAGAGGAGAACAAAACGCACTGTTGTAGATGTTTTTCAAACGCACAGACCCAAAAACACAATTTAATTTTCTCCGCTAGTCAACTTCACTGTTTGAACACACAACACAGACTGAACGTTGCCATCGCCACGAAAACGAGTATTTATAGAAAATTGTGCTGTTAGCATCAACTTTCGGGGTTGATATGTTAGTGAATTCTTACCTATCGGTATACCAAATGTACACGCACACATAAAAGAGAACATACAATACTAACGGCAAATGTACACACACACATATAACTGTACATACTTTACTTGTGCGTTAAATGGTTGGAGAGAGCCTCAAATTTTGTATAAATACGAGCGGAATCGCCCGGAAAAAACATAAGTGCTCAAACTGTTCGTGAAGTGATAAGTGAAATAAACTAAAGTGAAAAAATGACTGGTCGTGGTAAAGGTGGTAAAGGCTTGGGAAAAGGTGGCTCCGTGATAACATCCAAGGTATTACCAAGCCAGCTATTAGACGTTTGGCTCGCCGTGGCGGTGTAAAACGTATCTCTGGCCTGATTTACGAAGAAACTCGTGGTGTTCTGAAGGTGTTTTTGGAAAACGTTATTCGTGATGCTGTCACCTACACCGAACATGCTAAGCGTAAAACCGTCACCGCTATGGATGCCGTATATGCTTTGAAGAGACAAGGCCGTACCTTGTACGGTTTCGGCGGTTAAACAAATTCTTGACGCAATTTGGAGAAATCTTTTTTTACAACAAAACAATCGGTTCTTTTCAGGACCACAAAATATATCAAAAAAGAGATACTTTCTTGCTGAAAACTATTTTTTTTTAATTAAAATTAATAAAAAATAAACACTTATCTTAGGAAATGTAGGAATTTTATGTTAAAATTTCTAATACTTTTCTTTTTCAGCTTTCTCGTATTTTTTTCTCACAATTCGTGAAAAATTTCTAAAAATCAAATAAAGAAAAAATATAAATACTTTCTCGTTTCAATTTTCTCCAGAATATTTACAGCGAAAACATTGTTTTACTGATGTCTCGTATTTTATTCCCGATCACAAACATGCCGTCGGCAACTCACATCGCTAAACACATTTAGTTCTTCTTCTTCTTCCTTTTCGTATAATATGAGTATAACATAGCGTCGCTTTATGTATGTATTGGTGCTGTTTAGTCGATATTATTAAAGAACAAACATGCTGTGTTAGCAAAGGAATTTCATTTTCACTTTTTTAAATATTGTTGAATCTTTTCTCAAAATTAAATTTGAAATTGTTGAATATTTTTATTAAATAGATCGTTGATTCATATTATCTTAAAAAATTTCTTTAAAAATTTGTAAATTATTCACTAATCATTTCCTTTAAAATTGTATCAAAAATTAAAATTATTGAATTTTATTTAAAAATTCTTCATTAAATGAATTTTATTTTATTTATGTTAAATTTTTTTATTTAATTTTCAACTAATTTCTATTTAATTTTTCATTAGATTATTTTTTAAAAATCACTACTTCGTTTTATTTAAAATTATTTTATTTATTTCCTTATTATTAATTTAACATTATTTTATATATTTCCTTACTATTAATTTAAAAATTTGTGATTTCATTTAAAGTATCTTTTATTTTCATAAAATCTATTTATTATTCGAAATTTCTTTAATTTATTTCCAAATATTTTCATTTAAATTTCATTAAATTTTCATTAATATTTGCCTCAATTTTTAAAAATTTTCTTATTTTATTTTAATTTAGTTGTTAATTTACGTTATTTTATTTTTCTTTGTAATTATTTCGTTAATTTTCATTTCATTATGTTACTTTTATTCTATTTTTTGTGTCTAAAATTTTCCATAGCACCACAACGTACTTTTATTTTCATGTATGCGTCGATTTATTTCCACCAAAACACTACTTTGCCGCCAAACTTCCCTTGCAAATCGTCTACTTTGTGCCTTCACCAAGAATGCGCCGGGGTACGATTTTTTCACATAAAATTACTGCGAGCCACCACCAATGCAACATGCTTCTTCTTCTTCTTCCTCATAGTATACATACTCATTTGGTGACGCCACGATCTCTCTCTCTCGTGCTCTATTCCTGAAATCATAAGAGACAACAACAACGACAACACAAATATGCAACTGACAACGAAAAACAGTTATTCTGCCAACGTCTCATACAAAATTATTGAGAATTTTTATTTTTTTTCATACAAATGTAGCTTGACGCAATTTTCTTTCTCTTTTAAAATATTTTTTGTCGTCCTGAAAAGGACGGATTGGTTGATTTTTCTATGGAATTATACGATGGTCTGTATTCTTCTTCTTCATTCCATAATACCTTTCGAAATAATTTAGGCTTTCTTTTCGGTCTTCTTGGGCAAGAGAACAGCTTGGATGTTTGGCAATACACTACCTTGGGCAATGGTAACGCCAGACAGCAATTTGTTAAATTCTTCGTCGTTACGGATGGCCAATTGCAAGTGACGGGGAATGATACGAGTCTTCTTGTTGTCACGAGCAGCATTGCCAGCCAATTCCAAGACTTCAGCAGCCAAATATTCCATGACAGCGGCTAAATAGACGGGAGCACCGGCACCAACACGCTCAGCATAGTTGCCTTTGCGCAACAGACGATGGATACGACCGACGGGGAATTGAAGACCAGCACGATTGGAACGGGACTTTGCCTTTCCCTCAACTTTGCCACCTTTACCACGACCAGACATTTTCACTTTATTTTAGTTTTGAACACTTCACTTAAGCACTGCAAAACACAAATGATAAAAATTTTCGCTTTTGCTTTTACTTTGCTTTTAAATTTGCCATTTATTTGTTTTAAATTGTCAGATTATACATTATATACTTAATGGCTACAGTATAAAATAGATTAGTAAATAAACATTCTCCTTTGCTATAGGGCTTACAATGTAGGAGACTACGATTATATTAGTGCCGCATTTTTATGCTAAGCAATCATTAAATTATTTTAGTGTTTTAACAACATTCGTTGGTATAGATATGCCTTAAAAGTTAAAAAAAAAGGCTAATACAAAAAAAATTAAAATAAAATAAAAACTTAAATCTACCTTAAAACTATAAAAAACTTAAAACTAATCTATTTACAATTATATTATTACTGAGCTGTGTTGTAGACAGGCTCAGAGTCAGCGTCAAATCTGTTATACCTACGATGGTAGTACATTAGGCGTTCATCATCGTAGAGCAATCCTTCGTCGCGTAATTTTAGTAGAGCTGCGGGTGGCAGATGCTTCCTTCTTTGAATATTGGGGATTTCCTCTTGGTAGTCCAGGAATTGTTCCACTATCCCATTTTCCACGTTTTGGCTTCTCTCCAGAAAGCTTAGTGCATTCTTCATCATGAAGACGTCTATCCGGCTAAATTCGATGGCGTTATAGATATTCCTGTTGAGTGGTCGTCTGAATATCCCATTCTCGTCAATTGTTGGCCTCATTCCTAAGCACGATGCCAAGATCCTCCTTTCCCATTTCCTTAATCTTTCCATTTGGGCCGAAGATATGTCAGCCCAAGCGGCAAAGGAATAGGTTATTATGGGCCGGATAACTTGCTTGTAGATAAGCAGTTTTACGTCCGGCGACAGTCCTCCTCGCATCCTGAATAGCCTCTGGTAGGCGAAATTCATCTTTTTGGCCTTTGACAGCACATAGTCCACGTGGCGGCAGAAGTCAAATCTGTCGTGAAGGATGATTCCCAGGTATTTCATCCTATCTGAAGTTGCAATTAGTTGGTCACCAACCTTGATCGTAGGGATGTATCTTCGGAAGCTCTTTGCTGTAGACTGAGGTTTGCCTTTGTAAACCACAGATACACACTTTCCAACATTGAGGTTGAGGCCCCATTTGTCGAAGTAGTTGTGGAGCGTATTCATGTACGCATTCAATCTCCTTTCCACTGTGCTTCCGAAGCGACCTCGTAGCGCCAATAAAATGTCATCGGCGTACATGAGCAGTAATCCTCCTTCAGGTGGTTCAGGGATGTCGCTGACAAACAAGTTGTACAATACTGGTCCCAGCAGTGATCCTTGTGGAACCCCTGCTTTTACCAGTCGTTGTTCAGACAGTTTGTCATCGACTCTAACCCTAAAGACTCGATCCTGGAGAAAGCTTCCTACCATGCGACAGGTTTGTCCATCGAATCCAAACGATTGCATTTTGTATAAAATGCCATGTTGCCATACCGTATCAAAGGCTTTGGTGAAGTCCAGACCAATTGCAATTGTTCCCATTTTGGTCTTGAAACCGTCCGTGACGTATGTTGTAAAGGCTGCTAGGGCATGGGTTGTGGAGTGCTTTGCTCTATATCCGAATTGGCAGTCCTTTAATATCCTCTTCTCCTCGGTGATCCTGTTGATTCGGCGCAGAAGGAAGTATTCAAGAAGCTTCCCAAAGGGCGATAGCAGGGATATCGGTCTATAGCTCCCCCTTAGGGTTGCGTCTGTTCCGGGCTTAGGAATTGGTACCACTAAAGCCTCTTTCCAGGCTATTGGGAAATAGCCAATGTTGAGGCAGTGGTTAAACAATATGGTGAGAAAAAGAATGATGGCTTCACCAGCCTTTTTTACAGCAATATCAGGGACCTTATCGATGCCATAAGACTTCTTCGGTGCCCTTCTTGCTATAGTTGATCCGACCATGTCTGGATCAACAAATCCATTTTCTTCCCATCGGTGTGTGTTATAGATGGACCCATCTGCTTTGAATTCATTGCTGAATTCAACAGAGGGCGAGTGGTTTCTAATTCCTTCCGCTGCTGTGTTGACCATGTTGCGGAAGGAATAGTCTATTGTTCCCTCGGATTGATGGTTATCCTGTATGTAGTCTGCCAGGATTTCAGCTTTTTGTGTATTATCCGAGGTAATTACACCGTTATTGTCTATAATTCCCTTTATTGGTTGCCGGAATGCCAGGCCAGCGGCTCTTTTGACCTTCCCGTATGTCTTCGAGTTCACCTCGATGCTTTCCAAGTAGCCCTCGAAGCGTTCTTTCTCGTGGATAATAATCGGTTGCTTGATTATTATGCTTAGGTTCCTTATATCAGCCTTGAGGATTGGGTGCGTCGTAATATTCCCCGTAACCTTTTCCGCTCGGTGATGAATCTTCGGATGTTGGGAGGGAGTTCTCCAAGGAAGGAATTTCTGACTTCCTGGGTTGGCACGTTGCTCTCTATGGCCGATCTGAAAACGGAGCTTAGGCCATCTACACATGCATCTACCTCGGCTGTGCTGACGTTTCTATCCACAGGAAGGATGTGCTCCTGCAGTCCTTCTTGTAAATGTCGTCTGTAGCGGCGAATCCTTGTTCTTTTGAAGTTATAGAACACTGCTTTCTCAGCTCTTTCGAAGTCTTCTATGAGCAGGCACATTTCTACTGCTCGATGATCGGACTCGAAGTCGTGTGTTGATAGTGGTCCATTGTAGTCCAGAACAAGCCCGGGCGTCCTCAGGAAATAGTCGATGTGTGATCCTCCTTGTTCGTTAGGTCTGGTCGGCTCTAGTGTTGGACACAGATCTAGGTTAGGACAGCTGTTGAGGAAGGAGTGTAAGGCACGTCCTCTCGTGTTGGTTACATCTCCTCCCCAGTCGTGGTGTTTGGCGTTTAGGTCACACCCAATAATAAAAATTTTCTCCTCGAAACGTGCTATTTATACTTTTCTCACACACATTTCTTCAATAATGGGGTGGTTTGCCTTGTGTGTGCCAGCTAGCTGTGACTACCTGAAATTCTTGTCGACTACAATCTACAAATTCTGTATAGCTGGCCGTTTTGGTTATCAGTCTTCAACACAACGTCATCGAAGCAACAACTAAGTGAACAGTGAATAAAAGTGAAAAGTGACCAATGGAACAGCTACCTGGACAACAGCTAAAGGACCAGGAGAAGAAGGATGGCTCGCTAACGGATACTAGCGAAAGGGACGGCTGCAGCACCGTCGAAGACCAGCGCATAGCGCAAGCGTAAGAAGTGTGGGTGCTCTGAGGAGTACGAATATCGCGCTTTCCAGCTGGAAACCGTGGTCTCCAACCTCCATGGAGTAATCCAGAAACTGGAGGCCCAGCTAAGGACTTTAGCTGAAGACAATGCCAGGCTGTCGGCACTTGTAAACAGCCGTGGTATTGAGGACTCCGTCAAGGCAGCCGAAGTCCTTGACGGAATGATGGAGGTGGAGTGTGTTGCACTACCGGCAGCCACTCAAGCTAGGACGGACGGTCCTACCATCAATGGGACGGACGGTCCCAACAACGGTAGGGCGGACGGCCCTGGCTGTAAGAGGACGGACGGTCCTTCAACGTCCGCTGCCTGCATGGCAGCACTGAAGGCCGCTCCGATGAAGGATGCTGCTCGGCCTGCGACATCCTCGAAAAGAACGGACGGTCCTAAACCGAAGCCTGGCACTAAGGCTTCAGCAGCAGCAGCGACCAAGGCTGCTTCCCCCAAGGCCCCGCTGGCGAATGGCTCGCCAGCTGCGAAGCCTACATCGGCTGTCCCCTCGAAGGATGGCCAAACTAAGAAGGCGACTCCCCCTATCACCATCTATGAGGCTGGTGTGAAGGAAGTGAGGACTGTGCTGGCATCGTCGCTCAACCCCCGCGACTTCACCATAAAGATGCTGAGGAAGGGTGTCATAACCCTTAGTTTAAGTAGCCTTAACATATACGATAAGGTCAGGACTCTTCTTGAACATAGGGCGTATAAGTTCCACACCTATACGCCAAAAGATAGGTTGCCTTACACTGTAGTGGTCGACAGGCTTCCCGGCGAATTCACAGCCGATGAAATTAGGGCTGAGCTAGGTACGCTAGACTTCCCAGTCTCCGTACAGAGTCTGGTGAACATTGCTCCAGACAAGTGGTTAGTTAGAGTAGATCGGAAAACCGATATAAATAAATTGTACAAAGTTAATAGGCTTTTTAGTCTTAGTGTAGTTATCCGAAAGGATAAAGCTGTAAGGGCCACGCGTTGCTACAACTGTCAACGGCATGGACATATAGCTGCCAACTGCGGAATGCCCCCCAACTGTGAAAAGTGCAGCGAAGGACATCCGACCCACCTGTGCCCCACGTTTGGAGAGGACAAGGAGACGGACGCAGTACCCAAATGCGTCAATTGCAAAGTGGAAGGCCACTCTGCAGGTTCCCCTTCCTGCCCGAAACGGAAGGCAATTTTGGCCACTCGGACCCAGAGGAAGCTGGAAGCCGAGTCCAAACAAAAAGCCAGGTCTGGCCGCATCGCTGATGAGAAGGCCAAGCTGACTTATGCTGGTGTTGCTGGAAAATCTGGACAGCCCCAGAAACCCACCCGGCCATCTACCACCCCCAAATCTCCTGCTGCCGCCGCTCGCCCATCTGGACCCACCCAAGACATTGGAGGACTGATGAGCAGCATGCCCAAGGAGTTCGGAGACCTATCGACATTAGCCAAGGTTAGGTTGTTCGGTCCCAGTTTTAGGCGTATCCGCGAAGAAAGAGGAGACGCGGAAGCTTGGTGGGCCCTAATGGTCCATATAGCCTTAGAATAGGTATGTTGAAGTGCGTTTTTCTAAACGTCAGCTCCATAGTTTCTAAAACTAGGAGGCACTTCTTGCGGAATTTTGTCCTAGAGCATCAGCCGGACATTATTCTGCTGGCAGAAACCTGGCTCTCTCCCAGCCAAAAGTTTTACTGCCAAGGTTTTAAAATCTATAGGCAGGATAGGCTGACAGGCCCAAGAGGGGGCACTGCAGTCTTAGTAAAAGATAGGTTCCGCTCAGAAAAAATCCCCATTTCCTCAGGGGATATAGAATCTTGTGTCGCTAGGGTCTGGAGGGAAGATGGGTCCTCCATAGCCTTCGCTTCTGTTTACCAGCGCCCTGTTGGTCCCTTCCAAATTTTGGATCTGGACCCCATACTTACTCGCTTTACGCGACAGTAGCGACCTTGTAGTTGGTGGAGGCCTGAACGCGAAACATCCCTTATGGGGTGGTGCAGAGGTCGATACCAGGGGAAGAGCAATCTCTGCCTTCCTTCTCGATTGTCCGGATGTAGCAGCCATTCCATCTGATAGGCCCACTAAGCCCAATGGAACGGCAGGGTCGTATATCGACTTCTTCCTGCATACGCCAGGCGTAGCACTGGCAGCGGGGAGATCGACCTCAACGACCCACTACTTTGAATCCGACCATAGGGCGATTCTCATAGAAATAGAGTCAGGCTCCTTACAAAATGGAGAAGTCAGGTCGTTCCACAACTTCGACCGGATGAATATCCGTCGATATAGGCAGCGCTTGCGCAGCGGCTTGGAGGAGGTAACTCTGCCAGCCGACCGCAACGTATCCATTTCGGATATTGATAGCTGCATTGAGGATTTAGGCTCCGCCTTCCGAGATGCCATAGATGCTTCAGTGCCCAAATATAGGGCAAGAACTTCTATCCTGGGCAATCTCCCTCCTAGGATCGCAAGCTTTATTAGGGAACGTAGACGGCTCTGTCGAGTGTTGCGTAGATCTGGTGATCCTGAGCGACGACTTGTCCTCACGGCCGATATCCGCAACCTCGACCAGATTATAGAAGCCAATATTCGCCTATTCGAAAACGAAAGGTATAAAGGCTTTCTCGAGGGAATTAGGGTCAATTCCAAGTCCTATGGCAAGGTCAAGCGAATGGCTGGCCTTGCCCCTCGAGATCCAGTCAGTCCCCTTGTAAACTCCTCTGGCGTTAGGATCAGATCGGATGAACTTAGGGCAGAGATGTTGGCGGACCAGGTGCAGGGAACGCTTCGGCATGAGGGAGCTTCGGTCGACGATCCTTTTCAGCGTCAAGTCAACTTGGCGGTGGAAGGGATTAGAGACCATTCTAATATTGTGTCGTTTAGCAGTTCATTCACTGCTAATGGCTCCTCTGTGGACAACTTCTCTCTTTGGGAAGACGGCGGGTTTGTCTATCCCAGGAAGGTTGGTTTTGCGCTTTCACGCCGACCAGCCCGTAAAGCCTGCGGTATGGACCAAATTCCCGATGTAGCTGTGAAAAGGGCAGGAAATGTAATTCTGTCTTTTTTTGACAATCCTCTTCAACCATTGTCTGAATCTAGGATACTTTCCGACGGCTTGGAAGGAGGCCAAGATGGTTCCCATTCTGAAACGGGGTTCTGATCCCTCTCAGTGTGGCAACTACAGGCCTATTTCCCTTCTATCGCCGTTTGGAAAGTTATTTGAATCCTTTATTCTGGCAAGGATTAGAAGAACCGCCGAAAATAGGAGAATTCTGCGGGATTGTCAGTTCGGTTTTAGGTCTGGTCTCTCTACGACCCATGCCTTAACGGCTTTCAGCAACTTTGTTGGAAAAGGTTTCGACAGGAAGTACGGAACTATAGCCGTCTCCATAGATATTGCCAGGTCTTTTGACTCTGTCTGGCACGACGGAATTTTGTATAAATTCCAGTTGTTTGGCTTTGACAGCCAATCCTGTAGAATGGTCGCTAGCTTCCTTAGGGATCGATTCTTCAGAATTAAGGTGGGTGAGCGACTCTCTAGTCGCCGCCCTGTGTTGGCAGGGGTTCCTCAAGGTTCCCTTCTTGGCCCGATGTTGTACAACATCTTTTCCTCTGACGTCCCGGCACCCGCCTCTGGTGGTCTTCTCCTGACCTATGCCGATGATGTCTTATTAGCCTTTTCCGGTCCGCTTGCTAGGTCGGTCAATAGGCGCGTTAACGAGTACCTAGATGCCCTCCATCGGTACTTTGTTACATGGCGCCTAATGTTGAATGTAGGGAAATGTTGTGCTACGGCCTTCCTTGGTCGGCCAGGCATAGTTTACCCTAATTTTAGGAGGTTTCAGCCGGTTCTGAAAATAGGTTCGGAGCAGGTTCCTGTTGCAGACAAGATGAAATACTTAGGGGTAGTATTTCATGAGAGGTTCGACCATATTCGTCATATAGACTACGTCCTCTCTAGGGCTAAGGGTCTATATTTCGGATATAGTCGAATCTTAGGTATGAGGGGTGGTCTTTCCCACGATGTTAGGCTTTTGATCTACCGGCAGGTGATCAGACCTATCGTCGCCTACGCCTTCCCCGTCTGGTTTGACATTTCGTCACATCAGATGGAAAGGCTAAGGATGTGGGAAAGAAAAATACTCTCCTCTTGTCCGGGACTGCGCCCCATCCTTAGGGCAGATGGCTCCTATAGATCCTATTCCTGTAGGGCGATCTACGATAGGGCGAAAATAGACAGGATAGATGTCTTCATGATGAAGACTGGACTAGCATTT
This sequence comes from Musca domestica, assembly GCF_030504385.1. NCBI lineage: Eukaryota > Metazoa > Arthropoda > Insecta > Diptera > Muscidae > Musca > Musca domestica. The sequence goes on from NW_026712346.1 coordinate 27,355,891, forward strand.
TTAGACAAATGCCAGTTTTTAGATAATAGCATCGTTGAGGGAATGTTTAGGTGCTTTGAGGGTGCGGACCAGCTTCGAGCTCGGAAGCATTTGCCTCCTGCGGCCCTTGCCAGGCTGAACGAGCTGGGCCTGCTCTTTGGGGATGATGGTCTTCTATTCTTTCATAGGAGATTTTTAGACCCGGATTGGAGTAGACTGGTGTATAACACTGCCCAGCTCACTTAAGTTAGATTAAGTTAGTTTAATTAGTTATAAGCGTATTGTAAATATTTAATTTTAATTTTTATTATCTAGTTCGTAAGTTTCCCTCAGCCCTTTTTTGTTATGATTCTACTTTTCGGGGCATAATTTAAGTAGTAGCCTTAAGGCTTAATGTAGCAAGTTGTGTACACAATCATGTTGTGGCACTTTTAGTTAATGTAAAGTAGGCGTTGTACAAATGCATGTTTATTTATCGTTTAGCTAAGTTTAAGCCATTTTACCTATGTTAGTAGTAAGTTTTTGAATTAATAAAACGGCCATAGGCTAAAACTGAAACTGAAACCGTTTTGGTTATCATTTGTGAACAGTGTTAAAAGCGTTTGTGTGATTCAAAAAAAAAAAAAATAAGTGAAAATGCCTCCTAAAACCAGTAGTAGAGCAGCAAAGAAGGCCGGCAAAGCCCAAAAAAACATTACCAAGGGCGATAAGTCGAAGAGACGTACCAAGCGTAAGGAGAGTTACGCTATCTACATTTACAAAGTGTTGAAGCAATTCCATCCCGACACCGGTAACTCCTCCAATCCATGAGCATCATGAACAGTTTCGTCAACGATATCTTCGAACGTATTGCCGCCGAAGCCTCTCGTTTGGCCCACTACAACAAGCGCTCGACCATCACCAGTCGGGAAATCCAGACCGCCGTCCGTCTATTGTTGCCCGGTAAATTGGCTAAGCACGCCGTCAGTGAAGGTACCAAGGCTGTTACTAAATACACCAGCTCCAAGTAAATGTCTTGATATTTTTCATTTTGCGTCGAAATACTACCTTAAAAGACCCTTTTCAGGGCCACAAAAAACATTTCAAAAGAGATCATATTTTGTTGAAGCTACAATTTATCATTATTTAGTAATAAACGAATAAAATTCCATAAGAAATATATTTTTCTCTATACAATGATTTTTTCCATGCATTTAGCTAACTCGCATATGTACCTCTGTTTAGCCTTTGCATGTTTGCTTGGGTTCTATGCTTGCTTGTGCGATATGCTATAACAGCCATCGTCAACGTATATGTGTGCGTGTGTTAGTGATGATTTGCCTTGCCGCCGTTGATCAGCATCGAATGGGCATCATGTATGTGTGAGCATTTTGTTACAGCACAACGGCAAAGCAACGAAATATAAGGCTGAGGCAGAAATTTTCAAAGGAAAAAAAATTTTGATGGAAAATGTAAATATTTTGCCAAAATCTCATTTTTAGATGAAATTTGTGAAATTAAACAGAGAATACGAAAATATCAAAAATTTTAAAATTAAGTAGAAATTATAAAAATGACCAAATTATGGGGATTTTCGAGAATTATGACCTGTGGGTAATTAGGAAAAATTTTAAATATTTTATTATCTTTTATGACCTGGGTTAAAAAATAATCCAGTGGCGTCCACCATTATATTGGCTCAATAAAATTACCTAATAAGAACAGTAATTAGCGAAAGTAATTTTTTCCCAAAATTAAACACGTGTACAAATTTACTTATTTATCTAGGTAACAAATATATACGATAACTGTTGAAAATAAATATTTTTCTCTTTTTTAATTTAATTTGTAGCCCTGAAAAGGCTTTCTTAGCAGCTGGCATCTTTGCTGCTGCGGCCTTTTTGGGCTTAGCAGCTGCAGTTTTTGCCTTGGGTGCCTTTGGTTTAGTGGCAGATGCTTTGGCGGCGGTCTTTGCTGGTTTAGCTTTAACTGTACCGGTTTTCTTGGCAGCCTTTGCCTTTGTTTTGTCGGCCTTCTTCTTTTCAGCGGTCTTCTTGGCGGCAGAGGGTTTTTTGGCAGCTGCCTTCTTCTCACCAGCGGCCTTTTTAAGGGCGGCAGCCTTCTTCTTTTTGTCACCAGCGGCTGGGGCCTTCTTCTTCTTTTCGGCAGTCCTGGCTTTGGGTTCCTTGGAGGCCGAAGCAGACAATTTCAATGAACCAGAAGCACCCTTACCTTTAGTTTGGATCAATTTTCCACTGGTAACGGCACCTTTCAAGTACTTCTTGATGAAGGGGGCCAATTTTTGGCCCAGCGGCAACTGGGGAGGCGGTGGCTTCAACAACGGCGGCGTCAGACATGGTTATTCACTGTTTGGTTTATATTTCACTGTTAACACAAATACACTCACAAATGTATGTGTACTATTATTTTTGTTAGCGGCGTTCAAGTTCAAGTTCAATTTTATTGAGATTATATTCATTACATTTTTTTTTTTGGCTTTCGCCTAACCTTAAGTAATATTAAAAATAATATTTGTACTTAGCATACTAGTATTTATCTAAGTCTATCTTATAATTACGTATATACATACATAGGTTGCAGCAGGTATGCAACCTATACTTAATTCTAAAAATTAATATTATTAATTTATCTTTGAATAATTTCAACAAGAATTTTATTTCTTTTTCTCCCAAAAAAATAATCTTAAAAAGGAGTATCTTATCAATTTTTGTTTTAGATTCTTACATACTACTTAAAAACTAGGGACTTAAAATAATAATTATATACATATATACAGAGGACGTATCATCGGCTATTGTTCCAATTGGTAGACGGTGTTGTATAAGTCGAATGTTTTGTACCGTCGATGGTAAAACACTAGTTGGTCTTCATTAAATAAATGGCCTTCATTATTGAGGATTTCAAGGCTATTTGGAGGATGGTAATTTGCCTCCAATAGTCCATCAACATGAGGGAAGCTGTTTTCAAGACTTCTTGCAACCAAAGCGTTTTCGCAGAAAGTTGCTTTGTGTAGAAAGTTGAGAGCACTCTTCGCCAAAAAGACATCAATCCTTTTGAATGGGAGATCTTTATATATTAGGTAATTTGGGGGCAATCGCCATATCCCATCCTGACCTAAATGATGTTTTAGATTAAGGCAAGACCGTAAGATACCCCTTTCCCAGATTCGAATTCTCTCCATCTGATGGGAAGATATTCCGTACCAAACCGGGAACGCATAGGCCACTATTGGTCTTATTATCTGCTTATAAATTAACAATTTCACCGGGAGGGATAGACCGCCAGTTCGGCATATTATTCTTTGAAAAGCCCAGAATAGTTTTTTGGCTTTTTCTAGAATATGGTTAACATGTCTGACGAACTCAAAATTAGAGTGGAATACCACTCCAAGGTATTTGAGCTCCTCAGACACATGTACCAACTGTCCGCCAATGAATGGGGTTGCCTCAAACCCTCTAGAGCTGGGGTACAGATATTTTTTTAGACCTTTGAAAACAATGGCCTCGCATTTGCCAATATTTAGACACATTTTCCATCTGTAGAAATATACAGAGAGGTTCTCTAGATATTCGTTCAGACGTATGTTTGTGTTGTATGCATGTGCCCCCGAGGCGGCTATAAAAATATCATCTGCATAGATGAGAAGTAAGTCACTCACGGGGGGCAGAGGGATGTCGCACAGAAATATATTGAATAGAACGGGGCCCAACAAGGATCCTTGAGGGACTCCCGTGTATATTTCTCTGGCGGATGAATGCGAATCACCTATCCTTACTTTAAATTTCCTAGACTGAAGGAAGTCGTATACTAGTCTACAAATAAGGTGAGAAAAATTTAAACTCTTCATTTTGTAGACTATGGCATTATGCCAGACATTGTCGAACGCTCTAGAGAAGTCTAGACTAACCCCTATGGTTATATGCCTGCGATTTAGTGCTCTAGAAACATGATCACCTAAAACAGAGAGAGCATGAGACGTAGATAATCCTTTTCTGAAGCCAAATTGGCAATCAGAGAGTATTTCCTTGTCTTCAATTTCATTAGAAATATTTCTTAAAATGAAATATTCCAGTAATTTTCCAAAGACCGAAATCAAACTGATGGGCCTATAGCTATTCCTATTGGTCGGGTCCTTACCAGGCTTTAAAATTGGGACAGTTATGGCTATTTTCCATGCCCTAGGAAAATATCCCAAATTTATACATTGGTTGAAAATTATCGCAAGATTTATCCATGTAGAGTTGTCAGTGTTCCTCAAGACGATTTCAGGAACACCGTCAACACCACTGGATTTGCGATTAGGTCTGGCTTTTACTGCAGAACCTATATCTGCAGGAGATATAAGCCTCAGATTATTTATTGAACCACCATTTGAACCGTCCGCTAGTAAATTTTGTGAAAAATTGACTATTGGTGTCTTTGTCATAAATTCCCTCTCAATGCTGTTGATTGCAGAGTCTTGTGGACTAGAAGGTAACATGTTGCCTTGTATGCCGTCAGCAATAAAATTAGCTTTTTGTTCTTCAGCCGTAAAGATGAAGCCATTTTCTTCCACAAGATCTGGAATTGGGTTACGTTTACAACCTGCTGCAGATTTTACCTTGCTGTAGACCCTATTGTCCATTTTTATATTATTCAGGAAGTTGGTCCAATGCTCACATTCGTGCACTGATATCAATTCCTGAACCATTTTATTGAGGTTATTAATCTCTGCCCTAATGGTATCGTATCGACTAGGATTTCCTGTACGAAAGAGGGTTCTTCTTAGACGTTTCTTTTCCCTTATCAGATTAAGAATATTGTCTGGTAGGGGGCGGAGGCCCCTAGCACCAGGTGAAAATTTGGGGATGGTGTCGACCATGGCTGATTGAAAAATAGACGTCATCTTTTCAATACCATTATCTATTTCATAAATAGATGCATTTCTATCTGCCGCAATGCGACAAGCAGGTAATTGTTCATCTAAAATTCTGTTGAACCTACGCTTGTTTCTTTTTTTATAGTTGAAAATTTTGCGTTTTTCCCTATGTTCAGGGTCTATTCCATGCACTTGCATTACAATAGCTAGGTGGTCTGAATTACAATCAATAGTACTCAGCCCCAGCCCACTATTATCATCGATGGATATGCCCAGCGAAGCTATACATATGTCTATATAGGTACTACTGTCCCTACTTATCCTAGTCGGCCCTCCCGTGGGAACGATTATAAGGTCAGGGCAACCTAAAATAAAATCATACACCATTCTGCCTCTAGAACATATAGTGTTTCCTCCCCAATTAATATGCCTGGCATTTAGATCAGCGCCAATTAAAAGTTCACCCTCAGAGGCCAGATGGCGCAGGGGCTCCAGATCGGCTGCTTCGAAGACGTCAGCAGGCCTGCAATACAGGCTCACAAATGAAGCGATGATCTATCTGTCCAAAATAATTTAACACAGCTATTTTCTATAATGCCAGTATTTATATTTACTAGCTCACTTCTAAAAGTATTTCTGGTGAGAATGGCTATACCTCGTTTGATTGATGTTTCTTAGATCTCGACACAAGAGAGTTGATATTGGCGAAAATACATTTAAGTTGTCTAATCATCAAAACCAAGAGAAGTTAGGATACCAACCATAGCTTTTGCTTGACTATCCTCATTTAAACTATTAATGTCCTTGGCATATCTACGTACCTTATTTAGACAGGTAAAGAAGTCTTTACCAAAGTTTTTGGTACATATTTCATTGAATTTTTCAAATGAATCCATAGCTTCACACATCGGTCCCTGATTTGTATTTACCGTTGTGTGCTGAATGTTGCCTATGTTGGCATTTTGTTTTGATGAGCTGGCATATGTTACACCGGGTTTTACTTTTCCACTGTTTAGTGGAAAGGAATTTTTCTTAGGTGTTTCAGCTTTTTCAATTTTAGCGTTATTTAATTTGGCCAGAAGAGCCTTTTTAATGGGGCATTGCTTTGAATTAGCAGGATGAACCTCTTTATTACAATTTGCACATTTAAATACAAATTCGGGTTCCATTCTAGTTTCCCCGGTAAGGGGATCAGTGACCATAACCATTTTTGGTTTGTGTACGCCCTTAGGAATGTGGCAGTTGCCAGGGCCATGTGGTCCGGCACATTTCACACATTTATATGGCCTACCGCAATTGTTGGAAACGTGGCCATGAGCTTGGCAATTTCGGCATTGCGGCAATGTCTTCTTCTTGTCTTTTTTTAATCGAATTCTACAATTTAGAAACCAACGAATTTTGTAAAATTTGTTAATTTCCGAACCTTTGCCCAAAAATATGAGCCATTTTTCAAAGCCTAGCTTAACTACATTTTTAACCTCAAGTTTCATATCAAGGTTAGCCAAAGCGGCTTCTATGTCAACCTTATCATAGGTTGAAGACAGTCTCTCCATAACAATGGAGTGGGGGGTTTCATGTTTTGGAGAGAATGTGAAAAATTCTACCCCCTTTTCGACAAAGAGAGCTCTCACCCTCTGATGGTCCTCAGCTGATTGTAGCTGAAAATTAGCCTTTTTGCCACTAACAATGTTGATGGAAAAATTATTATGCCCTAACAATTCTCTAATGTCATTAGTCACAGATTTTATATTTACATTTAAAGTTATAATCATAGGAACAAACTTACTTTTTCTTCCAGAAATAGCCGATGATACGTCATTGGTGGTCTCAGGAATTTCCTCACTGGTGTCCATGTCGATGTTGGATTCTTGGGAGATAATCTTGACTTTGCGCTTAGGTTTCTTCTTTGTTTTAAGAGTTGATCCTGTTGTAGCAGCAATGTTGTCCTTTGTTGTTGTTGTTGTTGTTGTTTGTTGTGCCTCGGAGTTGGCAAATAGTGTAGTTGCTTTGGCCGCAACTTTGGCTTCCTTCATCTTCGCTGGCACTCGGCTTGCGCTCAGCACGTTAATGCGTGGTTCCGGTGGTGTCTCCACTGTAGATTGCACTGGGACTGTGACAGTGGGGTCCACCCTTAATATGGCATCTTCAACTTTTTTTGGTATACTGCTCATTTGTACGTTTGTTGGAGCATGTTCTTTTTCCATTTGTGCTATAATACGTTTATAGCTCATTTCTCGGGAATGGGCAGATGTTAGTTGCTTGGCAGATTCAATTTGCATGTTTTTTAATAATGCAATTTCGGCTGACAGTGATTCATTTCTGCTTTCGAGATTTGTCATCTTTCGGTGAAGTTGGGCAATAACGGCTTCCAACTGTGCATTTTCGCACGTTTCAAAACCGTCTTTGTTTTGACTGTTGTCCAATCATCCACTGATGCGGTAGATTTATGTTCCATCAGATCAGTTGTCTTATCAGATGGGTCATCTATTTCAATATCTGTATTGGCAGTAGATATTGTTGCAGGTGGTGGTTTTTCGGCTTGCGAGTGTTTGCCGACGGCAGAGAAGCCTGCCGCCTGCATATTGCCGACGGGAAATAAACGTTCACCTTCTGACAAATTTTTCGCAGAGAAGTTTGAAGGCAAAAATTTTATCTCTTTAATGGTGAGATTTGTCCTCACAATTTAACTTCACTTATTCACTGTTTGGTTTATATTTCACTGTTAACACAAATACACTCACAAATTTATGTGTCTTTTTTGTTAGCGGCGAGCTAAAGTGTAGGTACATCGAAAAGATGAGATGTGCATAGTAGTCAATTGGTAAATTTTTCGAAAGATTGTGTGGAAGCGAGTTTAATTTTTTACAAAAGTTTTCGGAGAAATTAAATTTTCCTGAAGAAGCTTTGATAATTTTCACTAAAAATGTTTTATACCTTTAAAGTATAGATTTCAGGCTATGTTTTAAAGAAAGTTTGGTGTAATTATCACTTGCCGTTTGTGAATTATAAACGTTTAACTTGGCAGATTATAAAATGTAATCACAAATTTCCAACTAAAATTTAAAAAAATCGAATTTTTTATGAAAAATTAATTGAAAATTCTTTTTGAAAATGTAGCCTGATATGTTTACTTTAGGATCAAAGAAAAATATCGATGAAATTTCATATTTTACTATGTGAAAAAATTGAAATTATTATGTGGTCTATGACAGCAGAAATCCTCTTATTGGCATAATTTCAATGAAGAAAAGTTTTTCTTGAAATAAATTTGAAAGCTCAAATCTTAATAAGTTTTATAAAAATTTCTTAAAAAACATTTCAGAATTTGTATATTTACATCAAAATATAACATTATTCACAAAAAGTCATAATTTACGGGGAAAAGTTACAAAATCCCCAGAATACTTCATACTACCAATGTACAGGCATTCACTGACAAACGGTTATGTATTTTCATTTTGCAATATTTTTTATGAAATTTAACATAATTTGTTCTAAAATTTATTAAAAATAGTATTAGAAGCCATTTTCTAAGTTATTTTGTCAAATTTTTGTTACTTTTATGAAAAAATATTCCCAAAAAGAAATTCATCTTTACAGGCAAATATCACCTAGAACACTTGGAAATGTCATGAAATTAATTGCGTTTTACAAAATTGTTTTTCGATCAACTTTGAGGGTAGATATTATTGGCATTTCTTTTTATAATACTTTTAATTATATTTTACATCAAAATTCTCAACAAATCATTTTCTTCTTAAATTTTTAAAAAATAATAAATTATTACCAATTTCTCTAAATACATCGGGCAAAAATAATTTTGTAATTCCATATGGAGAAAATTCATATTCAAATGTCTTAAAATGCGTATAAAACATTTAAAAATTTTGCTGAAAAGGAATAAAACATATTTCATACATCATTCCTGAAAAAAATTAAATAGGAGGGGCAAAATTTTAGCTGGAAATTTTTAAAATTCACATGAAATAATTCGTAGAAATTAAAGGCAGAGAATTTTTTCCCGTTAAATTGAATAGTCCACAACAAAAAAAAAAATGATCGAAGGGGAATAAAATGAGAGAAATAGACAAATTTCGCGCCAAAAATCATGAAGAGAGCAATTTTTTGTTTAACGGGAAAAGGAAAAAAACAAAATGGACAAAAAAAAATCCCGTTAGCAAAATGTATGTGGTGGTTGTTATTATGAGTCATAGCATTTTTTTCGAAGAGGGAGTACAAAAATGATAATAATTTTGCAAATTAAAGGAAACTATCAAAATGGATAATTGAAAAAATTCAAATAAAATTAAAAAAATAAAATATTCGATCAAAATAAAATAAAAAAAATAAAGTGACGAAAAATAATCAAGGAAAAAAATCAACATCAAAAAAATACTTCTTTATTTTAAAAATTTTCAAAAATAATCAAAGCCCTAAATTTTTTTATTTATTTAAAAAAAATACTAAAATTTGTAGATTGAGTGAAAAAATATCTCATTTTTGTAAAATATTTGTGGTCCTGAAAAGGACCGATTGTTTTGTTGTAAAATTGTTGCTTTTAAAACGTCAAGAATTTAAGCACGTTCTCCACGAATACGTCTGGCCAATTGGATATCCTTAGGCATGATGGTGACACGCTTAGCATGGATGGCGCACAAGTTAGTATCTTCGAAAAGACCAACCAAGTAGGCTTCACTGGCTTCTTGCAAGGCCATAACAGCAGAGCTCTGGAAACGCAAGTCAGTTTTGAAATCTTGAGCGATTTCACGAACCAAACGTTGGAAGGGCAATTTGCGGATCAACAATTCAGTACTCTTCTGGTAACGACGGATTTCACGCAAAGCAACTGTACCAGGACGGAAACGATGAGGCTTCTTAACACCGCCAGTGGCTGGGGCACTCTTACGGGCAGCTTTGGTAGCTAGTTGTTTACGGGGAGCCTTTCCACCGGTCGATTTACGGGCAGTTTGCTTAGTACGAGCCATTTTTCACTTGAATTTTTTCACTTCACTAGAGATATGCACACAAACACTGTAGACACTGTAATAACGTTGCCATCGCCAAGAAAACGAGTATTTATAGAAAATTGTGCTCTTAGCATCAACTTTCGGGGTTGATATGTTAGTGAATTCTTACCTATCGGTATACCAAATGTACACGCACACACAAAAGAGAACATACAATACTAACGGCAAATGTACACACACACATATAACTGTACATACTTTACTTGTGCGTTAAATGGTTGGAGAGAGCCTCAAATTTTGTATAAATACAAGCGGACCTGGGTTGAAAAAACTTTCGTATTTTGAACGTTAGTGAAGTGATAAGTGAAATAAACTAAAGTGAAAAAATGACTGGTCGTGGTAAAGGTGGTAAAGGCTTGGGAAAAGGTGGCGCTAAACGTCACAGGAAAGTGCTCCGTGATAACATCCAAGGTATTACCAAGCCAGCTATTAGACGTTTGGCTCGTCGTGGCGGTGTAAAACGTATCTCTGGCCTGATTTACGAAGAAACTCGTGGTGTTCTGAAGGTGTTTTTGGAAAACGTTATTCGTGATGCTGTCACCTACACCGAACATGCTAAGCGTAAAACCGTCACCGCTATGGATGTCGTATATGCTTTGAAGAGACAAGGCCGTACCTTGTACGGTTTCGGCGGTTAAACAAATTCTTGACGCAATTTGGAGAAATCTTTTTTACAACAAAACAATCGGTCCTTTTCAGGACCACAAAATATATCAAAAAAGAGATACATTCTTGTAGAAAACTATATTTTTTTTTAATTAAAATAAATAAAAAATAAACACTTACCTTAGGAAATAAAGAAATTTTATGTCAAAATTTCTAATATTTTTCTTTTTCAGCTTTCTCGTACTTTTTTCTCACAATTCGTGAAAAATGTCTAAAAATCAAATAAATAAAAAATATAAATACTAACTACTAACACTAATTTTCTCCAGAATATTTTCAACGAAAACATTGTTTTACCGAGGTCTCGTATTTTATTCCCGATCATAAACATGGCGTCGGCAACTCACATCGCTAAACACATTTAGTTGTTCTTCTTCTTCCTTTTCGTATTATATGAGTATAACATAGCGTCGCTTTATGTATGTATTGGTATTATTTAGTCGATATTACTAAAGAACGACCATGCTGTGGTAGCAAAGGAATTTCATTTTGACTTTTTCAAACATTGTTGAATCTTTTCTCAAATTTTATTTAAAAATGGTTGAATATTTTTATTAAATAGATCGTTGATTCATATTATCTTCAAAAATTTCATTAAAAATTTTTAAATTATTCACTAATAATTTCCTTTAAAATTGTATCGAAAATTAAATCATTGATTTTTTAAAAATTAAAATAACTGAATTTTATTTAAAAAATTTTCATTGAATTAATTTTATTTTATTTATGTTCAATTTACTTATTTAAATTTCAATTAATTTAATTTTTCATTAGATTATTTTTTAAAAATCACATTTTTCGTTTTATTAAAAATTATTTTATTTATTTCCTTATTATTAATTTAAAATTATTTAATTTATTTCCTTATCATTAATTTAAAATTTTTTGATTTCATTTAAAGTATCTTTTATTTTCATAAAATGTATTTATTATTCCAAATTTCTTTAATTTATTTCCAAATATTTTCATTTAAATTTGCTTAAATTTTCATTAATATTTGCCTTAATTTTTAAAAGTTTTCTTATTTTATTTTAATTTAATTATTAATTTACGTTATTTTATTTTTCTTTGTAATTATTTTCGTTAATTTTCATTTCATTATGTTACTTTTCTTCTATTTTTTGTGTTAAAAATTTTCCATAGCACCACAATGCGCTTTTATTTTCATGTATGCGTCGATTTATTTCCACCAAAACACTACTTTGCCGCCAAAATTCCATTGCAAATCATCTACTTTATGCCTTCCCCAAAGAATGCGCCGGGGTACGATTTTTTCACATAAAATTACTACAAAGCCACCACCAACTGCCACATGCTTCTTCTTCATGCTATACATACTCATTTGGTGACGCCACGATCTCTCCTCTCTCGCGCTCTATTCCTGAAATCATAAGAGACAACAACAACGACGACAACACAAATATGCAACTGACAACGGAAAACAGTTAATCTGCCAACGTCTCATAGAAAATTATTGAGAATTTTTATTTTTTTTTCATGCAAATGTAGCTTGACGCAATTTTCTTTCTCTTTTCAAATATTTTTTGTCGTCCTGAAAAGGACGGATTGGTTGATTTTTCTATGGAATTATACGATGGTCTATATTCTTCTTCTTCATTCCATAATACCTTTCGAAATAATTTAGGCTTTCTTTTCGGTCTTCTTGGGCAAGAGAACAGCTTGGATGTTTGGCAATACACCACCTTGGGCAATGGTAACGCCAGACAGCAATTTGTTCAATTCTTCGTCGTTACGGATGGCCAATTGCAAGTGACGGGGAATGATACGAGTCTTCTTGTTGTCACGGGCAGCATTGCCAGCCAATTCCAAGACTTCAGCAGCCAAATATTCCATGACAGCGGCTAAATAGACGGGAGCACCGGCACCAACACGCTCAGCATAGTTGCCTTTGCGCAACAGACGATGGATACGACCGACGGGGAATTGAAGACCAGCACGATTGGAACGGGACTTTGCCTTTCCCTTAACTTTGCCACCTTTACCACGACCAGACATTTTCACTTTATTTTAGTTTTAAACACTTCACTTAAGCACTGAAAAACACAAATGATAAAAATTTTCGATTTTGCGATTTGCGATTTTGCCCATGGCCATATTTATTGAAATTCATTCTTACATCTATACAGGATGGCTTACTGTAATATTATTACAATGATCTTATAGCTTTTCGCCATATACAACATTTTTTTTGTTTATATTAATTACCGCAGGACAATACTTGACAGCAGAAATCAGACATATAATTATTACAAAAGAAATCAAAAGTTATTTGCTCTAAAAAATTCAATTATTAAAAATGAGCGATCTATAAATTAACATATACTAAAACTTACTAGCTAGGACTAAAACTATAACTTAAAACTACTATTTACATATGTACAAAAATGACGAAGTACAACTCGTATGTATCACTGGGCAGTGTTATACACTACGTCAGCAGTATCATACGAGTTGTATCGCCTATGATAAAATAATAGACGATTATCTACATACAATAAACCCTCATTTTTTAAGAGAGGAATGGCAGCTGGTGGCAAATGTTTTTTTGACATTATCGATTGGGCATCATATGAGTATCTGAGCGCCTCTGCAACAATCTCTTTCTCAAGCAACACGCTTTTTTCGACAAATTTTTCGGCCCCTTTCATCATGAAGAGATCAATTCTGTCAAAGCCAGTCTTATCATATATGGTCCTACAAGATGTTGATCTGTACGACCTATTCACCATAAAGCCTTTTCTTAGACCTAAACATGTTCTAAGAACACGACGCTCCCACATACGTAGCCGTTCCATCTGGTGGGAAGAAATCCCAAACCAGATTGGAAAGGCGTACGTTAATATCGGCCTTATTATTTGGCGTTATAAAATCAATTTAACCTCTTGGGATATACCCCCTCTTATTCTCATTATACCATGGTAGGTAAAATATATCCGTTTTGCCTTTCCCAAAATGTAATCTATATGTCTAATGAAACTATATTTAGAGTCAATTACAACACCTAAATATTTCACGCTATCAGACAGACTAATTACTTCTGAACCAATTTTTAAAACCGGGAAATACGAGCGGAAATTCGGGTATGTTGTACCAGGCTTACCTTTTATAATCACCGCCGAACATTTTCTTGAGTTTATCTTCAGTCCCCATTTTTGAAAGAACATATATAGCTCTTCTAAGAATATGTTAGCTCTCGTAGTCAGCGTGCTAGCCCTAGGGCCAGTGAAGGCAACCAAAACATCATCTGCATATGATAACAGCAGATCCCTCGGCGAGGGATTAGGAATATCACTAACAAAAATGTTATATAGCAGTGGCCCCAAGATTGAACCTTGAGGCACTCCTGCTGTTACCAATCTACGAGTGGAGATTTGTTCCCCTACCCTAACCGTGAAACACCTATCCCGGAGAAAACTCGCTATTATTTTGCACAAATGCCTATCAAAACCGAAGGTTTGCATTTTGTATAACAGGCCGTTATGCCATACTGAATCAAATGCTCTTGCAAGGTCAATGCTTACAGCAATAGTACCACATCTTCTATCCAACCCACGAATGACATGTGTTGAGAAGGCAGTGAGCGCATGTGAGGTCGAATGTCCTGTTTTATACCCGAATTGATTGTCTTTAATTATTCGCTTATCTTCAACTATCAGTTTTAATCTCTTCTTAATGAAGGATTTCAGCAATTTGCCAAAGGCTGACAATAGCGAAATGGGTCGATAATTGCCACACTCTTCAGGGTTGGAGCCTTTCTTAAAAATTGGCACTAGCATTGTCTCCTTCCATGCCTTTGGAAAGTATCCCAAATTAAGGCAGTGATTTAACAGGATTACAAGAAAGGTGAAAGTTACCTCCCCTGCCTTCTTCAATGCCACGTCTGGAATACCATCGATTCCGCTTGACTTTTTCGCAGGCCGATTTGCCAGAGCAATGCCCACTTCACTTGGCCTTACAAAACCGCATTGGTTCCATAAATTGGTGTTACTTATGGAGTTACCATCTGCAGAAAAATTGTCGCTAAAACACACCGCCGTGGACCGATCGTCCAATCCCTCAACTGCCCGATTAACTGAGCAGATAAAGGATTGGTCAACCGGTCCATTTGTGGGATCTAGAGCACCCTGGACATAGTCTGCCAAAGCTTCAGCCTTGAGCCTATCATCAGTAATGATTGAACCAGAAGAATCCCGAAGGTTCCCGATTGTATCTCTACTCTTTAGGCCCGCTGCCATTTTCACTTTATGAAAAGTTTTACTATTTAGACGAATGTTTTCTAAATATGTTTTAAATCTGTCATATCTGAAAATTCGTATACAGTCCTCAATTACGCGATCAAGATTGCGAATATCCGCTCTTAATATAGTATGTCTCTCTGGATTACCTGACCTCCGAAGAGTTCTACATAATCTCCTTCTTTCCCTCATAAAACTTATGATTCTAGGTGGTAAATCATCAAGGGAGCCTGGTCTACATCTCTTTTTTGGAACCGCAATCTCAATCGCACCACGAAAGACCGTACACAAATCTTCAATGCATCTGTCAATTTCTAATTCTGACACATTCCTGTCAACTGGTAGGCAGCAGCTATCCAGCCTCAACCTAATTTCCCTCTTATAGCGTGCAATATTAATCCTTTCAAAATTAAAAAATGTTCGTCTATCGCATATTTCTATTTCCCCAGCCACTAAGACAAGTTCAAGAGCTCTGTGATCAGATATATAATCTATTTCATTTACCATATTACCCCCATCCAATGATGGTAAACCTGGCGTCCTAATAAAAAGGTCAATATATGACCCCGCATTACCAACAGGCCTAGTGGGAATGGAAGATCTTTAAACTTTAAAAAAGAGGTACTCCAAGAGGAACCTAGCTAAATCCCTACCTCTTGCATCTATCTCGGTACCACCCCATAGTTGGTGCTTTGCATTTAAATCAGCACCCACCAAAACTTCTCCTCTATTATAGAGTTCTGTAATAGGGTCTAAATCTTTCACCTGAAATGAAACATTAGGGCGAAGGTATAGAGAAACGAAAACTATAGGTGAGTCATCCTCTCTCCATACCCTCACCGCACAAGCCTCAATATTTCCAGTACCTATTTCTATCTTTTCAGATCGGTAATTATCTCTAACCAGGACTGCCGTTCCTCCCCCATGTCGGCGATGTCCACCATCCCTAAATTGCCAGTAGCATTTATAACCCTCAATATTGATGTAGCGAGAAGATGTGAGCTTGTGCTCAGCCAACATCAATATATCCGGTCTCCTCTCCTCTATAAATTGTTTTAAATAATATCTCCTTGATATAGAAATCAGGGAGTTTATATTCAAGAATATACATTTAATTAAATTGGACATTAGAAACTGAAAAAAGCATCCATGCCGATAGGGCCGCATCTACGCCAGCAGTAGACATTATTCGCTGGAAAGTCGGACCAAAGGATTTAGCCTTATTAATTTTGTCCTCAAACCCATTTTCAAAGAAATCAACAATTTTTTGAAAGTTATCTCCATTGGTTGCTGTTGGCTGTGATAGAGCTCTATTTAATGGTCTGCCAGGTGGATTGGGGGGTATTTGTCCACGAGCTGCAGATGCATATGTAGTATGGAGGCTGGAAATGCGTGCCGATTTGGCCGCAGCTTTTGCTTTTGCCTCGTCCTGAAGTCTTTTCCTCCTATTCAAGATTTCTAAACGTTTTGGGCAGTCTTTTGCTGATGCGGGATGATTCCCTCCACAATTAACACAGACGCAAGGTTGTGCTGGCTTCTTAATTACTTCGCCCGTGGAGGGGTCAGTGTATTCTAACCATACCTCCTGATCTTTGGAGGGTATGGTACATTTTCCCTTTTCGTGCGTCTTGCTGCATTTAACGCAATGTGACACCATATTACAGTTAGAGGACACATGTCCATGTACTTGACAATGGAAGCATTGCGGTAGCATACCATTTTTATCCTTTCGTAGGGTAACCTCACTGGTGAAAATTCGAGTCAATTTGTACAAGTTTTGTATGTCCGTTTTTTTTGACATACGAAGGAGCCATTTTCTAAATGAGATGTTAGCTAGACTAACAACTTCTACCGTAAAATCAAGCGTCGAGAAGAATCCCTTAATTTCTTCCACACTATACTCATCGGGGAGTCCCTCTATTACTAATGAGTATGGTAGTAGAGGTTTGGGGGTATGGGTATGAAATTTGTACCCAGCACTCAAAAATAGGCATTTGGCTGAATTATAATTGTCCAACCCCCTGACCTTGACAGAAATAACACCCTTCCTTATAATTTTAATGATAAACTCAACTGAGGGGAGAGATTGCTGCAGAGTGGCCGAAACTTCTCGTACCCCGACATCGTAGATTGTAAATGCTGGCATTGATGCCTTGCCACCATTACCATTAACCTTCAGATTAATGTTAGCTGCTGTCTGCTGCATGGGTTTGGGTGTTGCTGCATTCGTCTTCTTCGTATTTCCCTTAGATTTTTTCGACATGACTGTCTGCCAAGTGCCGCTGGCATCATCCGCATTATTGGAGTTGACATCGTTATGTCCCCCGTTGGGTGCTGTCGGCAGTGCAACACCTTCACTCACCAATTCCATACCGAGTTCTTCGGCTGCCTCGGTAGCCCAGTCACTTTGTTTAGAGGTGCCGTCCGCACCTTCTTTACCGCATTGACAATTCTTATTTTTTAGCAAAACAATCTCAGTTGCTTGTTGCTGAATAATTTTTTCCAGTTGCTCAATTCGTGTCAGAGCTTTTTGGAGCTCGCTAAAAGTAGCCTCCAATTTTAGGCTTTCATAAGGCGAAACGACGCCAGAATTGCTGCTACGTCGTTTTTTCCTCTGCCTGCGTATTGCTGCTGCAGTCTCGGATGCCTCACTTGACATATCCGAGTCCATTTTCTCAGAATTTTTCATAAGAAAAATTTGATCCACAGAATATTTTTGGCCTACGGCAGGCTTATTTTTGACAAAAAGGCTGCTTCCGTCGGCTTTCTTCTCCATTTCTATGTTACCGCCGTCAGAAAATGACGGCGGCTCTGCAGTGCTGTTGGGGTAGAATTTTCCCTCCAGCGGGTTGGCTGTATCTATATTTAACAACCAGGAGTCACGAAATCAGTTCTTGTGTATAATGGCAGAATTTGTAAATTTTCTGCCTTCTATGCGGTTCTGGTTGTTTTTAGGGATAAACCACAAATCGCCAAATTACTGCTTTATCGCAACACCAACAAAATTTTATCTCTTCCAGATTGGCGAGCAAAACACTTATTTCACTGTTTATTACACTATAGGCAGGCACTTTTCACTATTTAAAGTATACTTCACACTTCACTGACACAAGACAAAATGATCGATAAAAATTTTCGGATCGAAACGTGCTATTTATACTTTTCTCACACACACATTTCTTCAATAATGGGGTGGTTTGCCTTGTGTGTGCCTGCTAGCTGTGACTACCTGAAATTCTTGTCGACTACAATCTACAAATTCTGTATAGCTGGCCGTTTTGGTTATCATTTGTGAACAGTGTTAAAAGTGTTTGTGTGATTCAAAAAAAATAATAAGTGAAAATGCCTCCTAAAACCAGTGGTAAAGCAGCAAAGAAGGCCGGCAAAGCCCAGAAGAACATTACCAAGGGCGATAAGTCGAAGAGACGTACCAAGCGTAAGGAGAGTTACGCTATCTACATTTACAAAGTGTTGAAGCAAGTCCATCCCGACACCGGTATCTCCTCCAAGGCCATGAGCATCATGAACAGTTTCGTCAACGATATCTTCGAACGTATTGCCGCCGAAGCCTCTCGTTTGGCCCACTACAACAAGCGCTCGACCATCACCAGTCGGGAAATCCAGACCGCCGTCCGTCTATTGTTGCCCGGTGAATTGGCTAAGCACGCCGTCAGTGAAGGTACCAAGGCTGTTACTAAATACACCAGCTCCAAGTAAATGTCTTGATATTTTTCATTTTGCGTCGAAATACTACCTTAAAAGGCCCTTTTCAGGGCCACAAAAAACATTTCAAAAGAGATCATATTTTGTTGAAGCTACAATTTATCATTATTTAATAATAAACGAATAAAAATCCATAGAAATTATATTTTTCTCTATACAATGATTTTTCCATGCATTTAGCTAACTCGCATATGTGCCTATGTTTAGCCATTGCTTGTGCGATATGCTATAACAGCCATCGTCGTCGTGTATGTGTGCGTGTGTTAGTGGTGATTTGCCTTGCCGTCGTTGATCAACATCGAATGGGCATCATGTATGTGTGAGCATTTTGTTACAGCACAACGGCAAAGCAACGAAATATAAGGCTGAGGCAGAAATTATCAAAGGAAAAAAATATATTGATGAAAAATGTTAATATTTTGCCAAAATGTCATTTTTGGATGAAATTCTTGAAATTTGACAGAGAATATGAAAATGACAAATTTTTCAAAATTAAGTAGAAATTATAAAAATGACCAAATGATGGGGATTTTCGAGAATTATGACCTGTGGGTAATTAGGAAAAATTTTAAATATTTTATTATCTTTTATGACCTGGGTTAAAAAAACAATCCAGTGGCGTCCACGATTATATTGGCTCAATAAAATTACCTAATAAGAACAGTAATTAGCGAAAGTAATTTTTTCCCAAAATCAAACACGTGTACAAATTTACTTATTCATTTAGGTAACAAATATATACGATAACTGTTGAAAATAAATATTTTTCTCTTTTTTAATTTAATTTGTAGCCCTGAAAAGGGCTGTTAGATAGTATGTTTTCGAATATCGAAAATATTGTGGAAAAAGTAATCTTTCTGGGAAAAATTACTTCTTGGCGGCGGTTTTCTTAGCAGCTGGCTTCTTTGCTGCTGCGGCCTTTTTGGGCTTAGCAGCTGCAGTTTTTGCCTTGGGTGCCTTTGGTTTAGTGGCAGATGCTTTGGCGGCGGTCTTTGCTGGTTTAGCTTTAACTGTACCGGTTTTCTTGGCAGCCTTTGCCTTTGTTTTGTCGGCCTTCTTCTTTTCAGCGGTCTTCTTGGCGGTTTGGTTTTTTGGCAGCTGCCTTCTTCTCACCAGCGGCCTTTTTAGGGGCGGCAGCCTTCTTCTTTTTGTCACCAGCGGCTGGGGCCTTCTTCTTCTTTTCAGCAGTCTTGGCTTTGGGTTCCTTGGAGGCCGAAGCTGACAATTTGAATGAACCAGAAGCACCCTTACCTTTAGTTTAGATCAATTTTCCACTGGCAACGGCACCTTTCAAGTACTTCTTGATGAAGGGGGCCAATTTTTGGCCCAGCGGCAACTGGGGAGGCGGTGGCTTCAACAACGGCGGCGTCAGACATGGTTATTCACTGTTTGGTTTATATTTCACTGTTAACACAAATACACTCACAAATGTATGTGTACTATTATTTTTGTTAGCGGCGTTCAAGTTCAAGTTCAAGTTCAATTTTATTGAGATTATATTCATTACATTTTTTTTTTTTTGGCTTTCGCCTAACCTTAAGTAATATTAAAAATAATATTTGTACTTAGCATACTAGTATTTATCTAAGTCTATCTTATAATTACGTATATACATACATAGGTTGCAGCAGGTATGCAACCTATACTTAATTCTAAAAATTAATATTATTAATTTATCTTTGAATAATTTCAACAAGAATTTTATTTCTTTTTCTCCCAAAAAAATAATCTTAAAAAAGGAGTATCTTATCAATTTTTGTTTTAGATTCTTACATACTACTTAAAAACTAGGGACTTAAAATAATAATTATATACATATATACAGAGGACGTATCATCGGCTATTGTTCCAATTGGTAGACGGTGTTGTATAAGTCGAATGTTTTGTACCGTCGATGGTAAAAACACTAGTTGGTCTTCATTAAATAAAAGGCCTTCATTATTGAGGATTTCAAGGCTATTTGGAGGATGGTAATTCGCCTCCAATAGTCCATCAACATGTGGGAAGCTGTTTTCAAGACTTCTTGCTACCAAAGCGTTTTCGCAGAAAGTTGCTTTGTGTAGAAAGTTGAGAGCACTCTTCGCCAAAAAGACATCAATCCTTTTGAATGGGAGATCTTTATATATTAGGTAATTTGGGGGCAATCGCCATATCCCATCCTGACCTAAATGATGTTTTAGATTAAGGCAAGACCGTAAGATACCCCTTTCCCAGATTCGAATTCTCTCCATCTGATGGGAAGATATTCCGTACCAAACCGGGAACGCATAGGCCACCATTGTTCTTATTATCTGCTTATAAATTAACAATTTCACCGGGAGGGATAGACCGCCAGTTCGGCATATTATTCTTTGAAAAGCCCAGAATAGTTTTTTGGCTTTTTCTAGAATATGGTTAACATGTCTGACGAACTCAAAATTAGAGTGGAATACCACTCCAAGGTATTTGAGCTCCTCAGACACATGTACCAACTGTCCGCCAATGCATGGGGTTGCCTCAAACCCTCTAGAGCTGGGGTACAGATATTTTTTTAGACCTTTGAAAACAATGGCCTCGCATTTGCCAATATTTAGACACATTTTCCATCTGTCGAAATATACAGAGAGGTTCTCTAGATATTCGTTCAGACGTATGTTTGTGTTGTATGCATGTGCCCCCGAGGCGGCTATAAAAATATCATCTGCATAGATGAGAAGTAAGTCACTCACGGGGGGCAGAGGGATGTCGCACAGAAATATATTGAATAGAACGGGGCCCAACAAGGATCCTTGAGGGACTCCCGTGTATATTTCTCTGGCGGATGAATGCGAATCACCTATCCTTACTTTAAATTTCCTAGACTGAAGGAAGTCGTATACTAGTCTACAAATAAGGTGAGAAAAATTTAAACTCTTCATTTTGTAGACTATGGCATTATGCCAGACATTGTCGAACGCTCTAGAGAAGTCTAGACTAACCCCTATGGTTATATGCCTGCGATTTAGTGCTCTAGAAACATGATCACCTAAAACAGAGAGAGCATGAGACGTAGATAATCCTTTTCTGAAGCCAAATTGGCAATCAGAGAGTATTTCCTTGTCTTCAATTTCATTAGAAATATTTCTTAAAATGAAATATTCCAGTAATTTTCCAAAGACCGAAATCGAACTGATGGGCCTATAGCTATTCCTATTGGTCGGGTCCTTACCAGGCTTTAAAATTGGGACAGTTATGGCTATTTTCCATGCCCTAGGAAAATATCCCAAATTTATACATTGGTTGAAAATTATCGCAAGATTTATCCATGTAGAGTTGTCAGTGTTCCTCAAGACGATTTCAGGAACACCGTCAACACCACTGGATTTGCGATTAGGTCTGGCTTTTACTGCAGAACCTATATCTGCAGGAGATATAAGCCTCAGATTATTTATTGAACCACCATTTGAACCGTCCGCTAGTAAGTTTTGTGAAAAATTGACTATTGGTGTCTTTGTCATAAATTCCCTCTCAATGCTGTTGATTGCAGAGTCTTGTGGACTAGAAGGTAACATGTTGCCTTGTATGCCGTCAGCAATAAAATTAGCTTTTTGTTCTTCAGCCGTAAAGATGAAGCCATTTTCGTCCACAAGATCTGGAATTGGGTTACGTTTACAACCTGCTGCAGATTTTACCTTGCTGTAGACCCTATTGTCCATTTTTATATTATTCAGGAAGTTGGTCCAATGCTCACATTCGTGCACTGATATCAATTCCTGAACCATTTTATTGAGGTTATTAATCTCTGCCCTAATGGTATCGTATCGACTAGGATTTCCTGTACGAAAGAGGGTTCTTCTTAGACGTTTCTTTTCCCTTATCAGATTAAGAATATTGTCTGGTAGGGGGCGGAGGCCCCTAGCACCAGGTGAAAATTTGGGGATGGTGTCGACCATGGCTGATTGAAAAATAGACGTCATCTTTTCAATACCATTATCTATTTCATAAATAGATGCATTTCTATCTGCCGCAATGCGACAAGCAGGTAATTGTTCATCTAAAATTCTGTTGAACCTACGCTTGTTTATTTTTTTATAGTTGAAAATTTTGCGTTTTTCCCTATGTTCAGGGTCTATTCCATGCACTTGCATTACAATAGCTAGGTGGTCTGAATTACAATCAATAGTACTCAGCCCCAGCCCACTATTATCATCGATGGATATGCCCAGCGAAGCTATACATATGTATATATAGGTACTACTGTCCCTACTTATCCTAGTCGGCCCTCCCGTGGGAACGATTATAAGGTCAGGGCAACCTAAAATAAAATCATACACCATTCTGCCTCTAGAACATATAGTGTTTCCTCCCCAATTAATATGCCTGGCATTTAGATCAGCGCCAATTAAAAGTTCACCCTCAGAGGCCAGATGGCGCAGGGGCTCCAGATCGGCTGCTTCGAAGACGTCAGCAGGCCTGCAATACAGGCTCACAAAATGAAGCGATGATCCATCTATCCTAAATAATTTAACACAGCTATTTTCTATAATGCCAGTATTTATATTTACTAGCTCACTTCTAAAAGTATCTCTGGTGAGAATGGCTGTACCTCTACCAGGTCCTTGTCTACGTTTTTGAATAAAAATATTGTATCCTTCCATCTCCAGGTTTTGATGGGTAGACAATCTATGCTCCGCCAACATCACCACATCCGGTCGGTGTTCATCAAGAAATAATCGAAATTGATGTTTCTTAGATCTCGACACAATCATCATCTAATCATCAAAACCAAGAGAAGTTAGGATACCAACCATAGCTTTTGCTTGACTATCCTCATTTAAACTATTAATGTCCTTGGCATATCTACGTACCTTATTTAGACAGGTAAAGAAGTCTTTACCAAAGTTTTTGGTACATATTTCATTGAATTTTTCAAATGAATCCATAGCTTCACACATCGGTCCCTGATTTGTATTTACCGTTGTGTGTTGTTAGCGGCGAGCTAAAGTGTAGGTACATCGAAAAGATGAGATGTGCATAGTAGTCAATTGGTAAATTTTTCGAAAGATTGTGTGGAAGCGTGTTTAATTTTTTACAAAAGTTTTCGGAGAAATTAAATTTTCCTGAAGAAGCTTTGATAATTTTCACTAAAAATGTTTTATACCTTTAAAGTATAGATTTCAGGCTATGTTTTAAAGAAAGTTTGGTGTAATTATCACTTGCCGTTTGTGAATTATAAACGTTTAACTTGGCAGATTATAAAAATGTAATCACAAATTTCCAACTAAAATTTAAAAAAATCGAATTTTTTATGAAAAATTAATTGAAAATTCTATTTGAAAATGTAGCCTGATATGTTTACTTTAGGATCAAAGAAAAATATCGATGAAATTTCATATTTTACTATGTGAAAAAATTGAAATTATTATGTGGTCTATGACAGCAGAAATCCTCTTGTTGGCATAATTTCAATGAAGAAAAGTTTTTCTTGAAATAAATTTGAAAGCTCAAATCTTAATAAGTTTTATAAAAATTTCTTAAAAAGCATTTCAGAATTTGTATATTTACATCAAAATATAACATTATTCACAAAAAGTCATAATTTACGGGGAAAAGTTACAAAATCCCCAGAATACTTCATACTACCAATGTACAGGCATTCACTGACAAACGGTTATGTATTTTCATTTTGCAATATTTTTTATGAAATTTAACATAATTTGTTCTAAAATTTATTAAAAATAGTATTAGAAGCCATTTTCTAAGTTATTTTGTCAAATTTTTGTTACTTTTATGAAAAAATATTCCCAAAAAGAAATTCATCTTTACAGGCAAATATCACCTAGAACACTTGGAAATGTCATGAAATTAATTGCGTTTTACAAATTTGTTTTTCGATCAACTTCAAAGGTAGATATTATTGGCATTTCTTTTTATAATACTTTTAATTATATTTTACATCAAAATTCTCAACAAATCATTTTCTTCTTAAATTTTTAAAAAATAATAAATTATTACCAATTTCTCTAAATACATCGGGCAAAAATAATTTTGTAATTCCATATGGAGAAAATTCATATTCAAATGTCTTAAAATGCGTATAAAACATTTAAAAATTTTGCTGAAAAGGAATAAAACATATTTCATACATCATTCCTGAAAAAAATTAAATAGGAGGGGCAAAATTTTAGCTGGAAATTTTTAAAATTCACATGAAATAATTCGTAGAAATTAAAGGCAGAGAATTTTTTCCCGTTAAATTGAATAGTCCACAACAAAAAAAAATGATCGAAGGGGAATAAAATGAGAGAAATAGACAAATTTCGAGCCAAAAATCATGAAGAGAGCAATTTTTTGTTTAACGGGAAAAGGAAAAAAACAAAATGGACAAAAAAAAATCACGTTAGCAAAATGTATGTGGTGGTTGTTATTATGAGTCATAGCATTTTTTTCGAAGAGGTAGTACAAAAATGACAATTATTTTGCAAATTAAAGGAAACTATCAAAATGGATAATTGAAAAAATTCAAATAAAATTAAAAAAATAAAATATTCGATCAAAATAAAATAAAAAAAATAAAGTGACGAAAAATAATCAAGGAAAAAAATCAACATCAAAAAAATACTTCTTTATTTTAAAAATTTTCAAAAATAATCAAAGCCCTAAATTTTTTTATTTATTTAAAAAAAATACTAAAATTTGTAGATTGAGTGAAAAAATATCTCTTTTTTGTAAAATATTTGTGGTCCTGAAAAGGACCGATTGTTTTGTTGTAAAATTGTTGCTTTTAAAACGTCAAGAATTTAAGCACGTTCTCCACGAATACGTCTGGCCAATTGGATATCCTTAGGCATGATGGTGACACGCTTAGCATGGATGGCGCACAAGTTAGTATCTTCGAAAAGACCAACCAAGTAGGCTTCACTGGCTTCTTGCAAGGCCATAACAGCAGAGCTATGGAAACGCAAGTCAGTTTTGAAATCTTGAGCGATTTCACGAACCAAACGTTGGAAGGGCAATTTGCGGATCAACAATTCAGTACTCTTCTGGTAACGACGGATTTCACGCAAAGCAACTGTACCAGGACGGAAACGATGAGGCTTCTTAACACCGCCGGTGGCTGGGGCACTCTTACGGGCAGCTTTGGTAGCTAGTTGTTTACGGGGAGCCTTTCCACCGGTCGATTTACGGGCAGTTTGCTTAGTACGAGCCATTTTTCACTTGAATTTTTTCACTTCACTAGAGATATGCACACAAACACTGTAGACACTGTAATAACGTTGCCATCGCCAAGAAAACGAGTATTTATAGAAAATTGTGCTCTTAGCATCAACTTTCGGGGTTGATATGTTAGTGAATTCTTACCTATCGGTATACCAAATGTACACGCACACACAAAAGAGAACATACAATACTAACGGCAAATGTACACACACACATATAACTGTACATACTTTACTTGTGCGTTAAATGGTTGGAGAGAGCCTCAATTTTTGTATAAATACAAGCGGACCTGGGTTGAAAAAACATTCGTATTTTGAACGTTAGTGAAGTGATAAGTGAAATAAACTAAAGTGAAAAAATGACTGGTCGTGGTAAAGGTGGTAAAGGCTTGGGAAAAGGTGGCGCTAAACGTCACAGGAAAGTGCTCCGTGATAACATCCAAGGTATTACCAAGCCAGCTATTAGACGTTTGGCTCGTCGTGGCGGTGTAAAACGTATCTCTGGCCTGATTTACGAAGAAACTCGTGGTGTTCTGAAGGTGTTTTTGGAAAACGTTATTCGTGATGCTGTCACCTACACCGAACATGCTAAGCGTAAAACCGTCACCGCTATGGATGTCGTATATGCTTTGAAGAGACAAGGCCGTACCTTGTACGGTTTCGGCGGTTAAACAAATTCTTGACGCAATTTGGAGAAATCTTTTTTACAACAAAACAATCGGTCCTTTTCAGGACCACAAAATATATCAAAAAAGAGATACATTCTTGTTGAAAACTATTTTTTTTTTAATTAAAATAAATAAAAAATAAACACTTACCTTAGGAAATAAAGAAATTTTATGTCAAAATTTCTAATATTTTTCTTTTTCAGCTTTCTCGTACTTTTTTCTCACAATTCGTGAAAAATGTCTAAAAGTCAAATAAATAAAAAATATAAATACTAACTACTAACACTAATTTTCTCCAGAATATTTTCAACGAAAACATTGTTTTACCGAGGTCTCGTATTTTATTCCCGATCATAAACATGCCGTCGGCAACTCACATCGCTAAACACATTTAGTTGTTCTTCTTCTTCCTTTTCGTATTATATGAGTATAACATAGCGTCGCTTTATGTATGTATTGGTATTATTTAGTCGATATTACTAAAGAACGACCATGCTGTGGTAGCAAAGGAATTTCATTTTGACTTTTTCAAACATTGTTGAATCTTTTCTCAAATTTTATTTAAAAATGGTTGAATATTTTTATTAAATAGATCGTTGATTCATATTATCTTCAAAAATTTCATTAAAAATTTTTAAATTATTCACTAATAATTTCCTTTAAAATTGTATCGAAAATTAAATCATTGATTTTTTTAAAAATTAAAATAACTGAATTTTATTTAAAAATTTTTCATTGAATTAATTTTATTTTATTTATGTTCAATTTACTTATTTAAATTTCAATTTATTTAATTTTTCATTAGATTATTTTTTAAAAATCACATTTTTCGTTTTATTAAAAATTATTTTATTTATTTCCTTATTATTGATTTAAAATTATTTAATTTATTTCCTTATCATTAAAATTTTTTGATTTCATTTAAAGTATCTTTTATTTTCATAAAATGTATTTATTATTCCAAATTTCTTTAATTTATTTCCAAATATTTTCATTTAAATTTGCTTAAATTTTCATTAATATTTGCCTTAATTTTTAAAAATTTTCTTATTTTATTTTAATTTAATTATTAATTTACGTTATTTTATTTTTCTTTGTAATTATTTTCGTTAATTTTCATTTCATTATGTTACTTTTCTTCTATTTTTTGTGTTAAAAATTTCCATAGCACCACAATGCGCTTTTATTTTCATGTATGCGTCGATTTATTTCCACCAAAACACTTCTTTGCCGCCAAAATTCCATTGCAAATCATCTACTTTATGCCTTCCCCAAAGAATGCGCCGGGGTACGATTTTTTCACATAAAATTACTACAAAGCCACCACCAACTGCCACATGCTTCTTCTTCATGCTATACATACTCATTTGGTGACGCCACGATCTCTCCTCTCTCGCGCTCTATTCCTGAAATCATAAGAGACAACAACAACGACGACAACACAAATATGCAACTGACAACGAAAAACAGTTATTCTGCCAACGTCTCATAGAAAATTATTGAGAATTTTTATTTTTTTTCATGCAAATGTAGCTTGACGCAATTTTCTTTCTCTTTTCAAATATTTTTTGTCGTCCTGAAAAGGACGGATTGGTTGATTTTTCTATGGAATTATACGATGGTCTATATTCTTCTTCTTCATTCCATAATACCTTTCGAAATAATTTAGGCTTTCTTTTCGGTCTTCTTGGGCAAGAGAACAGCTTGGATGTTTGGCAATACACCACCTTGGGCAATGGTAACGCCAGACAGCAATTTGTTCAATTCTTCGTCGTTACGGATGGCCAATTGCAAGTGACGGGGAATGATACGAGTCTTCTTGTTGTCACGGGCAGCATTGCCAGCCAATTCCAAGACTTCAGCAGCCAAATATTCCATGACAGCGGCTAAATAGACGGGAGCACCGGCACCAACACGCTCAGCATAGTTGCCTTTGCGCAACAGACGATGGATACGACCGACGGGGAATTGAAGACCAGCACGATTGGAACGGGACTTTGCCTTTCCCTTAACTTTGCCACCTTTACCACGACCAGACATTTTCACTTTATTTTAGTTTTAAACACTTCACTTAAGCAATTTTGCCTATGGCCATATTTATTTGGATTATAAACTTACATACTAACAGAAATGGCTTACTGTACTAAAATCTTAACTATATATAGCTATTCGCTATCTACTACTATTTTACATAACAATTCGCTGTGCTCTAGGCACTTCGCATCTATCGACATAAATTATAATATAAAACAAACTGAAACTTAACATAAATGCCCCAAAAAAATCCAAGATTAAAAAATGGGCGAACTCTACTTAGTTATATAAAATCTTAAAACTATGACTTAAAATCTAAGACTACGAACTAAGAACTAATTCTACTATATACAATATTTACAAGTTTTTTAATTGGTCTTTGAGCCCAATTATTGAGTACTGTTGTACACGACGTCATCAACATTGAGGGTGTTGTGGCGTCGATGGTAAAAATGGAGTTCCCCATCGACATACAACATCCCTTCCTCCGACAGCCTTTTTAAGGCCCCAGGAGGCAGGTGTCTGAGGCCTCACAGACCTTCTGCGTCCAGATTGCAGTATAGGGCGTTCTCGACGATAGTGTTGTCAAGTCCGTCAGATCTGTCCAAAAATTGCAGTGCACCTGAAACCAGGACCCTGTCAATTCTTTCTCCCCCTGCCCTATCATAGATGGCCCTATTAGAGGGCCGTCTGATAGTGCCATCATGTCTAAAAAGCAGTCCTCTCATGCCTAAACATGAGGTCAGGACACTACGCTCCCACCTCCTAAGCTTTTCCATCTGGTTGGACGATATGCCAAACCAGACAGGAAAAGCGTAGGCAACAATAGGTCGCATTATTTGCCGATATAACAGCAACTTAACTTCGGGAGTTAAACCATCCCGCATCTTCATCAGCCCTTGATAGCTGAAGAAGACCTTTCTCGCTCTGTCCAGGATAAAGTCTATATGTCCATTGAAGTCAAAATTCTTTTGAAAAATGACCCCAAGGTATTTTATCCTGTCCTTTATTTCCACAACATGAGGTCCAACTTTCACGACCGGATAGTACCTTGTAAAATTTGGACGAACATATTGAGTTTTCCCGGTAAATACAATTGCCGAGCATTTGTCCCCATTTAGCTTGAGGCCCCATATGGTAAAGAACCTATATAATACCTCAAGATAAATGTTCAAACGTGCTTCCGCTATACGAAGTAATGGGGCCGTATACGCCACAAGCACATCATCAGCATATGATAATGCTAACCCTCCACGTGGAGGTGTAGGCATGTCACTGACATAGATGTTAAACAACATCGGCCCTAGGAGGGAGCCCTGGGGCACGCCAGTCAGTACAGGTCTGCGACTAGATAGTCGCTCACCTACCCTAACTCTGAAATACCTATCAGACAGGAAACTTCCTACTAATCTCACAGTTTGGTGATCAAACCCAAACCGTTGCATTTTAAACAATAAACCTTGATGCCATACGGTATCAAAGGCTTTAGAGAAATCAAGTCCAACTGCAATAGTACCATACCTATTGTTAAGACCTGAAACCACATAGGATGTGAGAGCAGTTAGGGCATGGACAGTGGATAGGCCTGCCCTAAACCCGAACTGGTTGTCCTTCAACACCCTTTTATCCTCTACGAGTTTATTTAATCTTTCCAACATGAAAGACTCGAAGAGTTTACCGAAGCCTGATAAAAGTGATATCGGCCTATAGCTGCTACATTGTCCCAGAGGTGAACCCCTCTTAAATTTGGGAACCAACATAGCCTCTTTCCATGCCCTGGGAAAGTAACCCAGGTTCAGACAGTGATTAAATAACACTGTCAGGAACGTGAAAATAACCTCTCCCGCCTTTTTTAAGGCGGTATCGGGTATTCTGTCCAAACCGCAGGATTTACGTGCTGGCCTACGGGCGATTGCCCTACCCACACAACCGGCGCGAAGAAAACCACCCTCGTTCCAACGAGTGGAGTTTTCAACAATAGCCCCATCCGCAGTAAACGTATCGCCGAAATTTACCATGGGGGACCGATCGCTGATCCCCTCGGTAGCTCGATTAACTGAGCTACGGAGAGCATCATGTTCCCCAGGAAACCGATTAACTGGTCCTCCTGAGAAATTAGCACTCGGTCCTCCCATCGCAGGCGAAACACCCTGCACATGGTCTGCTAAGGCTTCGGCCTTTTCACTGTCGTCCGTAATAAGTCGACCTGTAATGTCTACTAGATGACTTACAGGTTCTCTGGTATCGAGTCCAGCTGCCCTTTTGACTTTGCCAAAAGTTTTCCCATCAACTCTTATTCTCCCTAAATAATCTTTGAGTCTATCTTGTTCGAAAATTCGAACAGAGTCCTCAATTATGCGATCCAGATTTCTGATATCGGCTCTAAGAGCAGGAAATCTATCTGGATCACCAGATCTACGGAGAGTGCGGCATAGCCTGCGACGCTCACGTATAAAGCCCAAAATTCTCGGGGGAAGATCTCCAAGAGTCTTAGGCTTAACTCTCTGTTTAGGTACAGAGGTTTCTATAGCATTGCGGAAAATTTCGCCTAGATTTTCCACACATCTATCTACCTCATCTATTGATGCATTTCTGTTAGATGGTAGTGTGCACTCATCTAGCCCTAACCTAAGCTGACCCCTAAATCGTCCTATATTCATGCGATTGAAGTTCAGAAATTTTTGTCCTTCATTTCTCGCCAGACCCCCCAAATTTAATTGAATTTGAATCGCCCTGTGATCCGATTCAAAATCAAATGCCATAGAAATATTTCCGCCGCCAACCAGAGGGAGTCCTGGTGTACGCAGAAATAAATCTATATATGAGGCAGATGTCGCAGTCTCCCTAGTCGGAATATCCGACCTTATTACGTCAAAGTCTAGGCAGTCCTGTAAAAGTCTGTCTAAAACTTGTCCACTCCAGTTTCTCACGTTACCTCCCCACGAAGTGTGCTTCGCGTTTAGGTCGGTTCCGATCAAAACTTCCCCAGAGTTATATAAGTCAAAAACCTGCAAAATGTCTACGGGCCGTAGTGTCTCATTGGGTGCGAGGTACATTGAGACGAAAGCTACAGTGGAGCCATCGTCCTTCCATACCCTCACCGCACAGGACTCAATGTGTCCGGTTGAGAGTGGTATTCGATCACAGCGAATACCATCTCGAATAGCAACCGCGGTACCACCCCCGCGTTGCGCCCCATCACGATATTGGGGAAAAACCCTATATCCCTCTAAACTAAAATTATGAGAAGGGCTGAGCTTATGCTCGGCCAAAAGGAGTACATCCGGCCTCCTCTCCTCAACTAACAACTTCAAATAGTGTCTCTTTGATAATGAAATCAAAGAGTTCACATTTATAAAGACTACTTTAAAACTGGACATTTCCAGCAATGCATAGCAACCAGGCAGACATGGCGGCGTCAATACCTGAAGATGCCATTATTTTTTGGAAGATAGGGCCAAAAGCCCTCTCGCATTTTTGAGAGAAGTCCGTTCCGAAGAATTGAACTATATTCTCAGACTGAGAGTTTACCTCTTTTTGGGGAGGTTGATTGCTAGAACGTGAAATGTTGCTAGCACGAGATTGGGCTGGTGCTGGTTTAGGACCACCACCTGCAATAGTGGCGTACGAAAAGTCCGCACGGGCTGCCGCAATGCGCAGAGAGCGCGCCTCATTTTTGGCCTGAATGTCGGCCTTAGCTTTAGCCTTGCGGGCTAAAATTGCCAAACGGTGGGGACAGTCCTTGGCCGAAGCAGGATGTCCATACTTGCCACAGTTAACACAATAGCAAGGTTGAGCCACCTTTTTAATCACCTCGCCGGTATTTGGGTCGGTGTACTCTATGAGAGTGTCCTGTCCCTTTGGAGGAACAGGACATTCTTTTGGACCGTGTTTGTTATTGCACTTATTACAGCGCTTTGGCAAAGTGCAATTGGTCGCAATATGGTCGTGGCCTTGGCAATTGAAACATTGCTGCATTCCACGACCTTTGTCCTTACGGACCTTGACGTTGCAGTCGAAAATCTTCTTGAGGTTATACAGCCCCAAGATGTCAGAGCTTTTGCTGACACGCAAAAGCCACAATCGGTAGGAGATATTGGTCAGACCAAGAACTTCAATTTTTAATCCTGATTGATTAGTGAGGAACTCACTAACATCCTCAGGCGAATACTCGCTGGTTAGGCCCTCAATGGCCAGCATATGAGGGCGTAACTCCCTAGGAGTGTGGGTATAAAATTTATACCCACGTACAGTCAAGGTCTCCTTGACTACATTAAAAGCGTTGAGGCCTTTAACCTTCAACGACAAGACGGACGGACGGACAAGAGTTATACTAAACTCACCTGAATTCAAATGTCGTCGAAGAGCGCCAGCAACCTCTGAAACGCCAGCGTCGAAAATCTTGAAGGCTGGCATGTTTTTCCCAGCCGAGGTTTGTTGAATTTGCTGCTTTGCCTTTGCAGCAGCGGAAGCAGCCTTTAATGCAGCGGCGGGAACAGTCTTCTCGGCAGCAGCAGCAGCGGTAACGATGTTGACAGCAGCAGCAGGAACAGCTTTTGCAGCAACTTTTGTAGCATTTTTTTGGGATGCAGCATTATTCTCCTCTACCTCCTTCAAAACATACCGTAGTTTCGGTACAGCGCCCTTGGAGGTATCCTTCTTCTTCTTTATTGCCTCAGTCGCCGGCGGTGCGACCTCCATCTCGTCGTCCGCCATACCGAGTTCTTCGGCTGCCTCGGTAGCCAAAACGGTCTCCTTGCTGGGGGGATGAATTGCGCATTTTGCTAGCGCGTTGTTGGCAGCAGCCAGCTCTGCTGCCATACGCCCCTTTTCTTCTTCTAGGCGGAGGATTCTTGCTTCTAGTTGCCGCACTAGAGCCTCCAACTTCATTGTATCGTAGGCAGAATTACCTACGTTACAGTGGCAGCGCTTTTTACGGGGCTGCCTTGGGACATCCGAATTGACAGAATGTCCACTTTCACTCATGGCACCATCAGATGCCACAGACTCGTTCGTATTTGCCATTTTTGGTTTGGCAAATACCACCTCTGGAACTATTTTGGCGCCATTATTTTTGTTCGCCAAACCGCTTACATTTGTTGCCATTTCAATTTTGGCAGCAAATCCCAATTTTTCAATTTTGACGGCGTCAAAAATTTCCGCCGTCGGCTTTGGGGTGCTGACGGATTTGGGGTTCCCCGCCAGCACTGTTGTTTTTTGGTTTCCACCAACCACCACTGCTCGTTCTCTAGTGTTTTGTGCTTTTAATCAGCAAAATTCCAATTTTGCTGCCTTCTATGGGCTTCTCAACTTTTTTAGAGACCAAAACCAATATAACAAAATTTATCTCGAGTTTATCACAGTCTGTCAGCAATGTGTTCCGCGAGTGCATAGAAGTATTGCATTCATTCTGCTTTGAGCTCTTGGAGTGTGCAGACCGTCAGCGGATAGTGAAAAAGTGACTTGTGCAGTGAAAATAACTTGGAGTGTTTCAAACTAGAGATAAAGCTCCAAGTTAAATAGTGAATCCCGTCGGCATTTGAATAAGTGTTTTGCCGTCGGGAAAACATAAAGTGGTGTGCCGTCGGCAATTTGTTAAATTTTTGCCGTCGGCTCTTGGCTCCATCCAAGTGGAGTGTCCGGTCACCATGGAGGTGTCCGATGGTAGTGCCGCGCCGGGACCCTCGGTCGGTAATGCAGTACCACATGTCGGTAATGCAGTACCAATGACCGAGGGTGTCGGTAATGCAGTACCGGTCGGTAGTGCAGTACCATGTGGTAACACAGTGCCGGTCGGTAATGCAGTCCAAACAGCCGGCCAAACTGTCGGTAATGCAGTTTCGGTCGGTAATACCGCCCTCTTCGCCGGCCGCAATTTGGCTGCGGTCGGTAATGCAGTACCTCCCCAGCTGGCTACTGCGTTACCATTGGGCAAAGCCGTGCCCCTTGTCTGTGTATCGGCTAATGGGAACACCACAGACGACACCACTGACGGGACCGCTGTTGAAAAGCAGCGGAAACGCAAGAAAAAACGTGGTTCCCAAGAGAGTGATTCACCATATGAATCACTCAAATTGGAGGCTAAGGTCCGGCAGTTGGAGGTTCTACTCTCCAACATTATGGAGGACAACAAGGCCTTGTCAACCGAGTTGGCAGTTGTCAAGGCCAGACAAGAGGAGACCGCTAGGCAACTGAATGCCGAGTTCCAGCGCGTCAATAGCTGCAAAAGAATAATTGCAGCTTATGAAAAAAAATTCTCCATTAAATCTGGTGAGATATTGGAGAACTCACCAATCATCTTGGAAGATGCCTCTATGGAGGTTGAGCTGCTCACACAGCCAGTGAGGCAGCCTGTGACCACACTGCCGGTGGCACAGTTACAGGTGGAAGCAAGCCGGGCTCCACTACAGGCAGTCAAGAAGCCCATCCTGCCTGGGAAGAAGGATGTCGAGGTCGCTGAAAAGCCGACCAAAGCAGCCAGACGAAAAGTAAAGAAGGTGCAGATCGTCAACGGCACCAAAGATGAGCCGATAGCAACAACATCAGCAGCGACTAAAACAGCAGCCAAAACCAACAAGAATGCTACACCAGGAAAAGCAGGTAAGTCGATACCACCTATTTCGACTTTTGACATTAACGTCAAGGGGTTTACGGACAACTTAATTGGACTGCTCGGACACGATAGGTTCACTATTAAGTTAGTTAACAGGAAAATTAGCGCTTTTCACCTTTTAACGTTGGAAGACCACGAAAAGGTGAAGGCTTATTTTCTTAAGGAGGGTATTCATTTCTATACCCACACTCCTAAAGGCCAAACACCGTACTCCGTAGTATTGGAGGGCCTGTCGGACTCTTACGACACCACTCATGTCGAGGCTGGGCTCAATGCTTTGAACCTAAACCTTGACATAAAACGTGTCATAAAGTTAGGATGGGGAAAATTTTTGATCCACTTGGGCAAGGGATCAGATATTGCACGTATTTATAAAATACGCCGCCTCTTCAGTAGCGATGTCCATTTCAGTAAGGACAAAAAGAAAGGCCTAACGCAATGCCACAACTGCCAAAGACACTTTCATGTGTCGGCAAATTGTGGCTTGCCATATTGCTGCGTGAAATGCGCAGGGGACCATGGCCCAGGGAATTGCAAAATTCCCAAAGGCGTTAATAAGCCTACTATGGTTCCAGTGACTGATCCAGCCACTGGTAAGGTTACAATGCAACCGAACTATGTGTTCAAGTGCATTAATTGTAACCGTGTTGGACACGCTGCAAATGCACGCGATTGCCCAACTCGCCTGAAGCTTTTGGCTAAAATAGCCCAAGATCAGGCTGCTAAAGCGGCTAAGTCTGCGCCAAAGGGTTTCCCTGTTAATAGTGGCAAGATACAACCTTCAGTATCGTATGCCTCTATTACATCGGCAAAGACCACAGCCCCCAATATGACTTTAGGCCAACCACCTAAAGCCAAAACTCCTTTGGGTCAACAGCCCATCTCCAATTTACCTTTGGACCAACAACCCAAAGCCAATATTGCCATGGGCCAAAAACCCAAATCCAATATTTCTTTGGGCCAACAGCAGTCCTTAGGCCAAGCAGTCAGCGGGTTCACTCTGTTTGACGAAATTTGCAACGAAATCTTTGGTAAAGATTTCTTGACTTCTGTCATGCAAATTCGTCAATTCTCAGAGGAACTTAAAAGTCAGGACAAGGCAAGCCAGGCTAAAGCCATGGCCTCCTTAGTAGGTATGTTAGGTTTAAATGGCTAGGTCTTCTACATTTATATTTGCCAACGTCAACTCCGTCGTATCGAGGCACAAGAGGCACTACCTCCGGTTATTCCTTACAGTATAGAAGAGGAGTTAGTGGTGGGGATACCGCTATACTAGTAAGGGAAAATATAAAAAGTGAAAGAGTACCACTCGATATGGGACCCATCGAGTGTACTTGTGTTAAAATTTATAGGGCCGGCGGGGCGCAACTGTACGCAGTGGCATTGTACTGCAGGCCTCAGGAAAATTTTGATATTAGTAGCTTAGAACCTCTAAGGGACTTAGCTAGTTCTGGGGAAATTATAATTGGGGCTGACCTGAATGCTAGGCACACTAGCTGGGGGGGTGACCAAACATGTTCAAGAGGGAGGATAGTTTTGGATTTTTTAATCAGCTGTCCTGATATAAATATAATACCAACCGATGGACCTACCAGAGTTGCTTTTGGATCACAATCCTTTATTGATATCTGCTTAGTTTCATCTGGATGATAATAGTGGGCTAGGAATTGCAACTTTAGATTGTAATTCTGACCACAGGGCTATAAAAATGACTGTTTACGGGAACGAACCGGAATGTAGACCAAGACGGACTTTCTTCGATTATAGAAGAATGGACAGAAGACTATTTAACAGGATATTGGCAGAAAGGCTTCCCATCTGCCAACTTCCTATTGATCGGAATGTTACTCATTCGGAAATTGATGCCTGCATCGATGCCACGAGCGAGGTTTTCCGATCCGCCATGGAGTCTGCTATTCCTAAAATTTATTCTGGGAATAGAGGACCCCGTAGACTTTCGCCTGAAATACTAGACCTAATCAGGCAAAAGAAAGTTCTACGAAGAAGATTACATCGTACAGGAAACCCTGAAAGGTATTCAACTCTCAGGGCGGAAATCCGCAACGCAGATAGAATTATCCAAGGCGCGATTGCGGAATACGAGTCAGTTCGGTGGGTACAATACCTCAGTGAAATCCAGGTGAACGAACGTATGTACGGTAGGGTAAAGACAGCAGCGGGCATTAACCGTTTTGTCAAAATCCCAGATCTCATCAGCAATGATGGGGTCACGGCAGTCGTGTCTAGACATAAGGCTGACATGTTAGCAGACGTCGTCCAAGGACACTCTGATGCCGACGAGACTTCCTCTTTCAGTAATACTGTTAGAAATGAAATATCGATGTACAATGATACGTCCCCTTTAGTGACATTTGCAGATCACCTAACTGCAGATGGCTCCGCAATAAGCGAGGACAATGTGTGGCGAAGAAGTAAATTTCTCAAAGCACCAAATATTGGGGCAGGGTTAAAACGAAGAGCAAATCGCAAATCCGCGGGGCCTGATGGAATTCCTGACATAGTGTTAAGGAGGACCGATAGCGCTGCTTGGAACCATATTGCGATTATCTTCAATCATTGTATAAACCTGGGCTATTTTCCGGTTTCGTGGAAAAGGGCAATTACAATACCCATCCTGAAACCTGGTAAGGACCCAACACAATGCAATAGTTATAGGGCGATTAGCTTACTCCCAGCATTCGGGAAGCTTTTTGAATACTTTATACTTTCTGAGATTAAGGAAATCTTAGAAGATAAGGAAGTATTACCTGACAGTCAATTTGGCTTCAGGGCAGGCCACTCAACATCACAAGCCCTCATGGTCTTAGGGGCCTTTGTGACTAAGGCACTCAATAACCGGCAGATCACAATCGCGGTTAGTTTAGATTTTGCCAAAGCTTTTGATAATGTTTGGCAAAATGCTATCATATATAAAATGAGAAGGCTAGGCTTCAATTTTAATATATGTAGGTTAGTCTCAAGCTTCCTAGTACAGCGAAGCTTCAGGGTTAAAGTTGATGAGGACCTTTCTTCGGAAAGAGCAGTAAATGCTGGGGTACCACAAGGGTCTCTCCTTGGACCTGTCTTATTCAACATTTTTATAACTGACGTACCACATGCGCCTGAAGGGCACTTGCTCCTGGCATATGCAGATGACATATTTGTCGCTGCAGCCGGAGCACATGCTGGGAACACTAACGCGCGTTTAAATGCATATTTGGAGCAACTCTCCGAATACTTCCACACTTGGAAAATGCGCTTAAACGTAGACAAATGCGAAGCGATTACCTTCAAGGGCAAGAAAAAGTACTTATACCGCAGCGCCAGGCAGTATGAGGCACATATTGCAATTGGAGGGCAAGAAATTCGCAATTCAGAACAGTATCTGGGGGTCATAATGCATAGCAATTTTGAATTTGTTAGGCATATTGACTTTATACTTAGGAAAGTCAAAAATATTTATTGGGCCTACCAGCGTGCTATAAATGCTACTGGTGGGCTAACTGTTAAGGTACAACTGCTTATTTACAAGCAGATAATAAGACCTCTTATTGCGTACGCCTTTCCCATCTGGTTTGGGATATCTTCCCACCAAATGGAAAGGCTGCGTCTGTGGGAGAGGCGTATCCTTAGGTCCTGTTTGGGATTGAGGAGAACCCAGGCAGATGATGGAACCTGGCGTTTACCCCCAAACAGGATAATATATGAATCGATCGACTTTTGCCGTATAGATAAATTTCTTATGGCTAGCGCTCTAAATTCCCTAGATAGAGCTGCAACCGTCGATAATAGGTTATTAAGAGAAAGTCTGGTACATGATACCGATATACACAGACTAACTCGGGCCAACTATAGGCCACCGAGTAGTCTGTCTACGATGAACGAAGAGGGTCTTCTCTACAGAGAAGACTTACTTCTCTTCTACCATCGAAGATCTGGGACACTAGAGTTAGAAAACCCCGTATATGTGGTATCGCAATAGCCGGTGTAGCGTCCCCTGTAAATATTGTATATAGTAGAATAGTCATTATATTAAGTCGTTATAAGTAGAATTAATATTAGAAATTAAGTAGATTTAAGTAGATTTATCAATAGTTTTAATTAGAATTAAGAAATCTAAAAATAAAAATTGTTAAGGGCTCCAGTTTTTATTCATCTTTTTTAGGAGAACGTTATAATTATAAGAATAATTATAAGTATATAGAAATTTTATCAATGTATAGAGATAGGCTACAGCTTAACTGTAGCCACAGCTATGTATTAATTAGATAAACTTAGACAAATAAGTATTATGCTAAGTAGTCTTAAGAAACTAATGTTAGCCGTAAGGTATTCCAATATTGTTTAATGAACTGATGAAATAAACCAAACTGAAACAAAATTTATCTCTTTTTGTTACAGCCACCACCACAGCAAACGCAGCTCGTTCAACCACCACAGCACAGCAACTCGTTCAACCACCGCAGTAAAATGAACACCACTATAGTCAACCACCACTATACACGAATTAACACTGCCGAAGAGATGTCACTTCACGATATGCACACAAACACTGTAGACACTGTAATAACTTAAGTTCACTTAAGCACTGAAAAACACAAATGATAAAAAATTTCGCCCCGAAACGTGCTATTTATACTTTTCTCACACACACATTTCTTCAATAATGGGGTGGTTTGCCTTGTGTGTGCCTGCTAGCTGTGACTACCTGAAATTCTTGTCGACTACAATCTACAAATTCTGTATAGCTGGCCGTTTTGGTTATCATTTGTGAACAGTGTTAAAAGTGTTTGTGTGATTCAAAAAAAATAATAAGTGAAAATGCCTCCTAAAACCAGTGGTAAAGCAGCAAAGAAGGCCGGCAAAGCCCAGAAGAACATTACCAAGGGCGATAAGTCGAAGAGACGTACCAAGCGTAAGGAGAGTTACGCTATCTACATTTACAAAGTGTTGAAGCAAGTCCATCCCGACACCGGTATCTCCTCCAAGGCCATGAGCATCATGAACAGTTTCGTCAACGATATCTTCGAACGTATTGCCGCCGAAGCCTCTCGTTTGGCCCACTACAACAAGCGCTCGACCATCACCAGTCGGGAAATCCAGACCGCCGTCCGTCTATTGTTGCCCGGTGAATTGGCTAAGCACGCCGTCAGTGAAGGTACCAAGGCTGTTACTAAATACACCAGCTCCAAGTAAATGTCTTGATATTTTTCATTTTGCGTCGAAATACTACCTTAAAAGGCCCTTTTCAGGGCCACAAAAAACATTTCAAAAGAGATCATATTTTGTTGAAGCTACAATTTATCATTATTTAATAATAAACGAATAAAAATCCATAGAAATTATATTTTTCTCTATACAATGATTTTTCCATGCATTTAGCTAACTCGCATATGTGCCTATGTTTAGCCATTGCTTGTGCGATATGCTATAACAGCCATCGTCGTCGTGTATGTGTGCGTGTGTTAGTGGTGATTTGCCTTGCCGATGACCAAAATGATGGGGATTTTCGAGAATTATGACCTGTGGGTAATTAGGAAAAATTTTAAATATTTTATTATCTTTTATGACCTGGGTTAAAAAAACAATCCAGTGGCGTCCACGATTATATTGGCTCAATAAAATTACCTAATAAGAACAGTAATTAGCGAAAGTAATTTTTCCCAAAATCAAACACGTGCACAAATTTACTTATTCATTTAGGTAACAAATATATACGATAACTGTTGAAAATAAATATTTTTCTCTTTTTTAATTTAATTTGTAGCCCTGAAAAGGGCTGTTAGATAGTATGTTTTCGAATATCGAAAATATTGTGGAAAAAGTAATCTTTCTGGGAAAAATTACTTCTTGGCGGCGGTTTTCTTAGCAGCTGGCTTCTTTGCTGCTGCGGCCTTTTTGGGCTTAGCGGCTGCAGTTTTTGCCTTGGGTGCCTTTGGTTTAGTGGCAGATGCTTTGGCGGCGGTCTTTGCTGGTTTAGCTTTAACTGTACCGGTTTTCTTGGCAGCCTTTGCCTTTGTTTTGTCGGCCTTCTTCTTTTCAGCGGTCTTCTTGGCGGCAGAGGGTTTTTTGGCAGCTGCCTTCTTCTCACCAGCGGCCTTTTTAGGGGCGGCAGCCTTCTTCTTTTTGTCACCAGCGGCTGGGGCCTTCTTCTTCTTTTCAGCAGTCTTGGCTTTGGGTTTCTTGGAGGCCGAAGCTGACAATTTGAATGAACCAGAAGCACCCTTACCTTTAGTTTGGATCAATTTTCCACTGGCAACGGCACCTTTCAAGTACTTCTTGATGAAGGGGGCCAATTTTTGGGCATCTACTTTGTAGGTGCTGGCCAAGTATTTCTTGATGGCGGGCAATGATGAACCTCCACGTTCCTTCAGGGTCTTGATGGCGGCATCAACCATTTGCTGGGTTGGAGGGTGGGTAGGGGCAGCTGATGGCTTCTTTGCTTTGGCAGCGGCTTTTTTTGGTGCCTTTTTCTCAACAGCGGCAACTGGGGAGGCGGTGGCTTCAACAACGGCGGCGTCAGACATGGTTATTCACTGTTTGGTTTATTTTTCACTGTTAACACAAATACACTCACAAATTTATGTGTACTATTATTTTTGTTAGCGGCGAGCTAAAGTGTAGGTACATCGAAAAGATGAGATGTGCATAGTAGTCAATTGGTAAATTTTTCGAAAGATTGTGTGGAAGCGTGTTTAATTTTTTACAAAAGTTTTCGGAGAAATTAAATTTTCCTGAAGAAGCTTTGATAATTTTCACTAAAAATGTTTTATACCTTTAAAGTATAGATTTCAGGCTATGTTTTAAAGAAAGTTTGGTGTAATTATCACTTGCCGTTTGTCAATTATAAACGTTTAACTTGGCAGATTATAAAAATGTAATCACAAATTTCCAACTAAAATTTAAAAAAATCGAATTTTTTATGAAAAATTAATTGAAAATTCTTTTTGAAAATGTAGCCTGATATGTTTACTTTAGGGTCAAAGAAAAATATCGATGAAATTTCATATTTTACTATGTGAAAAAATTGAAATTATTATGTGGTCTATGACAGCAGAAATCCTCTTGTTGGCATAATTTCAATGAAGAAAAGTTTTTCTTGAAATAAATTTGAAAGCTCAAATCTTAATAAGTTTTATAAAAATTTCTTAAAAAACATTTCAGAATTTGTATATTTACATCAAAATATAACATTATTCACAAAAAGTCATAATTTACGGGGAAAAGTTACAAAATCCCCAGAATACTTCATACTACCAATGTACAGGCATTCACTGACAAACGGTTATGTATTTTCATTTTGCAATATTTTTTATGAAATTTAACATAATTTGTTCTAAAATTTATTAAAAATAGTATTAGAAGCCATTTTCTAAGTTATTTTGTCAAATTTTTGTTACTTTTATGAAAAAATATTCCCAAAAAGAAATTCATCTTTACAGGCAAATATCACCTAGAACACTTGGAAATGTCATGAAATTAATTGCGTTTTACAAAATTGTTTTTCGATCAACTTCAAAGGTAGATATTATTGGCATTTCTTTTTATAATACTTTTAATTATATTTTACATCAAAATTCTCAACAAATTATTTTCTTCTTAAATTTTTAAAAAATAATAAATTATTACCAATTTCTCTAAATACATCGGGCAAAAATAATTTTGTAATTCCATATGGAGAAAATTCATATTCAAATGTCTTAAAATGCGTATAAAACATTTAAAAATTTTGCTGAAAAGGAATAAAACATATTTCATACATCATTCCTGAAAAAAATTAAATAGGAGGGGCAAAATTTTAGCTGGAAATTTTTAAAATTCACATGAAATAATTCGTAGAAATTAAAGGCAGAGAATTTTTTCCCGTTAAATTGAATAGTCCACAACAAAAAAAAAAAATGATCGAAGGGGAATAAAATGAGAGAAATAGACAAATTTCGCGCCAAAAATCATGAAGAGAGCAATTTTTTGTTTAACGGGAAAAGGAAAAAAACAAAATGGACAAAAAAAAATCCCGTTAGCAAAATGTATGTGGTGGTTGTTATTATGAGTCATAGCATTTTTTCGAAGAGGGAGTACAAAAATGATAATAATTTTGCAAATTAAAGGAAACTATCAAAATGGATAATTGGAAAAATTCAAATAAAATTAAAAAAATAAAATATTCGATCAAAATAAAATAACAAAAATAAAGTGACGAAAAATAATCAAGGAAAAAAATCAACATCAAAAAAATACTTCTTTATTTTAAAAATTTTCAAAAATAATCAAAGCCCTAAATTTTTTTATTTATTTAAAAAAATACTAAAATTTGTAGATTGAGTGAAAAAATATCTCATTTTTGTGAAATATTTGTGGTCCTGAAAAGGACCGATTGTTTTGTTGTAAAATTGTTGCTTTTAAAACGTCAAGAATTTAAGCACGTTCTCCACGAATACGTCTGGCCAATTGGATATCCTTAGGCATGATGGTGACACGCTTAGCATGGATGGCGCACAAGTTAGTATCTTCGAAAAGACCAACCAAGTAGGCTTCACTGGCTTCTTGCAAGGCCATAACAGCAGAGCTCTGGAAACGCAAGTCAGTTTTGAAATCTTGAGCGATTTCACGAACCAAACGTTGGAAGGGCAATTTGCGGATCAACAATTCAGTACTCTTCTGGTAACGACGGATTTCACGCAAAGCAACTGTACCAGGACGGAAACGATGAGGCTTCTTAACACCGCCGGTGGCTGGGGCACTCTTACGGGCAGCTTTGGTAGCTAGTTGTTTACGGGGAGCCTTTCCACCGGTCGATTTACGGGCAGTTTGCTTAGTACGAGCCATTTTTCACTTGAATTTTTTCACTTCACTAGAGATATGCACACAAACAATTTCAATTCAATTTTGCCTATGGCCATATTTATTTGGTAGATAATCTTACGAACTAACAGGAATGGCTTACTGTGCTAAAAAACTTAACTATATATAGCTATTCGCTATCTACTACTATTTACATAAAAATACGCTGTGCTCTTGGCATCTAGCAACTATATACTTTAAATAAAAAAGGAAAAAACTTAAAAACATATATGCCCCAAAAATTCCAAAATTAAAAATGGGCGAAAT
Source organism: Musca domestica (assembly GCF_030504385.1). Taxonomy (NCBI): domain Eukaryota; kingdom Metazoa; phylum Arthropoda; class Insecta; order Diptera; family Muscidae; genus Musca; species Musca domestica. Next base: position 27,400,001 of record NW_026712346.1, read on the forward strand.
CAACTAATTTTAAAATTTAAAACTAAAACGTAAATCTAAAACTTAAATCTAATACTTAAAGCTAGTTTCTACAAACTACTATTTACAATATATACAATATTTACATTTACTGTGTACTATTGTACACAGTATCTTCTACATCAAGGGTGTTGTAACGTCGATGGTAGAAACGAAGCTCACCATCGACGTACAACAGCCCTTCCTCATTCATCCTTTTCAAGGCACCCGGGGGCAGGTACCTTACAGTCCTCAGTGCATCCGCGTCCAGGGTGCATCTCAGAGCGTTCTCCACAGTACTGTTATTCAGTCCGTCCGTCTTGTCTAAGAATTCCAGTGCTCCTGAGACCAGGACCCTGTCAATTCTTTCCCCACCTGCCCTGTCATATATGGCCCTATTAGAGGTCCTCCTGACAGTTCCATCCTGACTAAATGTTAGTTCTCTCATGCCTAAACATGAAGTCAGGACACTACGCTCCCACCTCCTAAGCCTCTCCATCTGGTTGGATGAGATGCCAAACCAGACCGGAAAAGCGTAGGCAACAATAGGTCGCATTATTTGCCGATATAACAGCAACTTCACTTCGGGAGTTAAGCCATCCCGCATCTTCATCAGCCCTTGATAGCTGAAGAAGACCTTTCTCGCTCTGTCCAGGATAAAATCTAAATGTGCCTTGAAGTCAAAATTCTTTTGAAAAATGACCCCAAGATATTTTATCCTGTCCTTTATTTCCACAATATGAGGTCCAACTTTCACGACCGGATGGTACCTTGTAAAATTTGGACGAACATATCGAGTATTCCCGGTAAATACAATTGCCGAACATTTGTCCCCATTTAGCTTGAGGCCCCATATGGTAAAGAACCTATATAAGACCTCAAGATAAGTGTTCAGACGTGCTTCCGCTATACGAAGTAATGGGGCCGTATACGCCACAAGCACATCATCGGCGTATGATAATGCTAACCCTCCACGTGGAGGTGTAGGCATGTCACTGACATAGATGTTAAACAACATCGGCCCTAGGAGGGAGCCATGGGGCACGCCAGTCAGTACAGGTCTGCGACTAGATAGTCGTTCACCTACCCTAACTCTGAAATACCTATCAGACAGGAAACTTCCTACTAATCTCACAGTTTGGTGATCAAATCCAAACCGTTGCATTTTAAACAATAAACCTTGATGCCATACGGTATCAAAGGCTTTAGAAAAATCAAGTCCAACTGCAATAGTGCCATCCCTATTGTTGAGACCTGAAACCACATAGGATGAGAGAGCAGTTAGGGCATGGACAGTGGATAGGCCTGCCCTAAACCCGAACTGATTGTCCTTCAACACCCTTTTATCCTCTACGAGTTTATTTAATCTTTCCAAAATGAAAGACTCGAAGAGTTTACCGAAGGCCGATAAAAGTGATATCGGCCTATAGCTACTACATTGTCCCAGAGGTGAACCCCTCTTAAATATGGGAACCAACATAGCCTCTTTCCATGCCCTGGGAAAATAACCCAGGTTCAGACAGTGATTAAACAACACTGCCAGGAATGTAAAAATAACCTCACCCGCCTTTTTTAAGGCGGTATCGGGTATTCTGTCCAAACCGCAGGATTTACGTGCTGGCCTACGGGCGATTGCCCTACCCACACAACCGGCGCGAAGAAAACCACCCTCGTTCCAACGAGTGGCGTTTTCAACAATAGCCCCATTTGCAGTAAATGTATCGCCGAAATTTACCATAGGGGACCGATCGCTGATCCCCTCGGTAGCTCGATTAACTGAGCTACGGAGGGCATCATGTTCCCCAGGAAACCGATTAACTGGTCCTCCTGAGAAATTAGCACTCGGTCCTCCCATGGCCGGCGAAACACCCTGCACATGGTCTGCCAAGGCTTCAGCCTTTTCACCGTCGTCTGTAATAAGTCGGCCTGTATTGTCCACTAACTGACTAACAGGTTCTCTAGTATCTAGTCCTGCTGCCCTTTTGACTTTGTCAAAAGTTTTCCCATCAACTCTTATTCTCCCTAAATAATTTGTGAGTCTCTCCTGTTCGAAAATACGAACAGAGTCCTCAATTATGCGATCCAAATTTCTGATATCCGCTCTAAGAGCAGGAAATCTATCTGGATCCCCAGATCTTCGGAGAGTGCGGCATAGCCTGCGACGCTCTCGAATAAAGCCCAAAATTCTCGGAGGAAGATCTCCAAGAGTCTTAGGCTTAACTCTCTGTTTAGGTACAGAGGTTTCTATAGCATTGCGGAAAATCTCACCTAGATTTTCCACACACCTATCTACCTCATCTATTGAAGCATTTCTGTTAGATGGTAGAGTGCACTCATCTAGCCCTAACCTAATTTGACGCCTAAATCGTCCTACATTCATGCGATTGAAGTTCAGAAATTTCTGACCTTCATTTCTCGCCAGACCCCCCAAATTTAATTGAATTTGAATCGCCCTGTGATCCGATTCAAAATCAAATGCCATAGAAATATTTCCGCCGCCAACCAGAGGGAGTCCTGGTGTACGCAGAAATAAATCTAGATATGAGGCAGATGTCGCATTCTCCCTAGTCGGAATATCCGACCTTATTACGTCAAATTCTAGGCAGTCCTGTAAAAGTCTGTCTAAAACTAGTCCACTGCAGTTTCTCACGTTACCTCCCCACGAAGTGTGCTTCGCGTTTAGGTCGGTTCCGATCAAAACTTCCCCAGAGTTATATAGGTCAAAAACCCGCAAAATATCTTCGGACCGTAGTGTCTCATTGGGTGCGAGGTACATTGAGACGAAAGCTACAGTGGAGCCATCGTCCTTCCATACCCTCGCCGCACAGGATTCTATATGTCCGGTTGAGAGTGGTATTCGATCACAGCGAATACCATCTCGAATAGCAACCGCGGTACCACCCCCGCGTTGCGCCCCATCACGATATTGGAGAAAAACCCTATATCCCTCTAAACTAAAATTACGAGAAGGTTGAGCTTATGCTCAGCCAAAAGGAGTACATCAGGCCTCCTCTCCTCAACTAACAACTTCAAATAGTGTCTCTTTGATAGTGAAATCAAAGAGTTCACATTAACAAAAACTACCTTAAAACTGGACATTTCCAGCAATGCATAACAACCAGGCAGACATGGCGGCGTCAATGCCTGAAGATGCCATTATTTTTGAAAGATAGGACCAAATGTCCTAGCCTTCTCGCATTTTTGAGAAAAGTCCGTTCCAAAGAACTGGACAATATTCTCAGTCTGAGAAATTACCTCTTTTTGGGGAGGTCGATTGCTAGAACGTGGACCGTTACTAGCTGGGGGTTGTTGAGGGGCCGATTTTGCACGGCCACCTGCGACACCAGCATATGTCGTGCTGGAGCCAATGGCAGCAATTCGTAATGAACGTGCCTCATTTTTGGCCTGTATGTCGGCCTTGGCTTTAGCTTTGCGGGCTAAAATTGCCAAACGGTGTGGACAATCCTTAGCCGAAGCAGGATGTCCGTATTTGCCACAGTTAACGCAGTAACAGGGCTGTGCCACCTTTTTAACAACCTCCCCAGATACCGGGTCGGTGTATTCAACAAGAGTGTCTTGTCCCTTGGGAGGGACAGGACACTCTTTAGGACCATGATCTCCATTGCACTTGTTACAGCGCTTTGGCATTGTACAATTGGTCGCGATATGGTCGTGACCTTGGCAGTTAAAGCATTGCTGCATGCCACTACCTTTATCCTTACGGATCTTGACATTGCAGTCAAATATCATTTTGAGGTTATACAACCCCAAAATGTCCGAACTTTTGCTTACACGCAAAAGCCACAAGCGGTAGGAAATGTTGGTCAACCAACAATTTCAACATTTAGGCCTGATTTGATAGTGAGGAACTCACTTACCGCCTCAGGCGAATATTCCTTAGTTAAGCCCTCTATGACAAGCATATGAGGACGTAACTCCTTGGGGGTATGAGTATAAAATTTATACCCACGCTCTGTCAAGATTTGCTTGACAAAATTAAATGCGTTGAGGCCTTTGACCTTCAACGCCAAAACGGACGGACGGACTAAGGTAATGGAGAACTCACCTGAACGCAGATGTTGTCTCAGGACGCCTGCCACCTCAGATACGCCAGCTCCGAAAATCTTAAAAGCTGGCATGTTTTTGCCAGCATTTGTCTTCTCTGTTGTCTGCTTCGTAGGGGCGGGAGCAGCACTCTTCTTAGTTGCGGGAGCAGCGGGAACAGCAGCAGCACCAGCAGGAACAGCAGCAGCAGCAGCAGGAACAGCAGCAGCCTTGTTGCCAACCACCAGGGGGGTAGTTTTGGGTGGTTGAGTCTTCTCGTTAACTTCTTTCAACACGTACCGCACTTTGGGGATAGCGCCTTTAGAAGTCTCCTTCTTCTTCTTTTCGGTCACTGACGGCACGACATCCATCTCGTCATCCGCCATACCGAAGTCTACGGCTGCCTCGGTAGCCATTACGGTCTCCTTGCTGGAGGGGCCAATCTTAGCGCATTTGGCTAGCGCTTGGTTGGCAGCAGCCAGCTCTGCTGCCATACGGCTCCTTTCTTGCTCTAAGTGAGCAATTCGGGCTTCAAGCTGGCGTACAATGGCTTCCAGCTTCACATTCTCATAGGCAGAATTGCCTACGTTGCAATGGCAGCGTTTTTTACGTGGCTGCCTAACCACATCGGAGCTAAAAGATTGGCCCCCGTCGCTAGTTGCACCATCAGATGTGCAACCATCCATTTTCTTTGGTATATTTGCCGTTTTTGGCTTGGCAAATATACCATCACCTTCAATTTTTATGCCGGTAGGGTTGACTTTTACCGGCATAGCCGCCTGCATTTCTGCCATTTTATCCATGGCAAAAATCGAGCCTTTTTCTCTTTTGACGGCGTCAAAAATATTCGCCGTCGGCTTTGGGGTGCTGACGGTTTTGGGGTTTCCCGCCAGCACTGTTGATATTTGGTCTTCACCAACCACCACTGCTCGTTCTGTTGTGTTTGTGCCTTGAAATCAGCAAAACTCCAATTTTGCTGCCTTCTATGGGCTTCTCAATTTTTTGAGACACCAACCAAATTTTGCCCTTTTGCAAAAACCACCACCAAATCACAGCAACAGCCACTGCAATACACCACCACAGCACAGCAAACGCCACACGTTCAACCACCACAGCACAATGAACACGATTTTGTTCAACCACCACTATGCACGAATTAACACTGCCGAAGAGATGTTATTTCACGATCTGCACACAAACACTGTAGACACTGTAATAACGTTGCCATCGCCAAGAAAACGAGTATTTATAGAAAATTGTGCTCTTAGCATCAACTTTCGGGGTTGATATGTTAGTGAATTCTTACCTATCGGTATACCAAATGTACACGCACACACAAAAGAGAACATACAATACTAACGGCAAATGTACACACACACATATAACTGTACATACTTTACTTGGTATGTGAGAGAGCCTCAAATTTTGTATAAATACAAGCGGACCTGGGTTGAAAAAACATTCGTATTTTGAACGTTAGTGAAGTGATAAGTGAAATAAACTAAAGTGAAAAAATGACTGGTCGTGGTAAAGGTGGTAAAGGCTTGGGAAAAGGTGGCGCTAAACGTCACAGGAAAGTGCTCCGTGATAACATCCAAGGTATTACCAAGCCAGCTATTAGACGTTTGGCTCGTCGTGGCGGTGTAAAACGTATCTCTGGCCTGATTTACGAAGAAACTCGTGGTGTTCTGAAGGTGTTTTTGGAAAACGTTATTCGTGATGCTGTCACCTACACCGAACATGCTAAGCGTAAAACCGTCACCGCTATGGATGTCGTATATGCTTTGAAGAGACAAGGCCGTACCTTGTACGGTTTCGGCGGTTAAACAAATTCTTGACGCAATTTGGAGAAATCTTTTTTACAACAAAACAATCGGTCCTTTTCAGGACCACAAAATATATCAAAAAAGAGATACATTCTTGTTGAAAACTATTTTTTTTAATTAAAAATAAATAAAAAATAAACACTTACCTTAGGAAATAAAGAAATTTTATGTCAAAATTTCTAATATTTTTCTTTTTCAGCTTTCTCGTACTTTTTTCTCACAATTCGTGAAAAATGTCTAAAAATCAAATAAATAAAAAATATAAATACTAACTACTAACACTAATTTTCTCCATAATATTTTCAACGAAAACATTGTTTTACCGAGGTCTCGTATTTTATTCCCGATCATAAACATGCCGTCGGCAACTCACATCGCTAAACACATTTAGTTGTTCTTCTTCTTCCTTTTCGTATTATATGAGTATAACATAGCGTCGCTTTATGTATGTATTGGTATTATTTAGTCGATATTACTAAAGAACGACCATGCTGTGGTAGCAAAGGAATTTCATTTTGACTTTTTCAAACATTGTTGAATCTTTTCTCAAATTTTATTTAAAAATGGTTGAATATTTTATTAAATAGATCGTTGATTCATATTATCTTCAAAAATTTCATTAAAAATTTTTAAATTATTCACTAATAATTTCCTTTAAAATTGTATCGAAAATTAAATCATTGATTTTTTTAAAAATTAAAATAACTGAATTTTATTTAAAAATTTTTCATTGAATTAATTTTATTTTATTTATGTTCAATTTACTTATTTAAATTCCAATTAATTTAATTTTTCATTAGATTATTTTTTAAAAATCACATTTTCGTTTTATTAAAAATTATTTTATTTATTTCCTTATTATTAATTTAAAATTATTTAATTTATTTCCTTATCATTAATTTAAAATTTTTTGATTTCATTTAAAGTATCTTTTATTTTCATAAAATGTATTTATTATTCCAAATTTCTTTAATTTATTTCCAAATATTTTCATTTAAATTTGCTTAAATTTTCATTAATATTTGCCTTAATTTTTAAAAATTTTCTTATTTTATTTTAATTTAATTATTAATTTACGTTATTTTATTTTTCTTTGTAATTATTTTCGTTAATTTTCATTTCATTATGTTACTTTTCTTCTATTTTTTGTGTTAAAAATTTGCGCTTTTATTTTCATGTATGCGTCGATTTATTTCCACCAAAACACTACTTTGCCGCCAAAATTCCATTGCAAATCATCTACTTTATGCCTTCCCCAAAGAATGCGCCGGGGTACGATTTTTTCACATAAAATTACTACAAAGCCACCACCAACTGCCACATGCTTCTTCTTCATGCTATACATACTCATTTGGTGACGCCACGATCTCTCCTCTCTCGCGCTCTATTCCTGAAATCATAAGAGACAACAACAACGACGACAACACAAATATGCAACTGACAACGAAAAACAGTTATTCTGCCAACGTCTCATAGAAAATTATTGAGAATTTTTATTTTTTTTTCATGCAAATGTAGCTTGACGCAATTTTCTTTCTCTTTTCAAATATTTTTTGTCGTCCTGAAAAGGACGGATTGGTTGATTTTTCTATGGAATTATACGATGGTCTGTATTCTTCTTCTTCATTCCATAATACCTTTCGAATAATTTAGGCTTTCTTTTCGGTCTTCTTGGGCAAGAGAACAGCTTGGATGTTTGGCAATACACCACCTTGGGCAATGGTAACGCCAGACAGCAATTTGTTCAATTCTTCGTCGTTACGGATGGCCAATTGCAAGTGACGGGGAATGATACGAGTCTTCTTGTTGTCACGGGCAGCATTGCCAGCCAATTCCAAGACTTCAGCAGCCAAATATTCCATGACAGCGGCTAAATAGACGGGAGCACCGGCACCAACACGCTCAGCATAGTTGCCTTTGCGCAACAGACGATGGATACGACCGACGGGGAATTGAAGACCAGCACGATTGGAACGGGACTTTGCCTTTCCCTTAACTTTGCCACCTTTACCACGACCAGACATTTTCACTTTATTTTAGTTTTAAACACTTCACTTAAGCACTGAAAAACACAAGTGATAAAAATTTTCGCCCCGAAACGTGCTATTTATACTTTTCTCACACACACATTTCTTCAATAATGGGGTGGTTTGCCTTGTGTGTGCCTGCTAGCTGTGACTACCTGAAATTCTTGTCGACTACAATCTACAAATTCTGTATAGCTGGCCGTTTTGGTTATCATTTGTGAACAGTGTTAAAAGTGTTTGTGTGATTCAAAAAAAATAATAAGTGAAAATGCCTCCTAAAACCAGTGGTAAAGCAGCAAAGAAGGCCGGCAAAGCCCAGAAGAACATTACCAAGGGCGATAAGTCGAAGAGACGTACCAAGCGTAAGGAGAGTTACGCTATCTACATTTACAAAGTGTTGAAGCAAGTCCATCCCGACACCGGTACCTCCTCCAAGGCCATGAGCATCATGAACAGTTTCGTCAACGATATCTTCGAACGTATTGCCGCCGAAGCCTCTCGTTTGGCCCAGCTCCAAGTAAATGTCTTGATATTTTTCATTTTGCGTCGAAATACTACCTTAAAAGGCCCTTTTCAGGGCCACAAAAACATTTCAAAAGAGATCATATTTTGTTGAAGCTACAATTTATCATTATTTAATAATAAACGAATAAAATCCATAGAAATTATATTTTTCTCTATACAATGATTTTTCCATGCATTTAGCTAACTCGCATATGTGCCTATGTTTAGCCATTGCTTGTGCGATATGCTATAACAGCCATCGTCGTTGTGTATGTGTGCGTGTGTTAGTGGTGATTTGCCTTGCCGTCGTTGATCAACATCGAATGGGCATCATGTATGTGTGAGCATTTTGTTACAGCACAACGGCAAAGCAACGAAATATAAGGCTGAGGCAGAAATTATCAAAGGAAAAAAATATATTGATGAAAATGTTAATATTTTGCCAAAATGTCATTTTTGGATGAAATTCTTGAAATTTGACAGAGAATATGAAAATGACAAATTTTTCAAAATTAAGTAGAAATTATAAAAATGACCAAATGATGGGGATTTTCGAGAATTATGACCTGTGGGTAATTAGGAAAAATTTTAAATATTCTATTATCTTTTATGACCTGGGTTAAAAAACAATCCAGTGGCGTCCACGATTATATTGGCTCAATAAAATTACCTAATAAGAACAGTAATTAGCGAAAGTAATTTTTTTCCCAAAATCAAACACGTGTACAAATTTACTTATTCATTTAGGTAACAAATATATACGATAACTGTTGAAAATAAATATTTTTCTCTTTTTTAATTTAATTTGTAGCCTGAAAAGGGCTGTTAGATAGTATGTTTTCGAATATCGAAAATATTGTGGAAAAAGTAATCTTTCTGGGAAAAATTACTTCTTGGCGGCGGTTTTCTTAGCAGCTGGCTTCTTTGCTGCTGCGGCCTTTTTGGGCTTAGCAGCTGCAGTTTTTGCCTTGGGTGCCTTTGGTTTAGTGGCAGATGCTTTGGCGGCGGTCTTTGCTGGTTTAGCTTTAACTGTACCGGTTTTCTTGGCAGCCTTTGCCTTTGTTTTGTCGGCCTTCTTCTTTTCAGCGGTCTTCTTGGCGGCAGAGGGTTTTTTGGCAGCTGCCTTCTTCTCACCAGCGGCCTTTTTAGGGGCGGCAGCCTTCTTCTTTTTGTCACCAGCGGCTGGGGCCTTCTTCTTCTTTTCAGCAGTCTTGGCTTTGGGTTCCTTGGAGGCCGAAGCTGACAATTTGAATGAACCAGAAGCACCCTTACCTTTAGTTTGGATCAATTTTCCACTGGCAACGGCACCTTTCAAGTACTTCTTGATGAAGGGGGCCAATTTTTGGGCATCTACTTTGTAGGTGCTGGCCAAGTATTTCTTGATGGCGGGCAATGATGAACCTCCACGTTCCTTCAGGGTCTTGATGGCGGCATCAACCATTTGCTGGGTTGGAGGGTGGGTAGGGGCAGCTGATGGCTTCTTTGCTTTGGCAGCGGCTTTTTTTGGTGCCTTTTTCTCAACAGCGGCAACTGGGGAGGCGGTGGCTTCAACAACGGCGGCGTCAGACATGGTTATTCACTGTTTGGTTTATATTTCACTCTTAACACAAATACACTCACAAATTTATGTGTACTATTATTTTTGTTAGCGGCGAGCTAAAGTGTAGGTACATCGAAAAGATGAGATGTGCATAGTAGTCAATTGGTAAATTTTTCGAAAGATTGTGTGGAAGCGTGTTTAATTTTTTACAAAAGTTTTCGGAGAAATTAAATTTTCCTGAAGAAGCTTTGATAATTTCACAAAAAATGTTTTATACCTTTAAAGTATAGATTTCAGGCTATGTTTTAAAGAAAGTTTGGTGTAATTATCACTTGCCGTTTGTGAATTATAAACGTTTAACTTGGCAGATTATAAAAATGTAATCACAAATTTCCAACTAAAATTTAAAAAAATCGAATTTTTTATGAAAATTTAATTGAAAATTCTTTTTGAAAATGTAGCCTGATATGTTTACTTTAGGATCAAAGAAAAATATCGATGAAATTTATATTTTACTATGAGAAAAAATTGAAATTATTATGTGGTCTATGACAGCAGAAATCCTCTTGTTGGCATAATTTCAATGAAGAAAAGTTTTTCTTGAAATAAATTTGAAAGCTCAAATCTTAATAAGTTTTATAAAAATTTCTTAAAAACATTTCAGAATTTGTATATTTACATCAAAATATAACATTATTCACAAAAAGTCATAATTTACGGGGAAAAGTTACAAAATCCCCAGAATACTTCATACTACCAATGTACAGGCATTCACTGACAAACGGTTATGTATTTTCATTTTGCAATATTTTTTATGAAATTTAACATAATTTGTTCTAAAATTTATTAAAATAGTATTAGAAGCCATTTTCTACGTTATTTTGTCAAATTTTTGTTAATTTTATGAAAAAATATTCCCAAAAAGAAATTCCTCTTTACAGGCAAATATCACCTAGAACACTTGGAAATGTCATGAAATTAATTGCGTTTTACAAAATTGTTTTTCGATCAACTTTCAAGGTCAGATATTATTGGCATTTCTTTTTATATACTTTTAATTATATTTTACATCAAAATTCTCAACAAATCATTTTCTTCTTAAATTTTTAAAAATAATAAATTATTACCAATTTCTCTAAATACATCGGGCAAAAATAATTTTGTAATTCCATATGGAGAAAATTCATATTCAAATGTCTTAAAATGCGTATAAAACATTTAAAAATTTTGCTGAAAAGGAATAAAACATATTTCATACATCATTCCTGAAAAAAATTAAATAGGAGGGGCAAAATTTTAAGCTGGAAATTTTTAAAATTCACATGAAATAATTCGTAGAAATTAAAGGCAGAGAATTTTTTCCCGTTAAATTGAATAGTCCACAACAAAAAAAATGATCGAAGGGGAATAAAATGAGAGAAATAGACAAATTTCGCGCCAAAAATCATGAAGAGAGCAATTTTTTGTTTAACGGGAAAAGGAAAAAAAGCAAAATGGACAAAAAAAATCCCGTTAGCAAAATGTATGTGGTGGTTGTTATTATGAGTCATAGCATTTTTTTCGAAGAGGGAGTACAAAAATGATAATAATTTTGCAAATTAAAGGAAACTATCAAAATGGATAATTGAAAAAATTCAAATAAAATTAAAAAAATAAAATATTCGATCAAAATAAAATAACAAAAATAAAGTGACGAAAAATAATCAAGGAAAAAAAATCAACATCAAAAAATACTTCTTTATTTTAAAAATTTTCAAAAATAATCAAAGCCCTAAATTTTTTTATTTATTTAAAAAAAATACTAAAATTTGTAGATTGAGTGAAAAATATCTCTTTTTTGTAAAATATTTGTGGTCCTGAAAAGGACCGATTGTTTTGTTGTAAAATTGTTGCTTTTAAAACGTCAAGAATTTAAGCACGTTCTCCACGAATACGTCTGGCCAATTGGATATCCTTAGGCATGATGGTGACACGCTTAGCATGGATGGCGCACAAGTTAGTATCTTCGAAAAGACCAACCAAGTAGGCTTCACTGGCTTCTTGCAAGGCCATAACAGCAGAGCTCTGGAAACGCAAGTCAGTTTTGAAATCTTGAGCGATTTCACGAACCAAACGTTGGAAGGGCAATTTGCGGATCAACAATTCAGTACTCTTCTGGTAACGACGGATTTCACGCAAAGCAACTGTACCAGGACGGAAACGATGAGGCTTCTTAACACCGCCGGTGGCTGGGGCACTCTTACGGGCAGCTTTGGTAGCTAGTTGTTTACGGGGAGCCTTTCCACCGGTCGATTTACGGGCAGTTTGCTTAGTACGAGCCATTTTTCACTTGAATTTTTTCACTTCACTAGAGATATGCACACAAACAATTTTTTCAATTTCAATTTTGCCTATGGCCATATTTATTTGTTAGATAATCTTACGAACTAACAGGAATGGCTTACTGTGCTAAAAAAACTTAACTATATATAGCTATTCGCTATCTACTACTATTTACATAAAAATACGCTATGCTCTTGGCATCTAGCAACTACATACTTTAAATAAAAAAGGAAAAAAGGAAAAAACTTAAAAACATATATGCCCCAAAAAAATTCCAAAATTAAAAATGGGCGATATCTACTTATTTTATCTTAAAATTAAAACTTAAATCTAAAGCTTAAAACTAACAACTACAAACTACTATATACAATATTTACATTTACTGTGTACTATTGTACACAGTATCTTCTACATCAAGGGTGTTGTAACGTCGATGGTAGAAACGAAGCTCACCATCGACGTACAACAGCCCTTCCTCATCTAGCCTTTTTAAGGCACCCAGTGGCAGGTACCTAGCAGTCCTCAGTTCATCCACGTCCAGGCTGCAACGCAGAGCATTCTCCACAATACTGTTATTCAGTCCGTCAGTCTTGTCCAAGAATTCCAGTGCTCCTGTGACCAGGACCCTGTCAATTCTTTCCCCACCTGCCCTGTCATATATGGCCCTATTAGAGGTCCTTCTGACAGTTCCATCCTGACTAAATGTTAGTCCACTCATGCCTAAACATGAAGTCAGGACACTACGCTCCCATCTCCTAAGCCTCTCCATCTGATTGGACGAGATTCCAAAGCCAGACAGGAAAAGCGTAGGCAACAATAGGACGCATTATTTGCCGATATAACAGCAACTTAACTTCGGGAGTTAAGCCATCCCGCATCTTCATCAGCCCTTGATAGCTGAAGAAGACCTTCCTCGCTCTGTCCAAGATAAAACTTATATGTCCATTGAAGTCAAAATTCTTCTGAAAGATGACCCCAAGGTATTTTATCTTGTCCTTTATTTCCACATTATGAGGTCCAACTTTCACGACCGGATGGTACCTTGTAAAATTTGGACGAACATATCGAGTATTCCCGGTAAATACAATTGCCGAACATTTGTCCCCATTTAGCTTGAGGCCCCATATGGTAAAGAACCTATATAAGACCTCAAGATAAATGTTCAGACGTGCTTCCGCTATACGAAGTAATGGGGCCGTATACGCCACAAGCACATCATCGGCGTATGATAATGCTAACCCTCCACGTGGAGGTGTAGGCATGTCACTGACATAGATGTTAAACAACATCGGCCCTAGGAGGGAGCCCTGGGGCACGCCAGTCAGTACAGGTCTGCGACTAGATAGTCGCTCACCTACCCTAACTCTGAAATACCTATCAGACAGGAAACTTTCTACTAACCTCACAGTTTGGTGATCAAAACCAAACCGTTGCATTTTAAACAATAGACCTTGATGCCATACGGTATCAAAGGCTTTAGAAAAATCAAGTCCAACTGCAATAGTGCCATCCCTATTGTTGAGACCTGAAACCACATAGGATGAGAGAGCAGTTAGGGCATGGACAGTGGATAGGCCTGCCCTAAACCCAAACTGGTTGTCCTTCAACACCCTTTTATCCTCTACGAGTTTATTTAATCTTTCCAAAATGAAAGACTCGAAGAGTTTACCGAAGGCCGATAAAAGTGATATCGGCCTATAGCTACTACATTGTCCCAGAGGTGAACCCCTCTTAAATATGGGAACCAACATAGCCTCTTTCCATGCCCTGGGAAAATAGCCCAGATTCAGACAGTGATTAAATAACACTGCCAGGAACGTAAAAATAACCTCACCCGCCTTTTTTAAGGCGGTATCGGGTATTCTGTCCAAACCGCAGGATTTACGTGCTGGCCTACGGGCGATTGCCCTACCCACACAACCGGCGCGAAGAAAACCACCCTCGTTCCAACGAGTGGCGTTTTCAACAATAGCCCCATCTGCAGTAAATGTATCGCCGAAATTTACCATAGGGGACCGATCGCTGATCCCCTCGGTAGCTCGATTAACTGAGCTACGGAGGGCATCATGTTCCCCAGGAAACCGATTAACTGGTCCTCCTGAGAAATTAGCACTCGGGCCTCCCATGGCCGGCGAAACACCCTGCACATGGTCTGCCAAGGCTTCAGCCTTTTCACCGTCGTCTGTAATAAGTCGACCTGTATTGTCCACTAGCTGACTAACAGGTTCTCTAGTATCTAGTCCAGCTGCCCTTTTGACTTTGTCAAAAGTTTTCCCATCAACTCTTATTCTCCCTAAATAATTTGTGAGTCTCTCCTGTTCGAACATTCGAACAGAGTCCTCAATTATGCGATCCAAATTTCTGATATCCGCTATAAGAGCAGGAAATCTATCTGGATCCCCAGATCTTCGGAGAGTGCGGCATAGCCTGCGACGCTCTCGAATAAAGCCCAAAATTCTCGGAGGAAGATCTCCAAGGGTTTTAGGCCTGACTCTCTGTTTAGGTACAGAGGTCTCTATAGCAATGCGGAAAATCTCACCTAGATTTTCCACACACCTATCTACCTCATCTATTGAAGCATTTCTGTTAGATGGTAGTGTGCACTCATCTAGTCCTAGCCTAAGCTGACGCCTAAATCGTCCTACATTCATGCGATTGAAGTTCAGAAATTTTTGTCCTTCATTTCTCGCCAGACCCCCCAAATTTAATTGAATTTGAATCGCCCTGTGGTCCGATTCGAAATCAAATGCCATAGAAATATTTCTCCGCCAACCAGAGGGAGTCCTGGTGTACGCAGAAATAAATCTAGATATGAGGCAGATGTCGCATTCTCCCTAGTCGGAATATCCGACCTTATTACGTCAAATTCTAGGCAGTCCTGTAAAAGTCTGTCTAAAACTAGTCCACTGCAGTTTCTCACGTTACCTCCCCACGAAGTGTGCTTCGCGTTTAGGTCGGTTCCGATCAAAACTTCCCCAGAGTTATATAGGTCAAAAACCCGCAAAATATCTTCGGACCGTAGTGTCTCATTGGGTGCGAGGTACATTGAGACGAAAGCTACAGTGGAGCCATCGTCCTTCCATACCCTCGCCGCACAGGATTCTATATGTCCGGTTGAGAGTGGTATTCGATCACAGCGAATACCATCTCGAATAGCAACCGCGGTACCACCCCCGCGTTGCGCCCCATCACGATATTGGAGAAAAACCCTATATCCCTCTAAACTAAAATTACGAGAAGGGTTGAGCTTATGCTCAGCCAAAAGGAGTACATCAGGCCTCCTCTCCTCAACTAACAACTTCAAATAGTGTCTCTTTGATAGTGAAATCAAAGAGTTCACATTAACAAAAACTACCTTAAAACTGGACATTTCCAGCAATGCATAACAACCAGGCAGACATGGCGGCGTCAATGCCTGAAGATGCCATTATTTTTTGAAAGATAGGACCAAATGTCCTAGCCTTCTCGCATTTTTGAGAAAAGTCCGTTCCAAAGAACTGGACAATATTCTCAGTCTGAGAAATTACCTCTTTTTGGGGAGGTCGATTGCTAGAACGTGGACCGTTACTAGCTGGGGTTGTTGAGGGGCCGATTTTGCACGGCCACCTGCGACACCAGCATATGTCGTGCTGGAGCCAATGGCAGCAATTCGTAATGAACGTGCCTCATTTTTGGCCTGTATGTCGGCCTTGGCTTTAGCTTTGCGGGCTAAAATTGCCAAACGGTGTGGACAATCCTTAGCCGAAGCAGGATGTCCGTATTTGCCACAGTTAACGCAGTAACAGGGCTGTGCCACCTTTTTAACAACCTCCCCAGATACCGGGTCGGTGTATTCAACAAGAGTGTCTTGTCCCTTGGGAGGGACAGGACACTCTTTAGGACCATGATCTCCATTGCACTTGTTACAGCGCTTTGGCATTGTACAATTGGTCGCGATATGGTCGTGACCTTGGCAGTTAAGCATTGCTGCATGCCACTACCTTTATCCTTACGGATCTTGACATTGCAGTCAAATATCATTTTGAGGTTATACAACCCCAAAATGTCCGAACTTTTGCTTACACGCAAAAGCCACAAGCGGTAGGAAATGTTGGTCAAACCAACAATTTCAACATTTAGGCCTGATTTGATAGTGAGGAACTCACTTACCGCCTCAGGCGAATATTCCTTAGTTAAGCCCTCTATGACAAGCATATGAGGACGTAACTCCTTGGGGGTATGAGTATAAAATTTATACCCACGCTCTGTCAAGATTTGCTTGACAAAATTAAATGCGTTGAGGCCTTTGACCTTCAACGCCAAAACGGACGGACGGACTAAGGTAATGGAGAACTCACCTGAACGCAGATGTTGTCTCAGGACGCCTGCCACCTCAGATACGCCAGCTCCGAAAATCTTAAAAGCTGGCATGTTTTTGCCAGCATTTGTCTTCTCTGTTGTCTGCTTCGTAGGGGCGGGAGCAGCACTCTTCTTAGTTGCGGGAGAGCAGCGGGAACAGCAGCAGCACCGCAGGAACAGCAGCAGCAGCAGCAGGAACAGCAGCAGCCTTGTTGCCAACCACCAGGGGGTGTAGTTTTGGGTGGTTGAGTCTTCTCGTTACTTCTTTCAACACGTACCGCACTTTGGGGATAGCGCCTTTAGAAGTCTCCTTCTTCTTCTTTTCGGTCACTGACGGCACGACATCCATCTCGTTCATCCGCCATACCGAAGTCTACGGCTGCCTCGGTAGCCATTACGGTCTCCTTGCTGGAGGGGCCAATCTTAGCGCATTTGGCTAGCGCTTGGTTGGCAGCAGCCAGCTCTGCTGCCATACGGCTCCTTTCTTGCTCTAAGTGAGCAATTCGGGCTTCAAGCTGGCGTACAATGGCTTCCAGCTTCACATTCTCATAGGCAGAATTGCCTACGTTGCAATGGCAGCGTTTTTTACGTGGCTGCCTAACCACATCGGAGCTAAAGATTGGCCCCCGTCGCTAGTTGCACCATCAGATGTGCAACCATCCATTTTCTTTGGTATATTTGCCGTTTTTGGCTTGGCAAATATACCATCACCTTCAATTTTTATGCCGGTAGGGTTGACTTTTACCGGCATAGCCGCCTGCATTTCTGCCATTTTATCCATGGCAAAAATCGCGCCTTTTTCTCTTTTGACGGCGTCAAAAATATTCGCCGTCGGCTTTGGGGTGCTGACGGTTTTGGGGTTTCCCGCCAGCACTGTTGATATTTGGTCTTCACCAACCACCACTGCTCGTTCTGTTGTGTTTGTGCCTTGAAATCAGCAAAACTCCAATTTTGCTGCCTTCTATGGGCTTCTCAATTTTTTGAGACACCAACCAAATTTTGCCCCTTTTGCAAAAACCACCACCAAATCACAGCAACAGCCACTGCAATACACCACCACAGCACAGCAAACGCCACACGTTTCAACCACCACAGCACAATGAACACGATTTTGTTCAACCACCACTATGCACGAATTAACACTGCCGAAGAGATGTTATTTCACGATCTGCACACAAACACTGTAGACACTGTAATAACGTTGCCATCGCCAAGAAAACGAGTATTATAGAGAAATGTGCTCTTAGCATCAACTTTCGGGGTGATATGTTAGTGAATTCTTACCTATCGGTATACCAAACTGTACACGCACACACAAAAGAGAACATACATACTAACGGCAAATGTACACAACACATATAACTGTACATACTTTACTTGTGCGTTAAATGGTTGGAGAGAGCCTCAAATTTTGTATAAATACAAGCGGACCTGGGTTGAAAAAACATTCGTATTTTGACGTTAGTGAAGTGATAAGTGAAATAAACTAAAGTGAAAAAATGATTGGTCGTGGTAAGGTGGTAAAGGTGGTAAAGGCTTGGGAAAAGGTGGCGCTAAACGTCACAGGAAAGTGCTCCGTGATAACATCCAAGGTATTACCAAGCCCTATTAGACTTTGGCTCGTCGTGGCGGTGTAAAACGTATCTCTGCCTGATTTACGAAGAATCGTGGTGTTCTGAAGGTGTTTTTGGAAAACGTTATTCGTGAGCTGTCACCTACACCGAACATGCTAAGCGTAAAACCGTCACCGCTATGGATGTCGTATGCTTTGAAGAGACAAGGCCGTACCTGTACGGTTTCGGCGGTTAAACAAATTCTTGACGCAATTTGGAGAAATCTTTTTTACAACAAACAATCGGTCCTTTTCAGGACCACAAAATATATCAAAAAGAGATACATTCTTGTTGAAAACTATTTTTTTTATTAAAATAAATAAAAAAAAACACTTACCTTAGGAAATATAGGAATTTTATGTCAAAATTCTAATATTTTCTTTTTCAGCTTTTCTCGTACTTTTTTCTCACAATTCGTGAAAAATGTCTAAAATCAATAATAAAAAATATAAATACTAACTACTAACACAATTTCTCCAGAATATTTTCAACGAAAACATGTTTTACCGAGTCTCGTATTTTATTCCCGATCATAAACATGCCGTCGGCAACTCACATCGCTAAACACATTTAGTTGTTCTTCTTCTTCCTTTTCGTATTTATGAGTATAACATAGCGTCGCTTATGTATGTATTGGATTATTTAGTCGATATTACTAAAGAACGACCATGCTGGGTAGCAAAGGAATTTCATTTTGACTTTTTCAAACATTGTTTAATCTTTTCTCAAATTTTATTTAAAATGGTTGAATATTTTTATTAAATAGATCGTTGATTCATATTATCTTCAAAATTTCATTAAAAATTTTAATTATTCACTAATAATTTCTTTAAAATTGTATCGAAAATTAAATCATTGATTTTTTTAAAATTAAAATAACTGAATTTTATTTAAAATTTTTCATGAATTAATTTTATTTTATTATGTTTCAATTACTTATTTAATTTCAATAATTTAATTTTTCATTAGATTATTTTTTAAAAATCACATTTTCGTTTTATTAAAATTATTTTTTTTATTTCCTTATTATTAATTAAAATTATTTAATTTATTTCCTTATCATTAATTTAAAATTTTTTGATTTCATTTAAAGTATCTTTTATTTTCATAAAATGTATTTATTATTCCAAATTTCTTTATTTATTCCAAATATTTTCATTTAAATTTGCTTAAATTTTCATTAATATTTGCCTTAATTTTTAAATTTTCTTATTTTATTTTAATTTAATATTAATTTACGTTATTTTATTTTTCTTTGTAATTATTTTCGTTAATTTTCATTTCATTATTTACTTTTCTTCTATTTTTGTGTTAAAAATTTTCCATAGCACCACAATGCGCTTTTATTTTCATGTATGCGTCGATTTATTTCCACCAAAACACTACTTTGCCGCCAAATTCCATTGCAAATCATCTACTTTATGCCTTCCCCAAAGAATGCGCCGGGTACGATTTTTTCACATAAAATTACTACAAAGCCACCACCAACGGCCACATGCTTCTTCTTCAAGCATACATACTCATTTGGTGACGCCACGATCTCTCCTCTCTCGCGCTCTATTCCTGAAATCATAAGAGACAACAACACGACGACAACACAAATATGCAACTGACAACGAAAAACAGTTATTCTGCCACAGTCCTCATAGAAAATTATTGAGAATTTTTATTTTTTTCATGCAAATGTAGCTTGACGCAATTTTCTTCTCTTTTCAAATATTTTTTTGTCGTCCTGAAAGGACGGATTGTTTGATTTTTCTATGGAATTTACGATGGTCTATATTCTTCTTCTTCCTTCCATAAACCTTTCGAATATAATTTAGGCTTTCTTTTCGGTCTTCTTAGGGCAAGAGAACAGCTTGGATTTTTGGCAATACACCACCTTG